>NC_087246.1:19657500-20282500 GCF_037042905.1 Lytechinus pictus
TTCCAATTTACCAGCTTCTTGGATACTTGAATCATCCATAATTGTCCGCGAATAAAGAGTAATTTCCTTCACCGTTGAAACATAAGGAAAGAGCAAATCAAAATAAAAACATGAAGCATATATTATAAATTAATGTTTACACCTTTGGATTCCCATAATTTTTTTGCTGAGTTAGACCAAGGCCTTAGTTGACCTGGACTTCAGTATACGAGCCACAGAAGCTTTCTACACTTCACTATTCAAACGTTTTAGGGGGGTTTCAATCATATTCATGGAATGACCAAAATTACTATTTATTTAAATTCTTTCAATTTTTGTGGCAGATCTATCAAATATTCAACAACTTTTATAATCCTCAGTAAATGCATCGCATAATCACTCCATATCACTTCATGACTTCATACAAAATTTATATACTGTTATGGGTTCATAATGTCTGACCATATTTTTATGGGGTTGACAGGGTTGTTTTCTTCTTTCACAAATCAATTGAGGGGGAAGCAGTTCATAGAAACCTCATCTTTCATGCTTTACATACACTTCTTTTATATGTTTGCACTTTGTAATACATATATAAATCAAATTGAATAAAATAACTTGAGTAAATATTTTATACTCTATAGCAAAAATCTTTAAATCTAAAGATTTTTATCCCTCTATTTGGCTCGTATTTGCCAAAGAGGTTTCCATTGTACCATGGTACAAAACCATGAACTATGCAGATTTTTGTACATAATTACACTTATTTCATCGCGTACACTAAGAAAAGTCAAATTAATTGCACACTTCAGGCAAAGGGCGTTATTAAGAGAAGCATAAATACAAGAAATCTGCATAACCATGGTTTTGTAAAATGGTACAAGAGAAACCTCTTTCAAGAATACAGGCCTTTGAATTGGCACATTCATTTCAATGTTATCTGAAATGATGTTATCTGAAATCCTACACATTTTTCATACATAGAAGAAAGTTGAACCTGATTAAATGAGTCGACTGATGAAATCCGCTGCATCCTGTTCTTATCCCCATCAAGATGAGGACCTACACTGTTTGATACAGCTCCAGTATCTAGTTATGACATTTAGAACAATAATAATGGCAACAACAACACTGACAATAAAGATGACAATGACATAACAATAATATCAATATGATAATAAGCCATTGTCATCAATAAGAATACTGGGAATGGAGGAAGAAAAAGAAGAATATAGAGAAGTGCAGAAGAAGAGAAATAATAAAAAGATTTAGGAGGCGGAAGTTTGTATAACAAGTGGAATGCCTCTGGCGGTCTCACCCGCATTACAGGATTCGATATAGCAGGATGAATAATTATCAAAATTCAATGAATTTTTTGTTTACTTGAGTAAAGTACTTATCGAGTCTCAGGGAGCATTCCCTATCTACACTTTTCATATTCTAAAATATTTGTGGCTATAAACGAGGCATCTGAAACTAGTTTGGCTAGTTTGTCACTAGATTTCCCCTAAACATTACAAAGTATCTGAGTAGTTGTAAGGAATTTAAACATAGTTGATTTATTTTTAGACTGTCAGGAGAAGTCTCAGAGATCTCGCCGTGATGTTTCCACAACTTCCAAGCAAATTTTTTGACATATAACTTGAGGATGTCTCTGATTATTTTCCTGGAAGTTGCACCCAGGTAAAAGCATAAGCCTTTTAATTGTAGCAGAGACGTCAACAAATTGAGACATTGGTAAAATATAGACTTCAAAAGTCATTTCAGAAAGGCACTAAATACATACTGATCAATCATAATGATTTTATACATGTACCCGCCAATTCCCACAAAGTTCTGACATCTGCAAGAGTCCCGCTCCTCTTGACCTTGACAGCATGGGTCGCAAGCTCATACTCTTGACCTATTGACCTTTTGATCTCTGGAGATTTGAAGATGGCAGCAACAGAATCGCTCTCACTTTCACCAGATGTACAAGCTGCAAGGTGAATGAAAATGAAATGTTAAGTTCTCAATCAGGAACCTTTTCACAAAACACTGAGAAGTCATACTTCTTGGAAAACCTTCTTAGTGACAAACCACATAGGATGAGTATAAAGGCTTGGTCCCACTGCACTTGCGGATGCAGAGAGGAAGTAAAATGAAAAAGAATCTTGCCATCCATTGGAAACGCTATGTATCGCCTGTGCATTCTTTGCATAAGTGTTTCATACGCTCTATATCCATCAGGCATCCGTCCACTGTGATTTCATTGTTCGCCCATTTTGTCCATTGTCTGGGGCGGATGAAAACAGATGGAACCACCCCAAAATTCTGCTTGTCCGCTGTATCCGTTACAAATATGTTTTGTGTCCATCAACCAGTGGGACCAGGCCTTTAATAAAACATATTACATGCACACTGAGCCCACTCATATTACATCCATTATCTTTTGAGGAAAATAATCCCTAAAATCCTAATATTGGCAATTTCAACCACGGAGCATGGTGGCTCGGTGGTAGAGTGCCTGCCTCATGAATGGGAGCTCATGGGTTCAATCCAAAGTCTAGTCGTACCAAAGACGGGAAAAAATTGACCTTTTTTATCTTTGCACATTTATTCATCACAAAAGCAATCAAAATATACAAAACATGCATTGCATTTCAATTAATCAGACTATTGATAAAGATGGGACCTCTTGCCTTCTTGTAATATAGGTGCCCAACATTTTAGAATGGAAAAAGGGTAATGATATGTTTATGCAGTGTTCGCTGTCAAATTTCAGAGTTCTGAAGACAGTCTCAATCTTGGCCTACATATCTAATAGGTCCTACATAAACCTTACAAGGAAAAATATGGCAATGAAATGAAAATTATAATGTTGCTTCAAATAGTTTATTGTCCTGAATGATAGGGGAAGGCGGGGTAAGTTGTGACACTTTTTGCATTTTGCATGTTAGAATTGATATGACTAATAATATTGTAGAAATAAGTACCTTGCCTTTAAATTTGATTCTTGGGAAATATTTTTCACCTATATATATATCTTTCTACCACCACACTGAAAATCATTGTGACCTTTGAAAAAACTGATGTCAAATGGCTCAACTTGCCCCATCTGTGGGGTAAGTTGTGCCACCGTCTGGGGTAAGTTGAGCCACAAAAACTATGTACAAAATGTATGCGGGAGAACCAGGATGTCAATTTTTCATTTAAAGTCTTTTCACTTGCTAATTCTCTATAAATACTAACATCTTCTAACAGTAAAAGAACTGTCATGTGAATTTGCTCCTTTCTGTCTGCATATCAATGGCTTTTTATGTTTTTTAATTTTTTTATTATATATTACCATAAGAGTTACCATGGCACAACTTGCCCCATGTTGGTTGGCTTAAATTAGCCCCGTCCGAACTTTTTGCGATATTTTCACATCCATACATTTCTTATGCATCCATCATGTAAAAGACTATGACAAGAGTGAGAATCCATACCTGGACTAACAATATTGTTCTTATTTCTATAATATATTTAAAGACGTGTGTGGGTAAAAAGCACTTATCTATTTCAAACCCTTTTTTACTTTTTTGACTGAAATTTGTATTTTTCCCTCTAAAAAAGTACTTTTTGTTTCAAAGTTGAAAACAATGTGGTGGGGTTGAGGGTTATGCAATGGGTCATCAATAAATGACACCACCACAATGTCTGACTCATTCATTGTTAGCCTGGGGGTGGTGGCTCAACTTGCCCCCATGCTCAACTTACCCCGCCTTCCCCTATACTTACAATCACTTGGCTGGCTACCAAACCTCATGGTAACACTGTGGGTTCTCTTTTGTCTCTTTGTTGATTGACTCTTTTCACTGCTACACTCCTCACCAGATTCAGGAGACCTGATGATACGTGAAAGAAAAGATGAATAATAAAAGGGGGAAAAAACTATTCGTACTAAGGAGACCTGGGGCCCGTTTCATAAAGGACTTGCAACTGTTGTAACTTTGCCATTATGGCAACTACCATGGAAAACTTGATTATGATAGACTGCTGAGCCCTGTTACCATGGTAGTTGCCATAATGGCAAAGTTACAAGAGTGGCAAGTCCTTTGTGAAACAGGCCCCTGATGATATGAGAAAGATAGAGAAGGTAAATAATAAATGGAACAGGTCTCCTCGTCATACCCAGGAGACATGATGATGAATGGGAGAAAGAGCAAGATGAGTCGTAGGGGCTTATATCACTTGCACAGTGCAATCAACGTGTGTGGTGAATCTACATGCAGAGCTATGCAACATACAACACACGTTTAAAAAAAAAACTCTTAAAAATATCACTTTTGTAACCAAAAATACTCAGTACCATTCAGCTAATAATTTTTTTATTATAAACTTTGGAATCTTTTTATTTATTCAATAGAGCGCTACAAAATTTTAATTTTGAGCATATTTTTGTGTGGGCCCTCTTTTGGTAGAAAGTAAAGTTGGACTGAATTGGAACCAAACAATATCTCTTTTCAATTTAGAAAAAAAAAACAATTAAAATAATTCAATTAACTATAGAGCCAAGTTATAAGATGAATAGCTGTAATGGGGAGTCCTAACAGAGAATAAGGTTATATCATAACTCTGTACAATGGATGAGTGGGTCATTTCATCCAATAGGTTAGGCAGAGCATTGTACAGGGAATACTTACTCATCATTTGCATTGCCCCACTTATCTGGTATACTTGACTGAGGAAGTCGGAACAGGGCTGAAGTTCCGCGAAACTTGAGCTGGCCTACAGCATTCAAGAAGTCCATCAGGGTGAGTGAAACTTTACACTCGCTCCCAAAAACTCTGGTAAAAGTATGTAGAAAAAGATCCATGAGAAAAAATGAACTGGCATGTCATGAGGCAATGCTGGTCCATTGTTGTTGGCCAAAAAAGTAAAAAAAATCTCTTTAGCATTCTATTCAAATCTATGCATTTTTCTGGCCTTATGACAACACACGGTACCTCATTATCATGTAAATATTCATGAATGAATCACAATGCTTGGAATCCAGTCAGCAGACATAGTTGCTATGTATGGCAAGCTTCACAATCTTTACAAATTGTCTGCAGATACCTTCATAGAAGATGTATACACAAAATATTCTGTTTCATTGTTACTGATTCTTTAAACTGCATAGTATCCACTAAAAAGAAGAGTGATATACATACATACATACATACATACATAACAGTAACTTATATAGCGCTTTACCAAAAATATGATCAAAGCGCTTTACAATGAATAACTAATAATACTAATAATGGAAATTACATCAAACAGCACTTTAAAAATATCTATCTACAGGGACTGGTGCCTGATCTTAATGCCCTGTTCACCCGCAGTTTAAGGAACTTGCCCAGAAGGCAACCCGGCAGGTTCATAACTCACAAGGGCTCTAAAAACACCAGGCCTAAGCTAAACCCTAACAAAAAACTAACTTACGAGAGAACTAAACATAAATATTTAAACCAATAGTTACACCAAAAAAATCATAAGGAGAAAAAAATTCAATGAGCAAATAAATGTGTTTTAAGCAGAGATTTAAAAGTTTTTAACTTGTCAGCAGATCTTAGTGTTAGAGGCAGTTTATTCCATAATTTAGGCACAAAATTAGCAAATGCTTTATCACCATATGAACTAAAACTTCTTCAGTGTTTAAGGAGGTATTGGTCAGCATGTCATCTAAGGAATCTAGTATTGCCCATATGAATATAATTACTGATTATGTCTGATAGATAACCAGGAGCTTCCCCCATACGTGCTTTAAAAACAATGCGTTCAGAATATCTACCAAAGTACCTAATAAGGAAAAGGTAAAACTTTTAATTACCTTTTTTTTCATTATTATGTCTAGGAATAAGCACTTAATTTGCTGTAAAAGGTTTGCTTACAGAGAGTCGATAAGCCAACATTGTCACATTTCTCGTCTTCATCTTCCTTTCTTAGTCCTATTTTCTCTACTATATTCCTTGATTCTTCTATTTTCTCCATTCCTCAGTTATATGAATTACCTCATCTAATCTGCAGTGATCATTGAAACTTTGGTCATTCCTTGATTCGAAGTAAAAATTGTAACTTTATATTTGAACGATACTTGGGAGATCTCTCGGCAATGTTTTGTCTTTTTAAAAAGCCCTTTTGAACTTAGCAGACAAATTTAGTGAGTTGAAGAAGCTACACAAAGATTACGGACAGAAAATTGCCACCCTGCTTGTTAAAAGTGGTTTTATAAATAGCAAAAAGAAAAAATATGCATTTATTTTTATTGAGATTGCAAACAAAATGTATCATATTATAATGTAAAATCACAAAATTCCATTAATTAACACATGTTTTTATTTCATACTTTCCACAAGATACCAGTTTTAGGACATACACATTCATAGTAATAAATCAACAGAAACAGTTGCCAACACTTTCCGGGAGATTAACCAAAACTTTTGAGAGTTTAATAGCAAGTCAAGGAATACTTACTTTGCGAGAGTCTCTGCTTCTTTCTGGAGCGTCTTAGGGTCAATGGGCTGACCTTTGATTTTTCTTATATCAGAAACCATTTGTCTGAAAATAAAATGCAGAGAAGTCATAGATTACAAGATTTAAAGTGGTCCAATACCTCATTCATACTTTCAAAGTTTTTTTAATGATTCAGTTTATCTCCAGAGATTTCACATAGTCATTTTCAGTGACTTATCTGTTCCAAGCCAATCAGATGCAACAATTTTAGTAGTTTATGACAGCTGTCAGTGAAACTCACTAGGCCTATTTGTTTCATAAAACAGTTTCCTAATATGGACAAATTTTTCTAACATGCAGACAAGTAATGATGGAGAGTGTTTTGAATAGTCATTTTCAGTATGGAGTGTTTTGAATAGTCATTTTCAGTGACCAATTTCTTCTGAGCCAATCAGATACAATGATTTTAGTAGCTTATAACAGCTGTCACTGAAAATTACTGTTTCATCAATTGCTTTCCCTGATGTTGACAAAATGTTCATACCTCATTGAGCCCCATACTGGAGTTAAAGGGTACATTGCCACTTGGCCTCCACTCACTTGGGTTCTGTTTCATAAAGACTTGTTATAGTAACAAATGCACAATTTCTATAACAAATTTACCATCAGCCAATCATAAAAAAGGATTTCAGTAGCTTTTAACTGTTATTGCAAAGTTGTTATTGTAACAAGTTTTATGAAACGGACCCCTGGTCTACTTTTTGTTTGCTTTCATCCCACATGGTCTAATCCTAGTTGGTCTACATTACCACTTTGTCTATGAAACATTTAAGCTAATCTAATGAGAAATACATGAGGGCGACGGATGATTTTTCCCTCATGACAACCAAAATTCCCTAAAAACTGATGCTTTGGGGTGACCATGCTTTCTAGAGTCGCCCCAAGATCTGTCACACACAAAATATTCAAGATTATCAAAAATCAATATTCTAACTATGGCAGAATAATAATTGCTTTTACTGCAAAAAGTAGCCCTCAAAATGAAAGAATTTGCCCCAAAATGTGGAAAAAAGAAAGCCCCTAAAAAATTAAAAATTATTTCCTGCCCTGCATTTAGCCCATTTACCATTTTGTCTAATTTCCTCTTGGTCTAACATCACTTAGGGTGTGTTCAATGTCTATTTCAAAATTTTAAATGGCAACCTGAATCAAGATTGAAAGCATGATTACAAAACGTAGATATAATTAGAAACAAAGGGTATGTTCGACAAATATCCTCTTGGTCTAAAGCCCATATTCTATACAAGATTATCATCTATTATTAACCGTATCAGAGATCTGAGCAGGGCAACTTTAATACATTGTTGCCTGCTTAAGACTGTGATCAAGTGGTCGGTCAATAAGTTTCCACTTGTTTAACTACGGACAAATTTATTGCCCGCTCAGGAAAGTCTGAGAAAATGCATGGAAATGTAGCGGGCAATAAAGCAGAGAGCTAACATCTGCATATTCTAAGCGTTTTTGTATGCGTCCTTGATTCGCGCAGTGCTATACGTCACAATGTTAATCAAGTTGAGACAGTGCTGGGTACCGGGGACGCATCATTTCAATTACATCACAATGGTAAAGTTCAGAGGCCCAGTCTTTTCAACATGACAGAAATAGATTCCCATTCTTAAACTCTAAAATATCTGAATTCTAACGATTTTTGCTCTAGATGTCTGATTTGGTTAATAATAGCAATATTGACTGGCCTGGGGGCGAAAGGACATATATCGCCCTCACTAAAGTGATATCACCCTCGTCAACGACTCGGGCGATATAAATCTAGTTTGGGCAATATATGTCCTATCGCCCCAAGGCCAGTCAATATTGCTATAATATCCACTTTGTATACCACTTTTTCTATATGATTAGACCAACTGTTTATGGAACAAATTTTAATTTAACAAAGTGCAAAATAATATGTATCCAAAGTGAAAATTAAACCATCATGCAATATGTCAGTTAGACCATATATTAGCTGAAGTGGGAATTAGCCCGTCCGTCTGCTGATACAAACCAGGTAAATTTGTGTCATGCTACAAACCCTTTTCAAATACTTATTTAGGTACAGGTGTAAATACATCAGGCTGTTAACAGTTTACATTATTGATATGAAATACTATACATGTAAATGTGTATTGGTTTGGGGGTTAATGCAGGTGTGTCACTGACTGTCACATTGCGGTAGTTGTAAAGTACTTGTATGAAAAGAAGTTTAAAATATGTAAATATTGACTGTATATAGGAAATGAAAGTTGGTGTAAGATGAGAGTTATAGTACATATACATCTTGTTTTCAATAATATTCAAATGGTAATTAAAAATGTGTGTCACTTCATCGCATCCCTTATTTTGCGACTGTTGTTTTAATAGGTAAAGGTCTTTTCAAAGTGTTTAAATGTGCATTTGCTGACCCAACATATATAACGATGATGATGAAGATGATGCACAGCATTTGTATAGCGCCATATATCTGTCAAAGACATTACATTTATGTTTTCTAAAATACGGTTGTGCAAATGTACCATTTAATGTACGTAAACACCAAATACATGTATTAGAATTTAAAGTAAAGAAAAGATAATACATCCAAAGAGAAATTGTAAGCTACTGAATTCAAACTATACAATATGTTGCAGGAGACAAAACCTATCAATTTTGATTAAAAAATTTCTGGTATCATCCATCTACTTCTTGATTTATGAGGTTTTTTTCCATTTGTTTGCCATTGTTTGATGCAATATGTCTGTTTTGTTTTGAAAGGGTATTTGTTGTTCTTTTTTTTTATACTAATTTTGAAAATACATTTTGAATATAGTTTTCAGAAACAGAGGCAAACATAGTAAGATATAAGTCAGAGAGAGAGGGGAGGATGGGGCAGAAACTAGAAATTATGAAAAGAGAAAGGGAAAGATAAAGTGAAAAAGGAATGATTAAGAAAGGGAAAGAAAAAAAATGGAAAATGGAAGACAGGAAAAATAGTATCAGAAAGAAATACAAAAAAAAAATAATAAATAAGATTGAGAATGAGAAGAAAAAGGGAAAGAGAAACAATAAAAGATTAAGATGAATAGAATGAGAAACAGAATTGAATTAAAATAGAAAGGAAGAGAAAATGAGAAACAAAATGATGAATAAAATGGGGAAACTTTTCAAAGAAAGAGAAAAAGAAATAGAAACAGAAAGAAAAATAGAAAGAGCAAGGGGGAGAAGAGAATAGGAATGACAGAGAGGAAATAAGAAACCATTGTGAAATCATAATTGATAGATTGAGTCTAAAACAGCAGTGACTATCTACATCAAAGATCAAAAACCATAAATACACCTACATTTTTTTTTAATCTGAAATATCGCACCATCACCAAGAGACACAATTAGGCAACAATCCCTGAATAAATTTCTATAAATATCTTTCTACACTCAGCACCGTTCTCCTGGTATTTGCATTTTCAATGTGTAATCAAATCATACTTTTTTTCCACCAACTGCATGCATATTGAAACAAATTCTGGCTAGCTATTGTAGCTGTATGCAGGCAAACTCTAAGGTAGCAGTATTGATTTTTTTTAGAAGCTCTAAAAATGTCATGACACAAAACTGATGGAAATATGAATCTGTCACATATTTCCAAAGTTAATATCATCTAAGTTGTTTTTGTGGGTTTGGGTTGGCTCATTTGTTTGTTTGTTTGTTTTTTTTGTGGGGGAGGGGGGTATTTGATATTTACACATAAAGGCATTCAAGCAAAATTAATCATGTATCACAATATGTAGGTCATGTGTGGACTAGCTCATAATTCAAAGGAAAATCAAATAAAGAGCATGAAATCCTGAAATCTACACACTTTTATTTTGTTTTCCTTTTGAATAATGCTAATATTAATATTCATAAAAAAACATGATAAACATAAATAAATTGTTATAAATCTTTTGTTTTAAAAAAAGAGCGAAAAGTGAATAAAATGGGAGTGGTGGAGCAAATGCAAATACCATGTGAGAGAGGGGAATAAAAGGGAAAAAGAGAAAAAGACACAACAGATTGATCAATTGACTGAATGAAAGAGAATAAAAAAGAGATGACAGAAATGCACAGGAAACGATAGCTCCAGCTAGGAAATAAGAAGTAGACTGCAATAGGAAAAGGTCAAAAGCTTGGTACACTATCTCATTACCTACTAGTACAATACTTTCTACTAGGAATTTCTGCTGCTCACTTTAGTAATAAAAGGTCCACACCTGTCCAAACTACATGGCACAAGCAAAACACTTATTTGAAATTTAACATCAAAGAGCAGTCCACAAGCAGACCAGGGGCGTACCACCGATTTATTAAAATAGGGGGTAAAATGTCTTACTTGAAACCTGAGAACTCCATCTTTCCATCCTTGTTTTGGTCATAGTATCTGAAGATATAGCGACATCTTAATTCTGCAGGAAGACCTCCATGAGGCGCCGAGGGTTGCATAGCCGCAAGACCGTTGATGAAGTCCTCTGGGTCAAGGTACCCTTGTCTCTTAGAATCAAAAGCCCTATTGCATGTGAAGATAAGGGTCCCGTCTTACAAAGAGTTGTGATTGATCTGATCAACCACAACTATGGAAAGCCACCAACGTCAACATCTAAAATGCATGTTTGTTCGAAATGATTTTCTAAATATGATCTGTACTCATACGTTCACTGTTTTCTTAACAATTTAGTGTGCCCCTCTTTGTTTTCCAAGGACACTGTGCAAATTTCCTGTATGAAAATTATGACAATGATGGATTTCCATAGAGTTGAGCTTGACTGGTACAATCACAACTCTTTGTTAGATGGGGCCCAGACATAAATATGCTTAGAAATCATTGGTATCATGTGTCTTGTCATTATTTTTTCTCTCATTTGGATGATGTGGTTTTTATTTATTTTTCTAATTTACTTTTGTTTTATTCTATGTTATTTTTAATACACTTTCTACATGTATCTAAATTCCAAATTCATTTCACAAATTTGATTCAAATGGTCAAGGATAATTATCCAATGAACTTATACATAATTCATGAGGATACCATTTAATTAATCTTGAAATCATGTCTATATGCAGTGTACATGTGCATTAAGTCTTGTTTTGCTGTTATTTGTTTTATTGTTACCAAGCAGGGTCTTATGGAAGAACACCTATATAAACAAAATAAATAAATGAATAAGTAAATAAATAAATAAATAAACAAATAAATCAATCAATCAATCTGTCAAAATTAATGAATACAAGACCCTGACATAAACTTTATCATATTTTTTGCTTGTATAATAGAATTCTGCACATTTATTAACCATATATTTTTGGCTTGCTAAAGATAAGAGATAAGTTTATGACAATTTTTATGACAAATGTTATGACATCCACCAGAATATCGATTCTGTCATGTCTCAGAGAGAAAAAATAAAATATAGGAGCTGAGATTAGAACTCAGTTTGTAGCATGGTCAGGAAGCAATCTGCCTTATGAATTATACAACAGCATGACTGACAGAATAATATAAAGGCAGATCGTGTCACGTTAATTTGACTAACATTATCCATTCATTGAGAAACTAAAAGAGAGAAATGAATAGTACATTTGCAGAATTTCAAAACTATTCTCATACATCATACAGACTGTCAATTCATCTAACACAAGTGGATCAAGTCTTTTATTCAGTATCAATTAGGAAGGGGGAACTTAAACTCTTAAAGATAAACCACCATGCCTACATTTGTATTTTAAATCATTAAATACTATTTTAACATTGTAGTATCATTTAAATTTTTGCTCTGCTTTGCTTCAACCTGTTACCTCTTCAACATCCTGATTTTTTTCATCATAGGTTCTTCTCCCTTCCATTGTGGAGATATAACTTATTCTTGTAACCATTCTGATCCCAACCACATCCACCCAGCACAAATCAACAACCCATCTCTGAATTAAAAAAAAAAATTAGTGCAACATTTATTGCATTTGTCATACCCTCTAGTGAAGATATTCACACGATAAAGCAAAGAGGACAAAAGAGCAAGAGAGAAAAGAACAAGTATAATATTTATCCTTCAGTATCCGAATCATGAGAACAAATGTTGCCATGGTTACTGTGTTTGTACTTTCACTCAATTCTTCATCCTCTTTAGACGAAACTGAAGTATTTCACTGAGACTGCTGCGTCTGCTGCGTGGTAACTCTTTGCTTTATTAAAGTGTACTCACACGCCTGAATTATATCTGTACACTTCCATTGGTGATGATTTAAAAAAACAAGCAATGCAAGAAATCTCTCTTTTTACAGTGTATTCCATTTCCAAGGTCCCTCATTTTATCATAAAGCATTCAATGCTTTTTACCTACTAGTTCTTTTTACTTGCATTGGTTTCTTCATGACGTTTCACTGGTTGCCATGGTAATTTGATTATATGTTCACATGGCTGCATATGTGCTTTTGTATTCTCTGAAAGAAAATCTTTTTCTTCTCAGTATTTTGATAAAAAAATAAAAGAAAAATCTACAAAACATTTGGTTCACTTCCCTAGATCTATATGTATTAACTTTCATTATTTGATTACTTTCCTATGTTCGGGAATATGATGTGAATTTAATGAAGTTTTCCAGTTCATTATTCTTTTTTACCACCACTATTCTCATCATGCAAAGAAAAAATATTGACAATTTATATTGGATATTTTCAGTGAGATGTATCGAGAAATACTCCTAGCCTGGATTAAAAAAAAAAGAAAACGTATTAGGAAGGGAAGATTTAAACCCACAGTGACATAAACAATTTATTTTCTTCAATATAGTTGACTGAAGTTAAACTTTACATGATTATTAAATGTTGAATGATATAAAAATTACCATTTTCCCCCTTCTCCCACCCTGTCTTTCATTCCTTTGTTCCTCTTCTTCTTCTACTCCTCCTTTCCTCATTTTTTTTTCTTGCTATTCTCCCTCCTCATTAACATTCTTCTTCTCCTTCTCCTCTTCCTCCTCTGCTTCTCATTTTTCTTCTCTTCCTTGTTCTCTTTCATCATTATCATCATCAATAAAATCATCATCATTATTTTCTTTTATATCACTTCCCTACTTTTTTTAAAATCTCATTTCCCCTCCTCCTCCTCATCTAATTTTCTTTTTCCTACCGCTCCATTTTTTCTCCATCTCCTCCTCCTTCCTCATGCCCTTATCCTTTTCATTCTCTTTATCTTCATTCTTCTGCTTCTCCCCCTTCTCCTCCATCCCTTCTCCTCCCCCTCCCACAACCTGCATTATTAAAAACTCAAAATTTACCTGAACAGATGTGGACATGAGGCTGATGGAAGTCCCTTCTCACACATATACTCTGTGAAGACAGCTTGGCTCATCGTCTGGCAAGGGGAACACCGCTCCCAATATACAGCAAGAAGGTAGCTCTGCTCTGTAAAAATATAATTGAAAATAGGTTAATGTGATATTTTTTAGAGTCAAGCAGTAATTAGAAACACTGGCATACAGATGGGGGAGGCTTTGGGGCTCTACCCGCCCCCATCCCCCCCCCCCCCCAAAAAAAAAATAATAATAATAAATAAAGGAATAAATGAATAAGTAAATAAATAAATAAAATAAAATAAAATATACAACCAAGAAAAAAATATGTAAAAAAAAAGAAGAAAAAAAAGGAAAGAAAAAAGTGATATATGATAAAATCTATAAATCATATATATTTTTCTAAAAAGGTCAAAATTTTTTCACGTTTTCCATGTTTGCCTCAGCCTCAGGACTCAAATTGTTTGCCTCATCATGCCACTGATCATAAAAAATTGTATCTCATATCCACCCCCCTTCCCCAACACATCTTTTCTCTTCATTGCTATCCACCCCCCCCCCCTTCCTCTCCCTCCCCTCAATCTAGGTGGTAATAGTAGCTCATCTCAATAAAAACCTATACAGTAGCTGAGAAGTCATAGCATTGAGAATAAGAGCACCAATCGTATTTTTTTTTACCAGAACATCATCACGTCCTTCAAATACATTGTATAGTATATTATCTCCATGTAGGCCAAACATATCATCAATGTCTGCTTGCCATCGGGGAAAATGATGGCTTAATTGTTATTTCCATACATGTAGACTAGCAGTTAAATTCTCTCTTCATAATAGACAAAAAATACCATCTCTTCAAATCATTTACTTTCTAAAAATGAAACATAGGTTCACCATGATACACTACATGTGCATGTCTGAAAGCATTCAGTGAACAAACCATGTCGATAATGCCCTAGAGAATAAAAGTGGCATGTAGAGAGTGAAATACCTACATGTATCAAAAGTGTCCTCATCTCAAACAAGAAATTGTACTATAAACAACCCAAAAGAGGCAAAATAAGATACTCAAAAATCCATGAATAATTTTCCAAATATTAAACAAATGTAATTTATCTGGGGTAATTGCCTGATAATTGTGCTGAAAAAGCAACCCTTTCCTATACTTACATGTAGATGCCTGAAATGGCCCCTTCTTTACGATTTTCTGGATGCGGATATTTTTCATTTATCTCAAAGTCAAAAGGGGAAAAATCTTAATTTTTCCCTTTTCTTGCAATTCACTAGCAAAAAAAAAATCACACAGAAACTGGCCCGTATTCTGAAACCGGGTTTAATTTAGACTGTGGTCTAAAATTTTGGGAAGCCACACATGTCAAAATTTGTTCTCATGGTATGTTTATTATGTTTACTGTGCTCTTTCCTAATCCTTTCATGGTGAAGACAATTATCTTATTTTTCCTTGCCAGACAGTTAATCATGATTTGGGAATCAAATGAGCTGCTTCATTGAAACTCTACTGTTAATAGAGCTTTATGTCACAATTGGCTATCCATAGTTAAACGACAACTTTAGACCAGAGTTTTAATTAAATCTGACTTCAGAATAAGGGCCACTGTGTTCATTCATTTAAAGGGCCTACCAAAACTGTAGTTTGCTTGAATCCATTCCACCCATCTTTGGTTTTAAAAAATCTTATTTCTAAACCTATCACGTGTCAAAAAAAACCAATATGGCAATTTAGGCAACTGAAATTACCTTGAGTGCTAAATAGGATGAAGTTACATGCAACGCTGTTTACATATTAAAGAAAAATCAATTAACTTTCATGAAAATGATTAAAAGTTGTCATTGGTTGTCATAGAAACATAAAACAGGCCTTACGTGCAATATCATATCCAAACACATGGACAAAGCACTGTTAATAAATGTTAATACTAGTAAGAGCTTCATATCCTGAACAAGTGGAGCGCCTCTGGCAGTCTCACCTGCAGGCTGCGTCGCGATTCAATATAGCAGCAGTGCTGACTTTGAAAACCATTATAAAATAATTAGTCACAAAAAAACACAATTCATATAATGATACAATACTACATTCATTGACAATAAATGACATTTGATCATGCGACCTAAGACTTGTCAGTGATACTTGATGTATTGCAATACATTATTTTTAGGTGTAAAGTGCACAAATGTATTTAAGTAAGGTACATGCACATTCTTTTCACAAAATTTTACAATATAAATATCAAATATTTGCTCTCAAGAGAAATCCTAATCTTTTCTTGAAATAAATCATCATGTCCCATACACATGGAATATTTATGCAACTTAAAATGGCACATAAGTTTCACTTCATCAGCCTGTCTTTTCAAACTATCAAAATGCAGAAATTATTAAAAGATTGTTAAACTAAATCATTATTATAACAAATGGTTCAGCCTTGTGTGTACGTGTATGCATCATGATTCAACAGCCATCATTAATTGCACTGTATTATTATACTGGTGCTTACGATATAATCAATCATTTGATTAAAGGAACATCAAATGGTAGGAGGGAATCATAAGATTGCAATTATAAAATTGGAAAACATTAAACATGAATATTGAATGTGTAATATATACTTCCAATCCTTTCAGAGTGAACAAAATATACTTGAAACTGAGCAACACTCAATGAACCACGATAATTAAACCCATGTGCTCTATAATTTGGTATGATATATACAGTGTACAGATTGTGTGGTCGTTCTTGTTTTTCATTGATTTCACTACTTCAAGTCTTCAACGCCATATTACAAATTTCTATTTTTCTTATAGTCAGTGTCTTTGAACAGACATTCTGCACTTTAATGCGACAATTTCATATGTAGCTATTGGGTAAATATAAATAAACAAAAGTAAACTGTTGTACCGTATTATGAAATCTTTGTTTATTGTATGAATGGTCACCCACACCTTGACAAATTCCAGAAGAAAACAGAAAATATTATGGTTCCATGACAATTGCTCCGCCGACATTTGCTCCGCCGACAATTGCTACGCAAAATACGACAACTGCTCCGCCGACAATTGCTCCGGACAGTTGCTCCGCCGACAGTTGCTCCGTCGACACTTGCTCCGCCGATATGTGCTCCGTCGACACTTGCTCCGCCGATATTTGCTCCGCCGATATTTGCTCCGCCGACATCTGCTCCACCGACATCTGCTCCGCCGACATCTGCTCCGATTATACGACAATTGCTTCGCCGATATTTGCTCCGCCGAAAATTGCTCCGATTATACGACAATTGCTCCACCGATAATTGCTCCGCCGACTTCTGCTCCGCCGTAAATTGCTCCGATAATGCGACAATTATTTATTTATTTTTTTATTCGTACTTTCATACGCATAACAATTGTAGCACAGGCTGAAGGCGTCAATTTACCATGGAGCATAGCTCCATGAATTTACAAAGTAAACTTAAACTATGCTTGCATGATATATTATATGTCATACACAGGGGCCGCGGAACGGTTTTCAAAGTGAGGGCTGAGTCAAAAGTGGGGGGCTGTCCATGCTAAAAATCACAATCATATGGTCATTCTTACGTTTTTTGTACACGGCTTTGGAAAATTGGGGGGCTAAAGCCCCCCGGCTCCGCGGCCCCTGATACATGCATATAGAAAGAAATAGAAAAAAAGGGGTAAGCACAAAGGAGGGATAGATATTCTTAATGCTTATTCATGGTGGGGGGAGCATTTGTGTAAGTTTTATTACGTGCCTGGCGATTAAAATGGGAAAAAAGAACGCGTTTTCATGTAATTATTATAACCATATAGCTCCATGTTATAACAGTAGAAACAAATTAGACATCATGCATGTTAGACATACCCCATTCTTAGCGTCAAAATCGCTCAGACTGGCGAAATATGCTCCGAAGTGGAGACATTTGCTCCAGGTGAAATTTAACGGTATACCCCACCTTATTTTGTCGAAAACCTGTACTGTAGTCACGCAAAATGTTTACTGTCGGCAAATTTTGTGCCACACAAACATGACCAAGACATTCAGTAAGTAAAACTTAATATTCAAGAAAATACCAACTTGTGAAAGGCTACATGTCGTGTCACCTTCTCGGCACACCCCTCCACTCTGGTTTCCATATCCTCTCGTACACACAGTGCTCTCAGTCTGGTATCCACATCATGTCATACACACCATAGGTTTTTAGATTATGATAATACTGTATATAGTAGTGAGTTGCTTTTTTGTTTTATGTTGATCATGATTGTTTTCTTCACTGATAGAAAAAGGATAATTTTTTTTTTTTTAATAATCCAAAAATAAAATCCATATGTTCTGTTTTATATAGTTATTAGTCAAGGTTACTTTAGTTCGCATTAGTTCTCATTGTTTATACGTTCTAATTCTTATGCATAATTCCGATTGATATTGTACTTTAAGTTTGACTATGTATTGTTACTTTGATTTTGTTGTGCTTTGTGAACGGAAAATGAATAAATCTTAATCTAAATCTAAATATGGTCCGCCAATAGTCGAATTATATTCATTATGATGTTATAATGTAAGTAACAATTTGTTGTTGATGGGGGATATAATTTTACACGTAGTTTCAACAACAAAAAAATCAATCAAACAAGATTTTCTTCTATAAATGATATACCTTCATGTGTATATGGCCGCCTATGTATTTTCCAAGAATGAACTATATGAGAAGAAAACGTGTGTTCATGTACTTATTATCATTATAATTGTACCACCATTATCATCATCAGCATCATTATCAGCATCTTCATCATCACCATCATTATCATTGTCGTCGCCGTTTTGCTTATGCGGAAATCAAACAAAAATGATTGTGAAAAGGGTTATGGAGGGAAAGAGAGAGAGAGAGAGAGAAAGAGGGGGAGGGAGAGAGAGCTTGAGGAAAAAAGGAGGTGTATGACTTATTATTTCTGAATATCGCGATTTCTGTTTATTCATGGGATTGAAATAGAAGGATAAACTTAACAAGTTCTTGTCATTATCATTTTTTTTATTTGATTTACTGATCAGAACATGAGATAAGAAAAATCATGAAGACTGTACGTTCTCGACAGTTTTATTAACGTTTTCCAACCAAAACTACACTTTAATGACTGCAAACACCTTCATTTTCACACACTCGCAACTATAGACACAGTATACATGTAATTGAGAGTAGTGTCATTTTCAAAACCTTTCTTAGCTGCAAGGAATACTGAATCTCATTTCCACAATGTGCATCTGAATGCACAATGCCTGTGTTTCTAACATGTACCCAAATTACCAAATTTAAAGAACACATGTTAAGATCTAATGAATCAGCAAAATAATCCACATTCTATCATGATCAGCAGGCATAACAGCCTATATACTCTTCAATACTTCAATTACAGTTTGTCGAAAGAAATAACACAAAGAAAAAGAAATATATAGAATTGTAACTCTGGTAAACATATCAAAAATATTCAATTAACGCATCGTGCTCTCATTTCTTTTACGAGATATCTCCCCCCCCAAAAAAATATGCTTCATGTTTACAATTAAAAAAGGCGTATAAATGTCCCCTTTCCATGTCAATAACAGCTCGTGCTTTGTGCTCGCATTACAAATTCAGTGAGATGCGTATTGGGTTTCATGAATTTGTAACTATATTATTGCTGGTATATATATTATTGTCTTTTAAAAATAACATTATTTGTTTAGACGTAATGAGAGAGATACATACATATATTCATTTATTATAATATATTTATATTGTCGCTATTGCACAGAATAGAACAAAAATACAACCGAAGTCTAGTTTTATAGTAACTCACCAGTAGCGTAATGAGCCAACAACAAAAAATGGAGGGGGCGAGACAAGGATGACATTTATTTTCCTTTCCTTTATTCTTTTTTTTTCATTGGTAGGGAGAATGGGGGGATCCGTAACTCCTAGCACGCCCCTCCCCCATCTGTACGCCAGTGATGATCATACTTTCGTTTGAAACAAATTGAAGGAAAAAAAGTGCAAGGGTAGATAAGGCCGAAGACGTAAATAAAAATTATTGATAAAAATATTAATAATTATAATACTGATAAATATACAATAAATCAAGCGGTCACCAATAAAAATAAACAACGTGAAAGAACAAAACAAGAAAGAGAGAGAGAGAGAGAGCCTGCGCGAATGTATGGTGTATAAGTTGCTGGAAAGCAGAAGAGATATTGTGTCCAGCACCCCCCCCCCCCAAATTCTCTCCCCGCTCAAGACCGGAGTGAAACCAATGATAATAATATATGAACAAAAATCCAGATTCACAATTTCAATGGGAAGTGTGTCATTCCCCTTCTCCGTTACAATTTGTCAAGTGGCAGCGGCAGGGAGAACAATTTGTTTTGTTTTTTTACGCAGAAAGCTGTGATGATAGGGGGAGAATAAAATAAATAAAACATTAACGAATAACAAGAACAAAACGACGACAAAACAATTTGTATCAGGATGAATTTCTTATCATTTAACATAGACCAACTTGGAGAAATAAGATGTTCATGCAATTGTCGTATAATCGGAGCAGATGTCGGCGGAGCAAATATCGGCGGAGCAATTGTCGCGGAGCAATTGCCGTATAATCGGAGCAATTTTCGGCGGAGCAAATATTGGCGGAGCAATTGTCGCGGAGCAATTGCCGTATAATCGGAGCAATTTTCGGCGGAGCAAATATCGGCGGAGCAATTGTCGCGGAGCAATTGTCGTATATTCGGAGCAGATGTCGGCGGAGCAATTATCGGCGGAGCAATTGTCGGTGGAGCAATTTTCGGCGGAGCAGATGTCGGCGGAGCACATGTCGGCGGAGCAAATATCGGCGGAGCAAATATCGGTGGAGCAAGTGTCGACGGAGCACATATCGGCGGAGCAAGTGTCGACGGAGCAACTGTCGGCAGAGCAATTGTCCGGAGCAATCATCGGCGGAGCAATTGTCTTATTTTGCGTAGCAATTGTCGGCGGAACAGATGTCAGCGGAGCAATTGTCGGGTCACCAATATTATATCACTTATTGGAGAAGTACATCCTTAAAGGATAAGTCTGCCTCAACAAAAAATTGATTTGTACATGTATGATAATGAAAACACAAAAATTAAACTGGCACAACACCTGCTGAAAATTTCTTCGAAATTGGATGTAAAATACCAAATTTATGGTATTTTTAAGTTTCAGTTAATTTCACAAAACATGGAGCCAATGATGTTACCCACTCACTATTTATGTTGCATTTTCCTATATGAAATTGAAATATCTTGATATTTTACATGTGAATATGATTTTATTCCTCTTTGAATTCTCAAATATGTGGAATTTCATATGTTACAATATATTAAAATACAAAGAAGATGCTCCTTATATATTCTTAAATCTGCAAAAATTAAAATAATCTATATTTCATACAATAAAATACAAAAGAAAGAGTGTAACAATATCGACAGTCTCTTTTGCATATACATGTACATGTATCACCAGTGTTGTGCTTATAAAAGTGCTTCGTGAAAATAAGAAAAACTTTGAACTGTCATAACTTTCTTACTTTTTATCTAATTTCATGAAATTTTCATCATTATGCTTGCTTGGTTTTTTATCTATTAATTTGAATCCATTTTTTTTGTTGGGGTGGACTTACCCTTAACTATACATGTATAAAAACATGAATGTCAATTTTGATTTTTTATTTTTATTTAATGATTCAAACTACCTAAAAAACATGTGAAATAAAGCTATTTCAAAAATTCACTTAATTTCATACAGTTCTATGCACAAAATTGGTGATATATGTAAGTGAGGAAATCAACATTCAACAGTGTTACACACGCACACGGCAGTGCAATGGCACATTTTGGATGGTACAGTATGCATGTTGCTCATACAGCCTCCCATTTGCTTGCATACATCAAGCAACATTAAAGGGGTAATACAGGCTAAAATTATTTAGATCTTAATGAATAGAGTAAAATTCACAAAGCAGAATTCTGAAAATTTCATCAAAACCTGAACAAGTAGCAAAGATATTGAATTTTGGAGTTTGGCAATATATTGTGAAAATAATTATCTGCACATCTCATGAATATTCATTAGGTGGGCTGATGATGTCTTATCCCCATTTTGCTTTTTCTTATGTTATTACATGAAAACAAGTTGGGATATGTAATGATCAGTTTGCTCATTAAATATTCCTGAAGACATGCCTCGAACTGTTTCATCAGAATGATGCAAATCTTTAAAATACCATAACTTTGTTATTCCTTGTCAGATTTTGATCAAACTTTCATTGTTTTGTTTGCTTGATTTTTTGTTATAATAATAATAATAATATATGTGATTTTTAATGCGCCAAATCCACTCGGTAGAGTGCCCAAGGCGCAGTGAAAGAAGAAAGAAAGAAAGAGAAAAAGTACAAATATAATAGTAATAGATTCAGGAACAATTAAGAGTAAGAGGCATTGAATAGACGAGTCTTGAGGTAACGTTTAAATATATCAATGGACGTGCATTCACGGATTGTCAGGGGAAGATCGTTCCAGAGAACAGGGCCAGCGTGATCAAAAGCCCGAACCCCCCATGTCTAAATGGATTTAGGAATAACTAGGGAACCAGAGTTGGATGAACGTAGGGACCTGACTGGAGTGTATTTGCTGATTAGATTAATATTGTACTGTGGAGCAGAGCCATTAATTGCATGGAATACAAGGAGAAGGATTTTGAAGATGATGCGATCGTTAACCTTTAACCAATGAAGAGATTTCAGAATGGGTGTGATATGAACATGTTTTTTAGATAGGGTGACCAAACGTGCTGCAGCGTTCTGGAGCTTTTGGAGTTTAGACAACTGGGTGTTGGGTAAATCGTAAAGTAAGGCATTCCCGAAATCAAGTCGTGAAGAAATCAGAGCATGAACCAATTTTTCAGTAGCAGATTTTGACAAATATTTCCTGATGAACCCAATATTATGGAGCTGATACCTTACAGACCTACAAATGGTGGTTATTTGATTTGACATAGACATTCCACAATCTAACATGACCCCTAGGTTACGACACGTCTGGGACACATTAATGGTACATCCCGAAAAAGAGACCGATGACAACTTGACCTTACTAAGTTGAGCCCTTGAACCAAATAGAAGGAACTCAGTTTTGGACAGATTCAATTTCAATGAATGACTATCCAGCCAGGAGTGAATGTCAGCTAAAAAATTCTCAAGAAGGGTGATTGCATTTGTTGCATCAGCCTGGTTTGGTTTGAAGGAGAGATAGAGTTGGATGTCATCGGCATAGATATGATAATTGATATTATGGCGTTGTAAGATATGTCCCAAACTAATCAGGTAAATCAAAAACAAAGTGGGCCCGCCCACAGAACCCTGCGGTACACCGTGAGAGAGAGGCGTACTACTAGATTTACAGTCATTAATACAGACAATCTGTTCAAATAATATTATTTTCAGCCTGAAAACCCCCTTTTAAGTAAGCATTGTACAATACTGAATAGTCTTGGAAAATATTTTATTATAAACTTGAGACTGGTATAGACTCACCTTCTGGGCCAAACTTGACAGCTTCTAGCATGTGCTTGAATGCAGACTTTGTCCCAGAATGATGGTGTGTACCACTCTCTTTACCATAAGAAAGCTGAAGTAAGCTCCTTTCATTGAGCAATGACAATGGGTATTCCTTTCCTAAAAAAAAATTATATGAAACATGGCCTCAAGAAATTTTTATTTTCATCTGAACCACCTCCTTCAATACTTGTAGTTACAGGGGAATTCAAAGTAAGGAAGGTGAAAATAACCATAGGAAGCTTCCAAATTCTTTGATTTGGGGATGATATCATTGTAAAATAATCCAAGTGTAAACTCATTTTTCATGTATGTGGCACAATGTGGGTAAATTTCTTGCTGAAGGAAAACATGCCTTGGCTAGGAATAAAACCAACGTCCCTCAGATTGAAAGACGAGAGGCATAACCACTAAACCACAACACCCCACATCATTTTATTACTCCACTGAATCTTCACTGAAACTGTACACAGGCTGAGTAACTTCCTAACCTTTCTCTATGGCCTCCATGAGTTCAACGGGTTCTCTTCCTTGGAGGTCACCAGACATTGCCAAGCTTTTCACTTCCTCTAAGGTCACCCATCTCTGCCCACATGGCGCATCATCGGGAGGAGACTTTGGAGCAGCTGTAATGATGATCATTATTCAATTAAGTTGATGCCTATAATGGTCAAATGTGATGACAGGATCTTAATTCACCCAAGACACCCAAGGCCATGGCCTTGGGTGTCTTATATATTGACCTCCATGCTCCTCCAATTAGCATTGAATATTTTTGTGCCCTTTTGAATTTTTCAAACTTGTGTTGTTTAGTAATGTGCCCAGTGGAAAAGTGGCCTTCCCCTAAAAATAATGAAATTCAAGGCCTGTAATGATATTGATGATGGTCAATGTCATCATTATCATGGTCATGTTTATGATGATCATACTTTTGATAATGATGATGATGGTGCTGATGATGATGATGATGATGATGATGGCAATGAAGAAGGAGATTCATTCCACCCTAGGGTGCTTACATTCTATGTCTTTGCAATCTATGTTAAGTGTGGCCACACAAACAAGCACATGAATGAAAAAAAAAGTACTTTTTCATACTTTGAACAGTCACTCTCAGAAATAATTGTGACATCAAAGGTTCATGCTGGAACTAAATTCAAGTGATCACATACATGTACTGTACCTTCTCCACTGTCTGCATTTTCAAGTGAAGCCAGAAGACTTATAACAAAGACCCTTTTCTTTCTTTGCTCCCTTTGAAAGTCTGGTTTATTCACCACGGAGAATGTGACCTTCAACAAGCTTTCCAATGTGGCCGGAATCTTTAGGTCCTACATGTACATGAGAACGAAAGAATTCGAACAGAATGAATGATGGCTGTAACAGATTTAAAATTGGTATGGATGAAATTGTAGGCGTGGGTAGCAACTTCAACATTAGTATGGTCCTGTGTAATTTACCAGTTATCAATGACACCTAGAATTCTTGCAATCCACTATACATGACAGCAGGCTAGATTAGTTCATTCATCACAAAATTGTGACGATAACTCACCCAAAGGGTACGAGAAAAAAATTTAATATAATTATGGTAAAAATTTAAACAGCTACTTATAGATAAACCCTCGGATCGAAATGGCCATTATATAATTACAGTGTAATATGGCTATTGCTCCTGATGTATGCACATAAAGCCCGCACATACAAAATAATGCTGTCTGGAATGTGATCAATATCAATATTATTTTGTACATCAGACAGTCCGCCCAAATTATTTCCCTTCAATCATATTGTGACTACAACAAATGAGTTTCCTCATTTTTTGAATTGGGATTTAGATTAAAAATGTTAAAAATGCATGGTACATCCACTATATATTACAACTTTTTAATCCAATGGCCAACCACCTTGCACACAACACCTTTATTTTTGGGAAGGACTATATGGGCTCTAATTCAGGACTGACGCAATGGAGGTGTGACAATAACATGTTTTATTTAGTCAGTACGCCTCATAAATATTCACGGGCACACGAAACGTAGGCCTAATGATGTAGAGTAATTTCTGACACATCAGTTAGCTTGATTGGTGTGGAGCAATCAGTAAGCCAAGTCTCATCTTGAATGATTTTTCAAACATTTTTAATAAGGCAAGAATCTGAAAAATCAATCACGATGGTACTGAATAGAATCCCATACAGTCCTATTTTGTTTTAGTTTAATTTTATTACATAGATTTGTATCTACCTGTACTACAATTTTACAAATTTTACACACAGGGAAATACTTAATACAGGAACCTAGCTTTAATAGGCCTAGGCTAGAATTCTATATAACAAGTTAGCCTTACTAGGCCAAGACCAAAAGCTTCAGTCTCTGTAATTGGTTGTTCCGAACTGCATTGGCTTCTCTCACCTATACATAGACTGAAGTCAATGGAGGCCCGTACGTAAAGCTAAGGTATTAGCAGTAACGTTAGATCTAACATTCGGCGGAAACCTGATTTTTGATAATTTTTTAACATAAAATATCACATAAATAACAAAAAAGAAATTACATAGAAACTTGACAAGGAAATATATAAAATTAAGACATTTCATACTTTAGACCGCAGTTACCGCTAATTCCCTTCAAATGATGATCAAAACATAGTCATCCTCGATCCTTTCATTGGTCAAATTGCCATCTTGAATGACATCATCATCCTTAGAGACGTCTTTACCAGTCGCCGTATATCGCGATTCGGGCCGCTGCGTTGTGCTTCTCTTTATATTGCTAATTGTACATGCGTTCGGAACTTGTCACTCACATATCGAAAATTATAATCGGAAAGCCTTGATAAAAGCCTTACTAAATGAACGTTTTCATCATGGGGATTTAATCAGTGGCGGATCCAGAGGGGCATGCCTCCCTAATATTTGAGCGGCGCCAAAGGCACCACTCAAAAAAATAAAAATAAAAGTAAAAGAAAGAAAAGGCGCCGCTTAAAAAAATAAAAATAAAGGAAAGAAAAGAAAAGGCGCCGCTTAAATAAATTATACACTGATATAATATTAGCAACAGCAAAGGAAAGACTATCCCCCAGCAAAGCACAATCATATCATCTTCCTTATCTTTTCTTTTAACTACCCTTTTCCCAACAACTTCGCCGGTTAAAAATAATCAGCAGTGCACTGCCTGCATATAACTGACGCCAATCAAGAATAATCAGCGCCACCTAAATCTAAATCGGGGCCGGACAAGAATAATCAGCGCCATCTGGTTATAAATCGGCGCTGCCTTTGTCTTAACCGGCGCCGATCAAGATTAACCGGCGCCGATCAAGATTAACCAGCGCCACCTAAATCTAAATTGGCGCCGGTCAAGAATAATCAGCGTCCCCTGGTTCCAATAAATAGGCGCCGGTAGAATAATGAAGAAGGGCCTATTGCCAACCAAATCTAGATCAGCGCCTGTCAAGAATGATCAGCAGCACCTGGTTATACATTTTATTGTTGAATGGTCATAACGAATAACAAAGCTTATCGCATGCCCTTACAGAGTGGACTGGGGCGGGGCAGTTGCCCACAGATGTCATGAAATCTTTAATTTGTTATTTAAAAAATCCCAGAATCATACAAAAGTGTAGAGCAAATCCTTTAATTTTGATCTTATTTTCCAATACTTTAATAAAAAAAGGTCAGACGGTTGCTAATACCGGGAGTGTATAATTACGCAACCAGACGTATATTCGTTAGACCTTAAACCACTAAATATCATTTTCAATGTATAAATACAGTTTGTCAACACCTTTTTTTTAACGTTGAAATGTTTACGCCACAAAATTTGATTTATTTTCATCTTCCATGAAGTTAAATATTATTCATCTGATCACTCAGGAAGAAGTTAAAAACAAAGATAGCGATACATGTACCTGTAAAACTGGAGAACTATTTCCAAAGCTCTGTCTTGAAGGATCTCTTTCTGAATTCAGGTCATAAGCATTATATCCAGTTTCATCAAAGTAATTAGATAAAAATTACTCATCAATACAAATTGCATTAGATTTAGTGAAAAGCATCACAATATATATAAATACCAAATTCTGTATAGGCCTATACATCATGTACATGAAAATTGAATGATAATATATAATGTAAACCTGGATAGGTGATGTATTCCAAATGATTCATAATGTAGTATCATTGTATATATATAGTAAAAAAAAACTTGTATCTCAATTAATATACAAAAGTATTGGCCTCATCGCAATAAAAGGGTTAGTACACAAGATTTTGAAATCGCACATAACATGCATAATTTGTGTTACTTTTTGCTTGTTTCTTTCTTTAATAAGTTTTTCAATCTCTCTCTATATGTTTTAGAAATATTATATGTTTAAATTGATGTATATTTTCTGTTATAATGAGATATGTTTAGTGGACTTCAGGGAATGGTCGTACGCAGCAAGGGTGAAGGGGGGGGGGCAAATTCCCGATCAGCTGTTGTGAAAACACATTTTTTTCCTTAACATTTCATGAAAACAATGAAAAATGTGCAAATGTGAGATGTGCACCGAATACTTTTATTACAATTGTAAAAAAAAATAATCGCCCCATTGAGCAGCTCGGTCCGTTTACTCTATCATTTTTTTTTTCTTCAAAAATATGTTCGAGTCTTGCCCCCAACCCCCCCCCCCCCCCCCCCCGGAAATATTATCTGCGTGTGGTCATGCAAAATGGCATGACTGGAAATCCTACATATTGAAAAGAGCATTTGACAGGGTCAGACTTTACCCCTTTTTCAACATTTCTGTTATGGCGCCGGTGAAGTGTAAAAATATGTGCGCCACTCGGCAGTACGCCCCCCCTTTTGCCAAAAGCTGGATCCGCCTATGTTAATATATATCATGACAAAACCTGCCCCATATATCTCATGACAAAACCCGTCCCATGCTATTCTCACGTTCAAATAGAGAAGAACATTTCATGATCACTCTGAATGAATGTATCCTCGCTCCACAAAAGGAGCACAGATATTTAGGTGTATTATTTGATAAGAGATTGACATGGAAGCCACATATCGATTGCATTGTTCAGAGATGCAAGAAAAAAGTTAATACTTTAAGTACTTAAATGTATTGCTAACAGCCGCCTTTATACAGTGCGCAGGAAACCCTCCAGGTATATAGAACCATCATACAGTCACTGATGGATTACCGTTGCAAAAGCTTATGACTCCGCAACAACAAATGTAAACTAGAACTGAACTTGTCACTGAGACAAGTTAGGTGATACGCCATCAGCGCCATACAGACGCAGATACGATGGATGATTAACTATGCAGTTGACTTTTAAACTTGGACTGGTAGGTTGTTCCCAAATATGATTATTATTGAGTAGACCGATTCCGACACTGTACTTTTTCAAGGTCATCTTCACCACTAAATTGATATTTGAAAGTGTGAAAAATAACCCTAATTTGATTAGTGAAGATGACGTCATCCGATCTTGGTTTTATTACAAGAAATGATTGTTTAGTCATGATCTATCCGCATACAAAATGTAGACGAATTTGGATCAGTAGTTGCACTCTTCATACAAAAAATGATATCTGAACTTTGACCCTCATTTTTATGGCAAAAATGGCCTCATATAATATTGAGGTTATTTCGACATATGATTGTGGGATCACGTTTTGGATGCCAAAAAAATTGGGCTCATTCAGACTAATGGTTTGTGAGATAGAAAACAATGCGATACTAGTATTTGAATTTTTATACTCATTTCCATACCCAAGAAGGCCTTAATATATGAACTTGATGAAATTATGAGATATGATTGTCTGGTTATAAATGTTCTATATCCGTGCAAATTTTGGGTTCATTTGGTTTCTAAGACACAAAACAAAGGTCTGAAATTTGACCATCATTTGCATACCCAAGATGGCCTTAGTATAGTACTTTAATTCATTAGCCACGTCAAGTCTGGAGATGAGAGTACTAGAGAAGGAAGAGTTTGTCCTTTGAATGTCACACGTCAACTTTGAATTCGATTGGGGATGGTTTGTATTTTTTGTGAATTTTTGGTTGATTTTTTAAGATAATAATAAACATAATTTTTAAGAGACTCAGCGAAATAACGACCAATTGACGATATTTTAAACTAAAATATTCATTAAATATTAGCCAGATGAAAAAACGAAAGAAAAAAATTAAGCAAAAAAAATTTTTTTTTTAACCCCGGGCCTCAACGTTGGCAGGCAGATAGCTTGACCACTATACTACAAAATATCCCCATAGACTTAACATGTAAAGCTCAAAATCTGTCATGGTTCATTCACAATGCTGACTTTCAATTGAAAGTTTCGGCACAATCCTGACATCTAATTAAAAAATGGAGACCACACTTCCGAAAGCGCATAGTCTCAGCTACAACATATTCAAATTTGGAAACTAGGAGCAAGGATTACCGAGATACAGCTCAAAGAACATTGTCATGTAGATTCATGTTTTGAAAAAAAGTTCATCTTCCATAGACTTAACACGCGAATAGTGAAAATTTTGACACTTGGCCATTCATCATGAATTTGACCTCTAAACGAAAATCTGACAAGGGATATTTCGAAAGAGAATTGACTGAGCTATAACATATCAAAATTTGGGAGAGAATCGATCAACAATAAGCGAGATAACCGCAAATGAATTTGAAATTCGTGACGTCAAAATTTAAAAATACATTTTTTTAGATTAGAAGATGATATGATGACGTCAAAATGTCCGATCAGCCCATTTGATGCATGAATTCATATCTACAACGCATAGGCTTTTAGAATATGTAATAAAATTTGGGGGTATCCAGGCGTTCTGAGGAGCTATGGCGGATTTAAGATCTAGGCATTATTTTGTGTATTATTCGCCATAGACGCGCGTGCGGATTTCACACTTTGACGCGCACCTGTGACATAATGGAAAGTGACTTTAAGTTGCAAATTTTTGCAACTTGTTAAGAAAAGTATCAGGATTCCAAAAATGGAAGAAAAACAAGGTTTTTGCGGACGCACAGAAATTTTCAAAATGCTCAAAATTGTCTGAAATGTACTCTCGTTTGATCAAAGTTGAATTTTGAGCATTTTAAAATTTAGATGCGCGCGTACACACGCGTCGTGACGCGCACATGGTCATGAATGCAACTCAGCGGTAGATATTAACCTGAAGTTAATGCCTACCAAAAGAATTTTGAAAATGACGTTTAGTTAGGAAAATATGGTCAATTACATGTACATGACTCAAGGTGAAAAAACACAATGGCGCCTACGTGACGTCATGCATTACTGATTATCATGAAAAGCTTGACACCGATTCTTCTGATGAATGTCATTGATCATGGAAATTTTCATGTTAATTGAATGATGAAAACTTAAAGAAAGTGGGCGAACAAAATCAGGAAGAAAGAAAGAATAATCAAAAAATTCTGATAATCACAAGAGGTGATATGCTGATGGCTGATGGCGTATCACCTAAAAAAAAGAAAAGAAAAGGAACTTCTCTCCAATTACAGGTGGAGCTGGGGGAGATGCCTTTAGACTTACATCGGGAAATGCTGAGTGTCAAATTGAAAAAACGCATTGAAAGTATCTCAAACCACCCTTTGGTTGAGGACTTGAAAGAGTGTTGGCAATTTGATATACAAGTCAATAAAAATACTCAGGAACCTTTTGGTCAAAGAGTTTTAGAATTACCACCAATTTTATCATACAAGATTGAGGACATGTTTATAACAACACTCATTGCCCAATGGCATTATGAGACCACACCAGTATCAACAGAACTCAGTGACCTTATTTCCAAGGCAGACGAGTGAGACAAGTATAGAACTCATTAACCAGAAATGGCCAAACTATATATCTTACAGATGGCTCAAAGTCTCCAGATACGGGCAGGGCAGCTAGTGCATTTTTTATACCACGCTTCAATCATTTAGAGTCCAAAAGACTGCAGGACAATTTACTTCTTCATACATAGCAGAATTAGCTGACATTACTCTTTCACTATATTGGTTAAACCAAGTACATGTACCAGGGTTACTCACAGGAGTAGTTATCTTCTGTGACTCTCCTGGTGCACTAGAAGCTTTGAAAAATAACAAAAATAACAGAAAAGAACAGTTCATTTATGAGTTGTTGATGCCCACGACACAACTTCATCATAAAGGAGTTTGTTATGAGTGGATACCTGGGCATTGTAACATCACTGGCAATGAGGTTGTAGATAAGGCCGCCAAAAGTGCTTTAATACTCCCTATAATCGACATCCATAACAAACTAAACAAGAGAATCAAATAGTATCAAATTTATATATACGCAAAAATAGCAAAATACACTGTAGATGGGAGGAAACAGTATTCCCCTTAAAAAGAATCCAAACATATAAAGCAGGAACTTTTAAATGTTCTTTGAACCACAAGAATAGTAAAGTCATTCTGCACTGTCGAAGAATGGATAATATAGGATTAAACCAAAACTTATTTTTATTCAAAATACATCTGGATTATGAGAAGTTTGTGGAGTGACTGAAACAACAAAGCAATTCCTAACTGAATGCTCAAAATATATCATAGAAAGAACAATGCTACTAGTCGATACAGACTGCCAAGAGGCAGCAGATATTGAAGGATTATTAGCTTCATCAGAGGTCTCACACCAGAGAGCACTTGTGTCTTTCGTAAGAAGGACACCTATACTTTCCTATTTTTAATATCTTTCTGCATTTATTACAAGATATGCGCATAACAGGCTGTAAATAAATGTGTATAAATTTATGTGTATATATGTTTTGATGTGGAAGAGGTTCATCGTGGTGAAGGATTGAGTAGAAGAAATAACCAGGTGGGTGTTTCATAAAGCTGTTCGTAAGTTAAGAGCGACTTTAAGAACGACTGGTGATCCTTTCTTGTGGTAAATGGTATATTCATTGGTGATGGTTTAGTGTATAAGAAAGGTTCACCAGTCGTTCTTAAAGTCGCTCTTAACTTACGAACAGCTTTATGAAACGGCCCACAGTTGTCTTGTTATTTCTTCTGACCTTTCCTTATCAGGAAAGGTCATGACTTCAGAAATAAATTGACGGCATACTGCATGCACCATTCACAGCGCGCGGCGCCCGCACCAGCGGGTGCCTGACACCAGCGCAGATGCTGATTGGCCGGCTGCATCGGCCAATCACAACGCGGCTCACACCCGAGTGGAGCCAGACAATAGCGTACAGCCGGGCATGCCGGCCCCTCACCGACGTTATATAACCCGTGCGCAGCAGCGTCTTTGCTCATTGCCTGACGAAGTCTAGCAGCTTGCAGACGAAACGTCGCTCTTCTACTGCGTATATATGTTTTGTCTTGTTTTTGTTATTTAATTCTATTTTGTTTCGTTTTTGTTTTGTTTTTCCTCTCTCAAAATTTACTTGTATTTTGGCTACTACATTTTGAAATTCCCATTATTAGACTATGTACACAGGGGTCACCCATCTATTTCTTGATAGAATATTCCAGATAACCATGTTAAACCTATAACATTAAAGAATAACATATTTAAGAGTAATTGCACCTTGCACAAGCCCAGAATGTCTGCATTAATAAAAATCATTTTCGTTATTTTCTAGTATACACTGACATGTTTTTTATAATCATGCATTGATTATTTTCTCTTTTCGAAACTTGGAAGGAGAGATCTGTTGACAGGCATCACACTGTCTTGGTTGGGTATTGGGGGGGGCCTAGGCAGTGCTTGCTTTTTATTAGCAATCACGCGCATGCTGAAAAGCCTGTTCAAATTACTGAACCAGGATGGCCAGAAAATACTTCTCAAACAATAGATGATATGTGATGAGCAGCCTTTCACGATCTCCTACAAATTGCCTTTAAAGCAGCGCTGATCAATTAAATGCATCACAAATTTATACCCTCAAAATAAGACAAATTAATCATATGCGTAAATATTCATATCTGAATGGTACGCGCCTTAAAACCCAACAAAACAACAACATTCAACAACGAGGGCAGCAACACACGTCTGCCAGTTTTTCTTCTCCGGTAAAAAAATTGAAAAAATAAGGAATAAATCATCGGTAAAGTATATTTTTTATCTTTAATTCTATATTTCGTAGTATCAAAAGAAAGATTACAGTCTAACAAAAATAGTGGGCCACCGTTCAAGATAAATGTCATTTAGACCTAAAATATAAATAGAAATCTTGACAAAAACACTAAAGGCCTGAATTGGGAGAAATGATGACACATGCAGGCTCCCACTTACGTACTACCATCGGTGAATGGGGATGATATTAAAACGTCAGTAATTGTTAAATAAATACCCAGAAACGACGGTTATTCCTGTCTATACTCAGGCAGGCCTGTATAAAAATTGATCATTAAAGGAATGGTCCGGGCTGAAAATATTTAAATCTAAATAAATAGAGTAAAATTCAGAGCAAAATGCTGAAAATTTCATCAAAATCGGATAACAAATAACGAAGTTATGGAATTTTAAAGTTTATCATTATTTTGTGAAAACAGTTTATATACATGTATGCACATCGTCATGAATATTCAATAGGTGGTCTGATGATGTCACATCCCCACTTTCTTTTTCTTATATTATTACATGAAATCATAAATATTTCATTTTTTCATACAAGTGTATACAAATAATGCATGCAGCCGAGTGCGTTAGTGGAAATGCAGAGCACGCGAGGTTTCTTTAGATAGGTGTCGCACTGTGCACGAGCCGCTTGCGGCGAGTTCCCAGTGTGCACCATCTGAGGAAACCGAGCTTTCTCTGCATTTACTTTTACGCACGACAGAGCAAGTGTATTATTTGTTTTATAAAATAGCAACACAGAAACAAATTCTTAAAAAATTACAGTACAGCTTTGTTGGACTTCTCCCGGGACTTCTACCGCACTGGTTTCCTTGAGCGTGCAATGTCAATTTTCGTTGCGCACCTTTTGCACTGCTGTGCAGCGCACAAAAAAGTTGGATGTCATGTGACGCGTATTGGCCAATCGCGATGCTTGAAATAATACACCTATTTTATAATATAAATTGACATATCTCCATTATGATGAAATAAGTTGCAGCAATAAATAACTAATGCACTTAATTTAGCTGTCAATCCAATGGCAATTGTTTTAGTTCTTGGTAGAAAAATTTTGAATAAACCTGATTTCATATAATAAAATACAAAAGAACAAGTGGGGATATGATATCATCAGCCCACCTAATTAATATTCATAAAGACATGCCTAGAACTGTTCCACATAATGCATATCTTTAAAATTCAATAACTTTGCTATTTGTTATACGATTTTGATCAAATTTTCAGCATTTTGCTCTGGCCTCTGTGAATTTTACTCTATTTATTTGGATAATGGACCATCCCTTTAATTGAGAGAAACTGAAAGGTAGGACTAGGAAAAAAGAGAATTCATCCAAAATCCTCACTTATTCGAATCACACATTAATGATATACCTTCATTTAAACAACATTAACTGGGTGGAGTTGGAACTCAATAACAATTACCCTGGTCCAGGAACGCTTCCACACACGAAATCCCGCTAGTGGGACTATTAAAGTACAGAGGTCGGAGTCTTACCTGTAATAACGCATCCGCAGTTTTGACAAAACTTGTCGATTCCACAGTCAGCTTCTCATGAGGCAACCACCACTCACATTTCTCCTGATCGTCTCTAACGAGAAGGCATTTCTTCTCAACCTGATGTCGGTTCAAAACAACCACTGTCACCCAACATTCATCTTCCAGTTCGTCTTCCTGTGCCATCATAATTTCCGAGGCCGAGCTGTCGACAATAAATAAGCAAGCTGAAATGAATCGATATGCGGGGATTTCCCTTGAGTAGACCCGGCCGGGGATCGGGAGTAGACGTAGACCCGGCCGTTGAAATGAACAAGGACGGTGTGTGGGGCGGGTAAAAAAAAATGATTTCAAGTATTGTAGAGTTTTCTCGGGTGTTTAGCTCCGTTTTCTCATGTTCACGTGATGGGTAATAGGGATACCAAGGAGTGTGTATTTCTTATTGATACAAAGATGCCAACGTTTCACTTTCGTGGTGCTTCGTAATACATGTATAATCATAATGAGCATATAGGGATGATCGAGTATACCCGCGAGTATATTGAATCCTGCTTTTACGAATTGCCTAATGATATAAAACGAACTTCAGAAATGATGCAGAAAGTAAAATGAAATAATGATATTATAACAGTAATACAGCTATTTATTATATCCGTACGTCTAGCTTTCGATAAAACAAGACGTCAGGCAATGAAGAAAAAAATACAGAAATAACGGAGCTATAAACGGGGGAGAAATGAAAGAAAGAACTTATTGAAAGAAAGAAAGAAATTAAGAAAGGAAGGAAGAAAGAAAAAAGGTTTTAAGGAAAAAAAGAAAGAAAAAAGAACGACCGAAAGAGAAACCAATAAAGAAAAGAAAAGAGATATGATATATAGCTAGATAACCGGGGCCTAGATAAAGAGATATATGTTTTCGGGTTATTCTATTTTCATGGACACCATTCTCAGTCACAACGGAGTTTAAACAAAACTATTTTTCATCCATCTCCCCCCCCCCCCCTCCAAAAAATAATAATAATCATAAAAACAAAAACTAAATACTATCGAAATTTGAAGAAGCAAAAGAAATCAGATACACAAATGTGATATACGTTTGTAATTTGAAATAATAGTATTTCACGTAGGCCAAATGTATATACCCATCTCATCGGTATAACACTGACCTGTCATTAGCGTCGCCAACATGAAGAAGTTTGATCTTGTAAATACAAAGTTTATCTTCAGTCGTTCCTCCCATCCTTGTCCTGCATTATCGCCAGATAACAGAAGAAGAAAAAACATAAAAATCGTTCACCATCCAAGAAAGATATCAGGATAATATTCACACTCAAGTGGTATAGGTACATGATCGCTAAATGCTATATGTGACCTGAGTCCTGACTTATTTATGATTGGCTTATAACAAAAATCATTCAGTACTATAAAATCCAATTAATCTTATAGTAAAAGTGTGACTTTCGGCTAATAAGTTCTAATTCGATAGGTTATGAATGAGCATTATATCAGGCAATATATATTAGCAGTTAATTCAAGAAAACCCAAGGTTTATGAGTCATTTCTTGAACTTTCACGAAACCGAAAATGAAAATTAAAAATTAAAAAAAAATGGGGAGAAAAGAAAATGGTTACGGTCTGGAGGTATTCACACTGATGAATGCATTGACTGACATACATATTTAAGTGCATCCAATCATGGACCTATACTAGCAAATATATCCATGATCCAATATATATATACTCTTTATGAAAGGGTGGTAATGGGTAAAACGAAGAGTGACAGTGTTTTTAAAAAAGAGTGGAAAACGGGGTAACTTCTCGGCCCTTTTCCATCCTTTTCCCATTTGTGTTTTTAGAGTATACATAATCATTATTATTACAAAACTTGAAAACTTATTTTTCATTCACTCGTTTTGATTGAATGATAGATTGATTGTCGTTCAAACTCTGCTTGTATCATTTACTCATCTTATTCCTTTTGGGATCATTTTGTGGGTACTTTAATTTCGTTTGGTTGTAATCGCAAATAATATTATACTGATGTACAGGCCTCCTCCAAATGCTTTGCCAGGGTATAGGGGGTAAGACGACTTCAATGTGTATGATATCACTATTTTCTCGATGGAATGACGGGTGTATAAAAAGCACGTCAGTATTATATACCTTTCGGATTTTCTTTTCTATTCTGTACTTTTTTAGGGGGTGTGATTTTTTCTCTCTTTTGGGGGGCGGGGGCGGTCCCTGTTTTTCATTTTACTATAGGATTTGCCGGCCATTATCCATCTCCTATTCAACTTCGCCGGATTTAGTGCTTTCAGAGATAACTTGATCTTGTATTCCATTTTCTCGTTTTCAAACAATATGGAGTTTGAGCTAGACTGTATATTCATTGAATTAGAATAAAGTGTGCTTGTTTACCTAAATTTTCATTCCATTTGGAGTAACTAGTTTTTGCATTTTAATTGATAGCATTCACAATGTAGCATCATGTGCGCTTTAATTGGTCAAAATTCATTTCGGTTGCCTTTTGTTTGAAATGCCCTGCATGTATAGGCCTATACTTTGTTCAAAATTATATTATGTGTATCATGCTTTGTACTATGTCTATTATATCATTGTTAAAAATGTTAATGCAAATATATGCCCTATTTCGGAGGGAAATAACAAAAAACTTTTAAAAAAAATTATTATCATGACAATTCATTATTTGTCACAACTTGATATATAATTTAGGCATGTATATCGGATATATTGGGTATTTCCGTGCAAAAATGCAATATACCTTGATTTTACCCTAAGTACACCCACAAATAATTGTCCAGAATATGAGATATAATAGCAAACATGCATTTTAATGTTTTGAAAATTACTAAACCTATAAACCTATTGCGCATATACATTCGTAATTCCGAAGCTTCGTTATTCCGAAGGTTCGGATATTCCGAAGGTTCGTTATTCCGAAGGTTCGTATTTCCGAAGGTTCGTAATTCCGAAGGTTCGTTAGTCCGAAAACGAAATGAGGTTCGTAATTCCGAAGGTTCGTTAGTCCGAAAACGAAGTGAGGTTCGCAATTCCGAAGGTTCGTTAATCCGAAAACGAAATGAGGTTCGTGATTCCGAAGATTCGTTAGTCCGAAAACTAATGATTAACGAACCTTATTTCGTTTTCGGACTAACGAACCTTCGGAACAACGAACCTTATTTCGTTTTCGGATTAACGAACCTTCGGAACAACGAACCTTATTTCGTTTTCGGATTGACGAACCTTCGGAACATCGAACCTTATTTCGTTTTCGGATTAACGAACCTTCGGAATAACGAACCTTCGGAATAACGCCACAAATGTTCGGATTAACGAACCCTTTTACGTTTTCGGATTAACGAACATCGAGGTATTGGCAATTTACGTGTTTCGGAATTACGAACCTTCGGAATTACGAAGTGTAACCGTATTATTGCACCCCCCTGCATTCCTATAACTTTAATATAAGCACATTCCGAAATGTCAAGTGCGAAATGCTAAAAAAAAAAAGGGGGGGACACGGGCCGGCTGTGCCCCCCCCCCCCCGATCCGCCAGTGAGTCATGTAGATCTAGACGCCTACAGACTTATAGGTTGATGAATTCTGATCAGAAATGGCCAGTTAAATTTATCGGATGACGACTTTAAACTAAGTCCGCTCATTATCATACGTGATTTATATCTCTATCGGCTACCTGTGAAACACCATCCATAATAATGTCAGAGAAGAATTATTATTAGTGAAGCGACATTAGAATTGAAGGTGATCAAAAGTCATGATATGCAAATTAAACAAGCAGCCCTCGGCTAGGGACGGCTCCACACTGAGGGGGGAGCATGAAGCATTTTAATTAGTGGGAAAAATAAGAAAACAGATGAGACGGAAGAAAGGGAAAGAAGAAATATATATATTAAAAATGTTCTTGACCGTGTAACTACATAATATACCCATATTAAGAGGGGGTTGGGGTGGTTGGGGTGCAGGTTTGGGGATATGAAGAACAATTAGGAGTTTTTGTTAATGGAATTTAATATCCGGTCCTAAGAGAAAGATGATAAATCTGAGGTCAGCAAAAGAGATTGGTTATAAACCGTCATAAAAGTTGTCAAATTTTACTTTAAAAATACATACCCTAATGTGATTCCAGCACTCAGAGCGGCGAAAATTGTAAGATGATTGTACGATGAGATAAGGATAAAACATTCAGTTTATCTTTCCAATCGATCCGTATAATGAACTTAAAGGGATAATTCCTCGTTATGATGAAGATACATCTGACTGGCTCATTACCATGGCAACATACTCTCCACTAAACGGGAGTCCTCGTTGTTCCTGTGTTGAGTAATCCGGCTTTGTGTTTTTTATTTAGCTAAAGATCATGGTTATTGGTGTTATTATGTATGTCCTCTGTCTTTAGCGAGCTGGTACTGGTAGTCATATTGATAGATGTCGGTAGAACACACTCATCAAAAGCCGGACTCAATAGAGGTATGACGCGAAGACAGCACCGAAGGTCATGAAAAATTGTCGCCAGCTCCCGAGTAACGCCGTAAATGGAATTTACTTATTATTGCTCACCGACCGCTTGCGCGTGTGATAGTAAATTTCACTCTGCTAACTCAAGATGACGTCACAACATTTCCCTCTGACATTTTCTCACTTTTGTTTAGTTATAAGTCAAGGTCAATTCGTGACTCTAGTATAGATCGGAGCAGGGGCGGATCCAGGATTTTCCAAAGGGGGGTGGCACATTTTCCCATGAAAATTTGACAAGCAAAAAAAAAGAAAAAATGAAAAGGTTTTCACCTAAAATCGGAAGGCATTTCTTTGAAAAGAAAGAAGAAAAAGAAAAAAAAAGTTCTCACTTTCAATAGGGGGGCACACTTGGGTAAAGCGGTATTACAAATTTGATCATGGCTCTCAAAAGGGGGCACGTGCCTGCTGTTCCCCCCCCCCCCTGGATCCGCCAGTGTATCGGAGATATTTCAGGATTGTGTGCCAATTAAGGTGACGATTATTTTCTGAGAATATATACTCCCGTCTATTGAATAAAAATCGTGTCGCAGTATGGAGCAGGTGGGCGGATCCATGCAGGATGATCGAGGGAGCAAATGTATGATAAAAGTGTCAATTTCAAAGGAAAGATTCTTATAATATAAACTCATTATTAAAAGGTAAATAGGCATGACAGGACCCCGGACAGAACCTACCATTATATTTGACAAATTGTGGGCACTCGCAGTCAGTGGGACTTCATCCCTCGAGGGTTTTTCAAATGAAGTAGTGCCCCGTTTGGTCAAGGGGCTGTGCTTTCAGTGATGACCATTTTTTTGTTGCTTACTGCTATATGGTGAGAAAGACATTTTACCTTTATTTTTGCTCTTAAAAATATGTTGTAGAAAAATATGCCCCTCCCCTAAGACTCCTAGATCCGGCCGCGGCAAGCATTGCCCTGCTGCCACCAGTGACCTGTGTCCCATGACCTCGATGGGAGTCACCCGTTTTTCAAGGTCTTCTCTTCCGTTTACCCCTCCCCATTGGCCTCCACACACTCATCACATATGAGCTTCTATTCCCCCCCCCCCCTTTGTTTTCCACATTTTTTGTATTGTATTTCCTTTTCTTTTCCCTTCTCAGCTCATTTTCTACCACACTTTCTCCTTATCTTATCTGTTTCTTTACTTATAATTTTTCTTGATATATTTCAATCTTTCCATGTGTCTTTGTTTGTTTTTTTTTTTGCTTTTTTTTAACTTTAATTCTTTTTTTGCCTTATTTGTCTTGTTGGGGGCGTGTTTTTTTTTTCTCTTTTATTATGAAGATTCGAGCAAGTGAACCGTAGATATTATGGATGTTAATCTGCAGAGAATGGATAAGGTTTTGGGGGGTCTTTACACAACCCTGTATCAATTAACTTATGAATCCATGATAGAGGCCTGACGGGCGTGGTGATGGCAATAGGCGTTTAGTGATGATGCATGCCTTGATGATGATGATGATAATGAGGAGGAGGAGGAGGATGATGATGTTGTTGATGATGATGATGATATGATGATACATGTATGATGATGTTGATGATGATGATGATGATACTGATGCCGGTCTCTGCCAATGACTTGGATACAGATTCCCTCTCATTCATGAAAGTGAACAGAATGATTAATTTGTGCTAGTCTTGTGTGACGGTTGTGGCTAAAAAATTTAATCAGGGTCTGTACTGTACCTGCAGACTATCGATCCATGCTGCGCGCACTGTGTTAAGATGGCGGCGCCCAGTAGTCAAACACATGACGACGGAGGAGCAGGTTTAATTAAAAATGAATCAGATCCTGGAGATTTACGTTTATTAAATGTGATGGAAGCATTAGTTGGGGAAAATAAGAAGCGGTTTAATTCAGAGATGAGGCAATATGGCCTTCCCCTTCCACCTAAATCGCCTGAGGAACAAACGATTGAACGGGTAATGGAAAGCTGCACATTCAAGACAGTCATCAGCGGTGTTCTCGGTACGTATCTCCCCATACCTCCGGCAGGGCAGGGCGTAGACCAAAAGCTTCGGTCTCTGTTATGTTGGTTGTTCAGCTGAACTCCGTTGGCTTCACTCACCAAATACAGAGACCGAAGTTCTACTTCTAGCGCGATCTGTACAGGGGACTCAATGGCCATATGTTTATGTACTTAAGATCGGATAAAACGGGGAAGTGAATTTGCGCGACAGCCGAGGTAAGTCACTGTTTTTGTTCTTTTTAACTTGATTTTTCTCTGTTTTTTGGCAATTAATGCCAAGAGGGAATATTCATTTGCGTTTTGGTCGGGTTAATTTTCAAAATTTTTATTCATTAAAGACAAAAATTGAAGAGCCCCGATGGGGGGATTTTGCATTGCAAGTCCCCTAATGGTGGCTGCACGCTAGCGAGCCGTCTGTGTATGAGGAGAAATTAAAAAAAAAAAAAAAAAGTTAAAAAACTCCTCGAAACAGACGGCTGCCAGCTGTCTAGGCAGGGCGTAGACAGGAATAACCGTCGTTTCTGGGGATTTATTCAACAATTTCTGACATTTTACTGTAATCCCCATTTACCGACGGTAGGGTGTACGTGTGGGCTCGCATGTGTTCTCATTCCCTCCCTTTTGTCAATTCACAGTCCAAAGTTTGATGTAATTTTACACATCGAATTTACAATCTAAGGATGTATAAACAACAAACTTTTAAAATTCAATATTTTAATATTTAAATACTTTAAACGATATAGATGAAAAAGGCATGAAAAATATACTTTACCGATGTTTAATTGGGTTGAACACGATAAAAATGGTCAAAATGGCAGCCAAACTATAAAATATTTACAAACGAACGTCAACAATCACGAATGTGATATCGATATTGCTTTCGATATTATACGATCTGCTCCATATGCGATCGAAACCGAAGATAAACGATACTAGTTATACTAGTACTAGTACTAGTTATAATCGCGATATATCGATTCGAGACATTAAGTTAATAACGATAATGACGTCATTCAAGATGGCAACTTGCAAGAAAAACCGTCAGGTCAGGTGAAAATGTCTTAGATGACAGATTTCTCAATCATCCATAGGATTTTTTTCAATAACTCCGGCCCAAGGTATGCAATTACTTAAGTTATTTATATTTCCCTGATAATGGAAACCATGAAACTTTCAATTTTGCTTAAAAAACAGTTTTAAATCGCGATCTATAAAACGCTAGTTCACTATACGTTGGCTGTAGGTACGGGGCCCCATCCCCTTCAGTCTATGTATGGTGAGTGGAGCCAACGTAGTTCAGCGGAACAACCAAAATACAGAGACTGAAGCTTTTGGTCTAGGCAGGGCGTAGACAGCTGGCAGCCGTCTGTTTCGAGGAGTTTTTTAACTTTTTTTTTTTTTTTAATTTCTCCTCGTACACAGACGGCTCGCTAGCGTGCAGCCACCATTAGGGGACTTGCAATGCAAAATCCCCCCGTCGGGGCTCTTCAATTTTTGGCTTTAATGAATAAAAATTTTGAAAATTAATGCGACCAAAATGCAAATTAATATTCCCTCTTGGCATTAATTGCCAAAAAACAGAGAAAAATCAAGTTAAAAGGAACAAAAACAGTGACTTACCTCGGCTGTCGCGCAAATTCATTTCCCCGTTTTATCAGATCTTAAGTACATAAATATATGGCCATTGAGTCCCCTGTACAGATCGCGCTAGAACTTCGGTCTCTGTATTTGGTGAGTGAAGCCAACGGAGTTCAGCTGAACAACCAACATAACAGAGACCGAAGCTTTTGGTCTAGGCAGGGCGAGCCAGGGGCACCCATGGGTTCATATCGTCTCGCGTGCGAAGGAATATCAGTCATAAACTCATATTCACACGACACACACGACACATTGAAAATAGATTGGGCTTTTGCCCACATAAAATATCACGCATAATCTGGTATTTCACATTCTGCTATGACACTTACCGAATCATTTAGATCCTTCCGTGACTTCTCCTTGAAGTTTCTTTAAAAAAATATGTATATTTTCTTGATCTTTAGTGAAGATTTCACGGAGATAAAAATTGGTTGGTGTGGATATCAATTTTCTCCTAAAGAGGGCGCGCGATTTATATTCATATCAAAGACACGACAAGGGAAAGACTAGGCACCTACACTATTTTACACGCAAATCCACGCAAGGCATTACGCGAAGTCCGTGAAGTGTCCAATCTTTTCATTGTATAGACTTTGGTATACCGTATTATTGACGTTCATTAAAGCTTGTACTGCTGGTTTCGTTACAGGCATGTGTATTTTTTTCAATTTTATTTTATTAGTCATCGTTTTAAATTGATTGCAAAAAAGTGTTATCATCGCCAATAGTAATCTTGAATTATATTTTTTAAGGTATTTCATTTATTGGTGCCCATAATTAGTAAATTAATCATAAGAATTGCACATTCAAAAAATTTAGACACAGTTATAAAATTACCGAGGAGCTGAATCAAGGTTGTGAAATTTATTAGCGCCACCAATGGGCTTCCTTGTATTTCCGTAGAAGAGACAAACGAAGTCACTTGCTAGGCCGAGGTAAGCGAAATTTGCTCTTTTTATCATAAAATAATTTCAAAATCATATGTATAATTTTTGTATGTATTGCTACTTACCGGAAAGAGCCCCGGTGCGTAGCGAGAAGGAGTTTCGGCAAATATTACTTCACTGTCTTCAGCAATGAAGCGATGTTTGCCGACTACTTCAAATCCAGGGTCAAACACGGTCCCTTGTACAAGGTTAGTATATATACTAACCTCGTATTAGTGTTAGTGAGCCAGGGGTGGTATTCTGAAAATTATTGTGGCAACTGGCAAATGTTCTTTTAACTTTTCTTGTAACTCAGCAAGATAAAAACTCGCTTAAATCATCTCAAATCGGGGCGTACTGCTTAGCCTAGGCTTAACTGGGCATTATCCTGGTTTAAGTCACCACTCCATTCACTCTGCCGTTCATTTCGTCAGCGGCAGTGACTTCTTTCATCTCCCATTGACTTTGTCTTTGTACACAATGAGCGCACACACGAGAAGAGAGGTGACTTATTTCAGGATAGGCCCACTCACACTAGTACGAGGTTAGTATGCTAGACTAACCTTGTGCACCGTACCGCGTTTGACCCTGGATTTCTAAGTAGTCGGCAAACATCGCTTCATCGCAGAACTTAATATTTGCAGAAACTCCTTCCCGCTACTCATCAGGGCTCTTTCCGGTAAGTAGCAATACAATCATTTTTATATTGAAATTCAAAATCGAAATCGTACAAAAAAGAGCAAATTCGCTTACCTCGGCCTGGAAAGTGACTTCGCATGTCTCTTCTACGGAAATACAAGGAAGCCCGTTGGTGGTGCTAAGTAATAAATTTTACAACCTTGATTCAGCTCCTCGGTAATTTTATAACTGTCTAAATTCTTTGAATGCGCAATTCTTATGATTACTTTACTAATTATGGGCACCAATAAATGGAATACCTTCATATATAATGCAAGATTATTATTGGCGATGATAACACTTATTTGCAAATAATTTAAAACGATGACTAATAAAAAAAAAATAGAAAAAATCTACTTACCTGGAACGAAACCAGCAGTACAAGCTTTAACGAACGTCAATAATACGGTCTACCGAAGTCTATACGATGAAAAGATTGGACACTTCACGGACTTCGCGTAATGCTTTGCGTCGATTTGCGTGTAAAATAGTTTAGGTGCCTAGTCTTTCCCTTGTCATGTCTTTGATATGAATATAAATCGCGCGCCCTCTTTAGGCCAAAAATTGATGTTGTCGTTCGACAAGCCGCGCGACGTCAAGAGCAAAAAAAGATAAGGAACAGAGGGGAATAGAGTGCTCAAATAAGTCTCCAAATGGACTTCATATGGATCAGTAAGTGAAACGGAATAATCTTATGAGATTATAATACATGAAGCAATACCGATTCATGCAAGTGCATGTGGTTTAAAGTGGTTTATCTGTACTCCAGGAATCTCCAAATTCTGTGGAAGGATCAGCTCATAGAGAGAGTTGCATGCGTAGTGCCTTGAATTTACCGTGCACGGCGGCAGCGATGCACCCATGGGTGAGATAGGCCCTTCCCTGCAGAGTACCCGCTCTCTGTCGTCTGTCCGACGTCCCTTATGACACGCCCAATATTTATCATCAACCAATCCATAAATTCTTTATGCTTAGGCTAGCCGCCTTAGCCTTGGGGTAAGGTCAACCAATGAAGTTAGAAGTGTCTCTTCTGATAAATAATTGAGAGCATTGTTGATATGAGGCGTAATTTCCTTGCACCCCTGATGCTTATTCTTGTGCGCTTCTGTGCTTAAAATACCTGTGGCTGTTCTCAAACTTCATGAACTTAAGACATATTTTCTCTGAAAAGATTCATCATCTCGAATACCAATTTTTAATTGCTGAAAAGTCTACCAATCCGTTGTTATAATTATGTCTTTGGAATGTCTCCCTTTGTGAAGTATGATGTTCTTGCAGAATGCAGCAAGAAATTATTATTGCATTCATGTTGTATTGTGCATTAATTCTACCGTATCTTAATTATGGGATTCTAGCATAGGGAAATGCCTCTCAAACGAGACTCAACAAATTATTTCTACTTCAGAAAAAAGTACTGAGGGGTGAGGATAATATACAAAATGCCCTTTAGAGCTCATGAATGCAGATGAATTGTTTCGTCAGAAACGTATCCTCAAAGTCAGTGACTTATGTTGCTTAACTATTTCAATTCATGTATCAGCTAGATAGAAATAGTTTACCTAATGTCCTACAAAATATATTTATGAGAAATAATACCTTGCATTCATATAATACCAGACAGCCAAATGAGTACCACTTACCTAAAACTAGAACAGTAGTTTCGGGCAAAACTATAGGGGAGATTGGGGTTATATGGAACGTTTTTGACAAAAATGGCTGTGAAATCCAAATAGATTTTGTTCAAGAAACAATCAATATATCAGCTTAAAGCATCTAAGGGATACAAATGTACCCCATAAAATTCTTTAACTCTATGTTGGTTACTGAAAAATCCACCTTGAACAAGACCATCTCAAGTGTTCCAAATTACCCCATATACGGGATAAGTTGGAACATGCATGGTCAATTAAGAATTATGCTAAAACTAATATTACGTAGTTTTAGCTTATTTGCTTATTTTTTCAAGTTCAAAATATTAAAGGTAAGTATTCTGATTTGTTGAACTTTATGTTTTATATTACACATGATATACAGCCACTCACACAAGCCTACTGTGCGTTTGATTTTACAAGCAATTAAGAGTATCATCAATTTCATGTACTTCTGCATCAAATTTACATGACATTAATAGGATAATGATTGATACAATGTAGTTTTTTTTTACTGTAATAAAAGTAATAAAATGGATATGGAGGCTGACAATGTATATGTGAAATATAAATAGTGGCCCTTATGACAAATGTATGATGCCAAAATCTCATTACTCATTAGGTAGGGGCAAAGTTGGGGATGATTATAGGAACACACACTTTTAACTGTACTTTGAACTATTTAACTATTCATACAATAACAATTAAAGGTCAGAACTGAATGAATGCAAAGGTAAACTATGCTAAGAATTAATGGACATTGTTGTCAAACATGAGATACAAACAACACCCAGCATGTAAAACAAAAATACATGGGTAATTACTTAAAATATTCAGTTAAGATTTTAAACCAACACATTTGTTGTTCCAAAAAGCCCCTTAAATTTTGTTCCAACTAACCCCAGAGGCCCATTTGACATTTACAAGCTTACAGCACAAAAATGGGTCATCACCTTGGCATATTAATAACCTTATTTTGTAGCTTGGTACAAGTGTCTATTATACCCCCAAACTGGCCAACTTGATCTATAAACTTATCTGAGATAATAAAACATTTCTGAAAGAAGAAAAAAATACTCAGAAGGTAAAAAAAAACACCAGGCTCGTTGCACATGTGTTGTCTGTAATATGGTGGATGGCTGTTGCCAATGGCAATGAATAGAGGGCAGTATTGCATAAATTTATTTATAGGTGTTAAAGAAAATTACAATGTTTCAACTTACCCCACGTTCCAACTAACCCCAATCTCCCCTATTGTTCACAGGACCCAAAATCTGGAATTCTCTGGAAAGATTTAAATTACTCATCAAATTTTTTTTTATAAATTCTTACTGATTTATATTTTAATTGTACTGTTGATAATTTAAAGTTAATATATAATTTTGTATATAGTGTATATATAAACATTTGTGTTGCATTGTTTATATCTATATTAATTTATAGAATTTTGCTATTTTCACATCATATATTACCCTTGTATATAATTTTGATAGGGGGTCTACATCTTACAAGCTTTGCTTTTCAGTAGGCCCCTCCACTTTTTTTTTTTTCATTTTATTGGTACATTTCAAAACTGCATATGTTATGCAAATGATGTATATTTCTACTGTAAAGGATTTATTATGAAATGCACTTTCAAAATTTGTGCAATATGAATATATATATGAATAAATAAATAATAAGTCATGTGCAGAGAGGATGGGCAAAATTGAAACTCTTGCACCCCCCCCCCCCCTGAGATTCTACTTTCCTTGTAAAATTTCTAGCCCTAATTTCATGAAGATCTAAATGGGCTAGATTGCTAGAACTTAATTTCTGACCTTTATACGCTACGGATTACATTTCTGAAACAATATAAATTTTAAAAAAAATTATTATGAGAAGATGAGATTTAACTTTACCGATGTTTACGCCGCTATCTTGCCCTCTTTGTTAGTAGCTTGGCTACGAGACACATGTACATGTAGAGGGCGGCAAACATCTGTGCCCTCTATATGTGTCTCGGTGAGTTAAATATCAGATCTTCTCATAATACTTTTTGTGGTTTTTTTATTTATATTGTTTTCAAAATGTAATTAATAATGTATGAATGTCGGAAATGAAGTATACATGATTTAAGGCTAGAACTTTAACAAGGAAAGTAGAAATCTCTGGGGTGAAAGTTTCAATTTTGCCCATCCTCTACGCAATGATATAGGCACAATCCCTGGCTCCATGGAGAGTAAGCTTAAATGTAAGTGAATGATTTTTACTCTCTAGGAGCCTCCTGGCTAGATGCTTATACACAGTCACCGCAAGCATGCTTTGCACAGTCACACAGCTCAGAATAGATCTACACACAGCAAGTTCAGATTGATATTTTCAATAGACTAGTATTTTTCAACAATAAATTTGATGAGAAGGATCTAGATCTAGTTACTAAGTTCTAAAAAAAAATAACGAAAATCATCTAAAATCACATCCAAGTTTACACACACAAGTCTATAGATGTAATTTAAGTCTATGCAGTGTTTTACAACACATTTTGGGGGGAAAAAACAGGTGTTTTAAAACACGTGTTAAATGTGCCAAACTGAAATCTAGCTGGTTACGACGCCTTTGTATTGTACAGGGCTACAATCACAGAGGGGGAAATGGAGTATTCTTCCGCCCTGCCATAGACTTTAATGTTAGCAATATGCTGCAATATCTGCATCAACGCATTGACAAGCGAACCGACGCGCACAAATTTTGTGCCCATCCACGACGGCGCGTCTAGTGCCTATGGCCATGGCTACACTATGTATATTGTACATGATATCATCTGCCAGTAGCATTCTCAGGGTTGCATCGGTTTATTTCCAATTCGTCTCATGCCAAATCGTCCAATTGCCAACTCGTCCATTATCATTTGATCTACCATCAGTTCGTCCACTATCTGCATGGTCTAATTGCCAATTCGTCCACTCACCATTTCATCTAATAACCAATTGGCCCAATAGCCATGTAGTCCATATACCATTTGGTCTAATAGGATTAAGTGTTAATAGTGCAAAGTGATTGAAAATGAAATGGATAATAGACCAAGTGTTATGAGACGACATGGTCATAGACAAAGTGTTGATTAGACGAAGTGATGATTGGACTAAATGGTTGTTAGACAAAATGTTGATGGATGGAATGTCATTAGACTAAATGAAAGTAGACCATGTGGTGAGTAGACGAGTTGGCAGTAGAAGAATTGGCAATTTACCGGTTGCATCCAGACAACGTCACTCTTGCCCCCTTTTTTATCCCATGATCCTTTGCATGAAGCTAATAGTACATGTGTATTTGTGAACAGGTTGTAATAAAAAATGTTTTTTATAATTAAAAATAAAACGTGTGATCAGTAATGCACGAGTGATTATGAATTATCCAGTGCGAAAATGCATATTTTTAAACCTTTATATTGAATGAATTAGAATCATTTGTAATAACAGGTGCTGGATAAGAATTGATATTGGTACCAATCCTATTTATTAAGTAGGCCTATCAGAAATCGTGATAATTCAGTTCACTAGGTCAAGGTCTAAAAGCTAGATATTTGTCTTATCATTTTACCATAATTTCAGGATTAAGTGAAATTTCACCCTTCAGATAAATAAACCACATCTTTACAGAAGCTTGAATTGCAATTATGCCCTCTTGTGGCGTAGTCTGATTTTCTTTCACTTAATTCCTTTCTTCTGATGGATATTGGGTGGTGCTAATTGGTCTTTTCACGTCCAGTGAATTAATCCCGATAAAAAAGGCCAGAAATGCGCAAACTTCTTCCACGCCATGAACATAATTGTTCTTTGATCACTGATTTTGTTTTATTTTTCATATCTATATTAGGTTTTGCATTGGGTGGTGCTATTGGTCTGTTCACATCCAGCGTTAATCCAGTCGATCCTGAGATAGCAGCCAAGCAAAAGGCCAGAGATGTTCTCAAGGATATGGGCAGGCAGTGCTTCTTCCACGCCAAAAACTTTGCCATGATTGGAGCCATGTTTGCCTGCACTGAATGCCTGGTAGAATCGGTAAGTTACACCAGGGAAAAAAAAACAATATTACATTGTCATGTGTAGGAGGCATGAATATAATACAAGGTGCTGTTTGAGTCTGCATCAGGGGGGGGAAAAAAAGGGGGCTTGGGCAATTTCACTCCCCAAAATGCTCAAAAGAGCCATGGCCCCTGTCTTACAAAGAGTTACGATTGATCCAATCAAATGTAACTCTATGGAAATCCATCAGTGTCATAAACTTTTCTACAGAAAATTTGCACAATGTCCTTTGTAAACAAAGAGAAGCACAGTGAATTTTCAAGAAAACAATGAATGCATGAATATATATCATAGTTAGAATATATTTTGAACAAACATTCATAATAGATGTTGACATTGCTGGCCGTCCATAGTTGCGATTGATCGGATCAATCGCAACTCTTAGTAAGACGGGGCCCCTGGAAAATGGAAAAAGAGCCTCCATAAATCCCCATCACTGCAAGGTTTAACCTTATCCAATGTTGAAGTTTGAAGCAGTAGGTTGTGAAATGTAGCCCCCTCCCCCCCCCAAAAAAAAAAATAAATAAAAATAAAAATAAATGAAAAATAAAATATAAATAAATAGATATATTGAACAAAAAAATGAATTAAATTAAATAAATGAATTAATAAGAAATGAATGAAAGGTCTGCAGACTAGTAATTTAGCTTTCCATGATTAGTCACAAAAAATTTCAGACAAAATTTTATTGAATATGATTTACATGTACTTTCCTGTGCTAAGTAAAAAGAATTTTGTGGACCCAAGAGCTTAGGGTTATGGATTGAGGGAATCATTGAGCAGAGTTACAATGTACCTGTACAATACGCTTTTTATGTTGTGTAATTTCACTTGTCAGCTTCTGACCATCTTTCCTTCTAGGGGTAGTTCATTCCAAGCTAATTTTCATATTTAAAAAAAAAATTGACTTCCAATGTATACAAAACTCTCATATCTCCCAGACTGTATATAAGAGTATGGTAGGTGGGTGAATGTTAGATCACATTTCTTAAATAGATTACAGAATAGTTTGGTGAAAGTGACCACAGGAAGTGAAAGCAGAATGCAAGGACAGGATGATAAACCCTTTGATATCTATTTTATTCAGTGCAGTGCACTTGGATCTACTTAAAGGAGAATGAAACCCTTGAAACCAGCTGAATCCATATCGAAGAGAAAAATCAAAGAAACATATTGTTGAAAGTTTGAGGAAGATTGAATGAATAATAAGAAAGTTATGAGCATTTGAATGTCGAGATCACTAATGCCATGTAGATCCTCCCATTGGCAATGCGACCAAGATCTGTGATGTCACACGTACAACTCCCTCATTACTTTAGTACTTATTTCACTTATATTCTCACTTTTATAGAGTCTATCACAAGGTGAGGTGTTCTCTTTATGAGAGGACAAGTACAGAGGTTTCACAACATTATATCATTGATGAATCGTTTGTCATATGATTAGAATGAGTAAAAAGAGATGTTTTGGGGTATATTTTCAGTGTCCAAAAGGGGAGAGTTGTTCATCTGTAACATCATAGATCTTGGTCGCATTGCCAATGGGAGGATCTCCATAGCATTAGTGATCTCGACATTCAAATGCTCATAGCTCCTCTATTGCTAGTCCTATTTTACTCAAACTTTTGTTGATCTTATTCTTTGATTTTTCTGCTTTCACAAAAGCTAACTTGCTCCAAGAGTTTCATTCTCCTTTAATGAACATGGGCCATGAGATGATTCTGATCTGATATAGGCCAACTCGCATAACATTATGTACTAAAGCATGGCCTGAAATGGCCTGGTGATCTTCTTAATTGCAATATATCAATGAATGTATTTTAAAAAAATTACCAATCTATCTGTATTTTGTACTGCCAGTGGCTTGTGTTTTCTGGGTCACTACATTTATTTCAAAGGAGCATGGGAGCTGCTCTATTTCCTTCATTTTCCATTTTGCCTTCTCCTTTCTTCTCTCTCTCTTTTCTATTCTCTTGAGATATTTCTCTTTTCTTTCTGATCTCATCTTCTTTCCCTCCTCTTTTTTCAATTCTCCCATCTCTATTCTATCCTTTCCTCTTCTCTTTTCTTGTTTCTTTTACCAGTGTTTTATATTATAAAGTCCTTGGTTGAATTCAGAGTGCATGTTATGCTTCTTCTTTTGTTTTTTACACTTATCACTTATTTGCACTCTGGTCCATGTTGGCCCAAAATTATAAAAGCGAGCATGTGACTCTCCAAGTGCATTTGATTGGCTACGGTACATTCACAAACCTGTTTCTTATATTCTTTTTCTCTATGATATTACAGTACAGAGGAAAGCATGATGCTAAGAACAGTCCTATAGCTGGTTGTATAACAGGAGGTCTCATTGGTTACAGAGGTTTGTTTAGCCTTAGATTTCCCTCCTTGCCTTTCATTCTATCCTCCCATGAAGTTAGTTGTATCTTTCATTCTCAATTTTCTTCTTCCTCCTTTCCTATTAAACTTTTCCTCTTATTTCTCCTTATTTTATCTTATCTTGTTTTTTCTCTATTCTTTGCTCATCTCTCATCTTACTTGTGCTTCACTACCATTCTTTCTTTTTCCATTTGCCTCCTCTCTATTCTCCCAGAAGTTTACAGTTTTTCCTTTTTTTTCTTCTTATCTTATCTCATCTTCTTTTCTCACATCTTTTTTCTGTCTTCTGTGGAGTGTTTCATCAACATTTTCGTCCGACAAATTGTCAGATCTGACAACTTTCCTCAATTTTAATTGGTTGAGATGTACTGTTACTATGGTAACTGTCAGATGAACGGGACTTGTCAGATAAAAACGTCTGACAATTCCTTTCATGAAATGCTCCCCTGTTCTTGAATTCTGTAATCTCCTATCCTGTTTTTTTTTTTTCTTTCTTTTTTTTCCTATCATATTTTCTTCTTTCCTCTGCCATAGCTTTCTTTAGATCTATCTTGTATTTGTATTCCCCATGTCTGGAGTATGTTAATTTACAAATCCCCATAAAAATGTATTTGTTGCAGAACCGTGATGAACAATTAATGCTTTATTGAGGAATTAAATTGCAAATATTAAAGGGATGCTCTAGGCTGAAAATAATATGATATATTGGTAAACAGATAAAGAAAAATCAGACAAAACACTAAAAATTTGATCAAAATCAGACAAGGAATAACAAAGATATGGCATTTTAAAGATTTGCATTATTCCGGTGAAACCGTTCTAGGCATCTCTTCATGAATATTCAATGAGAAAATTGATGATGTGATATCCCCACTTGTTCTTTTGTATTTAATTATATGAAAATAGGTTTATTCCATTTTTTTCTATCAAGAACAGAAAGTATTGGATTGACAACTGATTTTAATGCATTAGATATTCATTTCTGCAACTTATTTCATTATAAAGGAGACACATTGTTCACACGTGTATGAAAAAATGAAACAATTATGATTTCATGTACTTACATTAGAAAAAGGAAAGTGGGGATGTGACGTCATCAGCCCAACTAATCATGAAGACGTGCGTATAACTATTATCACAAAATATTGCTAAACTTTAAAAATCAATAATTTTGTTATTTGTTATCCAATGTTGATGAAATTTTCAGCATTTTGCTCAGTGAATTTTACTCTATTTATTTAGATACAAATATTTTCACCCCGGAGCATCCCTTTAAAAGTATAATTTAATTTTCATCATCACCAATTAATGAATCTTGGAAAGGGAGTAAATATATCCATCCCTTACTACTTTCCATCTTTTCCTTTCATTCTCCAGCGGGACTGAAACCGGGCATTGTTGGATGTGTAGGATTTGCCGCATTCTCTGCTGCGATCGATCACTACTTCAACTTCCACTGACACAAGGCAAACAAAGCAAAGTGGGCACCCGATGTCCCTGAGAACATTCCTTCAGAATGGACAATGTGATGATCAGGTCCGAAATGATACTTAGTGGTTGGCTAATTCATTTTGCCATCTCTGTGATCACTTCCTTTGACAGTGGACGTTGTGATGGTCAGTTGCAGAATCATCGCTTGCTTGACTGCATTGACTCTTGCTTTATCATTGATGTCCAAATGGCCACCCTTTTAGAATGGATGATTTGCTGGTCAGCTGAGTATGGTCTTCATGTTGATCATGATTCTCTTTCTTAGTCTTAAGACATTATGGATTCACGAGGGATGAACCTCTATTAACACCGGTCATCATAAAACTTTGAAAATTGATATAAACAGTAATATCCCTCTTTTTGATTAATATTGTACCTATTAAATGTATCGGTAATTCTTCTAAACACATTACAAATATAATGCCAATGTGGGGCGAAGTAACACAAAAGTTTGACATTGATTGCAAATATGAAATTTGAATCTGTTGCAACTCTTTGTATGAAAATTTCTTTGTTATTACAAACAAAACTTCTATATGTAAGAATCTTTAGCAATGAAGGAAGTTGATCATCCCTGAAGAAGAAGAAATGCTGGTACTCAAAGCCTATTAAACCAATTGTAACATTGATCACAGCTCTTGAAATGTGTGCAATTAACCCTTGCAAGACTGCGCCATTTTAATGCCTAAGTTTTTTTAGGGGGCTGATTCCCTGATATCTCAGCCATTTATCACTTTAAATCAACCTTCTGAACCCCCTGTGAGATTTATTGTATCTTTTTCAAAATCAAATTTTAATTTTTGTGTGATTGTAGCATGCATATTTTGCTTGAAAGTCCGATATCTTCTTGCTGTTTTTTTATTATAGTTTCTTCTGAATAAATAATTGTCTAGCAAAGTAGACAGGTCTGGGTCAGCAACTCTCCCCCTAGTCCCCTATCATATCAGGGTTAAGAAATTTAAGGTAAATTGTGCCTAAAGTAAAGGTTGAAGCAGGGAATTCTTTCACTAACGATATCCTGGATTGACATTACAACTGACTCTTCTTTTTGACCAGGGAGGGGATATAGTAAAAGTCATATTTTATAAGATTTTCTTCTTTTTTTAAAGTCAAAGGCAGTTTTGTGTTTTTATCATGTAATTCCCGACAGTTTACTGATGAAAGTCTCTTCAATAATTTGGTAAATGTTGCATATCATACCAACTGCTTAAATATTTGCAGAGGAATTTCGACTGTAAAATGTAAATAAAATATTAAATATTCTTTGCTCACATATTTCTTTCTCACTTTAGTTATTTGTACCGTTCTTATGCAAGTTAATTGATACATATCGGTTCCTCTTCAAAAGGAAATTTGTTTTGTATTTCATATACCTTAATTTCAACCAATATCCTTATTGCGTTTTAGTTCAGTATTAAGAATTTCCAATTAATCTCAAATTGAGTCACATACAGTTATCTAAAATAAATGAGACTGCATTTACTTTGTCCGTCAGATCAATTTACGTCCTTCAATTTTGTAGATTAAATGTGAACAATGCACAGAATAGCAGTGACATAGATAGGGTAGTATTCAGATAATGAAACCGAGGTTTATCCCTAGACCAGGGGTGGCGGAATCAGGGGGCACTTGCCCCCCCCCCCCAAACAAAATAAAAATACCCTTTTTGAAGTAAAGCATACATTTTAGGTTAGAAAATAACAAAATGTTTGGCTCACGCTTTGCGCTCGCATCAATCATTGTTTAGTAAGGTACTCATTCTGTCAATGGTTACAAGAATGCTTAGAATGTCTAGTTTTCAGATTGGAATATCACAAATTTTCAGCTCGCACTTCACACTCGCATTAATTTGATTGGTGAGATATGTATCCTATAATGGATTACTTTTCTGGTCAATATATTAACAAATTTCAGCTTGGGCTTTGTGCTCGCGTTAATTCTTTAGTAAGATAAACATCTTTTTCAAGATTACAAGAATGGTGACACGACATTTGCTCCTGCGACAATTTCTCCGGTCTTAATTTCTCAGAAGGCATAGGGTAAGACTAAGGATTGTACTTGATTTTTTGGTTCAGAATGATGTAAAGATGAGGGTTTATTTAGTTTTGGGGTTAGGTTTTATGTTTCGCTTAATGAGCAGATTGCAATTGGAGCAGTTTTCGCCGGAGCAGATGTCATGAAACCCAAGAACTGCTCAGAATGTTTAATTTTCATGTCTTATGAAATGTCCAACAATTTGGAACTCGCGTTTGTAACATCTTGCAAGGATGCCCTTTTAACGACCAAAAGCGAGTATGATTTGAATTTATCCCGAACCTATTTTTTTTCAATCAGAAATCACTTTAAAATGGCTTAGCTCAACTTCATCACTACAAAACACACAACTACTTCACGCAGATGACAATATCTTGGTAAAAATCTTGTTTGCACCAAAATGCCCATTTTGACATATAAGTGCCCTTTTTTGGCTTTGCCCCCCCCCCCATAACAAAAATATGTTCCGCCGCCCCTGCCCTAGGCTAATTTAGTCCACACTTTTATGGAATGCTTGGTTTATCTTCTGCAATATAATAAAGATAGGCACCAAAAGATTTGTATTTTCTTATTACCATATTTTTTTGCTAAAGATTCAGAATAATTTTTGTGAATGAGTTGACAACTGGTACTCCATAAAAGTGTGGTCGATATTAACCTAGGGTTTACTAAACAATGACTGAATACCACCTTGTGAACGAGAGGAAGGTGAGAGAGTGGAAGGCCGAGAGAGAGAGAGTGGGGAGGCTAGGACAAAAAGAGAGAGGGGGGATAGGGTATGGAACAAAGCAAGAGGTCACATGACAAGCGACAGATAGGGAGGGAGAGAAACAAATAGGGCTGGGGTTGAGTTAGGGGGTGGGGAGAAGAAACAGTAGCTAGAGAACAACCGACAAGTGAAAGAGAGAGAGGGGAAGCGGGTGAAAGAGGCCACATGAGAGAGAAGATGAGATGGAGGGGATGGTGACGATCTGGGTGGTGGAGCAAGAGACCACGTGAAGGTAGAATGAAAGAGAGAGAGAGGGAGAAAGATATTGGGGAGGATGAAATATAGGCATGTTGGAAAAAAAAACATTTAGTAGGAACAAAAGTAATTTCTTACCCCTTTTACTCCCCTTTTTACAATTTTGTTTTCCACCACTTCAAAATCATAAGGACGGCCGCCTCTGCTCCTTGCCCCCCCCTTTCTATTCCTGTCTGTCCCTAGGCCCCTAATCATTGACAATTACAAAATAGATCGTGGGAGAATTGCTCTTATGTCTTGCCCTCTCTCTGATATGATAAACTTGAAATGTTCTTGGTAAAGGATGGATTTATCAACAGTTAGTTGATCTAATTTGAAAAAGCAATATTACATCTGAATACTTCTCACAATTAGACCACATTCAGTAGCATGATGAGGCAAACGCCCCTCCCCCCTAAAAAAAAAATGAGGGACTTAGTTCTGAATGCAGTGTAGGGCCTACTCAAACGAGCCAGCTGCTTTGGGTAAAAAAAAAAGACATTTTAATTTTATGTTTTATTAAGTTTGCAATTGAGTTGACGTGTAAAGAGTCATATTGTTAGCTGTTAAATAAACTTTAAAGAAAAATGCGTTATGATATTTTTTTTTTACTGTGGGCAGCAGACACCCCCCCCCCCTCCCCCCAAAAATATATACATGACTTCGCCTTTTTAATTACGTGACTAGTTAGTTTATATTAATTGGTTGATTGTTGTTATCATTGAACATGTCAGTGAGCTTGATAGCATTTGTTCTGTATGCCAGGAAGGAAACAAAGAGGAAATTGTTCTTGGGATAACGGAGTTTATAACTCTCGGTATGAACGGTCAGTTCTTTCCGCCCTTTGATTATTCCTTCTTTCTCTTTTTTTCTCGTTCGAAACAAGATCAGCTCATCACAGCATGGACCATTATGCCCCTAATAAACAAGTTCACATGTTACACGCAAGACAAGAAAGTACATGTTTGTGAATTTATATTAAAGTCCCCCCAAATGCAGATCACTTTTTAATTTAAAAAAAATCGGGCATAATGCTGATCATTTCATTAAGATTGGATTGGATGTATTGTCAGGAAGTTGTGATTTTTAAACTTTTGCTAAGTTTCATCACGAAACTGTTATGATATACACGACATGGGTGGTATTCGAATGAAAGAGCACATGATGTAGAATACTCACTTTTTCTTTAGTAATTAGGATTATTTTGGCATATCAAATATTTCGATATTTGTAGAGATTTGATAAAGGTCTTGAGTCATAATAACTGACAACGTAGACGATTTCACATTCAAGGCAGAGCCATCGAAATTGACTAGACGGTTCCAATCAACTTAGAACACGGGTATTGTTTTGCATAAAACTTACTTGTATAGTTATTATTAATATTGTTATCAGTAGTAGTAGAAGTAGTAGTAGAAGTAGTAGTAATAGCAGTAGTAGTAGTAGTAGTAGTAGTAGTAGTAGTAGTAGTAGTAGTAGTAGTAGTAGTAGTAGTAGTAGTAGTAGTAGTATAGTAGAAATAGTAGTAGTATAGTAGGTATCACAGTAGTAATTACTATCATCATCATCATCATCTGCATACCCATCACCACAGTCATCATCATAAAAGACACAAAAACTGAATGTGATCGATCATTAAGTCAAATTTAACTCACAATTAAGTATTTTTTCGTAGTTTTATTGTACGCGATGATGCAATCCCAATGCAATAAAATAAATACAATTTTTTAATATGTACATTTGCATACAAATAAATAATACAATTTTTTTTATCGTGTTAGTAGAAAATGATTGTATGTGTCACCCATAGCGCTTACACAATAACACGTCACTTTAAATATTTAAGCATTTTGCAAATACTTAAAAATTGAGAGGTGTGCTCATTGTCATAAGCGTTAGCACCTGCCCGCGTTCATCGTATAGTTGCCCGAAACATCAAACGCCGGGAAGAATCACTGCCACTCGTGCTCCTCATGACGGTGTGTATATTACGACTTTGTCATACAAAAAATGACAGTATGAATTTTCATACGATGTTTTCCGTATAAATGCCTACTAGTCCTGCAAAACGTCCAAGTCTAATACGCAAATATATACAGAGCTTTGGTATTTTTTATTCTGTAATCTTGGCCATAAAAACTAGTTACACAAAGATTACACAAAGACCATCGTAAGTTTTAAAACAACGATCTTGATTAGTTGATAGTGTGAATTAACAGTTACTAGTATCTTGATTGGCCAATTCTGTTTCATGATCAATAAACTTTGTGACAGCGTGCCGTTCATTGTGTTGGCCAATCCTCCGCATGGCAGAAAAAATGCGCCGAAAATTAGTCAATCGGGGCTTTAAGAGCGTAAATTCACAGGCTTTATTCTCAAAACTCCATTGCAAAAGTCCCATATACCTGGAGAGGGACGGGATCGGTGAAACTCGGCACCCTCGGCCCATCTTCGTTTTCTGGGCTGAGATGCGATTTGAGCGCGGAACCTTGGAAAGACCTGAAGGACGACACAGTTTGCATCGGTCTCGGACAGACTTCGTAGAAATCCATCTCGAGATTGTCCTTGGCACCGTCACTGAGGCATCGGGCACCCCGACTGGTCACACTGTCAAGGGATGTTTGTGAATTCACCATTCGCTCCTGCTCGGCCGCCATCACGGCCATCTCGAACAGATTCTGTCCGCGTTCCAATGTCGTCATGTTGTTGTTCCCTTTCTTAACCCCACTGATCCCTTCCCCTTCTGCTCCTGCTCCCCTGTAAGCAACATCACTGGTATAAGAACCGCCATCTATGGACCATAGACTCCCTGTCGGCTCCCTGAAGGGATGGTCCGAATAGAGGGTATCCCGGCTGCTGTTGGTGTTGTCTTCGGCTGCAACAGGTCTTGATGATGTAACGTACGGGAAGATGAGGTTGTTGACGTTACTGAGACTCTGGAGGCTAATGCTCTTCTTCTTGGTTAGGTTGCTGATAGGTTTGGCCCTAGCGGATCTTTTAGGAGACTGGGTATGCGGGTCTCGTCTAGTGTTCCATGCATCTGGTTGACAAAGAATAAAATGAAAGCTGTCTTAATGGTTTGTGATTACGGATGGGTGATCCAATGGAAGATGCGGGGGCTTCAGCCCCCCCCCCCCCACTTTTTTTTCCAAAACCGTGTACAAAAACGTAAAAATTACCATATGATTGTGATTTTTTGCATGTTCAGCCCCCCCCCCCCCCCACTTTGAAAACCGTTCCGCGGCCCCTTCCACTTATTACTTGAAATAATTAAGTGCTCCAACAAGTAAGACGAAGTGAATGTGGCACGCGGCATTATTTAAAAAGTTTTTGTGTAGTTTAAATAATCATGGAATCAAGGAAGTTGTCAGCACTGACAAGTTGTCTTTCTCCCAGTGCTTCTTAGCCAATCAAAACCCAGGATTTCACTGAAAAAGTCATTTAGTCAGTGCTGACAACTTTGATGAAACACCCCCTGGACTACCCTTACATTATGAAGATGGGTATTCTCACAGTCAACTGTGGATCGATCATAACTACATGCATAAAATTGGTCAATTTGGATTTTGGAGTCGGATTGTTATTGGGTTTGCGACGTTATAGAGGACCACATTCTGAGGTGTTAAAATTACACCATAGAGATTGAACATAACATAACACCAAAGAGTGTCAATGTAACAACCAAAGGTGTTGTAATAATCCACCTATATGCGTTAAACTAACACTGTAAATTTAACACCGGTGTAAAATAACTGGTGTGGTCCTCTATGTACACCGGTTAACACCACAGTTTTTGCTGTGTAATTTAAAAAAATGTGCCTACCTTTCGCAACACGACCTGAAGAACCACCTGTATTAGATTGAAAGGCAAAGATGAAAGAGACAAATTAATACCACATCTGATATTATTAAACTGAGGTAAAGTTTATTAATGTTAGATAATATAATTGGAGCGCCATAATATTGATGTTTTGATCACTTCTGAGAGGCGAAAATTGAAGTCATCCCTATAAAATATCCGTCCTGGAATCCATGGACATGATGGAGTAAAATAAAAAAATTAAAAAAAAAGTGGTCGAAAATGATATGCATGAATACATGAATGTTGGATAGTTTTACCATCACCTGGAATTTGGAGAATGAACAATTCAATATATTTTGTGAACAGCTGTGGGAAACAAAACAACGTTTTCTGAAAATGATTGTTGTATTCTATAATATACAGCAACCTTCTGAGGAAGCATGGAAGACACCCATGCCAACATGACGATGACAATTCTTTTAGAAATAAATATATAGGTGCAAATAACATTGGCATGACGAAGTAATTAGTGATTCTTGCCATTTATCCCATGTATTTAAGTCAAAAGATAGATGACATTATACGCTCTAATTTCTTCCCCGTTTTTTTTTTCAAAGTTTAATTTAATACCAAAAATGGAAAGAGAGAGAGAAGAAGACCACACTAAAGTGCACCGTTTGTTTGCTCAGGAATCTATTTCGCCCGCCAAAATTCGATCAAAATTCTGTTATTGTTTAACCACCAAACACTCGTTTGTCAATTGCAACCGTAAAATTCTCTGTTGGACAAATTTCTTAAAAGTGGAGGAACTATATAGCTAGCTAGGACACCGGTGATCGATTTGGAACATATGCTGTATGACAGTCACAAGAAAGCAAATAGAGTGTGGCCACCAAAGCGGCAAAAATAGCAACGTGTAGCTGCTGATGTTCGAATGGTGGAGAGATGGGTAGAGATGGATCAGAATATTAGAATATTAGATAAATGAATGAATGGAAGAATAAAGAGACGGATAAAGGAATAAATGAATGCATGGATGAATAATTATTAATCAATGGGTTAATGGATGGATGGATGAACGAATAGGTGGATTGATGAGTGAATGAAATGGATGAATAGATTGTTTGATGCAAGGATGAATGGATGGATAGGTGGATGGATGGATGGATAAAGATGAGTGAATGAATTATTTAATCAATTAATGGTGGATGTATTGATAAATAAATGAAAGGATGTATGGATGGATGGATTGATTAATTTGCAATAAATAATCAAGGGAAAATGATTAGGAGACTAATTTCCTAAATAAAAAAACTTGTGGTTGGGACGCCCATAATAATAATAATTCAATACAATTGTGAATTTTAAAATTAAAATTAAAATTATGAATTTTACTTCCATTGTTCTGAATGAACATTTCAAGCAGGTAGGCCAATACAAAAAATATATGTTTTCTTTTACACTCAAAGCCAAAAATCTCCAGAGCTGTATGCTTTCTGAAAATTATTCATCGTTATATGCCTTATCTCCTATATAAAAACTTCAAATGTTAAGAATATTATATTTGCGCAAATGCTTGAAACATTAAGGATGTCGACACTTATCCTATTTATGTATCTACTATTTGGTATGATTGTCAAAAATTGATGACTAAAATGGCTAATTGAACTTTATAGTTTATGGTTTGCCAGTTAACGCGGTTATGAGATTCCACTTCTTCCTAGGTGAAATGGAATTTTATTGATATAGGGGGACGTAAAAAGGCGGGGATCGAATGCAGTTACGGGGATGGGGTGGGCAAGGGTGTGAGGAAGGTGTTAAAAGGGTAAAACGAAAAGGCACGTGGGAAAGGCCGGATCAGATGACTAGAGAACAATCAGGATGACAGATTGGGGGATACTTGGTAGACTTGCCATTGGGGAGGGGGGCGGGGGATACCTGCTGTACGTGTTGATTTAATGGTCCTGTTCTAGTAAATGAGTTATGAGCCATAAATGTTTCTATTGTAGAGTTGCTCATGTCTTTTTATATTTTTATCATCCTTTTCTTTTTTTTCCTCCCCCTATTTTTGATTGTTCATGTCGAATTGTATTCAATTTTATATACATATCATGATTAAAATTGTTAATTCAATAAAGGACACAATTAAAAATGAAGGATGACATTGAAAGAGGGATATTATAAAAAAAGAGAGAAAAAAACCCCAATATTTTGACAGTACCACTCCTTGGAGAGGGGGAGGGGAAGAAACAAGAGAGAGCTCTAGAGGCGGTATGGAAAATGGTGACCAACAGATAAACAAATACGGGGTCAGAGATAGATAAAAAAGAACACCGAGAAGAAGAAATAAAGAAGAAAAATAAGAGAGGCAATGAGAATTACAGTGAGGTAGGAAGATAAAGAGTAGCAGAGAGAGAGAGTGAGAGTGTGTGTGGGTGTGTGTGTGAGAGTGTGGGTGTGTGTGTCTATTTGAGAAAAGAGGATATGATAGATTTAGAACCTGAATTGTCTCATTTATATCGGATGAAAGAATTGGTCGACCTATTAATTGTCAAGCGAAGAGGGAATGATGGTGACATATCAGGTTGCAATATTTATGGGTGTGTCAACACAGACTGACAGAATGCATGCGTTGGGTGGGTAACCTTTAATTAAAAAGGGGGTTATTTCACGATGGATTGAGAAATCGTTCACACCATTCGGTTTAATGACAATTTTATCATAATTGTGGTAAAAGTTAACGTGAATAGGAATCATTTTCTGTTTGACACTGCATAGAGAGCAAGATTTTAGAAATATGGTAAATATATCGCAGCACGATTACTGAATCATATTAAAATAATAATACAGATAATAAGGCAATGTGCACCGTCCCTACTCGCTCCCCATCCCTATTGGTGGTTCCAAAAAAGGGGAAGACAAAGGGGAAAGGGGGGCAAGGAGATAGGGGATAAGAAAAGTAAGAGGATGAACAAAATCGAATATCACAAGGAGAAATATTGGATATCCCAACGAGGATAAACAAATTTTTAGGTTACCATAATATTTTTTGTTAAATCCGCTCGCGCTTCGCACTCGCTTTGCCTGTATAATGAGATGAATACATGATGTTCAAGATGCATCATGACCGCTTATGACTACAAAAAAGTGCTTAAAATGTATCGTTTTAGTCTCCAGAAGTTAGAGCTCGCGCTTTGAGTTTGCATTATTTGATTAGAGAGAGACACAGTCCTTTTCATGAATTCATACAAAAAGCCCTAGAATTTATGATTATGTTCCGAATGGAATATTTATTTATTTATTTATTTATTTATTTTGTTTTATTTATTTTATACTGCAGGGTAGGCCTGTTCAGTTCTTAAAACTGCTTTACAAAGGCGCCCTGCAGTTTAAAATACATGTCAAGATAACTATGAACAACAACAACAAACAACATCAAAAATACAAAATACAAAATATCTAACATCAGAAACAATTAACACCAAAATATAGAGTGGGAAGTGACAATTTAAACATACATAGCATTGTAAATCAATGGAATATCATTTCGCTCTTTATCAATTCGTATGAAAGGCTTTGCATAATTTTTTAAAAACTAACAAGGAGGTACAAACTTGTAAATTTGAAGGAATTGCATTAAATAATTTGGGTCCGACATATGCGAAAGATTTTCTTTTATGTTCAATTCTAGCTTTGGGAAGCTGAAGGGGGCATCGTAAAGAATACCGTGTCCTGTATTTCACGGGCCGTTTACATACTAAATGTTTTAAATAATTTGGAACTAAATCATTCATTATTTTATATACAAGAACACAATACTGATATTTTATACGCTGATCTACTGATTGCCACTTCAGTGACTGCAACAAAGAAATTTGTGATGTATTATAATCTTTTTTCAAAAGCATTCTGGCATATTTATTTTGAAGTTTTTGTATCTTATCTAAATGTATTTTTGCACTGCTTCCCCAAGATGTAATACAGTAATCAATGTAAGGTAAAATCATAAAAAAGTACAGCTTCTTCATATAATATCAAAGGACAGTAAGTGCTTAATCTGCCTTACACAACCTATTGCCCGAGATATTTTACAAACGATATTAGTAATATGTTCGCACCAAGTCAAGCCCGGATCGAGCATGACACCTAAGTATTTAATCTTTTTTACATTTTCTAATTGTATGTCCCTGAATTTCACTGACAAATGAGCACCCCTCAACTTTTTCTTTTGACCAAATACCATGGCTTTTGTTTTTTGCGGGTGTAAATGCATATTATTTAAGTCTAGCCATTTACTTATTGAATCAAAATCATCTTGCAAATACTTTTGTACCTCCTTAATTGATTCACCGTGATTAAAAATGGCGGTATCATCAGCATAAAGAGACATTTTAGAATGTACATGCAATTTCAAATTACACATGTCATTAATAAAAATACAAAATATCAATGGACCCAGTATAGATCCTTGTGGGACACCTGATTTTATCTTCAAAAATTCACTGCGACAACTGTTAATCATTACAAATTGCCTTCTGTCTGTTAAATACGATTCCATCCAGTTGTATTCATTGCCAGTAATACCATAGTACTTAAGTTTTGCAAGTATACAATTGTGAGGAATAACATCAAAAGCTTTGCGTAAGTCCAAGAAAATACCACCAGTAACATGTTTTCGGTCCATTTTATCATACAAAAAGTCTGTAATCTCAGTGAGACAAGTGGCAGTAGAATAAGACGGTCTGAAGCCAGACTGACAATTTGCAAGTAGATCATTTACATTTAAGTACTTATACAATTGATCATGTATTGCTCTCTCTAGTATTTTGGACAGGACTGGAAGCACAGAAATTGGTCTATAATTGTCAATATCAAATGATCCTCCCTTATGTACAGGAGTAATTCTTGCTGTTTTAAAATCTTCTGGAATAACACTAGTTTGTAAAGTTGCATTAAATAAATGGGTTAAAGGGCCAGCTTTACTCTCTGCTGCCAGCTTAAGAAACTTAGGGTGAATGCCATCTACTCCAACCGCTTTCGAACAATCAATATGTAATAATTCTTTCAAAACATACTCCTTTTTTATTGCATAAAATTTAAATTCACAATCTGGAATAAACAGAGTTTGTAAATTGTTTAATAAATCTTTCGAGAAATTACCCGAAGCGGCTAAAACTATTTTTAACTTAAATGGGCCTAAATTCGTACTTTCAACTTGGGCGTTTATTAGTCTGCAACAGAAAGTAAGAATGGAATAGAAAATCAGAAAGTTTGAGAAGAACTTGGCCGCTATGACGATCGAGGTGAGGGGGATGGTGGTATAATGTAATTGCAACGATTCTGATATTCCGGGATGATATAACTACGGTGATAATGTCGTTGGGAATGATGACGATGAAGATGATGATGTTGAGTGGGTTGATCACCCCCTATTTCTTGTCATTTTTTTTAAGGCGACAATTATTTTTTTTTTGCAGTGAGAATAATTTTTTCTTTTAAATCATGGATCTGCCCCCTGGAACTGATGATGATGATGACTACGATGATGATGCTGCTGATTAGATTGATTAGGAATAAACGACGGTAATGATCGTGTTGATGGTGGTGATGTGTTTTTTTTTTCTTCTTTTTAATCAGTACTTCTGCAGATGCTGGCCACGGTCATATAGAGAATTATAATAGCACGAGCAAAATAATACTTCTCAGTTGTATATTCGACATTTACAATTTCTTTCGCCTACTCTGAAATGAAAATGTCACAATCGGAGGGCAGAATAAAAAAATATTCATGGAATTGAAGCGATCTGACAACGTTTTTCCATGGCCTGTTATGTTTTCAAGATGACGACGTTGGTGATATGATGATGATGATGATGATAGTGATGATAATGGTGTTAATAATGATGATGTTTCTAATAATGATGATGATGGTGATGATGAAGATAATGATGATAAGAATTAGACGAAGATGATGAAAATGGCAATGATGACGAGATGGTTTAATGATGACGGCGACGATGATGATAGTTCTAGCATAGTGTTGCTATTGGTTATGTCAATGGTTACCGAGATAATGATGGTGGAGGTCATCGTAAAATATGATGGCGACGATCATGATGGTGGTGGTGGTGGTAGTGATGACAAGTGTCGATAATGTCGTGTTGATAGTTGTAATATTGTTGGTGGTGACGATGGTGTTTATGTTTGGGATGATGATGATGATGAAGATGATGATGTTGATGATGATGACGATGGCAGTTGTGGTGGAAGTGGTAATGAAGCTGGTGGTAGGTGTTGATGATGGGTATTGATGGTTATGGTGGTGGTTTTAGTGGCGGTATATTTATTTTTATATTTTGTTTATTGATTGCATTTATTCTTTTTCATTCCAAAATTCAACAAAAGTCTCAATGTAAGGCAAAACACAAAAATATGATATACAGAAATAAAAAAAGGAACCCACTGGAAGGCAAAGCTTGTTAGTATGTTAGTAATAGTGTAAGTGGTGACAGATGATGATGATGGTTGTAAGGATGGTTGTGTTGGTGTTGGTATAGTGTATGTGATGGTGAATATTGTAGTCATGAGGGTGACCACAGCGGTGATGATAGCTGTGATGGTTTAGAAATTGAATATGATTATGGTGATATTGAAAATAAAATATATATTATAGAGTGTAGAAAATGAATCAAGACATTTACCTAAGCTGAATGGACTCTTCTTTCTGCAACAGCATAAATCCTTTATAGCATCCCGGAATGATTTCGCCCTCCATGCATATATAATAGGATTTACTGCAGAATTGGCATATCCACACCAATATCCAAATAAATTCAACCAAACGGGAAGCTTGTCGAATCCCAAGAACATTCCAAGACTTGCATACACAAAATATGGCGTCCAGAGAAGCACGAAAGACAAGATGAGAAGAAAGAGGGTGCTGATGATTCGCTTTTGTTGGCGAAATATTTGTTGGATATCCATGGAAGAGTGGAGGCGGAGGCGTTCGGTGTATTGACTGATGGTCCGGAAGATAAAGGTGTAGAGGACGATGATGACTAGGATTGGGATAAAGTACCCGACGGTGAGGACGTAGTAGGCATGGGAACGCTCCAAAGGAGTCTCGGGATACTTGGGACCACACTGCGTCGTGCCATCCTTGAACTCGTTCGAAGACCATCCGACGAGAGGGCCGATGGCGCAGGAGAACGCCGATAACCATGCCAGGGAGATCATCATCCACATGCGACGATGTGTGATGATCCTCGACAACGGCTTCACCAGCGAGAAGAACTTGTGGATGCTAATGTACATGAGACTGTGGATAGAACCGACAAGACACAGAGCATCAAAGAATGCATTGGTGTTGCACATGACCATGCCAAAGACCCACTTTCCAGTGATGATTGTCGTTAAGGTGAAAGGCATGCAGAGGAGTGTCACTCCAAGATCGGCGAAAGCCAAATTCGCGATAAAAATGTTCGTCTTCGTCCTCATGTGCTTGAAGATAACCATCGTTAGGAGAATGAGAGAATTTCCGATCAAGCTTATGAATATGAGAAGACACAGTGTCACCGAGAGTCCTATCATGGTCGGCTGGTCCCACACCGCTGGTTGGGTAAGGTTCGTTGAATACACAGTGCTGTTGAGGGGTTCTCCAGAAGAATGGAACGTCGAAAAATAAGACGATGTCGGGGGCGACGTCGGCATGTTGATGTCGACGACGGGTTTGACGCTACTCCGCGCTAGCTCATTGTCCGACGCTAATGTCCGCATTGAATGCGTCATTGTCGAATCTATAGTTGTCGAAGGAATTGTTGACCCTAATGATCCGGGCAATGATGTCGACGACATTCTCTTCATGAGTTGATATCCCTAGCTGGCATCGAAGTCCTCGGGGGACTTTCCTTTCTAAGTTTAGATATTACCTTGCTTTAATTTGTGTGTGAAAATTTATTCGCATCTGTGTCATATATTCTGCACTGTAAGAGCCTGCAATTAATGATAGAAAGAAGATTATGGAAGATATTTCTGACATACTAGTAATTATCAAGGCACTCGATTATTTGTTTTATATGCATGTTGGTTTACATTATTTTTATCCCTAATGATGATAATGTTAATGATAATAGAATTCACGATAATAGTGATGATAATGAGGGCAATGATGATGGTAATAATGACAACGATGATTAAAATAATAATGGCAACTAGATTAACAATAAAAAATATTGATGGTAAATATAACAATGATATTATTGGGAAAAAATGATGATAACGAATATACTAATAATAACAGTAACTAGTATTATGAATTATATAGTGTTAACATTTGTTAATAGCACCAATCCAATATGTTTTATCCTAGATAATACTTAATGACAAGTATTTTTATTACTTTGACACCAAGTACGACTGAACATATTATTTCATAATTATGAAGGAATTAAATAGACAATGAGCAAAAAATCCTTGAGTCAAAACGAAAATTATTTGCGACCATTGCATAAAATATAAAAAATGATGACAACACAAAATTCAACCCTCATGGTGAATAAAAAACATTGTGCATATACTTACAAGAAGAGGGAGAAAATTAAATACGAATGGATATGACTCTGAACAGAGAGCGGTCAAATTTTAAAACTTTGAATCATTATTGTCATCCTTAATGATTCTAAAACTCCTTTCGTGCAGGCAGGTTAAGAGCCGACATTGTAGAACATTCTTAGCCAAATTGCCTCAGTTTGATAATGACCCATCATTCGAGTTTTCTGTTGACCATTCCGCTGGTCGGTAATGTTATGCTGCAGAAAGATAGAAGCTCTTCGATGATTAGCTGCTCATACACGTACAGCCCAATCACACGGTGAATGGCGTTACACCGTTGCTGATTGGATAATTCTTGATAGTGCAGGAAATGTGGTTGGTGGTGTTTTGATTGCAATAGCCCGAAACACTACGACTAGACCCTGTGACCACTGATCTCTCTCCACTAACATCAGTGCCTGTGACGCATTGAAAACGAAGGTAAAGTAAAAGGACATTCCCCGTTTTTAAAGACAATCCAGATATAGATGATTGTAAACACTAATTTGGTTGGCGTAAACTTGTCGTAGACCTATTCTTCTTTCATTTACAGTAATTAAATCACTTTCTCTTTATTCTTACTTCTCTCTTTTATGACTTTATCTCAATTCATTATTTAGAAAACATCATTTTTGAAAAATTACAAAAATCACTTTTTTATTTCCATTCTGATCATATCAACCAGGTTTTTTTTTTTAATGATCTTTAAGGCGCTTAGATTTCTAAAAGTTTTGTCAAGGTAACGAAATCGCCTATATAGTCCCATACGCCCGGTACACACTACACGATCCAAAACGACTCTTTTTTTATTTACAAGTCGCATTTTCGCATTAATATGAAATTTCATGAAGAAAAACTATATTATATTTCGCAATTAGGTGCAATCAAAGGAATGATTAAATCGGAATTCTACTTGGTTGCAAACATTGTGGTCGGAGTAAAGTCTAGTTCAGCTTCAACTCGCATCCGATGATGACGTCAAGTTAATACGACTTGCAATTGAACTTTAATTCTACACAGAGGCTCGAAATATAGGCTTGATTTTCGATTCAATTATTCATCCCAATATTTTGGATTTGATCGTTTTAATAGGTGGAATTTTCATTTAAAATGCTTTTACAATTTATTTGAAATTAGGTCGCAATTAATGAATGGTACTATGTACTGGGCTCTACATTTGAGCACTGACATAGTGATTTGTGATTGGGGGCTACTGCTCAATATTTTCCTAAGATCATTTTCGGGTATACTCAAATATTATAATTTGCATTTACAGGTCCAATCCCCATATAAATCGTTGGATGCCTTAATACTTTTAAAGGAACCTTTTGAGGGAAATATATACAAGATGGCCTTCCTAAATACATAAGGTGATAATACACGCACTGGCGGATCCAGGGGGGGGCAATTAAGAATTAAAATGTAAAAATGCCATTAAAACAGAGGTGTGCCCCCTCTTTTGAAATTGAAGACCTTTTTTTGCTTGTAAATTTTTTTTTCGGGTGCTAAATATTCTCAAAATTTTCCTCCGAAAAATTTGCCCCCCCCCCTTGAAAAATCCTGGATCCGCCCCTGGGTTCACGTAATCGGTATTTGAACTTGATGAAGGTACTAATTATAAACAAATAGAAATATCTAACTTGAACATAATTATCATCGTTTTTGTATCTGAATCATTGTCACATCCTAATCGTGTTTACTCAACCGTACTAGGATCGGTCACGTAGTCTTACGTTGCAATTAATTAAGGGAACAAATTAATGACTCGTTTGTTTCTAAAATTAATCACGTCTTCTTTTTCTTTGGAAATATCAGTGCACTTGTAACTTTACTGACCAACCAAACCGGAAGGAATAGATTTAGTCACATCCGACAAGTTGAATATCGTCCGGGAGAAGACACGCAAACTGTATAGCCTATACCACTATACCAGGGACGGGACGGTACCCACTAGCGTACCTACGGGGGGGGGGGCAGAGGGGGCAGACTGCCCCCCTGACGAGTCAAAACCCATGCAAGGGACGTATCCCTGCCCCCCCCCCCCTGACGAGTCAAAACTGATCCCTGGCCCGCTCCTTTGAACTCGAAGACCCTTTTTTTTTTTTTTTTTTTTGCTTGTCAATTTTTTTGCTGGTACGAAATCCCTTTATTTGTGGTTGAAGACCTTTTTTTTTTTGCTTGTCAAATTTTTTGGCGGACGAATTTGCCCCCCCCCCTGTGGAAAATCCTAGGTACGCCACTGACGGTACCATATAGGGGCAGGCGTTCAACCCCCCCCCCCCCCCGATTAAAAAAAGGAATTAAAATAAATAACAGAAGAGAAAATATGTGACCAACTTATATGTTGAACATAATCATTTAACAGTCGGACAAAAAAAAAACCTTAACCAATAGGGATTAGACAAGTTTTTTGGGCTTAACGCTCAAACTTTTGGTCGAAACTGTGACCAACTAAAATTATTCATCTATGGTCAAAATTGCCCAATGAATGTGTTATTTATAACTAAAAGTTTGCCGAACAAAACAAGAGACACGAAACTTTTCTGCAGCATAAAGTAGACATAATTATATATAACAAAAAAATCCATAAATTTTAATCCGAAAAAGAAATAAAGTTACATTTATGTCAACCTTGTTCCCCATATCAAAATACACAGGCGTTGCCAATGCACATAACAAGTCAACAGTCTCAGTCACAAAGTTCTAATGTAAATTCATCAAGGATTGGTTGGAGACACATACACTAGTACATGAGTAGGCTACCCTATAATATTTATCAATTACACTTTATGCATGGTTTCATTAAAGTAAATAAATGAATGAATGAATGATTATAGATGAATGAAATGAGTATTGTTTTCAGTCAATAATGATTGAAGAAATGAATAACAAGTACAGTTAAGGGATAGACCTTCATGACCGTACACCAAGTTTTTTAGTGGGGGGGGGGGGCATGACGCATATTTAAAAAAAAACTCGAAAGCGAGGGAGTGAAGTCTTGTCATGGAGGCGCTTGTCATTTTTTTTTATAATACCTAAGGTTTGCGAGCACACTTTGACAAATTTTGTGAAAATTTTCAGTAAAAGTGTAACACTTAATTGTCCACCCCCATCACCGCCCCCTGCGCGCTGGGTTCGGCCATCATAAATATGTACGAAAGATTGTGTAAATGGTATAGTAGGCCTACTAAATGAATTAAGAGATCAATTAATGATCTATTATTGTTCTAAATCAATTCAATCAAAATCACTGATTAACAGACATGACATTGTTATCGATGAGGAAATAGTTGGAGAGCATTTAAAATAATGAACGACATGAAGTGCGTAGAATCAAAAAGATATTGTTGAAGTAAAATATTCATTCACATGAATCATCTGATTCTGATCACTTTAGAACATTATATTTACTTTAGAAAATTATTTTATCTCCAAAAATTCCATAGATTTCTTTAACAGATACTATTCAATACGAAGCAGTGGGCCCTATTCTACACAAGTTTCCCGAGATTTCTTAAACAAATACTATTATGAAGCAGTATACATCATGAATTGGTGCTATCATGGGAAGACGTCAATTTTTTATTTTTCAAACACGAAAATTTTCAGTTATAAATTTTACTTTACTTTCGAGTTCCTTTTGTAAGGATAGGCTTTGCATTAGATATTTTTTATTCATTTCAATTTTGATAGTTCATGGAGAATGAATGGTGTATTTTTTCATAGAAGCAAACCACGCGGGGTACTTGTGTCACACAAATCACTTTTTCATGAAAACAAAATACTAAAGGTCATTGACTTTTATATATATATAACATTGGTATATTCATGTATCATTTATCTAAAGACGAATTACCAGAAAATTTTTCACAAATGTTAAAAAAAATCAATCATATCACACATATCCTACGCGTCAGAGTATACCATCTTACTCTAACTCGAACAATTTTTACACAAAAACACAATAATATTCACAAGACCAAAATACATACCGTACTCTTCCGCCAGATATAACAGGATGCACATTTATTTTAAAAACAACTTATTATTTCTTGAACCTGCTTTTTCTTCATTGTCTTGATCTCCATGATTAGTAAGTCATATACCTCGTATTTTTTTCTGTTGTCTTTTGTTTTGTATTTGTTTTGTCTTTTTTGGGCTCTTTCTCTGGTTACAACTGTATTTCTCTTGCTGTATACCAGCTGAGCAATATGCACATTGTGATGTGACAGTAATAATTATATCAGATATGATTTTACTAATTTATGTACATACATGTAGGGCCTATATACGGGTGTACGTACTTGCCATGTCATGGAAAGATATATCTATTCACCGTATGTTGATAATTTGTAATGCCTTGACCACTTCAATTTCATATCTTTAAATATTTTTCTTTCATTTGTTCTGTATTTAATTGAAAATTCCAATCTGCATATTTAAGGTCATGAAATAATTATCCGTCTTCCACTATTAATTACAACTTATCTCACCGGGGCCTGCAATTTTTTACAAGCCTTGCTTTCATGTATGTCCGATCATATTTCTTTGACTTACGGGCCTAAGCTTCTATATACCTTAACTGGACTGATTGCATCATTATACTATGCTATTGTATGTCTTCTCAGTTGTTTATAATTTAATAGTTTTGCATTATTGTTGCTACTTTTTATGTGAATCAGATGTAAAGGAGAAATATGAAAATGAAATTAATAAACGAAATGAAAAGAATGAAAAGAAATAGTCAAATATTTAATTGCACGAGGAGTCTTATTATAAATGATCTCAGTGGTGGACAATAATGCGATCTTTTTTTAAAGAAAAAAAAGTATAATTTAATATGGAAATACGTGTGTAAATCTTTTTCACGTGTGGAATTAGCAGCTATACGCGTTATCGAGTGGAGATCGTGCAGCTCACATTTTAATGACACTTTTAGTGATCTCTCCAAATCATATTATTTTCATCCCGGAGCTAGACCTATCATGCCTATACTCCTTTAAGGGTATGATTTCAGATTTAGAGACAACATCGGCCCTGCACCTTTTGAGTGCCCCCGAGGGTTAAACAAGAGGTGATCTAGAACTATAATAGCATATAGACCTATATGGATGATCAGAAAAAGGATGGATGATGGTGATCAGAACCGGATCAGAATTCAAACCACTATATAGGGCTTTGAAACTTATCTCATATCCAAATAAAGAGGAATATGAATTATTTGCAAAGTAGGAATTTTTCATCCAAAGATGTTTGCCACTATTTTCTTTCTGGGCCGATATAGCATTATTAAGTAAAAAACAGGAGCTTCACCACTCTCAAAAAATAACTTGAGTGGCCAGGGGGCGAGGGGTCTCTCGTCCTCCCCCCCCCCCCCCCCCCCCCTTGCGACGTCGACCCTGGATATACGGTACCGGATCGCGATTCAGAGCTAGCTAGCTATATATATAGCTCTGTTGTATGCGCACATATGTATGGCTATGCATGGTCAGTAACATGGCAGCTTCATGGATAAACTCTTGTCGTCTGGCTCTGTCACGTGCAAATAGTATTATGAGATTAAAGAGAGGAATATCTTCAAGAAACTTCATCTCCAGCTCACCATGCACATACTCTAGGAGACAAAACATGAAATCAGTCTTGTCGAATTGGTCATGCACTAAAAAATCGTATGATGGACAACGAAGCAGGATGATCATCGTCACAGAGCGTTTGTATTGCTCTTCTGCGAAACGCTGTTGGAACTGCAACGACGAACTCTCCCGGTCTGAGACGTCCAGTGGAGGACCTCGCGTCGCTGCTCTGTTCTGTGCCTCGTGCAGTATGATCCAGCCGCTGGAGGACGGATTGAACCACTTTCAGATCATGGGAATGTAATGCTTCTTTTGCTTCAGAAAACATTTTAATAAGATGTTCAGTTTAAATAAGAGAATGATCAGGTGCTAAATTGATGGGAAGAGATTGATATTCAGATATCGGGCATATTATCATGATTATTTGAGATGAAGAAGGCTTGAACTGGGATCGAAATATTAATGCCACAAATGGCACAGGAGATGCCCCGGAGGGGGGGGGGGGGGTGCTCGACCAAAAAATTGGTAGGTATGTGCCACAGCGAGACAAAAAACGGGCTTTGGAGCCTCGCATGCGATGTTTTGAAATCGGCAGCAAATAATTATACGTGTGAGGACCTTCAATTCATGTTGGCTCTAAATCACGAATTTTGAGACTGATAGAAGCATGGCAAAGCCAAAGAAGTGAAACTTTGTGTATAGTAAGAATATTAGTTTTAATTGTTTTTAAAGATCGTGATGTTGCATGAATTTTATATTTCCCCCCATAAAATCCCACCTTTGTCACTCGGAATATCAGATAGAGTTCACGGTATCGATGTTCGGGCAGGTGGAGTGTAGTGTAGCGGTAGTCAGGTAGTGAAGTGGAGTGGTGCCTGCACGAACATCGCCCTATACGGGCATAAGTGCATGCAGCTAACCCGCTGGCATGGGATATGGGCGCCAGGTGCGCTTGCGCAGAGGCGATGGTCGGACAGCTCTGTGCGGCTGCTTTTCACCAAAATTGCAACTCATTGTCGCAGATCAATGTGGCCGAACAGCATAACGAAAAATATGCAAAGCTTTGGAACGAATTTCTTCTTTTTTCTCGATAAGAAGAAAGTGATATGCTTTGGAGCGGCTTTCTTTGTTCCTTTCCTCAATGTAAAAATGGGGGTCCTCTCTGTGGCACGTACCCGCCACGCATTATATACTGAGTGAGTGCCTTTCTTTTTTTGCTTCCCCGTTAGTCTGGATTTAGAGAGCTTCACACTTTATCCCAAAGAGGAAAGTCTACAGGAAGAAGAATCCTTTAAGTTTTCTTCTCGTTATATGTAAAATTGTTTTTTTTTTTTAAGTTTGAAATTTTGAATGAATGTTAATTGTTGCACTGAATTCATTTGGTACTTGTTTAGGGAGGAGAAGTTTGATGTTGAAGTTCAAGACCTGACCAACTGCTTTAGAAACCTTCAGAGGTTGCTTCACCCAGACAAATTCAGCAATAAATCAGAGGTAAAAAAGAAAAGCCATTCAGTGTTCTCTATAAAACCATTGTATTTGGGTATTGTTTTTGTGGTAATTTTTATATGGGGGGGGGGGGGGGCTCCAAGAGCAAAAGTGAATTTATGTAGGCCTATACAATAATATAGCAATGCACCTTGCTCACTGAAAAAATGAAAGTCACTTGAAGTTAAGTGCTCTGATGTTAAATTCATGTAAAGGTGGTGATTTCAAATACATTCAAATGGGATTGTGAGATGCATTATTTTGGTTGTCAGGGCAAAGTCGGTTGAGTTCAGGATTATATGTCATCATCAGACTTGGGCAAAATGGTCTCTTTGCCATGGAATATCCCATTGCATCTGGATACTGATTGGGTATTGTTTCAATGGAAGTTGACAGCGGATGGTAAAGATGCCATGACAGTAGTAACTTAAATTTGACAGGACCCAGCACTTTGTAGAAAGTGCATGCACACTGAATACATTCCAGCAATCTGTGCCCAAAATTATTTCAAATCATGCATAGATAGAGTGCATAATAACTGTTCAGGTAATATTATTTCTTACTACACATAATTAATGATTTGTGTAGAATCTCCTTCAAATACACAAACAATTTCATGTTCACTTTTCCAAGAACTTACCGTGTTGAGACTCCTTAAAACTGTAATTCAATTTGCAGAGACTTTGGAGAAGCAGGGTCAAGAACTTATCCTTTCATTTATTCTCACACAGACAGAACAGAACTACTCCGCTGCCCAGTCATCGGCTGTGAATCGAGCTTACAAGGTGCTTCTCAAACCACTTTCTAGAGGCCTCTACTTGGTAATTAACTAAATTAAGTGTTTTCTTTTTCTATGATACAAAGGGTGTTAATTGCAATATCATGAAGTTGTGTTTGTTTTACTGATAGAAAATGAACATGTTGGTCAAACGTTCATGATAAAGTCTTTGGGTGGTATTTATAAGCTAATCCGGGTTAAGTCCATGATAAGCCTAGGTCCGCTCTTCTTTGAAATGCTAGGTTTCATATTTATTCAATATTTCTTAAGATTAATAGCCTTGTAAACATTTACTGGAGTTCATTTAATATTTATAATTTCCTTGTTTAATTGCATAATCATTTTAACGCACAAGAGTGAAAAGGTTTTGAACAGGTTTGGCTCTCCACTCTTTCAGCAACACAGAGAGCAACATGCTTGTTCTATACCTGCTCATTGATATGTCAGTCATGCTCAAATTCAGAGAACAAGTTGGCTTCAATTCTTTTTAATCACTTGCCCCATGTCTTTGGAATAAGTTCCAATTTGATGCAACATTACCTTGATCTATTGAAAATGTTTTGAAACAGTCATATATGATAAATCTTAAGTCACTTAACATTGTAAGCAGCAGTTTGTGTCCTTTGGAAAAGGTGCTAGATAAATCCAGTTTATTATGTTTCTTTGATACACAGCTTGAGCTCAGAGGGTTTTCAATAGAAGAAGGAGAGAGTAATATAGAACCGTTATTCCTCATGGAGGTGATGGAAATCAATGAAGAGCTAGCCGATACTGATGATCTTGAAACTGTCAAACGAATAGGAAAAGAAAATACAGGTAAGTTTAATCATAAGGAGTGGGACTCTGTAGAAAAGAGCACTTTGTAAATATTTGGTTGATTTCGTTCTGCTTGAAATGAGTGTGTATAATGGTTATTTAGTGCATGTTAAAGTGTTTTAAAAAGGTGAAATTTAGACTGCACTAAAATGAGCAATGCACAAAGGCACAGCAAAGTTTGCTTGTCAATGTATTAATGTGAGAATTGTTTTATTTTAGCACCAACTTTTATTAGCAATCGTCCATCTGATTGGAGGAATTGGTGCCAACATACCCAGACAAGTTGTATAAAAGTATGATTTCCAATTCAGGAATCACTTTTCACGTACATACTTATATTTGCCTCTTCTTTTTCAGTGAGTTTGAACGACCATCTGGATAAACTCAGAGTGGCTTTTGATGAAGGTGAGATTAATAAATGTAATGCATATGAAAAGATTTCGTTATATTGATATTGTTTCATTTGATCATGATTTCATTAATTCATTCTTTTCATGGAATATTCTATATCACCCATAAGTGGACTTTAGACAAGCAGAAATGGGTATACTATGCTTCCATAATACATCCGACGATGATGGTGTCAGCATCTTAACCGAAGTAAAAAAATTTGAAATTTCATCATAATTTAAAAATTTTAAGGGCCTATTTCATGGAACTTGGACATATAATCAGGTATCACTGATCATTTGGCAGGAGTTTCAGGTCACATGATTAAGGTAAATATCAGGGCTACCCAAGGTTAAGAATGAATACTTATTTTCAAGATTATTATGAATATATGAACTTAAATATAATGGTTATAAACAAGCTTTTTATTAACCGGGCGCCAGGCGCAATTTTGCTCCCGGTTCAAAGGGTTTTGCGCCTGGCTCCTTCGAAAACTAGTATGCCCGGGCGCCAGAAAAAAATCACAAATGGGAGCCGTTACACTACGGCGAAAATGCCCAGTTGACCCCGCCGTATACATGCACTGTGCTGCACACCCCAGCTACAAAGTTTGGTTCTGTAACTTTGCCCAAAGGACTGTAAAATTTCACATTTTACACCAATGAAATCTCTTATTATGCCCATGTTTCCTAAAAAATGGTGCAACTCTTTCATTTGTAAGTAATCAAAAAAGAAATTATTACTCCTTTCTTGGCCCCAAACGATCGGGTTTCGGGTGACATCGTCCGCATCAACACACACTAAAACACATGTGGAGCTGATTAAGTTGGTTTCTTACGAAACTCGATCTAGGTATCAGTTTGAGCCAAAATGAAACATGTTTTTTTTTTCTTTTCTTTCTTTCCTTCCATCTTTCTTTCAATCAATGCTTCCATCAATCCTTTCTTTCTTTTTTTCTTTCTTTCTTCATCCTTTCATTAGGTCATTAATCTTCCTTTCCTCGGTTGGATCGCTCTAATTATTTCTTTCCTAATTTCTTCCATCCTTTCACTTTTACTCTTTCCATTTTCCTTTCCCTCTTTTCATCTTCTTTTCCCATTCGTTCAATTTTCTTCCTTGTCTGTTTCTCCTTCCTTTCATCCATACTTTCCCATCCCGTAATTCTTCTTTCTATTATTTCTTTTCCCCCCTTTCCTCCTTCCATCCTTCCTTTATTTTTCCCCTTTTCTCTCCTTTCTTTTATTTTTTTGTTTCTTTTTCTTTCTTTCATTTTCTTGCTTTACTTGGATTTCCTTCCCTCCTTTCTTTCCTTTTTCCTTTCTTTCTTTGCCTGTTATTCATTTAATTTTTTTCTTTTTTGCTTAGACTCTTTTTCACTTTCATCTTACTTTTTATTTCCTTCATTCTTATTCATTTCCCCCTTCCTTTCATCCCTTCTTCCATCCATTCTTTCTGTTTTATACTTTAACTTTACTTCCTTTTTTTTCTTCTCTTTCTTTCTACCTGTTTTTGTCTCACCTGCATAGCAGAGTGAGACTATAGGCGCCGCTTTTCTGGCGGCGGCTGCGTCAACACCAAATCTTAACCGAAGGTTAAGTTTTTTAAATGACAGCATAACTTAGAAAGTATATAGACCTAGTTCATGAAACTTGGCCATAAGGTTAATCAAGTATTACTGAACATCCTGCCTGAGTTTCATGTCACATGACCAAGGTCAAAGGTCATTTAGGGTCAATGAACTTTGGCCAAATTGGGGGTATCTGTTGAATTACCATCATAACTTTGAAAGTTTATGGATCTGACTTATGAAACTTGGACATAAGAGTAATCAAGTATCATTGAACATCCTGTGCAAGTTTCAGGTCACATGATCAAGGTCAAAGGTCATGTAAGGTCAATGAACTTTGGCCATTTTTTTGTTGTTGAATTACCATCATATCTCTGTAAGTATATTGGTCTAGATCATAAAACGTGGACATAAGAGTAATCAAGTATCACTGAACATCTTTTGCGAGTTTCAGGTCACATGACCAAGGTCAAAGGTCAATGGATATTGGCCATGTTGGGGGTATTTGTTGAATTACCATCATAACTCTGTAAGTATATTGATCTAGATCATAAAACTTGGACATAAGAGTTGTCAAGTATCACTGAACATCTCATGCGAGTTTCAGGTCACATGACCAAAGTCAAAGGTCATGATTTAAGGTCATTGAACTTTGGCCATTTTAGAGGTAATTATTAGATTGCTGTCATAACTTTCAAAGCTAATAGATATAGTGTATAAAATGTGGATATAGGGGTAATCAAGTATCACTGACAAGTTTTAGGTCACATTATCAAGGTCAAATGTCAATGAACGTAGTATTGTATCATATGAATGGTGTTTTTTGTGAATAATTATTAAAAGGTTGTTTTTCAATGTCAGCACTGCTGCTATATTTTTAATCGCGTGATGCAGGTGAGACCGCCAGAGGCATTCCACTTGTTTCCTTTCATTTCTTTCATTATCTCTTTCTTTCTTTCTCCCTTTCTTTTGTTCTCTTTTTTTTTTCTTTCCTTTTTTTTCTTCATTTTGGTCATGATGGAGAAAATAAAAATATAAAGGTACACCAGTAGTCATCTTTGATATTTGAAAAAAAAAACAAAAAAACAATTCTCCTTCATCTTAATACAGTTTTGGTGCACTTGACAGATTAAAAGCGTCCGAATTGACTGAATTTTCAAAAAAAAAAAATTGGCCCCTGGTTCCACCAATGTGGCTGCTGGTCATCCAAAAAATAAGGGGGACCAGGAGCCACTTGCCTTCAAATGTGGCTCCTGGTCCACACCGAGTTAATAAAAAGCTTGCTTTAATATAAAGTTTGAATTTTTAAGATAATTTTGAAATCTTGAATCTCTGTTGGATATGTATGTCAGATATCATTTACATAATATAATGTTTGGTTACTGGGTCAAGGTCAAAGGTAATTTCAGATAAATTTTGTTTATTGCCTTCAAATCACATTATATTATTAAACTTGTGTGAGATGATTATGGGAAATCACAAATGATATTGAATTAATATCTTTCCAAGTCAAGGTCATAGTCATTTGAGGCCAGTGCACTTTGGGTTTTATTATCCACGAGATGTTTTTCCTGCAAATTCTGGAAAAAAATTGTACATCTAAATTCGTTTTCGTGATTCATGAAGCATGCATATATGTGAGGAGGATCAAGTGTCAGCTGTTATGTGAGTAAAAATTTCAGGTCATTGGAAAAGGCCAAGGGTCATTTTAGGTTCAAAACTTGGATGAAAATTCATATTTTTATCAAAGTTGTCATAACCATTCATTTTCTTATTCATTGAAGCTTGTATACAAGTAATATTAAATAACAAGTTTTAAAGTCAAGTTCAAAGGTAGTTTATGAACTTGGGATTTTGTAATCATATGAATGAGGTTTTTTCTCTTTTTCTAGAAAATATTATTTTCCTTGGTTGTTATTGCATTGTCAAAGCACCGCTATATGTGTTATACATGCAAGACTACCAGAGGTCCGAACTTTTTAGAAAGAAATTAATGTACTCTCTGTCCTTTTTTGTTTGTTTTATAGCTAATTATCCTCAGGCACGGGAGCTGCTGATGAGGCTTAAGTACTATGCCAACATCGATGATAAAGTGAAGGAGAAAGTCGGTACCAACTGAGATGCTGTTGCAGTTGAGAAACCCCATCACTGATGCTGTATCCAAATATGCGGCCAAAGAGAAGCCACATTGGTCAAGCAGAATGCAAAAATGCTGCCACAGAGTGACCCTCTACCAGGACATCCCTACTTGAGTAGCAGCTGTTGAAGGAACTTCATCAGCAGCATCCAGTCTTCTGCCTTCAAGTAAAATCAAACCTTTAAGGTTTCTATGTTTTTTTTCATAGATTTTATATCTTTTGTTCCTTACCTTGTCAGTCATGTTAAAGGATCTACTCAACTTTCTGCATGATTCTCTGAATGTAAACCTTACACAGGTCTAACTCTGATCTGGGGTTGGTAAAATCAAAGGTTTGCATCCAATAACTAAGTGAGGATGGCCAGTGGAGATCATTGTTTCTTGTGCAATTTGTTCAAAACACTGACCAGGAACAGTTATATGATATTTTTCTAAATGTACTTGCAGTCCATCTTATTCCTTTAAGTCACCAAGACTTGGTTAAGGGGTTGACTTATTGATATCTAAAATTTAACACACCACCTGTTTAAAAGTGAACCCTATTTGTGGTAACAATCACAATGAATTCTTTCAGAACCCTGTCAAATGGCCATTGAAGTGTTTGCGTGTATAAGTACGTGCCAAACGGTACAGATAGATAGATAAATGCTCAGTAAGAAGCAAAATAATCATGGCAATCTATCCAGAGATTTATTTTCTTGAAGTTATGAATATTACATGTTCCCACATTTTGCTTATTTGTGTTGGTAGATTTTCTATATACTCCATTTTTTATTAACCCTTTAGGAACTTCTTTATCTAAAATGACCCTGTTTAATCACACTGAATTTGCCAAGACCACCCATTCATATCAATGCAATAATAGTAATAATTCTATGGCCTACCTTGGTAAATATAGGTGAGTCATCTTCATGATGTCTACTGGTAAGGTTCTGCAAAAAAGACTACTACTAATTATGAACTTAGTCTTACACATATGTGTATATATTTACAAGAAATACATATCAAAATGAAATTTGATCTGTCAAATTCTGACTAGCTATAAAGTAAGCTAGCTTATACTCGTGTGCAATAATATCATCTATACTTCCATTATTATAACCTATATTGATGTAATAAATTAGAACGTATCTCATTGTGAATCATGTACATGAAAAAAAATCTTTCCTGCATCATAACAAAAACAAAGGCAATCCAGGTGCATGAGAAAGAAAAAAAAAGGTTGATGACTATCAAAGCATATAAAAGCAAACTCAGTCACACTATTTTATACATCTATTCAAGATTGACTCGTTTTTTACAGTTCACTTCATGTTAAAAATAAAACAGATTTTTTAATCGCAGCAAAAATCTTTTAAACTAAAATCACTTTTCTTGAGTGATCGCGAAAGCAAAAAGGGATGCTTCTTCCTTTGAGCACTGGAATTCAGAGGATTTCTTCTTGGGTAGCTGTCACAAATCTGCCACAAATATTTTCTTTTCATTGTACATCAAGTTTGTTGATTTTAAATTTTCAATGCAGGCCTTTCTAATCCTTTCCTTGGTGCAGTACATTGAAATTCCAACATGAATTCTCCTAGGTGGGGGAGGTTGTGACTTGTCTTTTGGTATGCTTAGGATGCAAAGTATGCATCATCATTATCATTTTGAAAAGTTTAACAACTTTCTAAATTCTTTAATACTGTCAGGGACTATGTCCATGTTTCACTACATTACAAAGGCATAACAAGTCAGAACTCTTGATACCATTGCCCTAATAGCAATTTTAAGATTTTGCTAAACTGTGAAAATGATGATATAGACACTTAAACATCAAGTTCGCAAATTCAGACAGACAAAGACATGAACAACCTGTCTGTTGGTCATCTGACCGGCCGGTGACCGTCAGGATAGAGGTTTAAACAGAGACAATAACAACAAATTGATCTTATGCAGTTGTGGCAGTCTTTTGGACCACCCTTGATGAGAACATTCCTGGGATGCCCAACTCATTCCAAGCCTCATGCAAATAAATACATGTGACTATCTTCATGTTGGGACACCCATGGAAGCATGCGCTGAATATCCCAGCAGGGATATAACTATCTTCACACTCTGTGAATACTTCACGCCTGCCAAAAAAAAAAATCTATTTCTAGGGATACTTTTCACAAACTACTACCTAAATCTAAAACAATGGAAACACCGTACGCCACAACGAATGGGGATTTTTGAGGTAATTTTTTTTTCCCAGGGCACTTTGGAGCATTTGGGGCAAAATTGCTCCGAGTCCCCATGTAATTTTTTCCCTGCCTTACGATAGGAAGAAAAAGGGGTGCAGAACAGTCTAAGATACTTCAAATTAACCCCTTTCCAACCTATAATTTAACGATCATAATACCTAATATGGCATTATCTGAAAAAGAGAATCATGTCACCAAATTTCTGGGAACATGACAATATGACCAAGCTTGTATTTGCAAGAAAATACAGCCGAAAACATGCTAAACCGTACTTACGTAACTATATTAGTTACAATTAGATTTGTGAGAAATTGATTTCTTCAAATTTGATTTGTTGTATCGTGGCCTATAAACTTATACTGTAAACTATGATAACTTATGCACTATAAATCTAACCTTAAGATATGGATCTCGAAGTTGATGAAGGCCTGGAATGCTCAGGAAGATGAAGTCAAAGAGGTCGTTGCAGAGCGCTCTGGGTCCTAGCTGTAGTGTAGCTGCCGGGGTATGGTGCTTCCTCAGGCCGGTACGCTTTCAGCGGTGGATCCATGCACACTCAATAACAACTCATAACAACTAACCTAACTAAAAACTGTCACCTAATGCCTAATCCTTGCTTCTGGTCTCTCCCTGTCTCTCTGATTGAAAGCTATAATGTGCAATCGAGCAAACTAGCAGAACTGTGGACACCTTGATTTGGGTTAGAAGTACGATGGTGTAGGTGATCATCAAACACATAATCCAGCAAAATAACTGATTTGAATTCTTGTATTTTATGAGTTTGAGCTTTCCAATACATCCATTTATGAAGTGGGATTCAAATCCATCCTGATCCAATCCATTTAGTCAAAAGCTCTTGGCCTGTTCCAGTGGGGTCTCAGATTTTCTTCTTACAGATCATCTCATCTATATGTATTACATCTAAATGAATTATGATAAATCCATATGATGTAAATCATCTTCAGTATGTTTATAACTTTAATGACTGATATCGTATCATAAGCAACTATACCATAAAATGTGCTCTGTAAATTTCCACTTGAAATTTTCACTTAACACCCCCATTGTTGCAGTTCCAAGTCAACCTCAATTTACCTCAATTTTATATCATTGTTTTTTTCACGGCATAGAAATTGTATTTATGCAAATATCAAATATCAGAGCATGGAACCAGTTATTGTGAAAATGAAATGATGGTACTGGATGAAACATGGTACAGATAATTTCTGAACTAGCGTTCTATTTTGGAACCAATATAGCTCCAGGATTGTGTTTAAAATAGGACAAAATGTTACCAGCTAAATTTCACCTCTAAAAATGACAATGACAATCCTGGGGCCTTTTTCACTATTGTAACTTTGCCATTAATATTGCAACTACCATGGCAAAAGGGCTCAACACCCAATCAAAATCATGGTTTCCATGGTAGTTACCATAATGACAAAGTTATTACTCTTTTTTTAATGGGCCCCTGGATTCTAAGAATGAAAAGAATGTTGATGGTGAAAACAATATACAGTGCGTATCAAAAAAAAGTTTACACTTTGAAAAAATCCTGTAAAATTATACATTTGTAATATCCTGAAGATTTTTCCACATTTTAACATTGGTACAGATCTATTTAAACAAATGACAATATAACTGTCGAAAAATATTTCCGCCTGAGTGAGCACCACTTACTTTTGAAAAGTTAGTGAAAAATGATTTGCGCAGAACTTTGAAATAGTTATGCGAATAAAAGTAGACCTTAGTCATGAAGAACATGTAGAATTTAGCTAGTAAAATTGATTTGAAGATATCTTTTACCTTTTTTGACTTGTTTCCTTGCCCAAAACACTTCGAAGAGTGCATTTCGCCCCACCCCACTCCCCCACAAACCGAGGCCATCGTGACGATATTTGCTTTACACTGAGCTGTGATTTACATGGAAAGGCTCAAGCTTGATTTTCATTTTGCTAATCATTGCCAAGCTTGGGAAAAGTGTAGAGAAACAATTATTAAATGAAAAATGAAATGTAAACCTACTTTAAAAGATAAAAACTTAGTGAAAAATGCTGGAAATGTCTGATATAAACTTTTGTTCAGATTCAGGTATGTCCTCAGATCCAGCTGGCACAAAAAGGGTATTAAGGTTGTGCTTACTAAGTGTTGAAATTTAAATTTGGGTGGCAAGATTGTTACAAAATGCTTGAATGTATCCGTTTTATTTCAATTGACTAAAAGTGCAAGGGAAATGTATGAGAAATGTTTCGCAGGGTAAGTTTGATTTCGCCCTTTCCCCTTGACACAGCGTGAAAACGAGTATTTCTGCGCAAACAGATTTCTGCGAGCTTTACAAAAATGGACAGTGCTCACTCAAGTGTAACATTCTGACAAAACTTTTATTTTCATTTGATAGATGAGACCCAAACCCAAGATTATATGTGAAAAAATAACCCATATATTGTATATTTTTTAATTCCCAGGGTTTTTTCGAAGTGTAAACTTTTTTTTGATACGCACTGTATTCTGTTTATATATCTCGTATTGACCTCTTTCTGTACCAAATTCATTGATTTTTTTTTCATAACAAATATATTAGACCCATGCCTGTGGTATATAGGCGAGTGAATTAAAAAAAATTGTGTCTCAGAGTCTGTCCTTGGAGGATTCAGGTTAGTATTTTATTCCATGTTTGATCTTCTTAGTGGAATTCTAGACAAGATGAACCTATGAATAGGCATGATTTATACACGAAAACCCTCAAAGTTACTTCTTGCCACTCCCAAAGCAGGCTTCTGTTTGCCAAGCTACTGCACCAGATGGAGATGAAAAGTAGTTTTAAACTTCTCCCTGACACTCATTGTCATGGGAACATTGCGGCAGTCTTTTGGACCACCCAGACTAGAATGTTCCTGGGATACCCAACTACCTCCAAGCTTCATTTATTCCTGAGCTTAGTGTGTGTATAGCTTTACCATTTCTGGTTGCAAAGAATGGTGAATGTCGGTTGTCCACTCCAGAGATGGAGGATCCTGGCATCAGGTGATGCGGCTTTATGTATAGAGATCAGAGTAGGCTCACTGTTCACTGTCAATTATAACCTGTGCTCTTCTGTAGGATGAAGAAGTCTTGTGATCTTGCACCTAGAAATAAAAAAGGCTGTTGGAGACGATGTCACAGATGACAATCTCGACACTGTTTTTTTATGCCAATGATTATGAAATATATTATGACATTTTTATGAGGAGGAGATTAACAAATTATATTAAGCCCTATGCCCAAGTTTTCTATGCCCGAGAAACTTGGGCATAGACTACGCCACATAGTAATTAGTGCATTATTTGAATGCTACACAACTTGTGATTTTCAAACTTCACAGATATGATCCAAATACATGTATACAAGGTGTATTTGGGGAGGTTTGCAAAAGGGAATCAAACTCACACTGGAGCCTTGGGAAAATGTATATTTATACTAAGATCAAATCATGTTCAACAGGTAAAACCACAATTATTTCTGTTACTTAATACTGTTTCCTTGTCTGGTACTTTCTTGTTCGTGGGAAGTGCTGTATACAGTTTGACCTTGAATTGGACATGATGATGGGAAAACAATCATTCAAATTAAAGAATTTCTTTCAATTCAAAGCACACTGAAAACTGCTCATCTGTCTTCTTGAGCTTATTCACCATCTCTTCTGCTGATGCTGAGAATACCTGGAAATTCTGTCCCTTCAATTGAAGTCTACGATAAACACTTTCAAGAAGCTGCTTTGCAGGTTGAACAAAGTCAAGAACTTCTTTGAGATTATCCTCCTTCTTTGTGTGGTTCCTTATGGCCTTGATTTTATTTTGGGCTTTAGCGTTGCCACCTTTATTGTGTCCTTGGCTGGTACTTTCTTGTCCTTGAATTCGATATGATGATAAAACAGTAATTCAAATTAAAAGAATTTCCTTCAATCCTAGGTACACCAAGTCTGTTGTTCATCTACCTGCAAGGACTAGCAGATACCAGTACATGGATTCAGACATCTTGATCTCATAAATCCAGTATTCCATGGAATAATGGGAAAATCCGCCCTCTCCGTGGATTTTTTTCTTAGCAAGAAGCTGCTCTGCTTGATTTTAGTGTTCAAGATCCAGCTTTTCCTTTCATTCTCCTTTAAATGTATTTATCTGTTTTTCGACTTTTTGTTTTTTAGTGTTTTTTCAATGGAAATTGTCGGAGACTTTATTTTGACCATAAACAAGATGAAATTAATTGATTTTAAGCAGTAAAAGGAAAAATAATGATACATTTTATGAATTTTGGTTAAAAACACTATTTGCATTGGATTTGTACTCAAATTCACGTTTTAGAGCAATTTTGGGTCTGCATGCACTTACGAGATGTTGCGTAATTTCGGAACCGCGTACCTGGGGATCACAATTTTGGTCTCAAAAGTTGCACGAGACTTGAAAGTAAAAAGTCAGCGAGTGACGCGATAAAAAAAAATCGCGCGGCGGATTTATCGCAAAAAATGTTGAGGGGGGGGCTGAATCAGTCTTCTTAGGGTTAAACAAGTGTCACCACTTTGCAAAATTTGCAATTTTGATCTAAATATGTATTTTCAGATTTGTGAACACATTTATCAAATTAGTTAAATTAGTATTGTTAAATGAATGCATTCAATATGCAACATTTCGTTGTGGAAATAAATTTCATTCATCAGTTTTTGGTAGCTGTTCAATTCAATCGATTTACTTTGTATCATTTTATGATTGATTAAAGTTCCAGTTTTGAATTGGCAATATGAACATACCTGCCAACCATTCCGATTTTTGAAATTATTGAAACGGCTGTATAATGCGACTAACACATGCACGGCTGTAAGATGCGACTAACGCATAAACAACTGGAGCGCACGGCTACGCAAATGTGCTAGCTACACGATATACACAGAGAGCGACTTTAAACGGCGCGCGAACACTGCTAAGTGCGCAGTTCCATTGCAAATACATGTGAAAATTAACGAGCATACACACAATGGCAGCACTTAGGGTGCTACATTTTGAGGTGTTGTCGTTAGCGTTGACTTCTGGAAAAAAATGGCGGCTGACATTGGCTAGCGAAAGAGCCAGTTTTTAGTGAGGACATGTTTTCACAATCCACGAACATCGGAAAAACCGTAAAAAAATAACCTTTTTAGACCCCTTGTTTCCTAACTACTATGTTAAGAATCTTTTTGACGCGAAACATGGTGATTTAGGTAAGAAAATTTCACTTTTTATTCGAGGTTTTTGCCCATGTCGCCGGATGATTTTGTAGTGTTGGAGTGAGTTAGTGATGTAGCGTACATATCTAGAGTGTGTTGGTGATTACAGTGGTACATCGCTGAGTCTGCTGATGATATGAACGGCAGGTCGTTAGTTAAGTTAGATCTATCCCTACGCAATTTTAACATTGATCTGTACTTTATTTTTCGAATAATTGTCAATTTTTTTAGGAAGAAAGATGATCAACTTTCGATCTCGGGTTGAGCCTTCGGAGCTGAACGCCAAATCTACTTTACTTGCTTCGCTTGCCTAAACCATGTCTGAACTCCCGGCGCCCGCCCAGTGGCTGCGCCTCAGCCTCCCCGTCTTACCGGCGCACCGCAAGTGCAGTGGTGGGTGCGGGTCGGGTGCATGCAGCCGTTAGTTTCGGCTCCGTTTTTGTCATGGTTGAAAATCTGCTTTCTCCTACCAATAAGCACTTATCCAATGTAGGTTATGATATAACCTTGTCCTCAGTCAGTAACCCCTGTGTGGTGAAATAACATGAATAAGACAATGTCAATGTTTGGCTTATTTTCTCTTGATGCATGATTGATAGGCTGGATAATAAATGTTTGATTTTTTGGCTTGTCACTGTTTAATACAGTAGGGATAACAAATATAAATTCATCATAAAATCTTGAAACTATTTTTTGTCTAATTAAAAATAGAATGTGTGGAGATGAAGATCTGCATCAATCTCACTTTCCACCAATAGAGGGCCTCACAAAAATATGCTCAAAATTAAAGTTTTTAAAGAGCAGACGACGATATCGAAATTTCGGTATCGAAATAATTCATCATTTATGGGGGTTGATAGGTCAATTAAATTCCTCGTATTCTTTTGATTATGAGAAAATGAAATTAAATCCAGGATCCAGAGGATATACTAGATTGTGCACAGACCATAGCTGTATACAGATTTAATTTGAAAATTAACATGAAAATATGAAAAAATAGATCTAGATCTTGACTAAAAATATTGCACTTGCAAAGAGAGTCTTCTAACTTTTTGTCGCCACAGATGAACTCCAGGGCTGATATGGCCTGGTCGTTTTGGAGTATTACATCATCATCATACGGATTTTGTAGCTGTATGAAATCATATGGAAGGATCTCTTTGATGAGTATGGTTGTTGCTTTGATGGGAGATGGAGGTGGACCTCCACCGGTTTGTCGTTGTTTTCTCCTGTATTCGCCATACTCCTTCTTGGCAGCTATGCATTGTCGCTTCCACACATCTTTCATTTGAGCCACTGTCCATTTTTCTCCAAATCTTTGCGTGAATTGATCATGTACAGCATTCCAGGCATCTTTCTTCGCTTCATTAGCCTTATGATGAGTCTCCTTGTTGTATATGTCTTGATGGCGATCATGAATCAGTTGTAAGAGATAGTTAATTTCGCTGTTTTGCCATTTGTTGTGGTTGGGCTTTGCCATTTTTGAAGTTGCAGCAGCTGTTGTGTGGTGGAGATTGCATGCAGTGTTGTTGCATGCAGTGGTTGTGTGTGTGCTGTGGTTGTGTGTGTGTGTGTTTGTGAATTGAACATAACCCAGGGCAGGAACATACTTTTTGTACTGGGGGGGGGGGGGGGAGAGAATTGCTATTAATTTTTTTTGGACAAGGAAAATCTTGCCAGTGCTACTAGCTGTTGAATGTAGTTTTCAATGCACTGAGCATGCCCAGTACATGCTTAAAAAGGGGAAATCCCTGGTTTTGAGGTAAAACCCACAGTTGAAACCATGGTTTCATTTGAGTCCATTGTTGAAACCGTGGTTTCGTTTGAGACCATGGTTTCAAACCGTGGGTTTTAGAAATCATCGTTTGTAAATCACAAGTTTTAGAAACAGCAGTTTTTAAAAAACCATGGTTTCAAACGAAACCACCTTTGTGAATTTGGGCCTTTATGTTCCTCCTGGAGATCGTATTTGAACAGGTTCAGTGGGGAGCTTGATGAGTGACCATGTTCAAATAGACTTCTAAGCTTCTCCTCCATGGATTCAGATAATGGTACATCATTCCTTCTCAACGCATCTGCACAAGATGGGATGGTTGTGTGTGTAGTTTAATGTCACAGTGAACAAGAGTCCTTTTTGTAAGGTGAGAATCCTTCTAAAGACCGCATTCTTATGTGATGAGGGTGTGGTGTAGAAGCTGTGGAGTTCGAATGTATGTGCTAGGGATGTAGGCTATCTCTCTGGACTTTGGTTGAGTTGAGAACTTATCGAAGATTCTTTTTGTGATAGACAAGCTGGCTCTAGTAACACTGCACTTCCATTCCTCTAAAGTTTAGGTCTTCTGGATCCTCAGAATCAATGTCCAGATAGGAATTAAAGTTGTCAACCTTTAGTTTTACAAGGTATTCATCTGTTTCCAGGTTAACCTTCTGTGCAATCTTTACCCATAAATTCTGAAATATTTCAAGAGAAGAAGAACTACTGCATGTCATCAATTTTGTGTTCTGCCGATAGGTTACACATAGATTAGCACAGCCCTGTTCATTTGCCATTTCAAGTCTGAAATTAAAGTCATGCATACTCATGTTTTGAGAGAAATGACAAAAACACATCACTGCACATAAAAGCATATTTTTTCCCCCTCTGAAATGAACCGAATTCTATAGGCTTACTGGTTTACAAACAAAACATTGATAAAAGCAATTAAGTGTAGGCCTGCATGTCAATTGTAAGAGATACACCCTCTTTCTCTGTGTGATTCTGTTTCATCAACAGTTCCTGAATCAAATGTTTATGATATGGTGGTGGGAACCGGAATCCTCTTGGTAATTTATAGAGAAGTTCTGTGTCGGCTGGATATCTTTCCAGCAAACAGGCAAAGTTTTGGATTTCCTGCAATGTTTTTTTTTGTCATCATTCTACAGTTCTGTAGAATGTGTTCTGTAAAATGGAAGTACCAAGACAGTTTTATAATCCTCTCATTCTACAGTTTGTGATATTTCCCTTTCCATTATTTACTAAATGTCCTGATGTGGGTTTGGTTTTGGGCGGCTCTCTTGTTGCATCAACACTGAAAGATTAAAGAAGCAAAGTACCATCATGAATATTATTTCACAAAATAAAACAGTACTTAATGAGTAATTATATGATTTAACTTTTTGTTATTTAAAAATGTATAGAAATCATGATGGTATGTTTTGCCAATTACCCTGAAAACTGTTACCAGGTTGAAAATTTGTTGCTTATGTATGGAAGGACGTTTTGTTTGACATTTTGTTTTATTAGTGTTTCTCCACAATGTAGTATAGACATATTATCATTAGAGAGAGATAACGTATATATATATATATATAAACTATTTCTCTCTACATGTTCTATATTAAAATAATAAATCTGAATAAATAAGCTTTTCACTGATGTCAAAATAAAACGAAAGAACTATATCACTAAACCTTTTCCTTCTTCGAGGGAACAAAGTGATAACTTGACATTCGGCACATGATGTCTTTTCCTCCTTCCCAAGGCAATTCTAAAGAACTGATGTCCTTCCCATCTAATGAGGGGGATAGCGCTGTCTATGAACTCGTCCTTTGTGTATGGCACGCCAGAAGGGAATAAAATATTTATATTCGACACTTACTAAAAAAACTATTTGACGCGGCAAAATTCTATTTGACACAAAATATATTTGACAAAAAATGTATTCAAAAAAAAATATATTCGATAAAAAATATATTTGACAAAAATATATTCGACAAAACATGTATTCGACAAAACATATATTTGACAAAAATATATTTGATAAAAAATATATTTGACAAAAATATATTTGACAAAAAATATATTTGACAAAAATATATTCGACAAAAAATATATTTGACAAAAATATATTCAACAAAACATATATTCGACAAAACATATATTCAACAAAACATATATTTGACAAAAATATATTTGATAAAAAATATATTTGACAAAAAATATATTCGACAAAAAATATATTTGACAAAAATATATTCAACAAAACATATATTCGACAAAACATATATTTGGCAAAATTATATTTGATGAAAAAATAGATTTGACAAAAAAAATTTGACAAAATTATATTTGACACAATTTTATTTGACACAATTTCATTTGACACAATTTAATTCGACACAATTTCATTTGACAAAAATTCATTCGACAAAATTTCATTTGACAAATTCGACACAATTTCATTCGACCAAAATTCATTCGACACATTCGATAAAAATTTTTTCGACAATGTTTCATTTGATAATTTTATATTTGACAAAATTTAATTAGAAAAAATAGTAGATCTAGATGATAGATCTAGAAAGTAGATTTTCTAGAATAGAAAGTAAAAACTAACCCGAGATACGGCCTGTAGCTGGACAAGCACTAGATCTAGGCCTATGCTGCTGCAGATCGTCCTGCCTCGACCTCGTCCTGGTTCAGTACTGGCTGCACTACCTCGTCCAGATCCGGATCCAGATAGGCCAAATAACTGGCGAAACTCAAATGAAATTGTGTCGAATATAATTTTGTCAAATATTTTTTTTGTCAAATCTGTTTTTTTATCAAATATAATTTGTCATATATATGTTTTGTCGAATATATGTTTTGTTGAATATATTTTTGTCAAATATATTTTTTGTCGAATATAATTTTTGTCAAATATATTTTGTCAAATATATTTTTGTCAAATATATTTTTTATCGAATATATTTTTGTCAAATATATGTTTTGTCGAATATCAAATATAATTTTGTCAAATTGTAGAATAAATGTTTTGTCGAATATATGTTTTGTTGAATATATTTTTTGTCAAGTATATTTTTTGTCGAACATATTTTTTGTCAAATATATTTTGTGTCAAATATATTTTTTTCAAACATTTTTTATTGAATATATTTTTTGTCGAATATATTTTTTGTCGAATATATTTTTTGTCGAATATATTTTGTGTCAAATAGAATTTTGCCGCGTCAAATAGTTTTTTAGTAAGTGTCGAATATAAATATTTGATTCCCTTCTGGCGTGCCATATTTGTGTCTGCAAATAAACATGACAGTAAACTTATTTTATGCCATATATTTTCTAGTTTCTTGATGTTCACTGTGATTTTAATTGAATTTGATTTGCATAAAAATAGTTGCATCACAAAATGCTTCATTTTGAGAGTTAATTTTTTGGGGTGTGAACGCCATGAAATCCTCACTAGAGCATACCAAACTGCGCTTCCAGTTCATCTTCACAAGCTGTGTACATCATGTTCTTCACAAGCCTATCAGATGATGATTTGTTCTCGTAGGATGGCTTGCTTGGTGTCCCATACGTAGCACCAGAGGGCTTGGAGAACATGAGAGGTGCAGAGTAGGTATAGCTGTACGTAGCTAATGGAAATGAGGAATTCAGGCTCTGTTGCTCTGCATCACAGTCATCCATCATGAAGACAGCAGGTCCCTCCTGTCCATGACCATAGAATACACTGATGACAGGCAGAGGTAGGACATAATGGGCCACTTTGCATACAACTGAATAGTTTGATCAGATATTGTTAGCCGAAAGTCTTCTTTAACTTGAAATATAACGATGAATGAACACTTCTTGCTATGAATTACACACCAACACCATAATAACATAACATGTCATAACAGACATACATGTATAAAGGCTCTACTAAAAATATCTAACAATTTTAAAACTGATTTCCTTTCCTTTCTCTTGTGCTTCCCGTTCTCGCTGCTCGTATGGCAACACCAGCCGTCTCAGATTCTCACGTGTGACAGTCCTGTCATCCTCAGGAAATCCTTTAAATGGATGGATCTTTCCGTCACACCATCTCCCAAGCTCATCCACCGCCTGTATTCTGTTCCCCATCATGATGATTTTTGCCATATTTAATTTTTCTAGCTGCACATCGTTTGGTTCCAAGCTCCACTCTATCAATGCACGTAACAAGCAGTGAATCACCATGCACAATACACTGTACGTGCATGCATGTATCTGTTGCACTTGCACATGTTTAGCAATCGCTATCACTGTCTGAGGATTCTGATGAAATATCACTGTACCAGCTCCCAAGTGATAGTTGGTCAGTCGATCCTCTCTTATGCTCCTCCTCAACAATCTGTAGTTCTGCTTCATTCTCGTCTCTAAGATCAATATGTCACTGTCAGAGCTTTCTTCCTTTTCACTTGTTGCTTCCTTTCTTTCTTCTGCCTTTTTCCTTTCTTACTTCAGCCTTTTCTCTTTTGTCCTTTCCCCTTTCCATGTTCCTTCCTTCCTTTTCCTCTCTGTCACTCCTTCCTCTCTTGGTCTTTTCTACCGTGTTCTTCTTCCCTTGTTCCTTCCTTCTGTGGTCTTTCCCTCCTTTCTCCATCCTTCCCTTTTCCATTCATCCTCATCACTCCTGTGTGATCATCAATTACGTCCAGTTCCATCTGATCTTCCGCAGTTTTTAGTTGGCGAGTCTTCAAAGATGATTTTCTGAAGAACGAGACAACTTGTCTGCATTTCCCAATAAGTTGTGCAGCTTCTGTAACAGCGATCCCTTTTCCCACACAAAGGTTAACCGTGTGTGCAAAACACCCAATGTGGGAAATTTCTGCCTTAGAGCATGTGTTAACAGCATTTGCCGCATTATCTGTAACGGCCGCCTTCATGTTGAGCCCCCACTCCTCGATGACCATACTCTAACTCCACTTTGAAGTTTTCAGCTGTATGAGATTCTGGCATACTGCATGTTCTGAGGATCTTGATTGCAGAGTGAAGTCATCAACAACGATGATGTGGACTTTGTTGTGACATAAGACTCCACCACCATCGATGTCCAAGCATCTGTAGTTATAGCATTGTGATCCGCATTGAAGATATCACATTTGACCTGAAGATGATTATGAAAAAATAAAAGATATGTATATATAATTTTAGTTGCCGCTGAATCTTGGCCAAAGGTACCTAAAGCTTAACATTCCAACAATTGTAAAAAATCCTCAATTCAAATTGTTCAAAATCCACAGCCTCTCTTCCGAAAACATACAACTTTCTAGTCCACATTGTCTCCGACCAAATTAACCCCTCCAGACCTCATTTTAATCTGACCCTCCGGTCCTTACATAATCCTCAACTCACTTTTTTTGTGCAAGGATTTGTAATAATCTAGAATCCAACATTTTTTGTGGAATATGACTGAAATTTCTTTGAATTGTAAGTAAGAAATAAAAGAAAGAAAGAAATAATTTAGTCTAAGTCATGCTACCTCTGTATATCATAAGTTTTGAATCATAAATGTCTAACACAGCTAATTTGGAACAAGCCAAGGAATAATGCAATCAATATCGCCAGCCATTCAAAAGCGATCCAAAACATCAAGCGCTCCAACCGAAATCACTGCCTGCCTCTTTGTGTGCCCGGTACAGAGGGCAAGATTCAATCTTCTTGAGATTGGGTATACATGACCCTTCTGGCATGCAATACCACAAATTTGATACCACAGTTGCCTGCGGCCCTCTTTTCCTCTTCCTGGAAGACCAGGATGCATGCCAATCCAGACCGTACTCCCGAGGGCAACCCATTGCTGGATGATCGGTGCTGAATCTCTCTAACTACTGTTACTTCCTCATAAAAAAAGCCCTTCCTTGATGGGCTGGAGTCACCGTCACGCGTTGGAAGATGGTCTCGCTGGTCGCGTTGTCCTGCGATCTCCAACACCACTGACCAAAGCCAGTCCCCTAAACTTTGGGTAGATGATGGATGCTTTGAGGAGGAGTCCCTTTCCTCATTTGAGTATCTCTGTTCCAGATCTCCTCTCATTGCGTCCTTACACATCCGAAAAATCGACAAGTCTTCCTCCTTGACGGCAAGGTGCTTTAGCAGTTGGAATATCATTGGCAAAACCAGCCCTGCCGTTGCCTGATTGTTTCGGGATTCATCCTTAATTCCTTATTCAACCAGTTTTTACATGCAAGTGATGGCAAACAGACAATTAGGCTGTTACCAATAACTTACCATAAATGGTCCCTTCCATTTCATACACTATTTGGGGCAGACGCCCTTCTTCCTGGATGAGTCATACATCCATACCCAATCTCCAACTGTAAATATTACAAATTGCATTCCTGTCATGGGTTCTCGCTTGTCTGTCTACTGCTATCTCAAGTTTTGCTCTAGCCCTCTCATGTACAATCTGTAGATTTTCCCTCACGTCGCTCACATAGGGTTCTTCTGTTACAGATTCTGGTGGTGGCAAGTACAAATCTACTGCATCTATATGATACATGAATGTTATAGCGACATGAAAATGAACAAATGAAAGGACTTTACCATAGCCTGCCTCTTTGTGTGCCCGGTACAGAGGGCGAGATTCGCTCTTCTTTAAATTGGGTATGCATGAGCCTTCTGGCATGCAATACCACAAATTTGACACCAAAGTTGCCTGCGGCCCTCTTTTGCTCTTCCGGGAAGACCAGGATGCATGCCAATCCAGACCGTACTCCCGGGGGCAACCCATTGCTGGATGATCGGTAGCAGTGTGGCTGCATCTCATTGGAGCACTTCAACTTGGAAGCCTCTGTTGGTTGCTGGCTCATAGCCCCCGAAAACCCACTTCTGGGCTACGGCCCTGCCAACGTTATTCTTCCTCCTTGCAGACAGGGATTCGTCGATTTCAACTAGCACGCCAGGACCTGCTTGCTGATCAGGGTGGTTGAAGAAGTACTGCACACAGACATCCCTGCAAAACTATTTCCAGTCTACAACGGTATGGTCGGCAATTCCCAGCTCTTTCTTGATGTTCAGGATTATTCATCTTGCTTTCCCGCTACTGGAGGTCCAAATATATGTCATACCCAAGATTTGCCAAATTTCCAGATGACTCTTCTCAAAGAAACTTCCTTTCCTTATGTTCATAGTTTCTCTGCTCCTTCAATTGGGCATCTCCAACAAACTCTTTTTTTTCTCAGTAGACCCTACTAGGTCTAGCCTATTAAGAAAAAAAATAAAAGGGTGGAAAATGAGGGGGAGGGTGAGAGGAAAGGAAAACAGTATCTCAAAAAATTATTGGGGGGACTACCAAAAAAAAACCTTCTAAATAAAAAAAAAGGGGGGCCACCCCCACTTCCCCCATGGCACCCCTAATATCTTGTTTATGATGACTAAAAAAATGACTGAATCCGCCAGAGCTTCTGACTGGGGGGCAAATGCCCCCTCCCCCCCCCCCCCCCCCGCCACTGCCGAACCCTTTGGACTACAACAAAGTACCCCCCCTTAAAAAAAGTCATAGCTCCATCAAATTTGGTGATGACTAGAAATTAGAATTAGAAAAAAAAATCAGCTAAAACTTAAAGGGGGCAGCGCCCCCGGTGCCTCTAATTTTTGTTGCATGATGACTAAAAAATGACTGAATCCGCCACTGTTTTCCTTTCCCCCTCCCTCTCATTTTCCACCCTTAAAGGCTTTTATTTTTTTCTTGGTGTTTTCCTTTCCCCCTCCCCATCATTTTCCACCCTTTTATATTTGTTTCTCAGTAGCCCTTCCGCTCATTTTCCACCCTTTTATTTTTTCTCAGAACTAGATCTACTGAGAAACATGACAGGAATAGAAAGTCTACTGAAAAAATAATAGCCTTAGGGTGGAAAAAATTGAGGCCTTACGTACTTAGATCTAGAGGGGGGAAAGGAAAACAGTAGTCTGGAGTAGATTTCACAAAATTAGGGGGCAGAGCTTCTGTCTGGGGGGCAAATGCCCCCATACATCCCCCCTTGCTGAAGCCTTCTGACTACAAAGTACAACTTCAGACAAATAAACCAAAAATTTGTCAACCACTATCGCAAGATATCCTCGACACAATAAACCATACAGTCTCTAGTGCGACTGGGTAATTCTTAGCATTGTTTACTTCATACAAACTGTTATATCCCCAAAATAAACACGACACTCGTTGGTTTAGATAAATCAAGAATGAAATATAGTTTCAAATTCAAATCAAATCAGAATTTTTGAAATGTTTCAAACTGAATATTAATAGTAGATAATCGAGCGTACGTACCGTGAATTTGATCTTTGATGATCAAGCATGGATGTCCACTTTCGTGACGTTGATCTCGCAGACGACACGTTGCGAACCGCGAAAGAAAATTGCGGGCGTAACTTGCGGATGGCATGCATATTGCACTGGTGAGTTCCTCGCAGACGGTTGCTATGACGCTACTCAATTATGAATGGGTTTCCTCCTTTGACAAGCGAAATGCTCCACAGTATCAAATTTAGTGCACGGAGAAATAGCGCTTGCCGCTGTGAGAAAAGATGAGTGGACGTAACAAAGTTGCACCGGACACAACAGCTACTTCCCAAACTTTCTCTCGCTATTGCTTGAATACGAAAAAAGACCAATGAATCATTATATTCCAATTTTCTTAGAACTCGTATTAGTTCAATATAATTGCTTTTTGTTCTTGGGAAATTAGCTTAACCCATAAACTGCTGAAAAATTGTATGTAAGTAACCGGAACTGCTGAAGGTTATTTTGCTGTAATAGCCTGTTTGGACCTATAATTCAAATAAAAATTGTAGAAAATCATGTGGGTATGCTATAATTATGATCAATATATCAATGGAAAGAGTAATTTTTTTGTCAATATGAATAAATTGATCTATAAGTCATTACCCATTTTTTTTTTCTTTTTTCTCACATCTGATGGATATTATATGATGGTCATATGCTGAAAATTTCATGTTTGTAGCTTTTTTAGTTTTCCCTCTAGACGAGTTTGTCCGAGAGGAGGTGTGGACTAAAATACATGGAAATCGCCTCCATTGCAGGCCTCTACAAAAAAAAATTTCATCACTTTATATTAAAAAAATATATATTTCTAACGACTATTTTAACGTTAGACCTCTAAATAAATTCAATTTAAAAAAAACTTGGCCTACCTTGACAAATTCAAAGGGGCTACTGTCTGCTCTGATATTTGCCAGTATCCTCTGCTTATTGAATCGGTGGTTGACTCGTGGGGTGTCGTTGTCGACGTCTGACACTCGAATCCAGGGCCCAGCAGCAACCCCCACTCCCTGGCCGTTACCGCTGCTATCGCTGTCACTGTCATGACTGTCAGATCTCGCGATCTCATCATCAGCTTCGTCCTCAAAATCACTCTCTTCATCCTCTAAATCACTCGAATTCTGCAAATCATCATTGACGATATCACTACTAGCGTCGTGCTCAACATCTGCCATATCCACATCACTTCCCGAATCCATTTTGATGTCAAATATTGATAAAACCTCTGATGAGTACGAACTATGAAACCATCAAGTAAACAAACGCAAATGCATACCACGCGATCTGCCAATTTCGTTCATTCGAGATATTTAGGAAATTATTAATTATTAAAATTGAAAAACAATAAAAATGCACTGAAATTATCCATAAATGCAAAAAACATGAATAAAAAATACTTAAAGTGAAATTATAACTCGTAATCACGCCTTTTTGGTCACTTAAATGCATGATTTAAATACCCGGAAGTGGAATTTAAATATCCCAATCGTAATCGCCATGTGCTCTCCGAAGCTTTTTTTTTAGCTCGGGTTTCGTTGACCAATTAGAAGCGTTTTACTAGCCCGATCGTGACAAGTTATGGCTTGAAAGAAAGCTTGTGATTCGCTGATTCTGATTCCATTCATAAAATTTCCCGAACCTGCTTAGATTTTTGTCGAAGACGAGCGAGAGTACGTCATATATAGAGGGCCACGATCGTGGCCCGTCGACATGTGTGGTAGGCCACGATCGTGGCCGATCGCAGTTTACGGGTTAAAGTGTAATTTCAGGCCCTTGTTTTGGGGGTAAGTGATAAATCTATGTCACCACAGAAGTTACGTCCACAACTGCGTGATTTGCAAGACCTTTTTCAAACGGAAGGCCGGTGATATTTTTGGTCAAAATGTTATAGAAGGAAGATGATGCACAAGTATTTGATTTTATCAGGGGAATTCATTCTTTCAGAAAGGTCTACAGATAGAAGACTTGGTTAAAGTAATATAATATTTCTTGTCACGCTCGGACACCATAATTTACGTCGGACACTGCATTTTATACATGAAAAGGAAAAAGGGGAAGAAGTCATGCGAACTCGACTATTACTTTTTTGTACCTTATATACTGACAAACAAGACAGACACTTCAAATAGTTCAAAAATTTATTTATTTTATTGAAATTTCTTCATCAAGGTGACACTGGCATAAAACCACGGGGGTTCCCAGTTTTGTGAACAGACCCCCCTACAAGCAGGGGTGCCTATAAAATTGCCCATTCTACAAAACATTGTCATTTTCAGTTTTAGAAAAATATAAAAAGTTTTAAAAAACACCATGGCATATATTATGAACTGATGAGTTGGAAGTTTGGGGGATTATTACTCTTTATCTGAAAAAACACTGGACTAGCGTAATATAACATATTATTACCTATACGAAGTGTTTCTCCGTGGCAATCATTATCCATATTTTGCTTTCTCTGATTTCGCAGCGGTCAATATCGTACCGTATTTTCTCTCTTCCGGGTTTTCCCATTGACTTTGTGTGTAAATTTAACAGCGGGCAATATTCGCGAAATCCAGTTGGAACCAGTTTGTGAAGAGACCGCAGTTGTAGCGCAGCGCATAGTGCGATGCATGCTATGCACATGTGTATGCGCAGTGTGTACCAGTATGTGACGTGAGAAAATGGCTACTTCTAAGAGATTCGCTAGTTATGGTGCTGACGATTTTGAAAAAATATAGTGACAAACAAAGATGCTGAAAATACCAAAAAGTCTACGAAACAGGTCGTTGCTGTAATCCGTGAATATCTGCTTAAAAAATCTCTTCTGGGCGATTTCGAGACACTGATGGATAAAGAGACCCTTGGAAAGATTTTGGGGAAATTTTATGTGTCAGATTTTGGGGAAATTTATCAACACAGATTTTGCGGAAATTTTTTACTATAGAGGTAATAATAATATTAACTGGCATAGAATGAGACACAAACCTATATTTCCCTCTCTGAATCCAATATTGCCCGCGCCTTCGGCTTGGGCAATATTGGATTCACATCGGGCAATATAGGTTTGTATCTCATATTCTATGCCAGTCAATATTATATAAATGTAGAGACCTGAAGATCTAATAACCCCAACATAAGCAGGAGAGTGTGCAGTGCGAGCATGATAATTCTATAATACTATAGACCTTAATGATGTTGCACAGTTAAAACCAAGACCATGTCATTCACATTCTGTGAATGTATGCCAAATATTCAAATAGTAATATTGATTCATGTGCTCAATATTTTGCTACAGGTCTTTGAAGTTGCCATAATTGGATGACATTTAAAGTCCCTTTCGTTTGGTGATATGGTATTTTGGTCAATTCCTAGCTCCTTGGCAAACTCTACAAAGTCTCTGGAGGAAAAAGGAAGACCATTATCAGGTACAGTGATGTCAGGCACTCCATATCACCCAAAATAATGGTTGAGTCTCTTGGTGACTGCAGGGGCGATCGGCCCGTGTAGCTTTTCCATCTCAAAGAAGTTGGAGTAATAACAAACCATGATGAGATAGGTTTCATTGCCATGATGGAAAAGATCATTTCCAATCTTGGCCCATGGTCTGTCAGTAATCTAGTGAGACATCAGAGGCTGGGCATGGTTGAATTCACCCCTTTATCTTTGTTCATGCTTTGCCAATATATATCACAGGCTGACAGACACCACTGTGGCAACTTTTAACTCGTTTTTCATTGGGTGCCCATCTGCTTTGGAACTACAAGCCGTTTACAACTGCTTAGTTAATTTCTTTCTCTTTGGTACTGGTAGATTGCTCTGAGTTTGGTAAGTACGCTAGCGACAGTGTGTCCGCTAGGTACATGTCTCAACCCAACTTGTAGAGGACCTATACATCGTACTGTTGCATTCAAGTAAGTGTTGCAGTCTCTTTGGTGTACATTCTAATGGCTTACACGTTGTTGTCACCAGTGGCTTGTGATCAGTCCCAAGGATCACCTTTCTTCCATACACATACGGATGGTTTCTCTCCAGTCCTAAAACATGTACTTTAAGATTAACATTCACTGAACTCATGTTGTCAATGGAACTATCTAGATCTTGTATCTCTCTGATTTGCCCATGCCTATATTATAATACTGTTGGTTGCACAAACTGAAGTTGGGGGTATTTTCTCGGCATTCTCTTCTTCAGATTGTATGCCCTATAATAAGAAGCATCTACATTCTGTCCATTTTTTGCATATTTCACAAACATTTGCAGTAAGGTTATCATTCTAAATATCTCCTTGTTTTGAGTTATTCGAGTAAGAATTATTTCGTTATAAAATTTTTCAAAACTATTGTGTTGTTCACTTGAGTTCTCTTCTTCTATGGTAGCAGCAGTTACATGTACACTGAACAGTTTGGTTGTCGCCCTGTAGCAGCTTGCATGGTAGACAGCCTCTGATGCAACCAAGACCCTTCCTTGGATTTGGAGGAGTAATTCTGCGTTTGCTGTATTATGAGACATACAGTGGAAGGGGGTGCGAAAACAAATTAAGTTTACATTTGTGGATGACAAAAGGGCCAAAATTAACAATCTCAAAAATAAAGAAACTCTCAGAAATGAATGTAGTATCTCAGAAATACATGTTGTCTTTCAGAAATAAATGCGGTTTCTCCGAAAAAATTGCTGTTTCTTAGAAATAAATTCAACTTCCTCAGAAATGAAAGTGGTATCTCAGAAATATAACATTCAGAAATGAATACATTACTTTGGACGAATAGTACATAAGTCAGAAATAAAAGTATTTAACCAGAAATGATATAATTAAGAAATAAAAGACAACTCAGAAATAAATCTTATCAATCATAGATAAAAGATTTTAGAAATATAAGACTTATTCAGAAGAAAAATATCGTAATTGAAATAGCAGTATATTGTACAAATTAATGTCATCGTTCAGATATAGATAATCTCGCAAATAAAATTTTTAAAAATAAGAAAACTCTAGAAATAAAGATAACTACCGAAATAAAAGCAACCACAGAAATAAACACAATCACAGATTTGCATGCTTTTGCAGGAATATATATAATTCATTTCTGAGAGTTTCTTTATTGAGATTGTTAATTTTGACCCTTTTGGCTGCACAAAATTAACAATCCCAAAAATGAAGAAACTCTCAGAAATACATGTAGTCTTTCAGAAATAAAGCAGTCTCTCATACTCTCTTTTGAATATAGGGCACATATTATTTGATTGGCCACATCAGTGATGACAGTGTATTGTAGATCAAAGAAAGTCAACTTGTATTTGAATTGCATACTGGTCCATTAACTACAATTATATGAAGAAAACAGACAGCCCTAATACGTCTGCCTTCAACCTTTCTTAACTTTAAAAAATATTAGAATCTTGTAATCTCACAATATGTTTGAATAAAATAAACAGTAAGAGAAAAAAATAAAGGAAAGCTCCAGTGAGAGCAATGTATCAATCCTCAGGCAAGGAGATAATAGCATATATCGAATGTTGATTGTTTGCAAAAAGCACTCATGACATTCCAGGTAAACCAGAAAGTTGTTTATATGTCATTCAAACATGTTCATAATTTTAATTCTGCATTTTTAGCAGTGCACATTTTTTGTGCATTTGAGAATGGCATTTAACAATGTTAAAATAATAGGAAATAAAGTTTTTATCTAAATGTGTTTCAAATTTCTATTCTAGCTCCAAAACGTGAGCATAGGCCCCATGTTTGACAAGCAAGAAAGAAATGCTCATGAATGAAAAGTATAAGGCTCTAAATTTTTTTACCTTTTTTTTTAAAAAGAGGTATAATCTTGTTCTGCTTCCATAGGCCTCAAATAGTTCATCAAAGTTGTTAGTTGCATCAATTTGTTGACCTTGGAAATTGCATATTTCTTTTTCCATCTTGGTGATATGCCCTTTAGCACTCCTTCCATTTGGGCAAAATGCAGATACTGCACACTCTAATAAGGTGTTGTAACCTGAACTTCGCTGGACCTTTTTAATGACAGTGCCACCTCTATTGTTGCTCTTAACTTGCACATACTGCATATATTTTTTCTTCAAAATGCTTCCAACCGAAGTTGATCCTCACCTGCAAAATGATGGAGTATATTTTGTCATTAATGTCTTGACCAGGAAATGAGAAATGTGTGTGTATAATTTTTTTTAAGTCTTATTCTTTATGGGGAGGGGGCAGAGTGCCCCTCACACTTTTTTTGATGCCAACAAAATGTGCCCTTTTTTCTCTGAAAAGTGTCAATTTTTCCTGAAAAAGGACATATTTTGGCTGAAAAGGGGCACTTTCAAGAGAAAAAAGGGGCAATACATTTTTTCTCTCTCGCAGCATTTTACAAAAATCATTGAGTTTTATAGAAAAATTGTGTTGTTTTTTTGGCTATTGTATCACAATTTTTGGCTTGCTCGCTTTGTCCGTTTGCTAAAGGAAGTGCCCCTCTTCTTTTTGTTATTGTTCTGGACAACTTTTTGCCATTTGGCTCTCAGATACTTTAAGTTTATTTCTGACTTGCTGGCTTGTCTTCTTTACTCCACACTCGGCCAGTTTTTGTGCAAGCTCACCAGAAACGTGTTTATTATAACAGGTATCGTCCATCTGTTCTTTAACTTTTTCCTCAGCCCTCAAGCTGAGGTTCCTCTCGGCTCCAGCCGGTGGTAGCTGTAGCACCTGAAGTAGTTGCAGTCATCAAAATCACATGCAAAGTTTGATGAAAGACGAATATCGGTGATTTAAAAAATAAGATTTCAATGCAATGGTAGGCCCTACAAAAGTGACCTTTCAAGATAATCTGGAACTTAAGGGTAAAATTAAACCACTGCAGCGATGAAAATGTGCGAGCTTACAACTTTTTTAGGAGGGTGTAAAAACGCGCATCACAGCATATTATTGCCAAGTATCAATTGAAATATATTAAAAATTTATATTCAAAAATTCGAATGTTTTTTAAATGAAAATTGACCGGTAGCAACACTATAAATAAAAATAGTTATTCTAACAAAACGGCAACATATTGGGAAACAACCCGGTCTTTGCCATTATTCCATTCTATTAATGTCAAGGCAGCTGTGATATAAGGTTCTGTCAATCCACCAATCTTGAGTTTGGTACCTGGACACTTTTTTATTAACACAAACCATGACAAAAAACATGACAGGAAGTGGAAGAACAGACGTGACATACTAATGTTCAAGTTACTCTCTTCATTTTGCAAGAAATAAAGAAAATAGCTTGTCCAGACCAGGCAGTTGTCATAAAGAAAAAATACCAAAAGATGTATTTGTATTTTTATGTTAACTTTCAAAATGACTATTAAAATCAATGAAATCGTAAGGCAAAATAGCACATCTCATGAAGCATGTATAACGCAGAAAATACACATGACTGTAGGTAATTACACATTTCAATAGCTGAAGGGTGGCTATATGAACATGCTTCGAAGCCTGGTAATTATATCTGGTTGAAATGGCAATAGGTCCTGAAGGCTCTCACTGCACCAGACTCTGGAGCTCCTGGCTTTACATAAAAAACCATAGTGTCCAGCACAACCTTACATTGCTCTTGCCTGGCTTGAATATCGTAGGTCAAAAGATTGTAGCACAGATCTACTGAGACTGCTCTGCTCAAGAACATGGTGCTCCAAAACAAAACAAATTTCTGAGCTGAATTGCAGAAGTTACCCCCCAGGGCTAGGATGAAAGGTTGGTTCCTCCTATGGGAAGATTTGTATGCCTCTGCATTGGTCCCCTCGATCTTGAAAAAAAAAAAAAAAGAAAATAAAAATCGTTTTCCACCATGAAATTTACATAATCATTACTTTGCCACATGATAACAATATAGTGGGCCTTATCCAGGGTTATTACCTCGAAATTTTGAAAAGTTTTTTTTTATACAGAGGGATTTTGATGATAACCACTTTGAAAGAGTTGCATTCCTCTTCATCATCTGTACAGTGGAATGATGACATCTTCAGAAAAGACTAAAATCGAGGTTCCCAAACTCGTAGCCAGAAACTGGTTTTGCCAATTTACAGCTTTCCATATTTTTCCTTTATTGCAATTAACACTTGGCGATGGCTCCCACAGCGGGAACAACGAGTCTCATTAACAGGGGTAAGATGAAACCTCTACATTGATTCTACATTCTTTTTCTTTCCTTGAGTAAAGTTCGACAATCGGAGAGCTTTCTCAGTCTGTTTATGCTTTGCAAGGGAATGTTTATGTCTTTGAGCTGGGGAAATTTTGATATTGCCGTTGACCACGTTGACGATGCATTCGCAAATGGCATCTATAAATCCTTTGTCGGCTGCTTTCAATAACGTCTTCTTTGCTTGGCTGTGCAGTGGGCCAGAGTCTAGAGAAGGACCGCGTGTGTCCTGATACATCTTTAGATAATAAACAGGTTCTGAAGTAGAATGTTCATTTATACTCTAGGGGCGTAACTAATTTGCCTTTCCCTGGGGAAAATATTCATACTCAAAAGGAAGTACTCGGGGGGGGGGGGGGTATCCGGTTTCAGATCAATAAAAAGGAAGCCATGATTTTCTTTGGTTGCATCAGCATAAGCTTCTTGAAAATATGTAATGCAGCCAGGATTCATCTGCTTTAGCTAAGCATGATATTTGTATTTTATCTCTACAGTTTTTGAATAAACAATAATATTGCGTGTTGAGTGAAATCGCCCTTGATTCTCTCCCTTTATGAAATAAGTTTTGGGTGATATAAATAACGCTAACCCAGGTGCCCCTGGGACATGTAGCAACAAGAAGCTTCAGAGTGTTGTGATGTTTGTAATTGGACCAAGTAATTCGTTGTGAACTAGGTACCGATGGCTTTGAAACAAATATCTCTGTGCAGTCAAAGATTGCTCGCGTATTCTTTAAATGCTTAAAGCTTTTGGGCGAGTGTTTCAACACCTGTTCCCGACTTAGCCATCTGCTGAGAAGAGGTTTGAGTTCAAGATCTAGAAAATTTATCCAGGTGGTGAAGATGTTGCTGGCATGACTCTTCGAAATCCTAAAGGCATCTGCTGTTGCCTGTGTTGTCCATCCCCGCCGCAGCCGAACCAGTGTTAAAAGAAACTCTTCAAATAAGGTTAGCACCCAGGGACCATTGTCCTGAAACACCAACAACAAATAAATAAATAAATAGATAAATAGATATACATGTAAAAAATCAATGTACATGAGGTAGATCTTAGGAATCTTATTATAATATCAGGGTAGAAGACAAACAAAAATAGAGCAAAGACAAGCAGATTTATCTTGGTTACATCAGGAATGTTGTGATTTCATTGTATTTTGTGCAGGATATAATTTAATCAGATAATATATTTCAGGAAAAAAAAATAATTGTGCAATCTTTTCTTCATTGTAAATTTTTGAACTTTTAAAAATGAAATTAAAATTCATCAATGTAAATATGTACCTCATCTTTAGCTGGAGAGGGTTGTGGGGTACTTGCTCACTTCCAATATCGCAAGGAGAAAGACCACCCTGTGATATATGTGAAGAAAAAACCCAGAAATACACCTACATGTATTGGCTGAAAACTTCAAAATGATACATACATGAAACCAAAATTGGCTTTAAAATTAAAGATCTATGCATACATTAGTAAACTGGCCTAGTAACACTTGGCGATGGCTCCCACAGCGGGAACAACAATTCTCATTAACAGGGGTAAGATGAAACCTCCACGTTGATTCAACAGTCTTTTTCTTTCCTTCAGTGAAGTTCGACGATCAGAGGGCTTTCTCAGTCTATGTTTATGCTTTGCGAGGAAGCGTTTATGAGCTGGGAAAATTTTGATTTTGTCATTGACCACGTTGACAATGCATTTGCAAATGGCGTCTATGAGTCCTTTGTTGGCTGCTTTCAATAACGTCTCTCTTTGCTTGGCTGTGCAGTGGGCCAGAGTCTTGAGAAGGACCGCGTGTGTCGTGATACGGCATGACATCTTTAGATAATAAAACAGGTTCTGAAGTGGAATGTTCATTTGTACACTAGGGGCGTAACTAATTTGCCTTTCCCTGGGAAAATATTTGTTCTCAAATGGAAGTCCTTGGGGGTATCCGGTTTCAGATCAATAAAAAGGTAGCCATAATTTTCTTTGGTTGCATCGGCGTAAGCTTGAAAATATTTAACGCGGCCAGGATTCATCTGCTTTTAATAGCTAAGCATGATATTTGTATTTTATCTCTACAGTTTTTGAATAAACAATAATTTCAATTCAATTCAATTCGGTTTATTAGATATAAAACAGAATACAATGCTGTAGTCCGAAGACTAATTGTGCAATGTTTACAAACTTTACATTGATTATTATTTACATTTGAAGATTGTATATACACTTAAAAAAATTATTCACATATAAATGAGAAACAATTGGTTGATTAATTGCGTGTTGAGTGAAATCGCCCTTGATTCTCTCCCTTTATGAAATAAGTTTTGGGTGATATAAATAACGCTAACGCTAACCCCTTTGTAAATAAAGCAGCCACCCTTTTATTTTCACCTGCAGCATCCATCAAATCATCGATTACAAACATAGTAGGTTTTGCATTGTCTGTAAATGCATAAAAGTCCTCGGGTAAGTTTTCATGAAATTCAATATTTGGGATGGTGTTCATCATGGTGACATATTCGTTTTGGAATTCACAGAGTCTGGCCGATGGCCTGCACCATTAGCCTCTCATCCAATTCATAGTCACTGTGACTTTCAATTCAATTCAATTCTTTATTCCATTTCCATTCAAAACATAATACAAAATAATATAAAGTAATACAAATCAAATACAATTTTACAGAAGAGCATTCTTACTTCGTAAAACAAAAAAAAACAGTATAATATTGAACATAAATGGAAATGCAAATACAATAAAAAACAGCTCTTGTGCTCAGCTACCAACTGAGCAGTAGGTACTGGCTGTCGCATAGAAGTTTTTGGGTACAGTCTTTGTGGGTCAGTTTCAGACATGGGCACATGCTGTGACATTGGTCCAGGTGTCTCCTTACGTTGCTTGAAGACTTTTGTAACCAGATCTGGGATGTAGGCATATGTCTTCTCCTTGACAGGTGAGACGGTGTACTTCTTCGTCCTTTTAGACCATCTTCTCTTCCAACAAGGCTCACCATTCTTGTTTACTGCCTGCTGCCTATCGCTGTGGAAATTTGCATCTACATGTAGTACAGCTAGCTGGACCCTCAGAGAATAACCAGGTAGGGTAAAGAAACTGCGCTTGGGAGCATACATCAGTAGAGTAGAATGAAATAACTCCAGACTACCAGTGTGACAGAAATCTTCATAGTAATGAAGAGTCTTCAAGAAGCGCTTATCCATTACAATGCTGCGGAGCTTCTCATGAGCAGGGCCGCCCTTTTGAAGCCATGCTACCTTCTGATCTTCCAGAGGACCATGTTGACAACCCCCAGTCCTACCATCCAGAGTGAAAAGCCAGTCATGTTCGTTGACAACATGATGGAGCACCCCTGCAAGATTCCCAGTCAGTTTATGACTGTCACCACCACAGGTCTGGGCTGAAAACAAAAAATGGTTACTGATCTTTTGAAGCCATGGCTGGAGGTCTTGACGATTCTTCTGCTGGCTAGCGGCATTGACTTTTTTCATGAAATTCTTTCTACCGTGCCAGATGTCCCACTGATGTGTTATTCCTGCATACTTCTCAGATCTTTTCATCATTGCAGCAATCTGAAGATGGACATCAGTAACAATGGCCTCCACTTCCAACTTACTTGTGATGAAGTCCATTGCCTGCTCAAACCCTATCCTCTCCATATGGGGGGATTTACCACTGGCTTCTTGAACGATGAGGGCAGATGAATGGAGAATCTTAGTTGCCTCGTCACAAAGAGAGTACGTACAGAATGTGGCACTGTAACTTGGGGAGTGGAAGGTGATAAAGAGTCAGGATTGAGGGGCTCATCTTGGTTTGTATCTTATGGTTTGTTTTTAGATTTCTTAATTTTTCCTTTTGGATGAGGTTTTCCACCACCCGTCTGGAAAGTGGATTTTTGTTTTAGAGATGAAGGAATTTGCTCTTCATCGTCCGATCAGATAAAGTAATTCACATGGGGAGGAGGTGCGTGTCTCGGTACGTACTCATTCCCCGGCCCTAGATGGTGAGAGTGGGCTGGAATATTCCAATTCCCTGTGATATTGCCAGGTTCTGACACGAAGCGATTGAATTGGATTTCGCTACATTATTCTTTTTTTCTCACGGAGTCTATCACGTGCAGCGAATTTTGATTTCTATTTTATTATTGATTAAGATATTTTAGGCTTTGGAACATCTCTTGTCCTGAGCACCTTGACTCTTAGAGGTCACCATGCTAGATCACATCTGCATTGTTCAAGGAATTATCAATGACCCATCTGACAAGCATGTCAATCCCTGGATACAGTCTACATGTTAGTAGCGTATGTAGAATGAATTTACATACAAGTCTTCTTTTTGTTTATAAGTATTGGAGCATTCCAAAGTTGAATTTTGTACAAGAAGTACGAGATTGGACAGCAGTCCCAATGTCTTAAAATTTCCCCTTACCAAACAAACTTCTGCCCATTTTGTGAGTAGAGTACTTGTACAAGAATATCGGGAATATACTCTCTACTTACAATAATTATTCCAATTAATCATTTTCAAATCAAAAGAAAGCTTCAGCTTAAAATAATGTTCATGGGCAGTAGACCAAGCATTTGAAAAATTCAGAATCATGTCCAAGTGAGAATCTGCTAAATTATAACATATTCCAAATATACAATTTTACTGTTATTTTAAACTTTGAGTCAACATAAGAGCTTCATGTTTTCTAGATTTGCTATTGATTATTAATCTTGGAAGAGAGTGTGAATCAATGGATGGCTGATACTCACAGGTGGTCATAATTTGTGGAATTATTATACTATGAAAACTCTCACCTTGATTCATCTCTAGCCATCGGCATTGTTAAAAAGTATATGTAGCAGTCCCAGGACTTCCTTGATAAAAGCACTTATCCTGTAAACTTGAAAATTCTTGAGGATGACACAGTTTGCAGCAAATCCAGGTAGCTTGCCTTCTGCTGACATCACAACTTCCAAAAGATCCTTCGTGATAGCTTTTGACGCTTTATTTAAGTCTTCTGACTCAGAGTCAATATGGCTGGCAAGTTCCACCACCTTTCGTCCTTCCACAGTGCTCAGGTAGAGTTCATCCTCCCGGAGATCTGCCAGTGTGTCCCTAGCAAAATAATTGTCATTGGCGAGGATTTCCTCCTGTGGCTTCATTAGAGCACCAAATCTTAAAGGAAATAGATACACAATCCTTTAATAGAAGATCCCAAATGTCTGACAAAACATTGTCGTTAACTCTTTATTTTGATATTTTCATATGTTAACTTTTAAAAAGATTATCCTGGGAAGAGACACTTCTGTTTAATCCCCTAAACATTTGCCAAAATATTCTTAAAATTCACATATTGCCTTGAATAGAGGAATATCTTTTATTAATATTAATTGAATTTGAATTGAAAATATTATAACCACTTTAAATTTAACTAACCAAAATGTTCACATTGATAATATGAGAAAGCTTGAAAATGTGTACTGTAAGTTCCCATACTTTTGTAAATGTCAAGTCAGGGATAGTTTCCCATTCAAATATAAGTAATTCTCATTTAAATGTTTATTAAATTACATTTCAAACTGAATTTACATGGTGTATATCTAGTTGTCACTGTCGGATCTTATCAGATCTTGAGGTCGGTCATGGCAACTGTTTTAACTGTTGAAATAAATTTGGATATACAGACATGGAGATAATGAACATGGTTGGGGAAGTAGCCCCCCCCCCCCCCCCCCCCCCGATTGAAGGACATGAATTTACAACAAATGTGCATTTATAACAGCATGCTCATGAGACATTGAACAGCACAATGCACTGTGCTAGATCTCTTTCCAATTATTAACTTTTTTTCCCAGTTTAATTTTTTATAAGATCTCTGACCCTATCAGTTTCAACAATGGGGATAGATATAGAGATGAGGAGACAGTGTTTGTAGCATTGATCTTGGGGGAGGGGGGCCCGGGGGGTCTTATATCCTACATATAAAGTCTTGGGTAATCTTAAAGTGATCATTTCACTTTGTTCTGATTTAAAAAAATCTCATTTTGGTTCTTGAAAATGGGCTAAACATTAGGCTTATAGTGTAAAAATACCATCCCAAAAGTTTCAAAGTATTATATCTACAGGATCAATTTTAAAACCTTGGAGATGTAAACCAAAGTTTGAAAATAATTGGGAGTTGGTTTCAATGACTATGTGTATAGAGCGAATCTGTTCAACACAACACAGTAACTCTAGATGAACACAGCATGACCTACATATAGTGTGTACAAGGTATATACTGAATGTACAGTGCAGCTAATAATAGCGTGTGTATAGGAGATACACACAGGAGGAGGCAGTCAACATAGCCAACGTACTTTTTGAATTGGAGAAAACTGGTCATAAGCTGGAACCCATCTACTAGACGGTTCTCAAAATCAAGCTAATAAATTGCTACTTGTATCTTAATTAGAGTTTTTCATCCTATATTGTGGTCTGTTTCAGGGTTTTTGAGGACAAATACAGGCACTCATACACATGTTTTGTCTCAGTTTGAGAATTTTTTTAATCAGCTGCTCACAAAGTTAAACGATCCCTTTAACATGTAATTGAAAATAGTTTTTAAAAATCACAAAGTTTTGCTTTGTAAATATTTACTGATTTTGTACCCCAAATATATCTGCTTGCTTGCAAAAATTATTATTTGGTTAACAGATCGAGACCGAATAGACAAAGCATGGAGCTATTAACCAAGACAAGAGGTGTAGGCCTATGTGGTTGAATCAGGGACAACTCGAGCCAAGTTGCCCCACCCAAATTTGTAAGAAGAAATTAACGAAACGGTTGGGACAACTTGGCCTGCAGTCCAAGATGTCCCTGGCCCCATGTGGTCAGTAGCCCCATTTTTCATTACGGTGTTAGGGGTCCAGTGTGTGGCCACCCCTACCCCAGTGGGCAGTCTTCTGTCATTTGGCGAGCATTTAAGCACCCTACTTTGTGACTAAGTAAACAAAATAAATAGGGCGTATCAAGTTTTATTCTAACTTGTAACTCGTTAGTAGGCATAACTTGTTACGTTAAGCATGTTAATATACTATTAGTAAGAGTAGGGCTATTATACCCAGTTCTTGTGTGTCAGGACGATCAATGTTAGAGAGTAATTTGGAAAAATTTACAAGCGAAGTTTCAATTTTTAATACAAAATGTTAGAAAATATAATCATGATTATAGAGATCAAAATAGAAGATGATTACAACTATTGAATGCATTATTTTAGTGTAATCCAAATCGAATTCCTTGCCTTTTTCACTCATTTCTCATCAATTACACATTTTCTTTCTGAGCCAATTTGAGTTGAAAAAAAAATCACCTGTCCAGCCAGAGGCAATGCCAAGCGCGGACACCGAGGCCAAGTCGCAATCACAGAATTCACAAATCCAGTTGTTGTCTTTGACAACGTCGTCGGCCAATCCAACACATTTTTTGTGGAACCATGCGATCGAGCAACTGGAACTTGAACATGAGATCAGCTCATCCGTTGACGGAGTTCTACACACACAAAACTGGTCGCTGGAATTGTCCATCTCCCATTCAGCTGGTTCCAAAACCAGATCTTCGTCTTCGAAATCATGAGCCGCCATGATTGCGAGATCGCGAGCCGCCATGATTGCATGAATTCGTGAAGACGGTGTGAAATGCATTATGGTTGAAAACACTACTGTGTAAGCGCAAACCCGAGCTGGCGACCACGTCGATCAACTTTCCTTCCTGATTTACGAGCGGCCTGTGTAATGTGCCGTGAGGGACCCTGCTGTGAGGGGATTAGCGGTGCCGCGCATGGGGCAAAGCATTTGAGAGAGTCAGATCTCCTTCTGTGTTTTATAGCTCCATGATAAAAGGGCTAACTGTATCCACTGCATCTGGAAAGAAATAAAGACACCATGAAAAAACCCTCTTGAGTGATCAGTGAATTTGTTTATTTTCAAGTATTTTCAACCATTGCTAGTGTGTACTTATCCCATTCCTTTAATTGGTGAAAACAAGAAATCCATTTACTTGTATTTCCTGTCTGAATTGCCATCATAGATATTAAAAAACAATCCCTTTTCCAAATGTGTTTGAAATTTTGCTGCCATGGTTATAGCATGTTATTGCCCAAAACCCAGGAAAGCTACTTCCCCAGTTTTTGTTCTTTTTAATACTCTTGAAACTTGACATAAACATTCATCTTGGGTAAAGATCAATATATTTCCAAGTCTGTTTAAAACTGCATAGGATGGGGGTAATGATCACCTTCAGTGATATTTCTAGTTATACAGGACTTCTTCATTAATTTGAAAGGGAAAAAAAGAAATAATTGATCTATTTTTACATTCATCACTCTTCCAAAGTAAACTGATTCTATTGTTGCAGCTCCCAGACCATAGTTTATGTTTTTCACTATAAAGGAAGTATTGACGTCAATGCATCCAGGTACACCTAAGGATGTGCATTGAGCCATGGTAGTTCTTTTCATCTTGGATGTTTTCTTTGTACCTTTTGGAGACACATCTTATTGTGTTTGGAAGTTATATTTACAGCCACCACCCTTCTGAATATAAAGCGCTTGATAACTAGTTTGATACTTTGCATTATTCTTCTTTTTTCTGGCCTCTAATCGGGAGTAAATCAACTGATCTGGGGGTTCCTTTTTTTTTGAAAGGTTTAATCTATTTTACCCACCCAATCTCCTATATGTATTTACCTATTAAAGAAGAAACTATCTCTTCCTTTTCTCCTTGAGGATAGTTAAGTTACCCTCTGAAATATCAGTCTTTATGAATGTATTGTACTCACTGGCTTGTTGCAACCCCCACCCATTTGCTACAACCTATATCCCATCCCATCTTGATAAGGTATTGCACACAATAGATTGATCCTGGGTGCAAAGGGTCATGTAGACTCTCTGCTAAATACGTAAGGGAATTCCCCTCGCGCTCTGTTGCACTTTGGCTATACTCCAGTTGAAGCAGAGAGCTATCATACTGAATCATTCATTTTGGATATGATTTTTGGTGGTGTAAACAGCTTAGGGAGGATCTTACCAAATAATGCTTTTGGTGGTGGAATCAAACTTTCAGAATGGCTATGAAGTTTAGTAACTGTCCTCATGAGGGGGAGAAATGTGAGGACTGTGGATGCCAAGACATTTCAGAGGCACTTGCTTATCAAGTAATTGTAACCAAGCATTTGTGTACAGACTGTGCTGAAAAAAGAGCCAGCAAAATCATTTCACGTGAAGACCCAGGCCACAACGACCCTTCCATTGGAAAGACCTTGTCTTTGAAATGTAAGCATTGTACTGTTGGAATCTGTAGTGCTTGCGAGGACATCGTCCTAACAGAGTTGGAGAAGCTATCTCTTAAGAAATCAAAGCCACTCAAAGACATTATAGATAAAAAATTGTTGAGTATTGTGAAAGAAATACAGCTTCCGAAGGACATCAAGCATCCTAAACTTTGTTGCATGACGGATGATGCACGAGTGATCATTGTTGATGCCGACTCTGGATCCCTCTATATCACTGATCTTGATAGTGGTGAGGTGAAGAACATTGTGCCTAATAGTCAAACAGTGGCTGTAAGTAATTGCACCACAGCGAACAGGAAGGAATTGATATTCAGCAACCTTGCGTCTGGACATCTCACACTCTGCGACATGTCTGGCAAGCCCCTCCTTGACATCCCCCTCCCTGGCCAAAAGCCGATGAAGGAGGTCTTTCTTGCGAAGACTGCTGGTGGCAAAGTATTGGCTGCCAGAAGAGGCGAATCAAGCCTGTACCTTGTGGATGCCCTTTCTGAAAAAACTGTTGGTGAGGTATCTCTCAAAGGAAAGAAAATCTCCAGAGGCATCCAGGCTGCTGCTTCTCACAACATCATCGTAGGGAGTGAGTGGGCAGAGTTCATTGTTGTGGATATCCATGGTCAACAAACTACGATCAAGGATGGGAACTGGTACCAGGCCGAGTGTGGGGTACATCCTGTGGAAGATCTGCTCTATGTGTTCTACACCATGTCCGGTGCAGACAACCAGACTGTCCATCTTGATGAGGTCACTATGCGAGGCGAGATCAGGAGGAAAAGATTCTTGTCTTTCAAATTGCATGGACCCTTGTCACAACCTTTGATCACCCCCAGGATGGAGATGTTGGTCTGTGATGGCAGGACCATTCTTGTCTTTGAGTAGGAGGGTATAGTTTGTTGAATTTCTTTTGATATCTTTGGAACTCTTCAGTGAATCCTACTGGAAGGAATGGGAACACATAAAGGGGAAAAGGATTGAGGATTAGAGGAAGGTTTTACTATGTGTACATTGTATATGCAGCAATAACTTATTGCTGCCTATACAAAGTTAATGTACCATTTTCAGCAACAAAAAACATTGCCTTTTAGTATTTGCATTCCTGATTTTTTGTTCAGCGTGAAATTGGACCTGGCATGTTTGTCACAAAATGTATTTTACAATTTGGAAAAAACACTTTAAATTAATTATAATGATAATACACCCATCTGATCATGTATATATTCCAGAAATTGCAGAAAATTCTTTGATATGGGACCTTTGAGAATTGCACTTCACACACCTCTTACAGAATAATAATTTGTCAAATTGAAATTTATTTCCATTTTTTGTAACTATGTATATTCTATGAAATGTCAATCAATTCCATTTACTAGTAATTTGTGTCCATGCACTCCTTAAGAATAAAATTGAAGAAATGTTAAGAGCAACTAGTTTCATTGAATAATCTGTTTGTGCAACTTTAAATATTTGTCACGACACCTCCTAATATTATCCCCAAAATCATGTTCAGTTTTTCTCTTTTTTAAAAGATATTTCCTTGTTTTATGACTCTGTAATGTGTAAATTAAAAGAAAAAAAATGTCACTGATTTTGAGGTAATTTTTGTTCCTGAGAAGTAAATAATGAAAGTCTGCAGCTTCCAGTTGTGATTCTTATTCTGAATTTAAAAAGAAAATCACCTGAATAGTGATTTTTGTTACATTATCAACAGGTGTTCTGCTCCCATGCTTAAAAATAATTGGCCTCTATACACTTTTATTCCTGCAAAATTCCTTGCATCTTTTGCAGGTGCAGTTATCAAATCTTTCATTTGTAACAATCTTTCATGTTACTTGCCAATTCCTGGTAGATCCCTGAACTTGCTGGTGCCCTTTTAAAAACTTTTTACCCCCTATCCTCGGCATACCACTAGTCAAATATGTTCATTAAAAATGCAATATCTCTTTTCATTATTTTGCACATCTACTACTTTCGTTTTGATATTAACATCATCTCTACCTTTCATATTGATTATGATTGGAATGCATTATTCCATCCCACAAAGCAGCTTGATACACGTAGTACAATGCTTGGGTGTGTGAAAGGGACTTTTATTTTCAGGCTTCGTTAGATGTATATTGTTCATTTCATGGCTGTCCCAGATTCCGAAGTTCTTTTACAAGAATCATCAACAGAAATTCAAAGTCCAGGGCGATGTTGCATAAAAGTTATAATCAATATTTATGATTGATTGTGATTTCTCGTACATGGTTTGTTGTAGACTTGTAATGTACTATTGATTGCATATTTCTTTAATACCGGGCCCAGATGTGTAAAGAAAAGTGTAAGATTTCATCAGATTATTTCAGAGCATTTTGGTGTTTCCTTTGATACTGTTTACTGCATACTATACTATACTTTTTTTTCTTTTTTGTTGCCTTTTTTTTGTTGCTTTTTTTTTCAATCGTTAGATGTGCATGGGAGCAATTCAAATTTCAGACTTGTAAGGCAATATCTGTTTTGTGTGGGTTTTTAGAGTCCTATTTGGGAGTGACTTTGATTGATTTGTGCCATATAGCGTTCTTTAGAAAATGACTTACTTTTCACTTATGGAAAAAAATTCAACCTGTTCACTACAATTTGAATCAAAAGCAAATCATTACACCAATCAAACCTTTTTTTTAAAGAAAATATATGTAAAAGGTCAATGAAAATTGAAACTAGATTTTTTTTTACTAAATAGCTAGTACATGTGTTCTCTCTTCAAATCTACAAACTAATACACTTTGTCTTTGATTCATATTGAACAGGATAGGCAGTCACTGTGTCACAGAAACCTTATTATACACATGCTTGATGTGACATGACAAAATAAATCATTTACAACTAAAAACTTAGAGAAATCAATGCTGTCCAGTATTTTTTTTAAGCTAAACTAAAGTAGTTGCAGCAAATGCTGATTTTATGAGAAATCTTTTAGGATCAAGGTTAATTGTCACTATATCGTTGTAGATCCTGTATGTTCATGTGAATCTAACTTTGTGAAATCATAAAATGTAAACTTGTGGTAAAGCAAGCACACTAAAGATTGTGAACACAGATGAGCACATGTGCGAATGTGCATCATTATTATTGCTTGGAAATAAAGATAATCTGCTAAGAATACCATGCTTATTTCGCTAATTTCTCAGCAATTGCACGTTTCATAATTATCTGACATAGATTTTTGTATTTATGCAAACACTTGGTGGTCATTTGATTGGATAATGTTTTTTTTTTTTTGGTTCTTGTTTCCTTGAAAACCAGATCATATTTCTACAGCATGATTTCACAATATTCATGGAAGTTTCTTTATCATACAGGCATGAATTAATTCCACACACACAATGGCATTAGGGGTATTGCAACATGGTGCTACCTGGGAGATTGAAACAGGGGGGGGGGCAGTCTATGCTTCAATTCCAGTATGCTTGGTGTAAATATTTACTCAGATTGGAATTAGAGTATTTCCCTTTTCAGTACCACATTCTTTAAATCTCTTTCAGGTTCTTATGTTTGCACAAGAACTCCCCCATTGAATGATGTGAAGTTTATTTCCATGCTGTGTAATCAAACAATTGATCATAATTTTATATGGTGTTAAAGGGATCGTTTAACTTTGTGAGCAGCTGATTTAAAAAATTCTCAAACTGAGTTGAAACGTGCGTATGAGTGCCTGTATTTGTCCTCAAAAACCCTGAAACAGACCACAATATAGGATGAAAAACTCTAATTTAGATACAAGTAGCAATTTATTAGCCTGATTTTGAGAACCGTCTAGTAGACGGGTTCAGCTTATGACCAGTTTTCTCCAATTCAAAAAGTCCGTTGGCTATTTTGACTGCCCTATGTTGTGTGTATCTCCTATACACACACTATTAGCTGCTCTGTACATTCAGTGTATACCTTGTACACACTGTATGTAGGTCATGCGGGTGTTCATCTAGAATTAATGTGTTGTGGTGCACAGATTCCCTGTATACACATAGTCATTGAAACCAACTCCCAATTATTTCAAACTTTGGTTTACATCTCCAAGGTTTTAAAATTGATCCTGTAAATATAATACTTTGAAACTTTTGGGATGGTATTTTTACACTATAAGCCTAATGTTTAGCCCATTTTCAGGAACCAAAAGGAGAATTGTTTAAATCAGAACAAAGTGAAATGATCACTTTAATTGTGGGTCTTGGAGGAAGTTTACTTGTGTATTTTGGACTCAGATGATGATCTCATAAATCATTTTCTGTAATTATTATTTCAATGTTTCAGATCCTTGAGCAGATTTGATTTTTTTTAATCAATATGCTCTTTGTCTAACATTTCAATAAACTTTCCCCATGGATATCCTTTTTAGAAAAAGAAAGTATTATCTGATACACTATTCTAGCCCACAAAAACGAATATCAGTTATATTGCCAGTGTATTTTTCTTCAAATGAGGATTTTATTCTGTCATGTATAACAGAATACGTTCAATGAACATGATATGCATCTGTATACGGGCCTGGAAATACAAAAATACATGCTCATGTTTATTTATTTGAGAGCATGGTTGCCTATATGTTAAAGCACTGCTGTTATTGCTTATCATACTTTTATTACTTAAAGTAGCCAAGGAAGTTTATTACAATGTAATATTAGCAGTAGTAGTAGTAATAGTAGTAGTAGTAGTAGTAGTAGTAGTAGTAGTAGTAGTAGTAGTAGTAGTAGTAGTAGTAGTAGTAGTAGTAGTAGTAGTAGTAGTAGTAGTAGTAGCAGTAGTAGTAGTAATAGTAGTAGTAGTAGTAGTAGTAGTAGTAGTAGTAGTAGTAGTAGTAGTAGTAGTAGTAGTAGTAGTAGTAGTAGTAGTAGTAGTAGTAGTAGTAGTAGTAGTAGCAGTAGTAGTAGTAATAGTAGTAGTAGTAGTAAGCCTGGTTGTTGTTATTGCTGTTGTGTATCTTCCAAGTTCATATATGCAATTTGTGTTTCAGAGGTAGAGTTTTAAGATTTGCTGAAGTGATTAACAAGAATTATTACACGATGTACTTTTGGAACAGTTCTATCACTGGAATACTTTGAAAATTATTAGTGTGAGTAGTTTTATGCCAATATGCAAAACGATGAGTGTTGGTATTTTTACAAGGTAGGGATTTGGACCCTTGTTATTTTTATAAACTCCTCATTAAAAAGCCATGACTGGTCATAATAAGTAGTACCACAACCAGTCGTAAGTAAATCTATGTGCTCGTCATGACCAATTCCTGGTCATGTCTCACATACACATGTGTAACAAATCATCTGATTTTAGGATCCACCGTGTCACCTTATCAGTGTTTGTTGATTTGAATAAAGAAATGTTGTTATTTTTGTGTTTAACTTTTATTTTAAGTAATATATCCTGTATATTTGTGTAAATAACTCAGGTCTGAGAAAATGTATTATTTTGTATCTTTCTGATTTTCAATATATGTGCTTTATATATTTTTATGATAATGATATTTGTTAACATCTTCATTTTTGAAGCTGGTGATTTTATGGGTCATAATCATTCTTTAGTGGATGTTGCATGCTCTCTAAGAATTGTGTTTTGTTTTATATTCAGTATGTATGACATTCATACATTAAATATCAGCTGTGTTTATAGTTTGGATATGTATATGTTTAAGTAATATATCCTGTATATTTGTGTAAATAACTCAGCTGGTCTGAGAAAATGTATTATTTTGTATCTTTCTGATTTTCAATATATGTGCTTTTTATATTTTTATGATAATGATATTGGTTAAAATCTTCATTTTTGAAGCTGGTGATTTTATGGGTCATAATCATTCTTTAGTGGATGGTGCATGCTCTCTAAGAATTGTGTTTTGTTTTATATTCAGTATGTATGACATTCATACATTAAATATCAGCCGTGTTTATAGTTTGGATATGTACCGCCAGACGATCCTAAAAAATGCCCCATTTTTATTATTTTTTTTAAAACAAAACTGCTTTACTGTTACTCTGGATTATCTGTTTAAAACCCTCACTCTTAAAAAAATAAAAAGATAAAAAGGGGTAAATCACTCTTTGCATGCTGAATTAATTTTGGGGATTATAATGACAGTTGTTTCCATGTTATTTTCTTTAAATCAAAATTTCCATATTGCACCATTGATACTTATTATTATTTTTCAATCCAAGAACTATTGTCTTTAATTAGCTTATCAAATATGAAGTTAGGGGAGAACACTAATTATTACGGATGTTGAATTTTATTGTACGAATGTGCAAAATTGCAACATCAGCGAGCAAAGGGTTAAAAGGGACGGTGATTGACAGTGTTTCTCATAAGACTAGAAAACGCGGTCACTCCTTGGCCATTCTCCACCCTTTTCTACACTTTTTGTTTTCATAGTGTTGTACATTATAACTTTGCAAAGGTGTCTTATATTTTCATATTTCCTTTTCAACAAAAATATAATCTTTTCATTTTATTTGCATTCAGTATGACTCTGATATTTTACTCGAAAAATTGGTTAAACAGTATGGATCAGCCATTTGAATGGGAATTAATAAAATGTCACATGAATTCCATATTGTACTCATTTGATTTATTGATTGATTTGTTTTTTGTCATCAATGTGATTTAAGTCCTTGATTGATTGAATGATGAATTGCTATATTGCTTTGATTACTTGAATTGTTTGATTGGCTTATGATTTATTTGATTATTATTTTATTTATTCAGTGTATGATTTATTGATTGACTCAATGAATGAATTCATTGATTTATTGAAATCTTATCAATGTGATTTAATTCCATAATTGATTGAATGATGGATCGAGTTTTTTTTTTGACTGGTGTACGAGTTAATTACATAATAAAGTTATGATTGGTTTCTTGAATTGTTTGACTAAATATTGATGCAATAATATTGTCTGATTGATTGATTGATTGATTTGTTTAATTTTATTTATTTATTTATTTATTCAATGTATGATTTATTTATAGGTTGACTTGATGAATAGATGCATTGACTCATTGAATTCTTATCAATATGATTGAATTCCATAACTGATTGAATGATCAATTAGTTTTAATTATTAATATGTTGACTGGTGGGTTACTAGTCATTACTTGATCGTTTTGAATGACTGAAGATTGGTGCTGTGATTGATTGAGTGTTTTCGCTTGTTTTTTTATTGATCGATTCAATGTATGATTTATTTGACTTGATAAATACATGCATTGAATGAATGATTGAATGATTTGATTGATTGATTGATTGATGGATTGATGGAGGGAGGGACTGTGTTTGATTGATTATTTGAATAGTTGGTTGATATTGGATTAGTTGATTGATTGTCTCATTAATTAATCGATAGTTGGTCGGTTTGTTGTTGTGAATATTGATTATCTGAGTAAGTGGGTGTTATGATTGATTTTATTGATATTTACTTTAGTCGGATGATTGCTAACTCGAATTGTTCAGTTATTAGATTGGGGGGCCTAGGCCTATATAGAATGAAATACCTAATTATTTATATAGCTGATACAAAATTCTGTGTTATTCTTGTTTTAAAGGTCTAAATTTACTTAAATTACTTCATTTTTCTTGTATCATGGATCGGGGGTTATTTCATAGATTCACTCAACTTCTGTTGTATATACGGTTAAACATATTTAATCTCTTCAAATCTGATAATTATTTTAGTCCGCCGTTCTTAAAGTTATCGTTATTTCTCGCGATCGCTAATCAATTCCTTTGCCAAACATTAATTTATACAAGACCATCAGTGGGCAAAGTCTTAACACCCCGCTCATCAAACTAATAGATTATTACGCGTCTATTTTGCTCATTGGGGCCCTGTCTTACTAAGAGTTTAGATTAATCCAATTGGTTTCAAATACGGAAAGCCATTAATGAACTAATTATTCATCTAGGAGGCCACTGCCCTGGAGTAACAAAAGGGAACACAATAAGACACGCGTGATCTGGACGTTTTAAATCATATTTTGATGCTATTGGCTTTCCATATCTGTGATTGATAAGCTTATCAGAGATCAAACCTAGCACATACACAAATTTTTCATCCCGAATCTTCATGCTATAGTTCAAGACGGATCACTATAAAGTCTTCGTATTAGTGGTTTTGCGCACATCGAACTGGTAGGGGTATACTTACGAATCGGAAGTATTCCAATTGCAGCTAAAAGGGATTGGAAAGTATCAAAAATCATGGGCTATGATTTGAAGAAGAAAATTGGAGATGAGTGGGCAGATGCCAAGTACACGTAAGTTTAAACATTAAATTGTTTTGCTTTATTGGATATTTTCATTTTGGGCTAGAATGTGGAATATTATAAAGAAAATAATAGCAATCCCCATTTAGTCTCATTTTCATTAGGCCTATACCCAGATGATCCCATTGGAAAAGAAAAGGACAAGTCCACCCAAACAAGAAGTTGATTTGAATAAAAGGATAACAATCTAACAGACATGGCACTGGAAGTTTCATCAAAATCGGATAACTTAAGGAATTGTTGACACTTTGGAGTTTCGCTTAATTTCACAAAATAGTTATGACATCACCCACTCACGGTTTATTTTGTATTTCATGATATAAAATATGAAATATCTTAATTTTCTCCTCATTGTCATGTGAAACAAAGATTTATACCTCCTTGATTATGTGGAATTACCATTGATTTAAAATTTTGTGGTTCAGTCAAGTTGGTCCTTATTGCCAAACTTGTAAAAATTTAAATGTATATTTCAAACAATGAAATCAAAAGATATTGTGAGTGAGGGACATCATAGAGTATCTCATTTGCATATCACTGAGTTGTTCATATAACTGTTTTGTGAAAAATAAGCGAAATTTTAACATGTCATTTCAACTTTCCTATTTACATCCGATTTTGTTGAGATTTTCAGCTTTATGCTTATTTGATTTTCTTTTGATTCAAATTAACATTTTCAGGGGTGAACTTGACCCCCCCCCCTTAACTACTTATCATTTTGTACTTTGTCAAAAGAAAACTTAATTCATAAACAGTAACTGGTTGATTTTAAACGAAATTGGTATAGCCTATCTGGAAATTACACAACATAGTAAATGGACTATTATGGCAATTACACCAAGTTCTTAGACGAACCGGTTATAGACGAAATGGGGTCTGCCCATGTGGCAGTTTACCAGCAAAGTAAACTTTTTGTACTTTGTCAAAAGAAAATTTAATTCATAAACAGTAACTGGTTGATTTTAAACGAAATTGGTATAGCCTACCTGGAAATTAGACAAAATAGTAAATGGACTATTATGGCAATTACACCAAGTGCTTAGACGAACCGGTTATAGACGAAATGGGGTCTGCCCATGTGGCAGTTTTACCAGCAAAGTTTCAATCCACAATGGACGATAGCTGATATCAATAAAAAAAGATAAATATCATTCATCAATATTCAGGATCTTCTCACTATACAGGGATACTGATTTAAACGAAATTGAAATGTCTTCCTTTTTTCAACATATTTTGGACCATCGAACTTATAGTTTTTGCCTTGAAAAGAGCACATTCTTGATGAATTTTCTACACGCTTGGGATGATTTAAACATGATTATATAAGACTTATTTCATAATAATTTAAAGTCAAGTATAACCGCCAACACTTTACCAAATGTAGTTAGAAATTATTTATTGACGGTTATTGAGGGTTGGTAGTCAAGGTTTTAACTTGTTCAAAATTATCTTTAATTCACATAATCAATTGAAAAAAATACACCTTTTCCTTTCTCTGAAGTGAATAAGAATAAATAGGTGCCCAGCTGACAATGTTTACTGAAAGAATGTATACCACACTGTATTTATAGATTAACTAATAAATACCTCAACTAAATAATTTCCTAACTAATTGATTAGTAATACCTCAACTAACACTCTGAAGAAAAAAAATGTACTCACATTGGAATAAGTATGTCAGATAGCCACGTAATAAAATTCCTATTGAAGATTGAACGTTTCCTTAAAATAAATGCACAAGTCTTATTGAAATGAATTAAGTATAATCTATTCATTTTGAGAAGAATCTTCCATTTTTTCAAATTATTTTTTTTAAATACAAATTCTATTAACTGCTCCTTGATGGTATCTATTCAATTTCAAATGGATTTTTTTAGAGAGTATAATAATTATCTAGGTTATTATGGATGCTCTGTGAATAGTGAATTAGGTCTGAAATGAGACCCTTTGTGTTTACCAGAATCTGATCAAACCTCGAATTTGAAATTATAATAATGAAATGCAAATCATTAAACGAAGAAAAAAAAATTTGAACAAACTGGAATAAAATTATGAAGTCTTAACCAAAATGGCTACGTTATGTCATCGCATTTATGGTTTAGGCGAGGTTAAGGGCGTGTTATAATTGTTTTAGTTGATCGTAAATGATCATAAACGTTCATAAATTGATTAATTGCCATGATAAGATGGGGTTAATAATTAATTTGAAGAAGTTAAGTACTTTATTCATTAGTTTGCTTCTCACACAGCTGAAGAATAGGGAACCTACTAATAATCGTCGAATTAAACGGTGGGTATCGCAATGAACTCAAAGTTCATTAATCATCTTTATTGTCCATGCTGTTGCCAAAAGCCATTGTTTATTTTCTGTGTAGTTTGAACATCTTTTGGGAATATTTCCATTTCCTTGTTCTGAATTTTGTTGAAGTTCACAACTCAGTTAACTGGTGTTGTTTCTTTTTCAACATTTATGAATATGAATACCACATCCATGACATCAGACAATGATTGGTATTATTGTATGTAATGTGTATCTGAGAAAAGAATTTTCGAAGTACCAAAGGGAAATCTTTTATTATGACACCCTCCCCTCCTTCTCCCCGAGTTAAATCACCTGACCATTCCTCTTGCCATGCATTGCAGGTCTCATTTTCTCGACCTTTACCACCCCCTCCCCGAGAAAGTAGCAAAATAAAACAAAGTGAAGAAATTATGATAAAATCATGAAAACAAAATGTAAAAGGTGGAGGGTGCAGGCGAGGAATGAACAGGTGCGAAATAAGAGAGAGGGGGCGGAAAGGGGGGGGGGGAGCTGGTCAAGAATTGATTTTTTTTTTAAAGTTTGAATACAATACATGAACAAGTTTAGATTTCAGATGTCCTTCCAAATATATAAATCAAAAAAAAATTCCAGTTATAGAAAGTTCAGAAAGAAAACCTGAAGAAGTTACAAAACAAAAACAATAAAATAATAAAAACAAACATGGAAAAGGAAATGGAGCAAGTAGGCTCTAAATATTCCTACAGAAAACATGCATGGAGTTTTCATGTTTATTTTGCTTGATCTATCACAATTATCCTTCTTCGATCTCCCCCTCCTATAGACTTAGCCAGAGGAAACCATGGGAGATCATCACCGCCCTCTTCCTCACCGTCCTCCTCATCGGTAGCGTTGTCATGGCATTCATCTTCACGATCGTAGCACCACCCGGTGTCCTCGGCGACAGCAGCAGTGGTAGTGCGTCTATCGCTCGGCATCGCCTCAGTGTTCAACAGCAGAGAGTACCCGCGCTATACAAGGTTCGTCTTTAGTTCATTTCATAAGCTATAGATGAGGTGTACTAAAGCACATTTCAGGGGGTGGATCAAAGGGATGGATGCCCCTGTAGGACCCCAAAATTTTAATAAGGGGCAGCGCCACAAGGGCCCGAATTATTGAAAGGAAAAATAAAATTTCCATATTTCATTTCATTTTTTAAAAAATCGGTTCTTTTTGGGGGTTGGGGTATAGAATTGACCTTTAATGATTCTTTTTGTCTATAGTTAAGCCATCTGTTGCAAACGAAAACAATGTTAGAAAAAAATGGTCAAATGAACATGGAAAAGAAAACTGTCTTTCCCTCCCCATTTCTGAATCCGCTACTGCTTTCCACCCCTAAACTTTGATATTCTTACAAACGATTTATAACAAGAGATGGAAATGGGTCCTATACACTAGCGTACCTAAGGGGGGCAGACTGCCCCCTTGACGAATCACAACTCATGCAGGGGACGTATCCCTGCCCCCCCCCCGACGAGTCACAACTGATACAGGGGACGTGCCCCCCCCCCCCTTTGAGAAGCCTAATTAATAATTTGTAATGTAAAAATGCAATAAAAAGAGACGTGTACCCCCTCTTTTTCTTTTTTTTTTGCTTGTCATATTTTATTCGCGGACGAAATATCCTCCACAAAATTTGCCCCCCTTATGGAAAATCCTAGGTACGCCAGTGGTGCTATACCCCATGAAGAAGTTTACCTTTTCTTCACATCGTAATTTTCTTTGCCAAGATATTTCCTAGAATATCTATTCGAAATGATCTCCTTTTATTATGCTATGTTTGTTCCAGCACCCCCCCCCCCCTGCATCCCTTTAATTTTTACGTACATGTATGTTAAAGTAGAGCAGAACGCAAAAATGGCCTGTCCTCTAAAATAAAATGATTTTCAAAATAAAGATGTCAATATCAAAAGTTACCTTCTCTTTCAATTGAAATTTATCTTGCAAAACATGAGTTTCAAAAAGTGTTTCGTAAAAAAGTCATATATTTCACTAGATAATAACCTTCGTGAAAAATATGTCATACTATTTTATGTCCGTCTTAACAAATTGTTGTGCACACTAACTTTTGTTTTATTGAAATTTGAGTTAATCATAATCAGTATGGCCATCATTCTTTCCAATGTGTTACTTGTAATGGGACAAAAGAGTTAGTAAAGAGGTTTTTCGAATTTCACTCTTTAATCAATTTGTAATAACTGTTTATATTTTGTTATACATTGTGCTACTTTTTATAATTTCGGCAAGGGTACATGGAACATGAGGCCCTTTGCATGCACAAAAAGTTGCAAACAAACGAAATTCAAAATCAATCATAAATTGTTTTTCAACCGATCAGAAGCGCGCATTGTGAACTTTTCTGAATATCATTTGAACGCGCCACTCTTTTTTTGCCACAGACCACAGAGCTCACAATTATGAAATAAATACATGATTTATACCGATCATTATTCTTTCAGCGTTCTGTGGAAGAAAATCCCAACTCGGCTCCAAAGTTTGCCAGTGCTTCAGGAATCGATGATGCTGTCAGCTGTGTTGAAATTGGAAGGTGACTTGCAGCCTTTTTTTTTTTGCTTGGAGTAAATTGACGATTTCAAGTTCATATTAAATTTAGAAAAATCAACAGTATACTATTTTGCCATTCTCTTCTGTGAAATATATATATATAATTATATATTATTTTCCAATACCAGTATATAGTCGGATTCATCATAATAAAATTATTTTGTTTTTAATTCTCTCCTCCGCTCCCATCCTTTTTTGGTGTTATTGTTTATGACGATAATTTATCATTCTCTGGGAAAATTGTGAATGTTATAATAATTTGGCAGTAAATCATATTTGTATTGAATGATAATTTTTAGTCCATATTTATTCATGCATTATGTTTGTTTTGTAATGAAAAAATGTATTATATAAATGATATGAATGCAGAAAGAGCAGTCAAATCAAATCAAATTGATAAAGCAATTAAAAATTGCAATTATTTATGTTGATTATGGTTGATTTTAGTTTTAGTAATTATGTCCTCGGTGTTGAGAGAATTCATCAACTTTACCATGTTTTTTCTATTATCATCCTTGTTTGTAAAATGAAATTCATCTTTCAATTTCTCATAGAGATTATAAATTACATGCATTTACAACAGATCTTTTGTCTATCAAGACCATGTCTCAGGGCCCTAGCAACGATTTTTTTTTATTGGGGTGCTGATGTAAGCTTGACAAGCAAAATACAAAAAGGTTTCACTAAAATTGAAGGTCAATTTTGTTACATTTATCATTTTTTTCACACCTACCAGAATTCCAGGGGATGCTGCTATGGAAAATAATACACCGCAACACCCTCGCGTCCCAGGGTCTTGTCATGTCTATTCCTATAATTTCTAGATAAATCATGTCAAAGTAGGCTTGTATATACGCAATCTGTCTTAAAACTATCTAATATGTCTACACTGCTGTGATGTTTTTTTTCCATAGTACGATGATGAAGAAGGGTGTTACTTCGTCTGAAGCCGCCAAGGAAATTATCGTTTGTCTTGGAAAATTGTCGATCAGTGATATGGGTAAGTCCTACACCAGCGAAAGACAAGAATGTGTGTTTTAATGAACCAGAGTGCCACTCTACAGATAATATTACAATCGACGAGAAATATCTATATAGTGCCAAATATGAGCCACAGTTTGTTATTGATATTGTTATTAATATTATCATTATTATTATTATTATTATTATTATTATTATTATCATTATTATTATTATCATCATTATTATTATTACTATTATTATTATTATCATTATTATTATTGTTATTATTATTGTTGTTATTATTATTATTATTATTATTATTATTATCATCATCATCAGTAGTGTTATCATCATTATAATCATAATGATCATAATTGTAATTTCATTTATTATTATCAATGTTATCGTAACATCATTATTCATCTTCTTTTCGCAGACACCATCGTAAAATTGGAAGAAGAATTGGCATCTGCACTATTCACTGGTAAGGAAATAAGCTCACTTAAAAACATTATCAAAAGATTTCTTCATTAAAAATGAACAACATGACGGGAGATAAGAGAAAAACTGAATAATGAGAAAAGGATAACTTACAAAGAAAGAAAGTAGGAAAGATGGGTAATGATAATAAAGATCATATTACTAGTTATGTTAAAATGAGAAATCAGTATAGACTGGTGAAAAAGAAAATAGGAGAGAAAGGGCGTAACATGCAACTTAATTAGAGGGGGAGGGAAGAATGGGAAATAATGAATGAAAGATCGAGAGGGCGGATAGAGATGATAGTGAAAAGATGGGATTGAGAAAGGATTATATTAATGAAGATATATGCTGTAAAGAGAGAGATATTGAGAGAGAAAGGTAAAAAGGATATGAGAGGTTTCGGGGAATAGAATAAGATTTTTTTGATAAGATATTTTTGGAAAAATTTAATCATGTTAATTAAGTCGCCCATTCCATAATAGCTACATTACGCCGTGATTTTTTTAATGTACAAGTTATAGATATCACAAATATATCACCACAAATGTATAGATGAGGAAAAAAGTCTCATGACCAAAAAAAGCATACATAGAAGAAAAAGAAAAGAAAATAAAAACTATGAAATGGGATTGTTATTTTCTTTGATGTCAAAATCTAATACAAACTTAGATGTTCATTTTGAAAAAGTAAAATATCACTCGCTCACGACTTTTAACAATATAACAAAATGTTCTGCCTCTTTAAAGTTTTTTTCATTGTGCCACTGCACTTTATGCTATATCATTCCAAATGTACATGTATATAAATTGATTATTAAGTATTATTGAGTCGAATCTATTTACTCAAATCAAAATATACCATTCTATCTTTTCAGGTGACAGAGAGGCTGCCGTAGATATCCTCCAAAAGATAATCCAACATGACGTCATCAAGGAGCCGAGATTCGCGTGAAAACAATGAAATTAATAAAATTATATCTCAACTTTTTCTATTGCATTTTATACATGCTTTCTCATATCTTATACAAAATATGTAGAGGATAAAAACGAAAAGACTCGTTATTTTTCGACTTGTCGTCGCGACACTTAAGTTAAAATAAAAATCGACCACAAGAACGCAGATGCATGTACATGTAGCATGAGTTTTTTTGCAATTATCATGATTATAAGATGATTTACAGCTCATACTCCATAGCGAGACAAACTTTATTGAAATTTTGAGGCGCATGATTCTATCACTATATTCACATCATTTTCAGTGTTTTACGGTCGTGATTATCCAAAAGCGGCGCCGTATAGGGCTGTGGGGGAAGGGGCGATCACGCGGGCCTAATTCCCGCATGCTTTTCAGAGGAAAATATTAGAAAAAAATAGAAAAAAAAGAAAGGGAAACAAGAAAAATTATTAATGGTTGAAATTGTGGTCATGTAACTCTACATTATTCCTGATATTCAATTGAAAAATATGAAGTGGCGCCATGGTCTGGGCAAGACCACAAACTAATTTATTTTTTGTCTGTTTATTTGCGTTCTATATTTGAAGATTTGAATTTTTCGCAACGTGACGCAGGACAGATTCAAGAACAGAGTAATTGTATTGAAAATGTCCGTCAAACGATAAAGAACATCCGAGAGGTCTTTGTCAAACATTGGTGTAGCGGAAAAGTAGTTTTGTTATGTTTCGGACCTGACGAATTATTGCAAATATATAGCTCATTTGTTTACAGTCCGAGGCGAAACCGCTGTTTTGCTTCCCCCAATTTTCGACAAAGACTTCTTGGCTGTTCATTGTCATGGAGGTCGTTGACAATACATTTTCTACGTTTCCTTGAATCCGCAGAGCGAAAACTTCATCATTATGACCTAGCCCACTTTCCATTACGTCTATTCCTTGTTGTCCCATTCGTCTTCCTTTCCAAAGAGTATTCACCATTTATGTACCTCTTGAAATGACATCACATAAGCGTTCGCCCGTAGCACCGCCCCTGTTTCAAAGATTACTGGATTTAATATTTTTGAAAGATAATATGTTATAAATCCAGAGTACAATGCATTGAAATATTTTGGAGATTATGCATTCATTTTTTTCTTTCACATTTGTGTATACCCAGGATTAAACTCTCAGATGAAAATAAATTAATTCTAAAATATCGTATATTGTTTTGTTTTCAGTTTCGTTTGCTTTCACATTTTATTAAAAAAAATCAGGATGATAAACCTAGGCGCCGGAGAAAATGAAATTTTAGGCAAAAACTTTGCTTAATAACATTAAACAAGCTACATCTCTTTTTTCCTTTAAAGCTGTGTTAAAGAGGTTTCTTGTATCAAAGTATATTTGTAAGAATCTCACCTGCACGTGCACCCACACTCACTCACTACACCTGACCTTTTGCCATTTCCCCCTTTTTTCCTTAACATTTCAAATAATTATGTGACATTATTTTTATAGACCCGTGAAGTTTTCTCAACAATAATGTTCATGTAGCTCCCTTCCCCTGGCTGCTGTTCTCTCAAGCATTTTGCTTACGATAGCTGGCCACTGCATTTTGTTTTATTTAATATTGCTTGCATGTATATTATGTATGTAAATTATTCTTCTATTATGTAATTGTCACAATTTGTAATTCTATCATTTATTTTTGTATTTGTTTATATGCATTAAGATAACTGTGATTCATGTATTGAATTATCAATAAATGCAGAAACAACTGCAACATAAAAATGTAGGGGCCTACAAGGCATTTATCACGATTAAATGTATTTGTATTTCTGTGATTTATCCTCTATGTATCCTCCTCCACTCCTGATATTCACAAATCGAGGCAAAATTTTTCCGTATATATACCGTGTGACACCTCACAAATCCCCAATATAAGATCAAGTCCAACCCAGAATAATGTTGATTTGAATCACTATAGAAAAATCAAACAGCACAACACTGAAAATTTCATCAAATTCATTGATTGGAGTCATGCCTTACTTTTGCGCAAGTCAAAATTTATATCACTGCAAAGAATACCTACTGTTAAATTATCCAAGCATGAAGACAACATGAATATGGTATCAAATTGTTTGGATAAAGGTACTCTTTCCTGTCATAATTATGTAATAATTTGTGCTCATGTCATATTTCCCCCTTAAATTAGGGAACTGTCAGGTGTCAATATATATATTTTTTTTTGGGGGGGGTTACTCACATGGTAGAGTTCGTGTTACGGGAGGGGGTGTCCGATCGGGCCTGATGACGTTGTGTTAGTAGTGAATCAATATTTCAATATTTTAATATTATCTTTATATGCAATACTGATTTGATATGGCAAAGATGTTGTCGTCTTGTTCAATTGTGTATAATTATCAAATATTTGCTGAAAACGACAAAAATATATTTCGGTTGTTCGAGTTCGAAGCTGCTTGTATATAAATGTGAACTGAAACCGAAACCAAAACCGAAACGTAGTATAATTACTTCGTAAAGAAGTATTGGACCTGAACAAATGCGATTGGCGAATAACCGAGTGTTGGACAAAAGCCAAAACGCATTTCTTCACCCCTTTCTTTCCGTGTTTCTTTTTCTTTCTTTCTTTCTTTTTCTTTCCGTTTCTCTCTTTTCTTTATCTCCTTTATCTCTTCTCCCTCTCCCCTTTCTCCCTATCTCTCTTGCCCCTCTCCAGTCCTTTATCTGTCCCCCTTTCTCAACCTCTCTCTCAATTTTGATTACCTTGGTAACATTCATTTTTCTGTATCTTTTATACATTTTTTTATATTCCATTATACATCTAATGAAAAGCCATTGTACCATTTCTATCATGTTTGATGAAAAAACCCTCGTGATTAGATTAGCCATTTTCATAGCATGAAAACCTATGCAGAGAGAAAAAAAAACTGTTCATATAAAGAATTAGATGGGAATTTATATTCCTATAGTTGGGGTAAAACAAGGCGATGCCTTTTTACTTTAGGTATAAGGGACTATGATGCACTTTGGAAAATTTCAGTTTAATGTGACAGTCATGCTTGAAAAGATTTCTCGAACTGCTGTCTCTGATAACAACATATTAAATTTGATTATTTTAAAAAGGCGCCAATAGCCAGGCTTGCTCTTATTAATCTTAAGAAATACTCGCGAACTTTTCAGAACTGATGATTGCGGTATTCGTTATTGATGAAAATTAAGATTGATATCTGTGTACGATTGATTTTTTTTATCCACTGGAGAATGTGCATAAAAATTACCGATGGCGGCATTATCATTGATTATAATAACAAAAAATAATCATGAACATTTCAGATGAGGGCGGCATTTTTATTGATAAAAAATCATGATCAATATTTGTGTACTTTTCATGTATTTTTTTTTTTTGCACTAGAGAATGTGCATAAACATTTCAAGTGATGGCGGCATTCATTATTTAATTGAACTATCTGGTCAATTTCTAAGGACTGCCTTATTTCCCCCCCCCCCCCTTGAAAATGGTTTAATATTATTGTTGGAAAAAACATCAAATTTAATGAATTCGAAAGTGTGAGGAGAATGTATTCATTGACAGAAAAGAGAAAGGAAAGAGAAAGTGCGGATAGAACCGGGGAGTAAAACGTGAATGTATGCATGGAAGACGCATCGTTACTGAACTGATCGCGACGTATCGTCACCCCGGATCGTCACCCTGGGTCGGGTTGCCGAGATGAAGATCACGGGCAACCAAAGCTTAAAAGCAGTGGCGGATCCGGGCCGGATGTGCCCCCCCCCCCCCCTTGAGAGCCATGTTCGATATTTTTAATGTAAATATGCCGTTCTTATACAAGTGTGCCCCACCCCCTTTGAAAGTTACAGCATATATTTTTAATGGGTCGTTCATACACAAGTGAGGACTTTTTTGTATTGTCAAATTGTCCTCTGAAAAATGTACCCCCTTGGAAAATCCTGGATCCGCCCATGCTTGAAAGGGATTACCCTTTCATGACCACATGTCATTAGGTAAAATGATAGAAAGAAAACTCCGAGAAGAATCAAGTTGTTGGAGTTAAAATGTTCGACCTTCAATCCAGATCATCTCCAGGAACTGAGTCTGTACAAGAAAATAGGTTGTATATTTTAATAAATTACAAGAATTTTATTTAAAATTGACAAGTAGAAGGCATCGGATACGTATAATTTCATAAAGCTGTCGGTAAGTTATGAGTGACTTAACGAATGAGTGCATGGTGATCCTTTCTTAAGCGCTACGCTTAACCCCGGGAAATCGGTGGGGGTAATTACCCCACCCCCTTCCCTCTCTTCGCCTCACCCTTTTCTCGGGGTTAATGAAAATAAGTGCAGTGTGAAAGCATATTGGTTTATATCATTTACCACAAGAAAAAAATCACCAGTCGTTCGTAAAGTTGTTCGTATGGGCAGGGGCCCTTAACACAAAGCTTAGCAATAATCGTAGAACATTTTTCTACGATTGATTACATTGACTACAATAAAACCAATCGTAAAAATCATGCATACGATTAATTGCTAACCTTTGTGGGTTAATGACTGCTTTTTATAATTCTGTTAGGGTGATATCTGCTAGCAGGAGCTAATGATCCCATATCAACACCATTGCATATAAAGGGAGTTTTTGGTAAAACAGTGAGATATACGTTTCTTCAAAGTACGTTTGTTAATCGTGGTCAAGATAAGATTCTGAAAATAAATTCGATCAAAACATAATATTTATCTTTCAATGGTACATTGCATTGGTGAATATAGATTCGACATCAAAAGAAATGAAACTATAACCTTGTTCAAGCAATGCTGGTGGTAAACCATGTATTAACTCAGTATAATTACTTGTAATTTATTAATATTCATGTTATCTTTGTTACATAACTGATTTAGTTTCTCATATATGCAACTTGTTTTCTTGTATAAAATACGTTCCTGAAGAAGACCAGAATGAATAAAAGGCCGAAAATTTGAACTCCAACATGACTACCCAAAGTTGTCTTTCTGTCAGTAATCTTTTTTTTTCATACGATCTTTATGCCATTCTTGATCTGTGGTGGACGATTGTGACTTCAATAATTCGGAGTTTTCGCTTCACGGCGCACGACAGATTTACTGTCAATGCCCTGTATGGCAATCATGAACAACCAAGACTCTGCGTCAAAAATTTAAGAATCAAAACAGCAGTTTCGTCTTGGACTCTGGGCTAACGACATAGTTGCATTTTTTCGTTAGCTCCGAAACTTCGGACGAAACAGCTGTTCCGGTTCACCAATTTTCGACAAAAACCTCCCAGCTGTGCTTTGTAATTTGATGGGAATTTTCAATATAATGTTCTTGAATTTGTCCTGCGTCGGGTTGCGAAAATTTCCAATTAATCCTTTTAATGTACAGACTTTGTGCCATGCCATGCTTGCTTTGTGGTGGACGATTTTGACCACTTCAGCAATATCTCTCGATCAGGGCGGGTCCTAGGGGGACGTCCCAATCATACAGTAACATATAGAACCTTGAATTCGGATGCATGTATCTAGCGTCGCATCAGGACCATTCCTATACGAGATAGAAGATATTCGTGACAATCATCCCCGAATTGAATTATTTCAGCCGTCGACCAAATAATTAGAAGGGAATGACGAGATATTTAAATAAGCTCCTGGAAAATCGTTTATACGCCACAAATACGATGCCTTGATAACATTTACATAATGACCAATGGCTAAACCAAAGTCCAAATTACAAATGTGCTTGCGGTACAGATCAAATAAGGTTTAGAAAAGTAATCATATGCACTTTGGTCGTCGGCCTGAATAGTATGATATACAACATGACAATATGTAGTTGAATGCCTTCAAGTTTCTTTGGATTGTTTCAATATTATTGATCATATTGATGGTTCTCTGCTCATAACAAGATGAATAATGTTATTAAAAGGTAAGTATTTGATTTTCATGACTTTATATCTATCATTTATTATTAAAAAAACGGGGGTGTGGGTATACCTTTCTTCGCTTTTTAGATATGTTTGATTGGATAGATTTAACTGCAGTAAAAATAAAAATCTATCTAGAAATGGTGTTTTAAGCCATTTCAAAACTTTTCTTGAAATGGTTCGAATTCCATCATAATTATGAAATTATAGCGTACCATTCAAATGGTAACTTTAAACATTAGAATACAGGAAATATTCGGAGTCTGGAAAATAGTTTGGTTATTATTTTGATCGTAGGAAGTTTACAAAAACCTGCTTCCCTTAATCACTGCTACCAAATACCAAAGTTATAGTGTAAACCAATCGTTAGAATTTGTTACAATGAGTTTTCACCACCATCTTTCTTATATAACAACTACTAACAGGAAAGAGAATTCAATGTTACAGATCTCGATTCGATTTTTCCCTCAACACCACCCTTTCCCTCCCAGTCAGACCGCAGGTCCCTATGCTAATGAGCAAAAAGGCCAGATTCATCCAAATCATCTCGTGGCTGAATCCCCCTCCTTGCAAAATCTCGTGATTCGTGAGATTTTTTCTCTCTAAGAATTTACCTGTTTTAACCTCAAGTTAAATGAAATATTATTGCACCATCAGATAGAGTAAAAGTTACTCTTTCATATTGGTCATTTATTTTGTATACAATATTTTGTTAAATAAGTGAATTTCTGGCCTGAAAATGTGCCTCAAAACTGAATTTTCTTCCTCTGTTTTCTTTTGCAAATTGTGCAAAACTTTTTATTTTGAGCCTCAATGATATCTATATGACCATAAAGCTGAACTTCTGTACTTTCTCACAATGCCACTCTTGATATGCGGCACCTTTTAATCGGGTCAAGATCACACTTTTCCCCCCAAGGTACAAGACGAGATTTCTGAAATTTTTTACTTGCATGAAATCCAGAGTTCTGATTGGCTGGATAAGGTTCACAGAACAACAGGCGCGGGGTATTTGAGGAGATTACCACATGGGAAGTGTGACCTTCCCACGAACCCAGGCACTGGAACCATTGGAATTTGCCATTGTGTGGTCTTTTTGACCAATCAGAGTGCAGTATTCTTGTTTTCAAGCTGCTTCATGTACTTGGCAAATGAAAAGTGTGATCTTGACCCGATTAAACCAATTCTTATTTTGAAACCTATATCATTTCAAAGCATACATATTCAGCTTTATCATGATATAAAAATCATTTGGGCTCAAACAAAAATAAAGTATGAAAATAGCAGCTTTTGTCAGGTGAAAATATTTATTTTGTAGCATATTTTAGATCAAAATGTTAACCTATATTACAAAATCTTTGAATAAATCCAAACACATGACCTGAAAGAATGATTCTTCTTCTTTACAATGGTACCAAATTCATGAAATTCGATGCACAATTAGAGCAGCAATGACCGAATGAAAAGAGGTGTTTTGGTCCGCATCAAGCTCATTAAATATGCAAAACATCTCAAGTTATGAATATCACTTGGATGAAAAAAGCTACTTTCTTGGGACCTGCAGTCTGACTGCTCCCCCATCTCTCTCCCAACCAACCCCCTTCTTCCTTTCATTCATTCATTCACACTTCCATATATCAGAAAACAATGTATTGATTTGATCGATTTGATTTTTATATAAACGACCGACATGTTAGCTGAATCAGTTGAGCACCCGCCTCATGAACCAAAAACTTAAGCGCCGGGCATTTGATAATGAAGAAAGGTAATATTATCATTATGTTACGGGAGAACAGATCATAAGAACCGAATTGGCTACCCAGGGCTGGTATGATCCCATCTCAAGAAAAGAAAAGAAAAGAAAAGAAAGACATAACAGAGCTGTGGCACTTAAAACGTCTTTAAAGTAATTAATATCAATTTAATAACGGGTCACTTATTACAAACATTGACAATGTTAGGAACATGTTTTTTTTTTCAGGCAGAATTGCTCACATGATTTCAACATTTCTTTTGCATTTGTTAGTTTGAAGGAACGGAAGGCATGGGAGCTATGCCTTGCCTTCTTTCTCGCCCTGTTGCTAGTCTTCGCTGTCGTTGCCTGCTTCGTCTTCCCCCTGGTCCTTAACCTCGGAGACAAAGATCACGACGTGACGCCGACGTCGGCGGCAGATATGGGATACCGGTTTGATGACGGAGCGGTCGCTGCCGATGCAGAAATCTGCTCGCAAGTCGGCAGGTATGCTTTTGAATTGCCCCTCCCCTTACAGGCTTAAGAGCAATATGCCACAGTCAGCCGCCTTGAATTGCATCGACTCCATTCCTGAACTAATTTGTTAAAGACCACTTCACACCTAACAAACCGATTTTGGAACAAAACACCTAAATTTGATAAGAATATAAGGACATTGAATGTTGTGCAAAGCTATGAATTATCGTGTGGACACTAATATTTAATTCCATGACTATATGCTATCCTCCTTGTTAAAATAAAAGCGATAAAATGAATTCCATAATGGGGGTCGTAGACCAGTCATGATATGTGTGGGTCGTCTCCATGCGGTCTTAGTGTACAAGTTACAACATTCATATATTGTTGTCAAAGAAATGACTTCAGTGTTATGTCTCAAAACATCTCTATTAAAATGGATACATGTTTACGCATACCCATGTCTTTGATGTCTTGTCTGCGGGTTTATTTTTTCCATGCAGAGACATTTTACAAGATGGTGGATCGGCGGTAGACGCAGCAATCGCAGCCATGCTCTGTATTGGTGTTGTTCATCCTTCAAGTGCTGGTAAGATAAAAACAAACGTACAAACAAAAACAGGTTTTGAAAATTGAAAACCCCTCGTATGAGACGGGTATTTCAAGAATTTTGAAAACATTGTTAAAATGTAATGTCAGACGATATAAGAAAGCACACACATTCACTATTATGTGCATTATACAGTGGCGGATCCAGGCAGGAGTACATGCGACCCGTGCCCCCCCCCCCCCCCCTTGAAAGCCATAAATATTTTTCATGGAAAATATCTGGCTTACGCAGGTGAGCACCCTTTTTGTCGCTCGTCAACTTTTCTCCTGACAGAAATCACTACCAATCGGGAGTGAAGACATTTCTTTTCATTTTTTCCCTTTTTTTTTTGGGGGGGTGCAAAAAATCATTATGATCAAAATTGCACCCCCCTCTTGGAAAATCCTGCATTAAATGTTGAGAAAACTCAGAGCAAATGATTATGTTTTTATTTGCATAATGTTTCGGACACTGGACTCCCATCTCATAGCTTTCCATATTAATCGTGTTTAAAAATTGATTGACTATCCGTCCATAAACACGATATTTCCGTGCAGCATACACTATTGAAAATGTGATAAAATAAGAAAGAGGAAAGAAGAAGTGGTTGTAGTATTAGTAGAAATAGTAGTAGTAGTAGTAGTAGTAGTAGCAGCAGTAGTAGAAGTAGTTAGTAGCAGTAGTAGTATATTAGTAGTAGTCCAGGGGCCGCGGAACGGTTTTCAAAGTAGGGGGGGGGGGGCTGAGCCAACAGTGGGGGGCTGACCATGCAAAAAATCACAACCATATGGTCATTTTTACGTTTTTATACACGGTTTTGGAAAAAAAAGGGGGGGGGGGCTCCCCCGCGGCCCCTGGTAGTAATAGTAGTAGTAGTAGTAGTAGTAATAATAATAATAATAGTAGTAACGGTGGTGGTGGTGGTGGTATTAGTAGTAGTAGTATCAGCAGCAGCAGCAGCAGTAGTATAGTATGGTGGTGGTATTAGTAGTAGTAGTATCAGCAGCAGCAGTAGTAGTATAGTATGGTGGTGGTGGCATTAGTAGTAATAGTAGTAGTAGTAGTAGTAGTAGTAGTAGTAGTAATAGTAGTAGTAGTAGTAGTAGTAGTAGTAGTAGTATAGTAGTAGAAGTAGTAGTAGTAGTAGTAGTAGTAGTAGTAGTAGTAGTAGTAGTAGTAATAGTAGTAGTAGTAGTAGTAGTAGTAGTAGTAGTAGTAGTAGTAGTAGTAGTAGTAGTAGTAGTAGTAGTAGTAGTAGTAGTAGTAGTAGTAGTAGTAGTAGTAGTAGTAGTAGTAGTAGTAGTAGTAGTAGTAGTGGTAGTAGTAATAATAATAATAAAATAGGAAGTGGAGAGGAACAGATATCGGAATTGGAATACGGGAAAACAGGGATTATAGTAACAAAAAAATGCACTGGATAAAGTGTCATGTTTTAGTAAACTTCGTTTCATAATTTGATTGTATTTTTTTTATTATATCTTATTTTCCCATTTATATCAAACATTCTCTAACTAATATAGGTATAGGAGGTGGATTCTTCATGACCGTGTATGAGCGAGAGAGTGGTACTACTCGGGTCATCGACGGCAGAGAAAGGGCTCCCTTTGCTGCCAACGAGACGATGTTTGTTGAACATCCAGAACTTTCTTTAGCGGGTAAGAAGGGCGTCGTCTGTGACGGACAAGGGGCTACCGTCCCCAAACGGTTATCAAAGTGGTGTTCAATAGATGGGAGGGGATAACAAGAAACAAGTGAAAAGGGAAAGAAAGTGTATTGTAAAGCGATGTGACTTGGTTGCAACATTATACCTATTCGTTTTCATCATTAATAATTATGATTTAAAATTAACATTTGGTCCACCCACCCCTATCTAAAACCTTGTATCTACCTTAGATGTGAAAACAGTTACATTTAAGTTTGAATACCAAACTGAGCAACATAATCAAAGTTGCATGAAATAGATATATCAATGGATAAAGCTTAGAACATGATACGAACATACGAATACTTCCCAACATGTCCAATAAAAATAATGTCGTCATCCTGTAATAGATTTTGGAAGGCGCGTTGTGATAGAGGACCAAATGTTCCTAATGAACAGTGTTATCGATGAACTCTTGTCTCCATGTAGGTGCATTAAGCATTGCGGTACCAGGTGAGCTCCATGGTTACAAGCAAGCTCATGATCTCTACGGAATCTTACCCTGGAATCAGCTTTTCCAACCTGCTATCGCGATCGCAGAGGAAGGATATCTGATCGATAGAACCATGGCGGCTGATATCGTTAACAACGAAGACTATATCAGATCCGACGTGGGCTTGAGGTAAAGTAGGGAAACTATGAAATCTGAGTTCATTTCTAATAACATTTCCAGTACACTGGGACACTTTCAAAAAGTAATCTATTGAAAATACGAAACGTCTGGTTACGTATTTTGATTCAAAAGGCAAGATTTTGACCAAATGTTAAGCGAAATATTGACCGACTGTTAATGATAAAAAATCATTGATGATCAATTTTTGTTAGTTCAACCGGGGGGGGGGGGGGTGTAAACAAATATCAAATCCAGGGAGGGATTAATGCAAAATCCTTAGTGAGGCAATGTGAAGGGGGGGGGGTAAATCCAAGGCCCCTTTCATCGTGCCCATATATAAACAACAAAAAATAAGTTGTTTTTATACAGGATAATAATATAGGCCTTTTTTCTTCTTTTAGCTCTTTGTTTCTCGAAGATGATGGCAATCTGAAGGAAGAGGGTGATATGGTTGTTAATCCCCTACTAGCAGCAACAATGAGAAGACTTGCTACAGAAGGAGTTGATGTCTTCTATACGGGTGACATTGCTCAGACCTTGGTTGATGAAACCCAAAATATAGGTATATTACCTATTTGAATTCTTTTCTTAGAGTATACATAACATTGGACCGCAGGAGCGACCATCCTGAAATGGTCTAGATTGACAAATGAAATAAGAAAAGGGAGGAAATGGTGAAAAGGAAGAATAAAGAAGAAAGAAGAGAGTAAAAATGCTAGGTATGGATCAAATAACGCTATTATTCCTGTAATTCAATTAAACAAAAAACAAAAAAACAAAAACGACCTCACGTTTACGTCACATTCCTGCTCACCTACTAAAAATGCACTGTCCCATTCTCTCTTGCGTAAATATTAGTCATTAATAATTGGTGATTATTTTTATGTGAAACTCATTTCGCAGGGGGTATCATTACCCTAGCCGATATGTCATCGTATGAATCCTTGGTAAAACAACCATTACATGTCAACTTGTTTGATGGACTGACTGCTTTGACAGCCCCACCTCCTTCTAGTGGTGTCGTGGCCGAGATGATCATGAATATCATGGATGGTAAGACCTGTGTTATCCACTTAGGAAAATTTGACAAGCAAAAAAAAAGAAAGGTCCTCACTTTTATTTAAAAAAAAAGGGGGGCACACTTGTGTAAGAAAGGCATATTTACATCAAAAAATTCGAATATGTCTCTCAAAGGATATCCGGGGGCGGGGGGAACATCCGGCCCGTCCCCCCCCCCCCCTCCCCCTGGATCCGCCACTGCACTTACCCCTTTTAATGACATGTAATTCTCTGTTCCCTCCACTCTCTCTTACCATTCACACTTTTTTTAGTAAGTTGTGGGGAGCGGTTCATCAACATTTTTGTCCGACAAGTTGTTAGATCTGACAACTTTCTTGATTTTTATCGATTGAGAAGCACTGTTACTATGGTAACTGTCGGATAAATGTCCGACAAGTTCTTTCATGAAAGGCTCCCCTATATTTTGTATTTCTTTTGAGAGAAGTCGTGCTGTTTCTATTTTCTGGATTTGAACACGAATTTTTAATAAATATGAGTCACAGGGGCTTGTCTATAAAAACATTTTTTTTAATTGACAAGCCCCTTGCATGATTTATAGTTCAAGCAGTTTGATTATTCTTTTTTCCCGTCAGTATTTTGCTTTCAATTAAATCATTATCAATTCTGTATTACAAGCTAGATTGATATGTATTTACTACTTGACTTTGTTATGTTAGTTCTTTTGCTGTTTTGTTTGTTTTGCGTTAGTAATTCTTAAACCTTATCATTTAAAGATACGTATCTCCTTATTGTGTTCTTAAAATATTCTTAAGTGCTCATTATGATACAAATACAATGTTGATAAAGTATAATTCCAAGGCAAAAAAATATGAGATATCAACTTTTTTTTATTCAGTTTATATCCATCAGTTTGTATGGATATTATTAGGATTGATTTGGAGCCTCTAAAGCTTGAAAATACCAACAAAATGTCAAAAAACGTCTTGTCCATTACCCTTAATAATTAAAACCTTAATTTAACGTTTTCCAGTAGCGTAAATGAGGAATTTGGCGGGTTGGTTTTTAAAAGAGCGACACAATTGTACAACGTGATTCACATGTTTGTTTATTGGCACGTGAAAGTAGAATCAGCCAGGGCCGTCATACATTATGGGAAGTTTCAAGAATTAAGTGGTGATATCGAACAGCTTAAATACAGGGGCCGCGGAACCGGGGGGGGGGGGCTGGGGGGCTTCAGCCCCCCCACTTTTTTCCAAAACCGTGTACAAAAACGTAAAAATGACCATATGATTTTGATTTTTAGCATGGTCAGCCCCCCCCCCACTTTTGGCTCAGCCCCCCCCCCACTTTGAAAACCGTTCCGCGGCCCCTGAAATACAATGCTTTTAAATTCAATTTTGGGGAATTTTATTCACTTGAGGGCGGTGGGATTCCGCTCTCTCCTGGACCTGACCATTGCGCAAGTGATGTTTCCATTATTCATGATCTCAACATCATTCTAAATAAATGTAATCAGGTATTAATAATCCAGAAAGAGTTCTCATATTCTTGCCCTTGTATTCCCTATACCATAGAATACAGCTTCACGCCTGACGATATATCAACGTTAGAGGGGGAAACGTTGATGTATCATCGCTTCATCGAAGCCACAAAGTTTGCATTCGCAAAGAGGGCTCAACTTGGAGATACAGAATATGAACCGGTACAAGATGTAAGAGAACAATAATATTCTTCAAATTGACATTTCATCATTTTTTCATATCAATAATGCAAATCAATAGTATAGTACAATATAGCAAAATGAATGTGAATATGCTGTAGTATTTGAATTATATATATTATGGAAGGAGGCATAAAACCCAGAAAGGATGGGCTTGTGTGTGATACGCCTGTATAATTATTAAACAACAATTAACAAAAATGAAGGGCTAGGAGAAGGAAAAGAAAGAGAAGAGAAGGAAGTTTTGTATAATGATTTGTTTAGCCTTCATCATAGTCCTATACGTTAAGGCAGCAATTTTATATCATTAACAATAATAACATTTAGACAAAATATTGGCATTATTCAACTTAAAACGATGGAACTATTATATTTTATTTTTTTATTTCGTTATTTGTCCTTCACATATGTTGTTGTACTTATATTTTGTAACTGTAACCAATCTACCACTCTATTAACTACTACTCTCTTACAAAATATTGGGCGAAGTTAATATTTCAGTCTCGAAAGAGTGAGTTAAGAGTAGAGTGAATTTGAAGTGAAAATGACTACAGCTTCACTAACCACTACTATACTTCCAGTGGCGTACCGTGGGTCACAGCATTGGGGGGGCACCAGCAAAAATTTTAAGTCACTTAGTGAGCGCGCGAAGCGCGCTCAGATGTCAGGTATACTGATAGAGACATTTTAAGGAAGCACTTGTAGTCATTTGTAATCATGAATAAAAAAAATACGCATCTCATCAATCAAATAATGCGAGCGCGAAGCGCGAGCTGAAAATTTTTGATATTCAGACCTAAAAAGGGACATTATAATCGACTTTGTAATCACGATACGTACCTGTCTCGCTAAACAATGCGAGCGCGAAGCGCGAGCCGAAATTTTTGTATACATTGACCCCAAACAGGGAGATCTTAAGGACTATATTATAGGAATAATCCCTTAATAGTATACATATCTCACCGTGGTCATCTAATACCAATACCAAGTGCTTGCTGAATTTGATAGAATTACATTTAAACACTTATGAAGCACTTGTACTCATTGTAATCATGAATAACATACGCATCTCACTAATCAAATATTGCGAGCGCGAAGCGCGAGCTGAAAATTTAGGAAATTTAGACCTGAAGAGGGGCATTCTATAGCTTGTTTGTAGGAATTCACTAAGACCATACGTATTTAACTAACCAAATGATGCGAGCGCGAAGCGCGAGCTGAAAAATTTTGATATTCAGATCAGAAAAAGGGACATTTTAACGACTGATTTTAGGAATTCACGGAGAATAGACATATCTCAACAATCCACTGATGCGAACGTAATCACGGACAGGAAATATTTTATATTAAGACCTTAACATGGGGCAATCACTTTAAGTAGTCATGAAAAAGAAGCATATGTCACTGCATAAAACAATAATATATTTGGTTTATATTGACTTGAAACGGGAGTTTTTCGTACAACAGGTTTATATATCTCTTTAAACAGACAATGCGAGCACCAGGAACAATGACATCATAGGCCCTGAGCAAATAAAGTTTCATAAAGTTAGGATAATTTTTTTTTCTATGTAACATAACATGATTATAATATCATATACCATTATAATGAATAATAATTTCTTCTTTCCCACTACGTTCCTCTTCCTTTCTCCCTCTGTTTCTCCTTTTCCCCGTTTTTTTTTTTTTTTTTTTTTGTCAGCCGATTGGGGGGGCACGTGCCCCCCCATGCCCCCCCGTAGTTACGCCACTGTATACTTCTAAAGTGTTAATATACTACTGCTACGTTTGCCCTATATGATTGTGTCCAACTCTAGGCCCTGCAATTTCAGATCTAGCTAATATTTGACCTAAAGAGATATGAAATTGATCAAAAACATAAATCAAAATTGGCGATAGTTCAACCTTTATGAAAAATAATTGATATATTCGAAGAAAAAAAGAGAGTATAAAGTTGTTTGTTACCTGAAGATTTAAACTCCTGTGTCACTTAACATAAAAAAAATGTAAATTGTACAGTGTATATCTGAATACCTATGAAAACCCATTCACAAAAGATAACAATGAAAACATTGATTGCCTCTCTTTAACATAAATACTTCAACTTGTTAAAGATAAAATGTGTTTCTATGCATTCACTTGTCGTAATTATCACTCTTCAACTTTACGTCACCTTCTACAGCTCATATCAAATATGACTTCAGAAGACCTTGCATCTCTGATTCGCCAAAGTATCGATGACGTGAGGGTGACGTATGATAACGTCACACAATATGACGCGCCTTTTGTGAATACTTTCGATGAGGGCACGTCACATCTGTCCGTGATTGCACCAAATGGGGATGCAGTGGCAATGACAAGTACCGTTAATAATGGGTAAGATACCGTTAAAGCCACCTGCACGATTTACGATTCAACTGCGACCCGATCTTTAACAAATCATACTTTACATTAATCACGAAAATTCAAACAATTAAAATCATCTAATTTGAATTTCGGATTGGTTTAAGGAATAAGCCTGCCTTCTCAAATTGAAATTCTGCTTTACTGCAATGATTGTGGTCGGGGTAAAGTCCAAATCAGGACCCCCGTCTTATAAAGAGTTACGATTGATTCGATCAATCTCAAGTATATGGAAATCCATCAATGACATATTTTTTCTTCAGGAAATTTACACAATGTCCTTTGAAAACAAAAACGAAAAAAAAATCATTCTGAATTGTCAAGAAAACAGTGAATGTATGAATATACATCATATCAAGAAAATATTTTCAACAAACATTTATTTTAGATGTTGATGGTGCTGGCTTGTAAGACGTGGCCCTGCTTTTATTTTGTTAGGTTTGGATCGAAGTTCATGTCACCGACGACCGGTGTCATACTCAACAACCAAATGGACAGTTTCTCTACTCCAGGGCTTCGAAACTCAGACGGTATCGCTCCATCATCGCCTAATTTCATCAAGCCAGGCAAACGCCCCATGTCATCGATGAGTCCGACGATTCTTTTGGCTGAGAACGGTGACGTCAGACTCGCTTTAGGCGCGTCGGGAAGTTCGCGAATGATCACTTCGATTTCACTGGTAAAGTTAATCAGCCAATTATCAGGATTAGCCTTGATCATCTTAGCTATATACTACCCCTATTCAGTGGCAGATTATTTCTTGTCATTTTTTTAAAACAAATGCTCCCCCTTTTGAAAATCATGGATCTATCCTTGACCCTATATAAAAAAAAAATTGTACAGTCTATACAAGACCATTTTGTAAAATAAAAAGTCTTTATTCAAAAGATGATTTTAGTATGAAGCTAGTTGTGTATGGTAAATTTGAAGAAACAAAGGGCCTTTTCACACGTAAATCTTGAATCATCATTGTAATGATGATTGCAATACGTCTTTAGAATCATCGGACCTTTCACACGCTCACTCGAAAACTGTCCTTTAAGGACGTTCCACAGTTATGTTTGTGCGCATTATGATCTGCGCATAGTTTACACTCTGCGCGCTGACGTCACAATGGATGAACAGGTGACTAATTAGCTGAGGGTATGAGCTCATTTTTCTCATCTTCTGCACTTTAACTGTAGATCCGATGCGTTATTTCATGAAACTAAAAAATTGAATTATTTCATGGACCATTAAAAAAAAAATTATCTACAATTTCAAAATACTTTACTCTGCAGTGCCTCCAAGAATCACGAATATTACCCCGAGTTTGAATAAATGGTAGAGTGGTTTTGATTTTTTCTTCACATAGATGCAAAGCATTCGGCGCATTTTTTGTGTTTTAAAAAGCACATTTGCTCTAATAAAAATGCTGATAGTTTAAAAACAAGCACATGAACCCCTATTTTTTAATGTTTGAACCTCTTAGGTATACCTTCCTCTACAATTCTGCAAATTTTGGTATAAATGACATGGATTTTGAATAAAGTGCAGCATTTATTGTACGTATGTAGTTTGTTACTGAAATTTCACATTTTTTAGATTGGGATTTTGTTATCTTTTAGGCCATTTTTAAGAACTGACAGTGCTGTTAAACTTAAAATTGCAAACAAATAGCACTATAAATAGATTCTCCATTCTAATGATACAATTATTAACTCTCTTGCGAAATTTCATGACTTTTCCATATATTTTGACTGAGTAATAGAGGTTTAAACTCATTGTAGTAATCTTGGGCGATCTAAAAATGCCAAATTCTTTTGAATGCGCAATTCTTAAGAACATCAATTTGGGTGAACTTTGAAGCTCTACAGCAAAAAATCAAGCACATGGACCTATGTTAATTTTTGCATATTTCGAATATTAAGGTCCTAAAGTATATATGTGCAAAGTTTGGTGAAAATGACATGGATTTCACTTTAACTGTGGAACGTCCTTAAATTCGAATTCCCGAGCGAAGGCGGCATGTGTCCTTGGTGACTTGTCAATTAAAGCTCATTGCAAATACAATGAGTGAGTGCATGCCAATTGATCACGTAAGCTCCGCTTCCCCCCCCCCAAAAAAAAAAAAAAAAAAAAGATGTGTTAGAGGTCAAGCCTTTCACATGCAAAATTCGTGCCGTAATTCGAGTGAAACTTTACTGGAATTCACCTCCGGAGTAGAATTTGAATTTTTGATTGTTATTAGTGTTCGTGATTCTAATCGTGCTCTAGTTTGGTTTCACACGTGCAAAAAAAATCGTCATGAGCCTTATTTTTCACTGGAATCATCATTCAAATTACGATATTTTTTTTACCGTGCGAAAGGGTGGTTAGACATCCCAATTTATCTCATGACTGTTTTAATGATTACAGGTAAGCTTGCGAACTCAACGTTTTGAAGAGGATTTACGTGACGTCATCAATCAACGTAGAATTCATCATCAGTTGTCTCCAAATTACATTCAGTATGAGAACGGATTTAGTGAGGTGAATAACTTATTTGCATTCGCTTTGTTTCGTTGTGTCATGATAACGATGTAACATTTTTCTATAAGGAGTAAAACCATAGTTTAAATCATTGGAGCAAAAAAGAAATATTTTAAATTCCATTTAACAAAAAAAAAAAAAAAAAAAAAAAAAAAAACATCGAATGCTTTAGCCTTATAGCAGCGCTCTGCGCTGTATTATGAAACTTTGAAAAAAATCTGCCAATATCACTAACATTGATTTATCAATCTCTGACTTTGATAACATTTTATTTAATTTAATGTCATATCATCTTCTCTTTATCTTAATTTCAGGAAATAATGTCAGGATTAGAAAACAAAGACCATGAACTTTATCTTCAGACGAGATACGCCGTCGTGCAGGCAATTCTACGTGATCGTGAGGGCTCCCTCTTTGCTTTCTCTGATCCAAGAAAAGGAGGAGTCGCTGCTGGTTTTTGAGGAGGCTGGGCTGAGCCATAGAGATGTATATCTCTATGGACTGAGCCTTGATATTTTAATAGGGGCACGATATAAAGTGGAATATTTTTTTATTGATTTGAATAAGGAAAAATTGTTATTTTGCTCCAACCATTTAGCGCTTCTACAACATAACTACCCTGAAGATTCTCAAAATGATTTTATCAAAATGTTAATAATTATATAATTACTTGCATTAAATATATTTCATAACAGGGAGGAGATGGAAGGGAAGAGGGAGAGAGAGAGGGGGGGCAATGGGACAGAGAGGGGAAGGATGGAAAATAGAATGAGGAAATTGAGTGAGGTAGAGAGAAAAAAGAAAGGGAGTAGGGAGGGGGGGAGTAAAATTAAGGGTTAGGGTGAATATACTGTATAAGATACAAAAATGCCTACATAAGAGATGACTCCTGTATTGATTATGGGTTAGAGGTTTTCCAAATACAATATTTACAGGGTTCTTTTGTTTTTCTTTCATTCTTTTGTTCTTCTTTTCGATATTATTTTTTTTAGGCCTACAGCTATTGGTCAAGACTTGAATTTTATCATGTAAACCGTTTTTGTGCATTCATTACTTGTTTATATTGTTTGCGTGGATGTTTGGTGTATATAGCTAGGTGTGTGTGGGGGTGGGTGCATGGGGGGTCTCTAAAAACATTTCCTACGTTGTACTGGGGTAATGGACGCAGTTGTGATGAAGGGGTGGGTTTTATTATATTTCGGCGCACAATATTTAATTTTAGACTTTTTTAATTCGTCGTCAATTACATTTCACTTTAAGCATGTTAATATTCGAATGTTTCATTTACGTAATAACTATGTGCACACGTATGGGCTTACTTGTAATTTGTATTTAAAAAGGGGGAATGTATGTTCCTATTATTTTTTTGGAAAAAATTACAAGACAGAAATGATATTGTACCTTGTTGAGGTGTATGGGATGAAAAGGCCTACATTAAAATTAATATTACCAAAACCTGATTTCTATTTGTATATATAAATAATGAAGATAATTATGCTTATAACGAGTTATAGTATTCTCACTTCTGAAATAGAAGGGCGATTCATATTTTGTCCTGTCTGACAAGTTGTCAGGTCTGAAGTTTTTCCTTTATCTTGATTGGCTGAGAAGGCAGTTTCTATGGTAACTGTCGTATAACTGTCGGTTCCCTGGGGCCCTTTCGTAAAGCTGTTCGTAAGTTAAGAGTGACTATATGACTAGTGATCCTTTCTTGTGGTAAATGATATTCACCATTATGATCATCGATGATTAATTATTAGCACTCGAGAAAGGTTCACCGGTCGTTCTTTAAGTCGCTCTTAATTGTTTACGAACAGCTTTATGAAACATCCACGTTTGTAGACCAAGAGTTCAGTCTCTGTACGGTTGGATGCTCCGCTGGACTACGTTGGCTACGTCTGGCAATGATAGTAAAATGTCCGAAATTGTAAAATCCTAAGAAAAGATGGTTGTTCCTTCATAGTAGCTAGATAAAACAAGACAATTGCCTTGAAAATTAAATTTGTTTAAGAAAAATTGTGAATCTAGTAAAATGATACAGTTCCGATTTTATTCCTATCAATATTTTGTCGCCTGATCATAACTTAGGATAAATACTAATTACGTTATTTAAAAGCAGCATTATTTACCGAACTTTCATTAAATTTTTTTATTGATTTTATTTGAAATTTTATCATAAATTGCTATTCATGCGATTGAAGTGATGATGATGATAATAAAGATGTAGCGCATTTAGAAGTTTCAAAGCAAAACCAGCGCAAATGAACTTCTACATAAATCAGTCTTTCCGAGTGACTTCAACTGTTTCTTGGGCCGTTTAATAAAACTGTAAGTTGAGAGCGACTTTAAGAACGACTGCATGGTGAACCTTTCTTATGCGCTAAATTATCACCAATGAACATTTTATGGTGAATATTATTTACACAAGAAAGGATCACTATAGTCGTTCTTAAAGTCACTCTACGCCTACTTTCAACTGAACATTCAGGTATTCGTCTATGGACACCATGCACACTAAAAAGCCGTTTCAGACAATCATTTGTCCCCAATGCTATACATCATTTTAATCCTCAAGTCCGAAGGTCTGTGACTCACCCGTAATTAATTAGTACCCTTTTCTTATTGTTAATAATCACGATAGATAACTTTGAATATATAGGTCCTATTGATTAGAGATTCCCTTAGAATCTGACACACCACTAGCTTTTGCACTTCCCCTACTCTCTATTACAATGACAATTGCACTTGCATCAGCTTCGGTCCATTACTTATCTTGCCGATAACTATACAGCAAACATGCTTGTATTTCAAATACTTATGTATTGTAAATTTTGCGTGAACCATGTATACCTGAGTCGGAATTATTTCCTCATGTTGACATTTTTTTCATCATCTTTGCTTTGTTCTGTGCATATACATTGTATCTACATGTGTGTAAACCAGTAAAAAAAGAAATTCCTTTATGGACAATAAAGTTATTCAATTCAATTCAATTCAACAACTTTATGAAAAACAGCCCCCGATTATGATGCGATAAACGTAGCCGCTATCGATATAAACAAACGGCTACGTCACAATGAAAGTAAGCTGGGTCAATTAACCACGCGCATTAGTAGATGCGCATATTTATACGTCATCGATATCGACGTGACGTAGCCGATGATGACGTTATAAATATACGTACCAGCTAGCTGCACAAAATACAACATTGTCATTAAAAATGGGAATTAACCCCAGCTTTCCTATTCCAGTTCCAAAGACCCACATCAGCTTTGAGCCTGAGTTTTCTTATAGTTCAAGTGGTGAGTTTCTTGACGCTTGAAAATAGAACTGAAATGAAAACGCTTAAGAGTGTGCTTGTCGCGATCGAATGTGTGTATTGTCGGTGTGCAGGGGCCGTGCCGGTCACACGGCCGGGTGATGTTTACGGTTGCAGTAGACCCAGGCGTGGCCTTATATTACGTACCGGTATACTCACGTTTGTCCGGTTTTAGAAGAGATCACTTTGTCTTGTCCGTCCCTAGATCTAGAAGGCCTACCTAGGTACGCATGGAGTCAAAGGTCGAGACTAACATAAGGGCTTGGCTTGGGTCTCGGTTAGATGGTAGATCTAGACCTATATCCACCTTACAAAGTCAAAGTGAGGGAACACGGCGGAATAAGCCTTAAATTAAGGGAAGCCCCCTAAGCCAACGCCTTCTCAAATCTTGTTTAGATATGAAATTAGCCCTAAACGTGCGTGAGTATCAGCCCATTTGTATTAAATCATGCCGCTATCTAGCGTTAACTTTTAACATTTTGTGTTATTAGACACAAGTAAAAGATATGGTACTATAGATCTACCTCTTCCTTTTTTCAAGAATTTCCGCATTTGCTGTTAAATCAAAATACAAATTCACAAAAACGATTGGAAAAAAATAATTATTGATCAAATTACGAATGTGACAATTAGATTACAATAAAATATTATATACATGAATTCGTATTATTGGAATAAATACAAATAATAAGAATAAAGGGGCAAAAAGTATAAGCAGTAGGCCTAGGCTTGACTGCACACCATCCAGGGGAAAGGGCTACAAAGTATGTAGTATAAGAGTGATGTCACATATACTGGGCAAAGAGGGAAAGGATTGAAAAAATCATCATTATCATGCTTATGTCAGAGCATTTTTTTTTACTATCAACCATCGTTTTTCTTTTATTCAGGACATAAGAGGGATTTAAATATAGAATACGACAAGACAGGTTTCGAGTCGGCAACGGAAAAGAATTTCCAGGTGTTTGTGGAGCAACGCAAGAAAGCAAGAGAAGCAAAAATAAAATTTGACGGTACTTGCTCATTTTTCTCGATCTCTCAACGAACCCTTTATTGATATGGTTTATTTCCAATTCGTCTAATGCCAATTCGTCCAATTGCTAACTCATTTGGTCTGCCATCAGTTCATTCACTCACCACATGATCTACTTTCATTTCTAATGCCGTTCCGTGTCATAACCAGTTGGCCCTATAGCCATTTAGTCTACACACCATTTGGTCTAATTGGACTAAGTGTTAAATCGTGCAAAATGAATTAAAATTGAATGGATATTAGACCAACTGGTTATGAGACGAAATGGTCATAGACGAAATGGTGATTAGACGAAGTGATAATTGGACCAAATGGTTATTGGACCAAATGGTTGTTAGACGAAATGTCGATGGACGGAATGGTATTAGACTAAATGAAAGTAGACCATGTGGTGAATGGACGAGTTGGCAGTAGACGAATTGGTAATTTACCTTTGATATTCTACCGTTTGGTCCAATTTTTATTAAGAGAAAACAAAAACATTGTCCCACAGTCTGTCATTCTGCATGTTCACAGTGTGGAACACAGGGGGAAATGATCGCCACAGTGTTGAATTTGAGAATATTAACAATGTGAATCGCATCTTCACAGTGAACCGTCACCCTATAGAGGTACGTGTCTACCCACAGTTTGGAATTGTTTCACGCGGTTGAATTTGAGCATTTTAACAGTGAATTGCATCTTCACATAGTCCATAATGTGAACACACTGTGAACACAAGTTGAACACGCTGTGAACACAATGTGTACACACTCTGAACACAATGTGAATACACTGTGAACACAATGAACACACTGGCCCATATTCTGATCTCGGGTTTAAATCAAACCCTGGTTTAAAGTTGTGGTTTAACTATGGAGAGCCAATTGGGGCACAAATCCTGGGGAGCGTTTCATCAATATTTTCATCCGACAAGTTATCAGATCTGACATCTTTCCATGATTTTGATCGGCTGAGAGGCACTGTTCCTATGGTAACTGTCGGATAAAATGGGACTTGTCGGATAAAACGTCCGACAAGTCCTTTCATGAAACGCCCCCCTGAACAGTACACATTCAATTTATTAACTCTTATGACACCCAAATTGTCTGTGAATGATAACCGAAGTATTTTGAAGTATTTTTCATCATTATGAAAACAAATGGGAAAATAGATTGTAAACATAAGAAATATACAATATTAAACAGAATGTTAGAATTTTTGGCTCCCCATAATTTTAGCACAGACTTAGACCATGGTCTAAGTTAAACCTGACTTCAGAATACGGGCCACTGTGTCTTTTCCAGCAGGGAACTAATTCTTCAAATTGACCACAATGTTATTGTTTTTCGATTGCTGCATTTTGTTCCCTTTTTAAAGCTTAAAGTATTAAAGTATTAAAAAGAAAGTAGCAATAGAACTCTCTAATCATGTATCCAATGTTTGATATTTGTAGATTAATAGCTCTTGGTATTACCTTTTTGATAAAAAGAATATGACTACATAATAAATGGTGATTGGTGACTTTATCACTTCCCTAATTTCCATAGCTTTGTGAAAATAAGCCAAACTTTGTAAAGTAGTCTCTTTCACTCCGTCCCTGCGAACGCAGGTTGTTGTCATGCACAAGCCCTTAGTTAAGCAGTCCTTGCGACAGATGATTATTACTTAGCAACCACTGTGGGTATTTACTGACTATTCTATTTTAGAAAGCGCTCAGTGATTATTATCACCTTTTTTCTTGTAAATATATCTTTTCAGATCTGGATGGACTACGTAAGAAATTTCCCCATTATACGGTAGGGCAGATACAAGACTTCAAATATCAATTCATGTCATTTGACATTAATCAAGATGGACTCATTGACTACCCAGAATTGTAAGTCAGGATTTTTTCAGAAAATATTATGCAGGATTGTTGTATTTTCTCAGTTGATCTAATCCATTTAGTTTCATTTTGTTTTGAGGAATACGAGTTTTTATTGGGGCGGGTGGTATGGCTGGACGAGTTTTCTTTGTTGGTTTGTTTATTGTTGTTATTATTGTTATGGTTTGATGATTTCGGTGTTCTTATCATATGGCCGTTTTGGGTCCCCTAGTAAATGCTCACATGGACACGAATAGAATATTGACTCAAACATTGAGCAGATCCCACCCAATATTTGGGAATTTTCTTGAAACAAAATTAGGATAACATTTGCCCATGTTGCTGCTTATAACTTTGTGAATTTATCCTTCTTTCATATCTTGCAAAAATTTGGTAACTAAGAAAGTTATGAAAAAATTTTCGAACAAATTTTCGGATGATTGTTAACCACTTGTACGATATTTTTAGTGTTCAGTCGTTGGTGATATTATTTCTTAAAGAAAATGAAAAAAAAAATAAGGAAGCATATATGTAATTGAAACAAGGGGAGGGAAAAGCAATATTAAGAAGAGCTATCAAAATCAGTTTCATAAATAGCCAAGTAATGACAAACTGAAAAGGTGAAAATTCACTCTTTGATATTTTCCTAAAATGGCTTGTGTTCTTTCCGAAAACTCCCATTGTAAGTTTACTGTAATTTATATACTGTATGACATTTCCGAGTATTTTATATTTTTGCTCAAAGTGTAGCTTATCTTATTTTTCTTTAAAAAGAAGGAAATTAAATCCTTGTAACATGTTAATTTTTTTCTTGCAGGGTAATTTGAAGGAGTGGAACTACATAACCATCTTGTCTTGTATATATATATTATTTCAGTTAAATAATCTAAGGTCTTATATATTGCGAAAAGATGGAAAATCTCATATTCGTTGAGTTTGATAAAGTATAAAGTTGTTAACAGTAACGTAACTAACATGTTTATTTTTTTATTACAATAAGAATTTTTTAATGCATATTAAATGACTTGTCACTTATCCAGTAATAAGAGGAAATAGTACAGTTTTTAATGTTTTTTTTTTTTAACCAGTTTGGGGAAACTTTGGGGACAAATCATGTCTTAATTTCATAGCCTTTTTTCCGTAAATTATTCCCTGGCCAAATGTTAAGTTCTTTTCATCATTTAATACTGAAATATGTCTCAGGATGCTATTGGATGGTGTGAAGTAATTTTTCAAATTTTCTTATTTCGATTTTTTTTTTCTAAATGTATCAAACTGCGACAATACTAATTGATTTCAAAGCATCTCCTCATTGAAGCCAACCTTCGATTTAAAAGTAATGACCATATTGTGTAATCAGAGAATCACCCTTAGGATAAAATGCTAATCGTTTGATTCAATCACTGTCCTCCAATGTAGGCAACATGCCCTCGATGAGCTTGGCGATACCTCGTCCGATCAGAAACGGCGCCGGGCTTTCGATCAAATTGACGTGGACCATTCAGACAGCATAGATTTTGAGGAGTTTGTGGAGCTGTTGACAAAGGTTGTCGCCCAAGATGGCTCCCTCTCTGAAGCAATTTGGAAAATGTGTAAACGGGGCACCGAAAAGACTAGTATAATCAGGACAATGCCTGTCGAAAGACAATTAGAATTAGGACTGTTTTGACGATCAAGTTTAGGATGTTTTGTATTTATTCACTATAGAGACTTGTGTATACATACAGTATTATGTAATATATATTGGATGGTGCGTATAACTTATTATCACCCAATTTAAATGTCTTTTCAATTCACCCAATTGAATTGTTAAAAAAAAAGATATTTACTATTGAATCTCATAACATGTGATATGTAAATTTACTTGAAAGCAAGTTCAACAAAATTAATAGGCTCAAATCGATTCTTTGAAATCGTTAGAATACTCAATGTTGTGTAAATAATATGACAAAAATATAAATACTTTCGTACTGTTGATATCATTGCTGTTACCTCATTTTTTTTTAGATAATGAAGCATGAAAGGTAATAATTCAGTTTTATAGATAATGATGAATGTTTTGTGGACTATATTAAAGGTCAAGTCCACCCCACAAAATTTTGATTTGAATAAATAGAGAAAAATCAAACTAGCAAAACGCTGAAAATTTCATCAAAATTGGATGTAAAATAAGAAAATTATGACATTTTAAAGTTTTGCTTATTTTTCACAAAACAGTGGTATGCACAACTAAAATGAGACAGTCGATTATGTCCCTCACTCACTATTTCTTTTATTTTTATTGTTTGAATTATGCACTATTTATTTTTTTATAGATTTGACAATAAGGACCAACTTGACTGAATCATATAGTATTTAACAATGCTCATTCCACATATTCAGGGAGGATTTAATCGTAGTTTCACTTGACAATGAGGAGAAAAATAAGATATTCCCTATTTCATACAATAAAATACAAAATAAATAGTGAGTGGATGACGTCATCAGTCTCCTCATTTGCATACCCACCAGGATGTGCATATAACTGTTTTGTGAAATTAAGCAAAACTTTAAGATGTTATAACTTTCTTATTTTACATCCGATTTTGATGAAATTTTCACTGTTATGCTTGTTGGATTTTTCTCTTTTTATTCAAATCAAATTTTTGTTGGGGTGGACTTGTCCTTTAATGGTTATATGTTTAATGTGAGGGCTACCTTTCTTACAAATCACTAACCTTTGGTAAAGGTAAAGCATGCACATTCCTTGGGACTATAATAATTTCTTTTTTTTTTACCAAAAGTTCATACTGCCACGTCACCTTCTATTGATCATCCCTTTGATTAAAAAAAATAATAATTGTACGGATGATCCAGTTGAGCCCTTCTCTCACGTCTCTGCAAATATATATACTACGAAAACAAGACCTTAAATACAAATGACTTGAACATAAACTCGCAATATTATCTTGCTGGAATTTTGATACTTTTGTCAGAATATCGTTATTTTTCTTATAAGAACATCTAGTAAAATGACCTTTGCTTTATAGAACCTATATGTAGATAGGGCCTACTTTTGCCAGAAATTGTGTCAAATCGTACTATTATATCATAGGCAGATCCAGGGGGGTCCGAGTAGCCCGCCCCTTTCCCTATTGGCGGAGCAAAAAAAAAGGGGGAGAGAAATAAAAAAGAAGGGAAAAGAGAGGAGAAACATAAAAGGAGGAAGACGAGTGAATAAAGTAAGATGAGGGGAAGACTTGGAAAATAATTTTAAAAATCTTTCATGTCGGGATACATAATTTTCGCTCGCGCTTCGCGCTCGCATTGCTCTTTAGGTGATTTACATAATCTTGCTCAATATGGAGCTTAAAATATCACATTTTGAAGTCAATATACAAAACATATTACAGCTCGGAAATTGAACTTTCATTATTTTGTTTTATTTAAAAATTGATTTTTAAAAAGTGCTCCAAAATTTATGTTTTATGGTCTGAATATTAACATTTTCTGCTTACGCTGCGCTCGCAAAATTTGATTTGTCAAGTACCTATTATTTTCCTGTATTCCACAAAGTTATCAAAATACCCCTATTCAGGTCAGATTGTCAAAACGTATCAGCTAGCGCTGCACGCTCGCATTTTGATTGGTGAGTTAAAGTTATGTATATCTCAATATTAATTCTAAAACAAACTACTTTAATTTCCCATTTGATGACAGTTTATCATAAATTTCGGCTCGCGGTTTCCGCTCGCATTGATTGTTGAAAGATATTATTAACTCATGCATCTTATTCATAATTACAAAAGTACTTTAAAATAATGTCCAGTTTTCAGGCAATAATATTAACAGATTTTGCGCTTCATGCTTAGGAAGAGAAATAGGAAGATAGTCATTATTTTCATATGATGACAATGTCCCGGTCCTATGTCAAAACTCAAAGTAATAATAATGAAACATATCAGCTCTTTTTAAACTGTGATCCATATCCACGGTACCTCACAAAGTGCTTGAAAAAAATAGCTTAAATTTACCCTTTTTCAGATCGGAATATCAAATATTTTTAGCTCGCGCTTTGCGCTCGCTTTATTGATTTTCATGATAAGAAAGGTATTTAGAATACCCAAATTCTAGGTCGAAATCTGAAACATGCGTTTATTCAGATACGCAGCTTGTTCTCTATTTAAATCATCCAGTTTCAGATCACAATACAAAAAATTGTCTGCTCGCGCTTTGCGCTCGCATTATTAATATAGGAAGATTTCCAATTACTCGTCCTTTTCATGATTTACAAAATATGAATTGAGTGTCCCATTTTTAGATTTAAATCTCGAATTTTTCAGCTCGCGCTTCGCGCTCGCATCAATTATTTAGTTATATACTTATCGTTTTCCATTCTTCAGGTGAAAAAATGTAAACATTTTCAGCACGCGCTTCGCGCTCGCACTTTTTAAATAAGGCTTATGATATTATATGAATATATATATATATATATAGCTAAGAAGTGACTGTTAGGACTACCCCTTCAAAGAAACAAACAAAAATTAACTTCGAGCGGCCGATCGGGGAAAATGTGGCTGAAAAAAATCCGCCCCCCCCCCCTATTGGCGAAGGCTGGATCCACCCCTGTACATTACCTCGTCAATACTTTTGCAAAAGAATCGAGATAATTTTACTAGAATTGTGTCAAATTTACTAACACGATCTCTCCAAATGATGTCGCTATAATATCTGAATAATTTTGTCAGAAGATTAAGAATGTTCAATTTGACTAAAAAAATTTATCTCGCTATATACATGTATATCTATCTTGCTGGAATCTGAAATACTTTTGTCAGAATTGAGTCAACTTTTACTATAGAACATGATCTAGTCATTATCTTGCTATAGAATCTGGATAGTTTGGTCAGTAATGTGTCAAATTTTGACTAGAACAAAATCTAGTGAAATGATCTTGCTACATTCAGGTTTTTACAATCGCTAGAATAATTGTGTCAAATTTGACAAGTAGGAAATTTCGTGAAATTATTTCACAAAATTCGGAATACTTTTGCCAGAATATTGTGTCAATTATGATGAAATATGTAGTTAGTAAAATATATTGTATTGTACCTTGCATTAATTGATGATAGTATATACGCATATGTCTTAATTTTCTGTATCAATGGAAGCAGGTGACCAGATTCTGACACCCGGTCGCGTTGAAGTTGCGAAGACTGCATGTCTGAAAGCACGGACGTATATTCTTCATCACCTCAACATCGCTGAATGCTCCATAAATTGATGGGAGTTTAGCACTACGTCCGTCGTGTTTGGAAAACCCTTGTTACTGACAGTTCTCGCAACTTTAAAGGTCAAGTCCACCCCAGAAAAATTTTGATTTGAATAAATAGAGAAAAATCAAAATAGCATAACGCTGAAAATTTCATCAAAACTGGATGTAAAATAAGAAAGTTATGACATTTTAAAGTTTATTTCTCACAAAACAGTGATATGTACAACTCGGTGACATGCAAATGAGACAGTCGATGATGTCCCTCACTCACTATTTCTTTTGTTTTTTATTGTTTGAATTATACAATATTTCAATTTTACAGATTTGACAATAAGGACCAAATTGACTAAACCATATATAGTATTAAACAATGCTAATTCAGCTTGTTCTGAGAGGAATTAATCCTTGTTTCACTTGAGAATGAGGAGAATATTAAAATATTTCATATTTCATTTAATAAAATACAGAAGAAATAGTGAGTGGATGACGTCATCAGTCTCCTCATTTGCATACTGACCAGGATGTGCATATAACTGTTTTGTGAAATTGCGTGAAATTTTAAAATGTCATCAACTCTCTTATTTTACATCCGACTTTGATGAAATTTTTAGTGCTATGCTTGATATATTTTTTCTTTATTCAAATCAACTTTTTTTTTTAGGTGGACTTGTCCTTTGATAATGTGGCCACAATGTGACACCACGCTTTAATTTTTTACTTAGATACGCATCTAGTGTATGACAACAAACAAAAAATGCTCTTTATGTAAGTAAGGCTTGTTTAAAAGTTTCAAATCGAGCCTCGCGCTCACATTAGACGTATTTGGTCAGTATTTTTGTATTTTCCCGTTTTCAAGTCTCAAGCTTCGCGCAAGCATAGTTTATTTGTAGTGACATCCTTAACTCTAATCGTGCAATAATTACTTGTAAATATTGTAATTTTTCATGATTGTTTTTCAACAAATAAAAAAAAATCTTGCATGTCAAGCAGTGCTTAAGTCGTTAAAAAAAATGTATACAGCTCACGATCCACTTTCGCATTTAATATTGATCAATGTGATACGTATCATCTGAGGAGTTCCTGCAAACAGTCCTTACAATGTTCATTTTCAGGTCCATGGCCCTGGGAAGCGGGGGTGCTGAGGCATGTACCCCCAATATTTTCCTAGGGGTGCTGCGTGTGTTATTCTCCATACAGGCAGCACCCCCTGGAATTCGGGAAGGGGGGGGGGCAAAATAGAGAAATATAAACAAAATGACCTGCATTTTTGTCGTGACACTTTTTTAAATGTTTGCTTCGAATATTTCTCGGAGCCCAAATGACCTTCATTAAGAGTATTGAAACACTTTTTGTTTGCATGTCAAATTAGCATCAGCTCCTCCTGTAAAAAAAATCGTTCCCAGGGTCCTGTTCAGGTCCGTGTAATCACACATTTCATATAGTGCTGTTCGTTCGCATTATTCGATTAATGAGATATCCTCCAGAGGAGTTTTTGCAAGTAGTTCTTAAAATGTTCCATTGCGCTCGCAATATTTAAAGGACAAGTCCACCCCAACAAAAAGCTGATTTGAATAGAAAGAGAAAAATCAAACAAGCATAACACTGAAAATTTCATCAAAATCGGATGTAAAATAAGAAAGTTATGACATTTTAAAGTTTCGCTTAATTTCACAAAACAGTTATATGCACACCCTGTTTGGTATGCAAATGAGGGGACCGATGACATCACCCACTCGCTATTTCTTTTGTATTTTATTATATGAAATATGAAATATTTTGATTTTCTCGTCACTGTCATGTGAAACAAAGTTTAATTCCTCCCTGAACACATGGAGTTCCATTATTTTAACATTTTGTGGTTCAAGCAAGGGGGTCCTAATTGTCAAATTCGTAAAAATTGAAATATCGTATAATTCAAACAATAAAAAACAAAAGAAATAGTGAGTGAGTGACATCATCGACTCTCTCATTTGCATATCACTGAGTTGAGCATATAACTATTTTGTGAAAAATAAGCGGAACTTTAAAATGTCATATCTTTTTTATTTTACATCCGATTTTGATGAAGTTTTCAGCGTTATTCATGTTTGATTTTTCTCTTTCTATTCAAATCAGCTTTTTGTTGGGGTGGACTTGTCCTTTAACTGTATTTCATTCATGATTCCCTGCTAACTGTACACTGTCCATAAAATATATCTTTTCAGGTCTAAATTGGGATATCAATTTAGCTGGCGCATCTCGCTTGCCACCGCTCACCATACGATTGGTCTGCGACCCGATTTGGAATAAAAGGTATTGAAATTTGATGCGAATATTGAGACATGGAACTCACTGTATAAAGTTCTAAATTATCGAACGAATATACCAATGTCCAAATCTGGTTTTATATGCTACCATTCTTTATTAGAATAGAAGCAAGTTAAATACATAGTCAAGATGACGTCACATCAATCGTACGATTTGCTAAGATTTAAAATTTGCCATTTAATACTCCAAAATTATTGTATTAGTATTCTTACAGTTAAGTTTAGCCTGAAATAAAAAGATACTTTTCGTTCACATTTTCAGAAAATAAGCAAAATGCCATTTTGTTCCCAAATTGGATCGTGGACTATTCGAAAAGTTTGCTGAAGATGAACCTATCTTGTTTACGATGACAAAAGTGCGGCACCCTCTTGACGAATTCAAATACATGAATATACAGCGCGCCCCCCCCCCCAAAAAAAAAATGTCCTTCTGACATAGGGCTGAAGTAATTCTAAAATGAGGTAGTATTCTCAAATAATTTTTTATGAGTAGAAAGCTCATTTCATGATCTAACTTCTATGAAAATTTAATTGGTCGCACTTCAGCGGTTTTGAATACACACTCTTTACGTAACAGTGGTGCATTTGAGATCATCCAAGTTTGCAGCATTAAAGCATTGTCTATGGCATGTTAACCCCCATTTTTACATCCAGGATATGAGCAGGGACATTTCCCTAATCATATCCAGGCTCATCAAATCATAAAATTGGGCATGTTCAGAAGGACAAGAAACCTAAAAATGATTTTTTTTTTTAGAAGTTAGAACATGAGATGAGCTTCCTAGTTCCATACATTTCTTTGAGAATAATTTTTATTTTTGGAAGTAATTATTTTAGCCGCATATCAGAGGGACATTTTTGGGGGACGCGCTGTATATATAGGTGTATAACGGCTCATTGTTGCTCCATGTCATATACTATGGACCTATAATACATCAGCGTAATTATACAAGACATCCCCATGCAGGAGAATACATGAACGTTTCAAATACGCGGATAAAGTTAGGTTGGTCGAAGCGTTTGATAATCATCAAGATTATCGTTCCCTGCCACCACACGATACAAATAATAACATCTAAAAAAATACATACCGAAAGGATAGTAATTTATAAAAATATCCTGTAAGTGTGATTTCAATACAGTTATGGAATAAAAATGTATTCATTTTTATTGATTTATTCATTATTCATTTATATTCTGCATAACAATATAATAAATCAGGGTAACGCAAATAAAAAAAAAGTTTTGACAATAAATAAGAATGATGTATACATTATACTGAATATAACAGGGGTCGCGGAATGGTTTTCAAAGTGGGGGGGGGGGGCTGACCATGCAAAAATCACAATCATATGGTCATTTTTACGTTTTTGTACACGGTTTTGGAAAAAAGTGGGGGGGGGGGGCTGAAGGCCCCCCCCCCCGCTTCCGTGGCCCCTGTATATAAAATAACTTGCGGAAGATGGATTGCCATTGTATGCCAAAATGCTTGAGAATATTATAACAAACCAACACAGATTGAATGAGCAGAATGGACGACAAAGAGCAATTGAAATACTTGAAAAATAAAAGGAAAAAACAACCAAAACACTTGCGACATAATCATGATGAAAATGACGATGATGGTGGTGGTGGTGGTGATGATGATGATGATGATGGTGATGTGGTGATGTGGTGACAGTTAGGATGTAATTGCAATGATTGATGTTAATAAGATAGCAGTGGAAAGAATGAAAAGGAGAACAGGGAATGTAATTGAAGGGATTAGACAATTAAAGTAGAAAGATAAAATAAAGGTCGAAAAAAGAAGAATATGGCGTGATTAAAAAGAAATGAATAAACAGAAAAAATGTCATCTAAATTTGGAGACTATTAAAGTGTGAATAATTATGTGTACCAGTAGATTAGTTTGAAAATGGTATTTAGGGCCAAATTGGACGACAATTCCCATTAGCGCGAAATCAAATGGCAACTCAACCCCCCCGCCAGGGCCCTTAAAATGCCACATAAAGAGCCCCTGGACCCCCGAAATATTTTGCTCGTTCGTATGTTGAATATTGGAGCAGTTCAGATTCTCAACAAGTAATGTGGAGCTTCAACAAAAGTAATTGAGAATGGCAGTTAAAATTATAGTGACATACGCGTCTTTTTTATGATTACTTATTGCCATCAAAGTCTGAATGTGAAAAAATAATGTTCGGTCCCTGTAAGTATTAGCGAAATGTGTATGCTTTAAGTTTTTAAAACGGTCCTTAAAATGTCCCTGGACTGAATTTCAGGTCGCGCTTCGTGCTCACATATTTTATTAATGAGATATATATTATGTTCATTATTACTATAGTTCTTAAAATTTCCTGTGTTAGGTCTAAATCTAAAAAAAGGCACACGCTTCGCTCTCGCATTAGTTAATCATAATGAGATGCTCTTCATATATTCCGAATGAGAGTCCTTAAAATGTGTCCCTTGGGGGATATACAAAAATTTCTACTCGCGCTTCGCGCTCGCATAAAATAATGAGATTTGAACGTTGTACGATTATAAAACTTACTTATAATTTCCGATTTTCAGGTCTGAATATCACAAATTTTGAGCTCGGGCTTCGCGTTCTCGTTATTTGATCAATGAGATATATATTCATTTTGTTAAATCCTACCTACAGTCCTTAAATTTTCTCTTTTCAGTTATAGTGGCTATTGAGTGCGCTTCGCGCGCTCAGTAAGTGGTGACTCAAAATTTTGCTCGTGCCCCTCCTCCCAATGCTATGACCCACAGTACGCTACTACTCACTCTTGTAAAAGATGAATAAGTCGTCTTCTTTGTGATTCCCCCTTTCCCTCTTATCATTCGTTTCCATTTTCCTTTTCTCCCACTTGAAAATAAATTATCACTTTCCTTTCATTTTTACCTTCCCCGTTCCTCGTTTTACTTAATTTCATCCTTTAAAAAAAATTCAGTTAAGGAGAGGGGGAGGGTGCGCTTTGCCTTCTGGCCACCCCAGGTAAACGACATGGGTCTTTTTGTCCTGGATCATTTTATTATATTACCACGTACACAGGATGACGTTCAAAAACTTGATCGATGTGTGGATCGCGATGTTCGATTCATTTTATTTGTTGTCTAGCGCCATCTTGTGAAAGTGAACCCATCAATCGCTTGCTTTTCGTCGATTGTCGAGCAGGAATGGAAGCTTATATTATATACAATCGATTTTGTACGACACATTCATTAATCAGGATCTAATCAAGACGGTTACATATTGTGTCCCCATGTGACACGCTTAAAATATAAATGTAATTCTAACAAACTTGATGCATTTACCTCGACAATTCAAAAGAATCAAAGCAACTTAGCAGTCTTCCTGTCTTGTTTTATTTTTTCATTCTATAACTACATCAACCAGTAACAAAATATTGTAAAGCTCTTATGGAATTTATTGCAATTGCCATTAAATCAGTCACCAGCTTTTCAAACAAGAAATTTCTTCAGAGTCAGATAATTAGTAAATAAGTTTACAGCCCCTTGCAGATGCGAACGATAGAGGAATGATGTACTGCACTGTAAAAACGCTGTTTAAAATTTTAATATTAAGCACGTTTGTCACTCAAACAACTATATTTTGGACTTTTTAAACAAATTTTTATTTTTTTAAAACAAGTTGTTTGAATAACTTGAAACAATTACAAACAAGTTTAAGCAACTTGTTGTTAGAGCGACAGACTTAAACAACGTGTTATTTTATTTTTTTATATTGTGTAGACTACTCACACACACGGTAGATTAGGTGTCTCTGAAAGTCCATTTCAAATATTTAATATATATCATCGACTCTTGCGATTAGAATTCAAACCTCACCATGTGCAGCATTACAAGTTCAAAACAAAGGACTCCTTGAACTAATCAACATTACGTGGTCTGAGAATTATCTGAAATAAAGATTGAAAATGTGAAATAAAAATCAGTTAAAAATTACTCTACTCGGAGTTTTTATCATAATCGGGGTGCATGTGGGCACACACGGAGCCATGTTTTTATATTGTGCCCCGGCCCTATACAGTAGAAGTGGAGATGAAAGCTGAAGCTGAAAGTTCCTAAGTTCCTTTATATTAGAGGAGTCACCGAGGTGAGTGATGACATTTTGGCCGTCGGGTCATTAATTTGTACCCCGTTCCCCCAATCCAAATAAGCCCCCTGATTATCGGATAGGCCTACTCAGCTATACGGGACCCATTTCATGAATTTGTTGTAAATTAAGTTTGCAATAATCTTTAAAAGATGCTAAATCATCATATGGCTGATGCTAGATTTGTTATAGAAATTGTACATTTTGTTACAATACAAAGTCTTTATGAAATTGGACACAGGGATCTATTTCATAAAAGTTGTTATAACAAATTTACAATAATAGTTTTAAGCTACTGAAATCATCCGATTTGATTGGCTGTTCAAGTGAACCCCTGTTGGTCTTTTCCCCATGCTTTTATTTCTATTCCCCTTCATTCCATTTTCATTTTATTGTTTTCATATGCGATTTAGTCTTTGAAACAAATCTGGAACGAAAATTTGGTTAAGGCCTAAGCTGCTCTGAATTTCGGTTGTATATAGGACAGGGAAAACCCCCAAACCTAGGCCTACCGTATCTATAACTTTGGTCAACGGTGTGAGATAGATATGCTACTTATAATTAGATGCGCGTAAAATTATTTTCTGATTTGATTGATTTAGCTGCATTCTACATTATACTCTGTGATTCAACACGGCATGTTTATCTAGAGTTGTCGTCCAACTTCCAAGGCCAGAATACGATGTTTAAATTACCCTCAAATCACATTTAAATCGAGTTTCACAGCTGTTCACTGTGTGTTCTCTATACAAGAGTACATCGCAGGAAGAGACATATTTGAATAAACAGGACCACGTGACGCAAAATGACCAATCAATCAAAAGGTTATTACCGCCTAGTATTTTGCTCTATACGGTGTCGCCATTACGCTAGCCTATACGGCCTACGGATCTTTTTACTTACTGAACTATTAATAGTGGAATTTCTCACTGGAATTTATCACTTTTCTACGATCGGAAAAACAAGAGCCCGTGGATTATAGTTATGTCATGCCTGTAGTATGAGCGGAGCAAATTCAGCGGCGAATGGGGCCAGTTTGGAAGATTGTTACACCAACTTGTTCGCCGTGGTAAGTCGGTCACGTAGACTGCATTGAATTTATGCGAACCAAGTGTCACGAAATAAATTTGACTTTTGTTTTGAAATATGGCTTCTCTTTATTAATGGTAATGATATGACTACTGAATGTCATAGAGTATAATAAGTCCCAATACTTGTTTTAATTACAGCGCTATTATTTTTTATTTAATGCGCAAGATAACGTTTTAAGTGGGATTCTTTCGACTTACATGATGTAGATTTGCATGCCAATCTCACCGGTCGCATTCGTCGGGGAGTAGCGGCCTCGCACGCGAGTACCAGTCGCCGTGTAAATCAAAGCTCATTCGCGGCGCAGACCATAATGCAAAATACGTAGAGAAGAAAGCCGCACACTAGCGGTTTGTGTGTCTCCCATATCATGTCAACACGGGTCACTTATGCAGTCGCAATGTGGTGCCACTGGGGTCAAGACACTTTTCATTCATTCTTCAACTTGACTTCAGTAGATTAGGACGGGTGTTAAATGTCTTAGATCTATTTCTTTCTTTTTTCAGTTCTTAATCTTAGTATAGCGTTACCTGCTGGTAATTTTTTTTTAAACTTTGCTTTAGCCTTAAAATTATGATTAGAATTACGTAGAAATATTTAGATCTAAGTTAGATCTAAATGATCATAATGTCTTGACTCCTCTTCAAGTATTTGATGGAATAGATTTGTGAATAGTGATTTGATTTATTCTGATTCATGTGAAATGGTTTCCTTTCTTTTTTTCCCTCCTTCATTTGAATAGATCTTGTAGTTGTACAGAGTATAATGTTTTGGTTCACCAGGTGCAATGGAAGGGTGGATAAATTGTTCTGGTGTCAAACTATAATGATTGACATTTAACTTTGAGTTGTTTTTTTAATTCATAAGTACTTAGGCTATTAGGGTCAATATTTTTGTTTTCTTAAGAGTGTTGTGTTCTGCCTTCTGGTATGAAAATTTATCCACATTGATATTGTAGAGTGTACGCTTTTACACCTTTAAATAATGTACCCTGCAATGTATTCATTAATTTTACATTTTAAAACTATTCTTTAAAGCTGAAATATTACACGGTATAGGCCTATTTTTAAACCATTACCCAACTTCAACTGGATGATTTGGGTTATGGTTTCATTTTAGACAGGATTTACAATTGGGGCCAAATCTTCAAATTGAAGATTATTTCTCCATTACAATGTTCAGATTTACAAACAAAAAAAATTTGCCTAAAAGTTTCACTTAATTGTTTTACAAAAAAAAAATCACTTTTGCACATTCTGTTGATTGTCAATATAAATCCATAAATAAATAAAGGTCAATGAAAGCTTTTGATTCATATAGTGAAAAGTAACGTTTGTAAATTTACAAATAGGCCGAAAATTATTATATTTTTTTAGTTGCAATGGCTGGAAAAATTGTACTTTTTTTTCTTCTGGTATTTTGAACTCTAAACCCTGCAGCAAATGCATCTATTTCATAAGCCTATCCTCTATCAAAATGAATTATCACCTTCATGTAAATTCCTAAACAAAATTTTCATGAACTAATAGAATATATTTTTGAATTAAAAGTTTACATTATCTAGCTGCCTGGCGGCACCTGCAGTAGAGTCTGACCTCTTATGCAGCCTCTCCCAGCAAGCATAACAATGACACAAATAATAATAATAATAATGATGATAACGATAATGATAATGATAATAATTATAATAATAAATTAATAATAATAGATATAGTAGTTATAATAGGAAATAATTGAAATGATAATTATAATTCTCAGTCATTGAGCATATCACTTAACATTTAATTCTGTGCCCTTCCAAATGGACTTGGCTTCTTGTACTGAAAATAGCCAGAATCGCAAGTTATTTTTGTTTAAATACACCTATATACTGTTAATCTGTAGCCTAACCTTCAGATCTTCCACCCCAAACAAATCGAAATAGGCCCGAGTCGAACTGGGGGTCCAATGTCTTCAAAACAGGTGGACGACTAAAATAAAGAAAAGCATAAGAGATTCAGTGTCACCAAAGACTAAGAATATCAACTTGTTCAGGCCTTTCTCTCCTTATCTACATGTACATTGTAGATCTATGTATAGAAAATTTTTGTTTGCACTTACATGTACCTCACTGGGGGATTGCCCTGATATCGATCAATCACGATCAAGTACATTGTAGAAGATCAACTAGAATTTGCTAATTTCCATTGTTTCCCCATGACACCAGGTGACTAGAACACTTAAACTGCAGCTTAATATTCACATACATGTGAATATGATAATTTCTGAAATTATTGCCTGTATGCTTTTCTTCCAGGCCGACTTGTCGGGGATAAAATGGCGACAGTATAGTTGGACCTGCCCCACAGAGCCAAAAGCGCCGCTGGAGGACCCTGTTCTGCGGTCTTATGCCAATTGCATCAAGGAAAACATTTTAAGTGTGTGGCGGTGTCACAACACTTTGAGGATCGATCTTATGCTCGACACTGAGACACCGGTACAGAATAAAGAACTGTGGATATACTGGTATGGAGATGATCCCAAGTTTGAGAGCCTTATCGTAGATGAATTACAAGGTAAAATTCTGTACAGTATAAAGTTTATCTCATTATAGACTTGTTGATGTTCATGAAGGTCAAGTGCTAGAAATTCGCCCAGTTTGCTTTTGTAGGTCGGTAATTTCTTCTACAAAATATCATACAGGGCAAAATTGTATGGTGTAGTAATGGTGTATTATGGTATCCTTCCTGAATCTATAATTGAATACTAGAAATTCAAACATCGAATCTATAATTGAGAAGTGAATTTGTCAGGTTTCTCAATCCCTTAATGCCGTCAATTCTGCTGCAAGTGGTATATGAAACAAATACACTCTATGCATGTTTCAAGAACTTATGAAAATGATTTGTCAGTTGTGGAACTACAGTAATTACCTGCTCCTAGTGTGAAGTTCAAAGTCAAACCTACTTTTCGACCCAACTCCTCCTGTCATCAGGTACCCACATAATACTGGGACTGCTTCTGTGAGTGAAGTGTGAGGTATTTTTTTGTTGGTCATGTACATCATGTGCATTTGATGATATTTACCAGGATAATCTTAATGCTGATGGAAATATGTAGGCCTACAGTATGTACTTGTATGTGTATGTATATATGTTCTTGAGCACTAGTACTCTATGCTACAAAATACCCCCACAGACCTGATGAATAATTGAGAGTGATGTGAAGGGTGTAAGCCTGAGTCACTTGACCTCAGTATGCATGCAACACTCCACTCTGCTGCACAAATCCTGCATGACAGCTGAGCGGCTGTGAAAATAACTTTCTGCTGCTGCCTGGGATGGAATTCCTTGAGTTATCATGTAGTCCATAGCATTAGCCCATTGATTCACCAATTGTAACCAGGTGAGATGCACTGGCAGTAGGTTTGATTTAAAAGTTGTGGCTTACATATACCACCATTGTCAGTTGTACATTTCCTCTTTATAAACCATCCACTATTCCGTTCATTTCTTGTTGTTGGAGATGAGCAGACTCATATGGAGATTATGGACCATAATTTGTGGTAGGTATACAGTACATCATTAAAGAAAAAAAAACTACCACTGCCCCCCCCCCCCATACACCACTCTTTAAAAAGTAAAAAGGAACTACAAAACAAATGTCTGTTACATTGTCTACCCACAAGAAAGCTAGAAATATTGTGGCCCTTTTTTACATACACCTGTATGCTCCTTTCAATGGTGTACAAGACTGACAGTTCAAAGAATTTGATACTTGAAGTTGATGTACATGTACAGGGGAGCGTTTCATCAACATTTTCATCTGACAATTTGTTAGATCAGAAAATTCTCCTTGATTTTGATTGGCTAAGAAGCAATGTTACTATGGTAACTGATAAATTGGGACTTGACTTCATGAAATGCTCCCCAGATGTACATGTACATGTATGTGCATTGTAAATGTGTTGAAATATGTATTAAAATTGAAAAAGGGCCTATTCACAGAAAAAATATGATTTCGTGGATCAGGGTCTAAGAAAAATTGAATGAGTAAATTCTGCCTATATTTTAAAGCAATATGTGTTTCTTACAACTGTCTATTAAAGAAGTTGGTCATAATCCATTTCTTTGAAATTGATTATTATGCCACTCCCACAACAATGTTATGAACATTTTCTAATCAACAATTCATAATGGTTAGGAATTATCCAGTCCATTATCCTGTTTGAAATGTAGACTTAAGTATTTTTTATCGTGCAATGCCTGAATAAGGGCATAATTATTGATTAATATACTGTACATGTACATTCAGAGGAGTTTCATCATCTGCAATCTATACCAGAGTGTGTAAATAAGGCAACTGATGCATGCATTAATGCCCATTAATCTCTCCGTCTCCTTGTCATCATATTTATCCATTTAAACACCTTTTGGATGGTGCTTGAAGCTCTCAATCAATAATGCATGCATTGCCCCATTCTTCCAGTCTCCCGAAGGTGAGTGCATTCGCTGGCTTTCTTTCATAATCATATCCACTGAGCATGGAGTACACTGCGTCCTCGCGCTGAATGTACTGTATGCAGACCAAGTATCATCTTTATGGGGGGGGGGGGAACTAGATGTATTTATAAATAAGTAAATCTGAAGAGCCGAGTTACTGAGCATATGAATATACATTACATGTAGTTTGACCAACGATATGATACTTATTTCAGCATGATTACTACTTAAATGTATTATTATGATCAAGGTACATGAGCATGCCTGGCAGTTCGTCCAGGTCAATCCAGTGTCTAATTATTTTTGTGTTACTGTATTAATGTTACTGTTACAATTATTTTAATTATTGTATTTGATTTTATATTATGCCAAATAAAATAATAATAATGCATAATAGTACAATGTAGCATACTCAAACCAACATGAATGTGAACATGCGCCTGTATCACCGAGTCATGCAAAATACTAGTGGTAAATAGAATACATTTTAAATGGTTGAAAATTATTTGAAAAATTAATTTAGAAGTAGAAGCGCACATTAATGGAGTGTAGATTATGATTCTATATATTTTGATTTGTTTTTTCCATCCACAGTTCATCTAATCTTTTCTGAATATTCATATTTGCCATCATCAGATTGCTCATTGAATATTCTGACATTTCAGCCTTGAGTACCCCCTTCATAATGAAATTGGAAATGTTGTTTTGATGATTTAAAAGTGGCGTTAATTATCTCATATCTGATTTTAGTTTTTAAATCTATCATTGTTGTAGTTTAGACTTTTAGGCCTACATTGTACATTGCATTGGGTCAGAAAGGCCTGCACAAATATTTTTGAATGCTTAGTATTTTTCACTTTATAACCAAAATATTGTGGCTGTAAATTGTTTCCTCTTTCAAGGCACCATAATTTCAATATCAAAAATTATATGCCTACATAAAACATGAACATTGAAACATCAATGGGGAATTCCTCGATTGTTGAAAGAGTAAGCTGTATTGGCTCCTGCTTTTCATCATGCTCCATAAGCTGTGTAGATTTACAGTATAACCTGATTACATTCACCAGTTGACAATAGGACAAGTAGAATAGAATGAATAATATGCATGGCTGCACCTCGTTGACATATCCTCTGTAGTGTATTACAATGCCTTTGTACTATGTACACCTGATGAACTGGGCTCGTTGGAGGCAGTTCTGTGTTACAGTGCATGGCATCCTGCACTAAGCAGACATACATGTACATGTATACTTGGGCCCTGCTCAGCTGACCTTGATGTTGGCTTAGGGGTCAGAAGTCACTGATTGTTTGTTTTCTGCTATGTTGAAAGGCATTCAGGGAACTTGGCAGCTCAGGAAAACAGTTCAAATACTAAATGCAACATGTTCATGTATCCAGTATGTGAACTGTAATTGTGTAGTGTTTAAACACTCATTGTCCCAAATAAATAGATCCAGTATCTTGGTTTGTGAAAGCATTCAAAAATGAAAATCAATTAAATGTAGGTCCTACCGTACTAAAATCTCATTGTTCCAGGGCCAGGCCATTTTTTATTACCTGCACAAATGTGGAAAATTGAAAGGGCACCAAATATTTTTTTAAGGCTGGTGTTAAGAGGGATATTGAGACCTACATGGGGCATCCATGACAACATTGGCCTTGGTGGCCTTTTAGAAGATGAGAAATCTGAAATAAACATATTTCAGGCCTGGCAGTGTTGGAGGCATAAGTTTTGACTGGGCGCATTGTACAGTATGTAGTTATTAAATAAATAGGCCTATATGAAATTCATACAATTGCACCAGCTCTTGGAGTAATATTAAAAAATCATTCAAAATTTTTTTAAGGGGCAAGTCCACTGTGACAAAAAGTTAATTTGAATAAGAGAAAAAATAAGCACGACGCTGAAAATTTCAAGGAAATCAAATGTAAAATTAGAAATTTATTATAATTTTCATTACATGTCTTTGCATTGCAGACTTGACAAGAATGACACTCTCAAGTACTCAAGCTCAGAGTTTGTTGAAATTATAATGAGGAGAAATTCAAGATATTTTGCAATTAGGCCTACTGTACAGTAAATGGAAAAGAAATTCAGTGAGTGCTGAGTGGGTGATTTCATCAATTCCCTCGTTTGCATTACTAACCAGGTTGTTTATAAAACTGTTTTTTTTTAAATTAAGCTACATACATTATAAAGTGTAAAATATATCTTATATTACATCTTATTTCGATGAAATTTTCAGCTTTATTTTAATTTTTGCTTATATTCATTGAAATCATTATTTTGTGGGGTGGACTTTAATACCATTTAGATGTAGACCTATATGTACTGTATTTCCAAAGTCCATGTGTTAGCAGGCCTGAGTGTATCATTGACTGTGCAAGGCATGCACCATTGGAGTTTGAGTTTAGAAAAGGAAGAGCTTGAGATGTGTTAATTGCAAAGCATGCTCTCTCTTGCTATCCTTCAACACCCTACTCCAAATCAAGGCCAGGGGCAGACATTTGCCAGGAAATATGGAGGGGAGACACAGGCGCTCGCCAAAATTAGGTGATTGACTCACACTCCGAATGAGTTTTTGAAAGTGCATCATATTACGTAGAGTACACCATATACTGATCATATACATGTACATGTAGGCATGGAACCATTAGATAAAGGTGCCATCAATATTCAACAGGTAACTTTAGAGGGTTACAAGAGTATGGGAATTTGAACAGAACAGCAATACTTGTCGGGGACCCAATGAAGAGCTAATATGGACTACATGTATCAAATATGTATATTCAGTTCTTCTCTTGACTTTAATATTACTTGTTCCTTTAACATCCGCCTTCCAATTTTTTCGCTACTGCAACTGAATATCACCCTGGGGGTGTAGCTCAGCTCGGCTAGATTACCCCAGTTCTCATTTACTGTGCTTTTGCATCTCTTTGCAGCAATGCTTCTGCTAAGGCCATTCTTTGATATACTACATAGGAGATTGAACTGTACATGTTGCCATGCCAACATGATTTCTGACATCATGGAGTCGTCTTGATGACTCTATGCTATCAGTTGGCCTGCGAGGGCTCCTCGATTCTGGGAGTCGGTCATTAGGGATGACATGGGAATGGGAGCCAACTGTCATGCCCGGGAGATGAAAATGGAATTTGTGGTCAGAGTAAATTAATTCAAGTATGTGGGCTACAGATACATGTATACAAACACTACATGTATGTGTATATACATGTATGCAGTTCATAAATTGAAATGGATTTAGAAAAGAAAAATGTTGTCAGTTTAGTCTTGACAGGAAAGCACACTGTAGGCTTACAATTCAGCTAATTTGATAGTCTACTATCAGTTTTAGCACTGTTCATATTTTTCTAGTGGTGTACATGTATCATCTCATTGCATGGATAAATTTTCTCTATATCTCCAAGCATGGACCATATGTCAAGTGTGTACAAGTTTCAGAATCGCAGAATTTTTCAATCTTAGGGAGTTAGTGCTGGTACACTTGGTGCATGTGCATTTAGGTTCATGTTTTACATACTGGTACAAATTAAGGAAGGTCTTAATCAGCGCTGACCACCATACATGTGGCACTTGGCAGTTTTGACTGCGTAACATAAAATCTGATTTGATTTGAACAATGGCATGTTGCTTTCCCATACAAGACTGGAACAAGCTTTCATATTTTAAGACTTAACTTTCATGTATGTACTGTACATCTAAGTCAAACTTCTATAAGTTGAATAACCTGAACATTTTTGAAAGCCAACATCATGAAAAAATGTACATGTACAACGTTGTATAGATTGTTTTATTCCCAGTAAATTCGACTTAAACAAATATTGTTTGATAATTTCTTCGGTCACAATTTTAAACTAGTTTATTAGCTCATCTGGCTCGAAGGGCCAGGCCAGATGAGCTAATATGCCGTGGCATGGCGTCCGTCGTCTGTCATCTGTCCACAATTTCAAAATGCTTCTTCGCCATTTCAAGTCCGATTTCAATTCTGTTTGCTTTATATGATAACACTAGGTGGAGGATTCAAAACTTTTACTCAGAATTTGAAATTTATTAAATATGCTAATTTATGCACATTTTTCAAAATTCGCAAAAAATGCTTCTTCTTTATTTGTGGACCGATTTTGAATTTTTTGCTTCCATCTGGTAGAGCTTCATGAGGTTCACCAAAATTCTACACAGAATTTTGAAATTTGGACTAGAACAATGTTTATGCTAATTTATGAGAAATTAATGCATCTGGTAGAGCTTCCATGAGGTTCACCAAACTTCGACACAGAATTTTTGAATTTGGAGTAGAAAATTATTTATGCTAATTTATGCAAAATTCATAAATCATAGAAAATGTCTCTTTATTTGTTGACTGAATTTCAAAATGCTTCTTCGTCATTTCAAGTCTGATTTCAATTCTGTTTGCTTTATATGATAGCATTAGGTGGGGGATTCAAAACTTCTACACAGAATTTTGAAACTCGTTAAATATACTAATTTATGCGTATTTTTAAAAATTCACATAAAATGCTTCGTCTTTAATTGTTGACCGATTTTGATTTTTTTTCTTCCATCTGGTAGAACTTCATGAGGCTCACCAAAATTCTTCACAGAATTTTGAAATTTTCAGTAGAAAATTATTTATGCAAATTTATTCATAATTCACATAAAATGCTTCTTCTTTAATTGTTGACCGATTTTGATTTTTTTTCTTCCATCTGGTAGAACTTCATGAGGTTCACCAAACTTGTACACAAAATTTTGAAATTTTGTCTAGAAAATTATTTATGCTAATTTATGCAAAATTTATTCATAAATCACAAAAAATGTTTTTTCTTCATTTGTTGATCAATTTCAATTTTGTTTGCTTTATATGATAACTCAAGATGGTGATACTAAATTTCAACACAGAATTTTGAAACTCATTAAATGTGCTAATATTCATATATTTTCAAAACTCACAAAAAATACTTATTTATTTGTTGATTGATTTTGATTATTTTTGTTCCATCTGAGAGCTACATGAGGTTCACCAAGGTACTACACAGAGTTAAGACATTTTGACGAGAAAATTATTTATGCTTAATTTATATGAAATTTATTCATAGATCACAAAAAATGCTTCTATGTCATTTCTTCATCAATTTCAATTCTGCATCCTCAATTTATGTCACCAATATAATTCACTACAGTGTCAACTGGGCTGAAATGAAAATTGTGTTAAATTTCGTTGGAAGATGCCGGATGAGCTCCACATCATTGATGTGCTAGTATTAAATAGCAGAGAACAATAGATTTGGTTCACTGAACCTACATGTACATTACATGTATTGTTCCCTGCTTTTATAGTGTAATAGTGAGTTAAAGAATTGCGAACTTCGAACTCTATGAAAAGGTTTTCAAATTTGTATACTGTTTTTGCATAAAATGGGGACCCTTAGGAGATGGGGGTAGGGGGAATTGTTAGCAAATCTTTGTGAAATAGATCTTACATACACAGGTATGTTTAAATGATACATGTAGGCCTATGTAATTCCATTGGTCGCTTACTCAATAATGTGTTTATCCTGGGGTATACTGTATACATGTAGGCCTATTCATTATAATCCAATAGTTGTTTGTCCAAAATGCTTTTGTGATTTTAAGAGTCCTTTGCTTTTATTGATAATTTCAGAATAAAAATAAGAGCTTTCATATGTACATGTAGTTTTGTCCGGCTTGCTTTTAATAAATGTCTCCAGACACCTTGACTATAAAAAAGTTGACTCTTGATAATCTGATAAGTGCAGAGTACAATGTTATTAGGCTGGGAGCTAATGTTGCTATAGTATTCAATAGAGTCCAAGGGCAGCTGCATGTTAATGCAGAGGAAAAGTACTTCAATAATGACCATCTTCATTTCATTTGTCACGTTCGTTCATTCGTTCATTCACTCTTACAATCAAGGGCTGCCTGCTGCTGCAGCTTGTATTGACAGTCCTCGGAACTATACTTGTGAGCTGTGTGTGCTAGTGTTTGAGTTAGTGGCCATACATATATGTTGAGTCAGTGTGTGTTGTGTGTAGGTGTGTGTATGGTGTGCATTGTATCTGTGCATTTACTGCACTGAATTTACTGGAATGTGGAAAATGACAGCTAAATTCTAAGCCATTGGAATAGATACTGATAAAAATATTATCGGGGTATTATTTTTTTTTACATTGACAAAAAAAGACAATTTGAGCGGCAGTCATGCATAGTTTTACGGTAGCTGTAGTGTATACGTATGTACTTGCACATAATTATGTCGGCATTGCTTCATGGTAATAAATAATGTAAATTAGAGCATAGAAGAAAATGTTTATAAAATAGCTTTGACATTTTTAAATAAGTTACATACATAAAGTATTAGCCTCTGTCTTAAATTACAAATAATCAAGATAATGTAGATTAGAGCACAGAAAATGTTTTATAAAATGGCTTTGACATTCTCACAGAAAATGTTTATGTAATGGCTTTGACATTTCAATTAAACGAGTTACATAAGTGTTAGCCTCTATCTTAATTTACAAATAATTGAGAAATCATTTTGCACAGCTGATGCATATGATGCGCATGTACATGCACACTGTAGCACAATTGTTTTCTTTAAGAATGTGTGCCTTGCATGTACAATATATGTAGGCCAACTTGTATCTGTACAAAACTACAGGCTATACCTGTAGGCCTCAACAGTGAAGAGGAAAAAAGAACCATTACTGCAGGGTATTCCTTCAAGCAGAATGTAAACTTCTCTGCAATGTTTACAATCTGTTCAACATTGAACATGTCTAGAACACACATGTAATTTCAAAATTCTGATATTGTTTTAATCAATCCTAATTTTACATTTGCCATCCCCATTCTGTGGGGATAAATTACGAGAAGAGCAATAATGCATCTATCAGATATAATAGGAATGTGAATTGTAGCATAAACTGTGAGTCATGCAGAGACTACCAGCCTCTTGCCCCTGGACCCGTTGGTGCCGTTCCTCTAAAATTGTCATTCGCGAGTAAGTGATTGACTTGCAAGTAAGCTATTTGGCTTCCAGCGAATCAATTCCTTGCTTGTTCCCTCTCTAGTTCCCGGGGCCCCCCTCCACATGTAAAAGCAATATAAAGTCAGAGTTTGTGTTATTGCTGGGAGCTTGGATTTTCAGGGTTTACCGGTACATGTACATGCACATCTCTAAGGGTGTACATGTATCTGAATAATGGATTATAATAACAATACAAAATTTACAAGTTAGAATTATTCATTAATTAGGCCTATTAGTACATTTTATTTCTGAGCATACCTACTGATACTGTACATGGATCCTTCAATTTGTCTAATATGTACAGTAGTCTGAATTTGATTAAAAAAAATGCCTGTGTAAGAGCTACATGTACATATACATGTACAGTGTAGGCCTACAGTACATATTCAGTGTATGTATTTGCAGTGTAACAAAAGCTACATATGGAGAGGATGCTTTTAAAGTACCGGTATTGAACAAATGTCATGTGGACTCAAATAAAATTACCTGTGAAATGACTGTTTCTACAGGATAAGTACAAATGAGTACTAGTATGCTTTATCAGAATTGATTGGAATCGCCATGTTCATAAACTGTATGCGTATCAAGATAAATTTCATTCCATTTTGACTAATGAACAATCAGTCAGTTAATACAGTACTGTACATGTACCCATTCTGCAGTTGTATTTACATATATGCAGAAGACATTGTAAAATTTTATTGTAACTCTATCTTCTGTACCAGTCAATAAATTTGACATGTTGGCCTACAATTCTCGCTACCCCAAATAGGAACAAAAATCTCATAATGCGCGAGACGAGATAATTTTCACTCCGTCGGGTCGTCATCACCACTTCCGTTTAAGAGTCATGCTCGCGCAAGGTTCGCGATACTGAGTTTTCCACCACGCTGAAATCGATGCCAATCAGCGTAATATGTACAGAGTATAATACTTTTTATTACATTTGGTCAGTTTTGATTCCATTTAAATTATAAATAAAAAATAAAAAAATATTTCACGTGAAAATAATTTTTATTCATGTTTTTATTTGGTTATAAAAAAATCAAACAAATAATGAATATCTTAAAATTTTGCATTTAGCGACCGGCCTGACATCACGATCGTATTCAACTAGACGCTAAATATATACAGCATTCATTTCGTTCAATTTTTCGTCTACCACAAAATGGATAAAAATCAGTTTCGGAACTTAAAAAAATCTTAACTGACAGATGAATACCGTGCAATGGAAAGCGTCGGGCAGAATTAGTGACTTTAGCAGAAAAGGCTGTTAAACTGTATCGTAAAAGAGAGGGTTGTGATCATGAACTTTCCGAGCGAAAGCGACGTTGTGTTGTTGTGCATGACGGACGACACTGTTGATCTGAATGGCAAAACAGTGCATTGGACTTCCGAACAGGAAGTTGTAATACTGAAAAAGCTATCCCATAATGCAATGCACGTTACAGGGATTTTCCCGGATCTCGGCGAAATCGCTATTTGGGGTAGCGAGAATTCAAAGGGCAATCAGAAATATTCTTTGCCTTTTTAGTGATTCCACCATCATATTCCATCATCATGTACATAATAGGATATTCCATCATCATGTACATAATAGGCCGTTATTAGACCTACACCAATTCCAAATTTTGTTCACATGTGTTGTCCATATATTGGACTGCACCCCACATACTGTAGTACCAAGTCAATGGAATTATCAACATGTATACTGTACATTGACAAGCAGTAGACCATCACAGACATCATAGATTGAACACACTGGTCTGACACTCCATGTGTATTATAACACATGGAATGAAAAGCTGCAGAAAGTGTATTGACTGTGCACAGTGCATAGCACTGAACAATAAGAACAGAGCCTGAGCCAGACCCCCTTTGCTTTTGTCAGTAAGCAATGGACCATATAATGGTTGTCCCAGTCTGCTTTATTGGAAGAGAGGCTTATAATATATCCTGTTACAGTCTTTTTTTTGTAAAGGATATTGGAGTTGAAGTGTTTTGAATGAAACAATAATGTTGTGATTACTAATTATTTGTTTGGTTTCAAGTGAATCGGTGGTACTCCAGTACTCCATGATCTAGTAAAATTCGCTGCTACAAAAAGTACAAATGTAGGCTACATATTAGCCAACAGGTGGAGCTCTCAGAGTCTCACAATTTTCAAGTTGGTTGGCCTACAGTGTATACAATGTACTTTGCACATGTATTTGTTTTAGCAGCTTTGCAATTTAGGCATTTATTTTTTTGCACTTTTTCAATTTCAAATTCAAATTCAAATTCATTTATTTCACATCTGTAAAAAACATACAAGATACAATATATCGAGATCAATCAAAATGATTCCATAGTAAAGGAGTAATGAATATTGTAATATTTGTTTGTTATAAAAATCTTGATCTCTATCACCACCTCAAGTTATATTTATAAATGTAGGCTGTAGCCCCCAGTACCTACTGAGATCATCAAATCCGTATAATGTATTGTACCTGAACATGTACAATGTGATTCATGTAGCCATACATCATACGTGAACATGTAGACCTTTTGCACACTGTATTGTAACTCAGTCAGATGGCAGGTCCCAAGAAAGTGGCTTCTTTCATCCAAGTGATATTCATGACTTGAGATGTTTTGCATATTTAATGAGCTTGATGCAGACCAAAACACCTCTTTTCATTCGGTCATTGCTGCTCTACTTGTGCATCGAATTTCATGAATTTGGTATCATTGTAAAGAAGAAGAATCATTCTTTCAGGTCATGTGTTTGAATTTATTCAAAGATTTTGTAATATAGGTTAAAATTTTGATCTAAAATATGCTACAAAATAATTATTTTCACCTGACAAAAGCTGCTATTTTCACACTTTATTTTTGTTTGAGCCCAAATGATTTTTGATCATGACAAAGCTGAATATGTATGCTTTAAAATGATATAGGTTTTAAAATAAGAATTGGTTTAATCGGGTCAAGATCACACTTTTCATTTGCCAAGTACATAAAGCAGCTTGAAAACAAGAATACTGCACTCTGATTGGTCAAAGAGACCACACACTGGCAAATTCCAACGGTTCCAGTGCCTGGGTTCATGGGAAGGGCACACTTCCCATGTGGTAATCTCCTCAAATACCCCGCGCCTGTTGTTCTGTGAACCTTATCCAGCCAATCAGAACTCTGGATTTCATGCAAGTACAAAATTTCAGAAATCTCGTCTTGTACCTTGGTGGGAAAGGTGTGATCTTGACCCGATTAAAAGGTGCCGCATATTAAGAGTGGCATTGTGAGAAAGTACAGAAGTTCAGCTTTATGGTGATATAGATATCATTGAGGCTCAAAATAAAAAAGTTTTGCACAATTTACAAAAGAAAACAGAGGAAGAAAATTCAGTTTTGAGGCACATTTTCAGGCCAGAAATTTACTTATTTAACAAAATATTGTATACAAAATAAATGACCAATATGAAAGAGTAACATTTACTCTATCTGATGGTGCAATAATATTTAATTTAACTTGAGGTTAAAACAGGTAAATTCTTAGAGAAAGAAAATCTCACGAATCACGAGATTTTGCAAGGAGGAGGATTCAGCCACGAGATGATTTGGATGAATGTGGCCTTTTTGCTCATTAGCATAGGGACCTGTGGTCTGACTGAACTGTAGTACCATAACCCAAAGTCTGATCATTGCACTTTATAATGTACAATGTTACTGTCTGTACAAGAGTGTAGTCAAACATGTACATTTTCATGTTGACCTTAATGTATGATTATGGAGGGTATATCATGTACATGTACAGTATGTATAAAGCCTCCATATACATGTACATGTAAGTTTGTGTTTTGGAGTGGGGATTATGGGAAGCAGAGCTCACTCAGCTTGATTCCTCAGGGTGGTATCAATGGAATGCTGAGGAAGGTGGTTCGTGACCTCACATGACCTTCTCTAGGTCACCCTGCTATGGATATGTGACCTTCAGGGAAGATTGTATCACTTGTGATCTCCATGTGGACATGTTGGGTAGCAAGACAAGATTTTTGGAACCATCCGTAATTGGTACATGTATCTCCATGCTGGAACTTCACACCATTCATGATCTTTCTGTACATGTACATGTATGTACATGATTTGCATTTTCAAGATGATGTTGAAATCTCAAGTATATAATCTTTTAAGCTTGGATTTGATGTTTGTCAGGTATCTACATGTAATTTTGACAATGTTTCATCACTGGATCAAGGTCAAAGCCCATTTCTAATCAATATCCAAGTCAAGGTCAAAGACCCTCTGAGGTCAATGAACTTTGAGTTTTATTTTTAAATTAAAGGAGAATGAAACCCTTGAAACGAGCTGAATCCATATCAAAGAGAAAAATCAAAGAAACATATTGTTGAAAGTTTGAGGAAGATTGAATGAATAATAAGAAAGTTATGAGCATTTGAATATTGAGATCACTAGTGCCATGTAGATCCTCCTATCGGCAATGCGACCAAGATCTGTGATATCACACACGTACAACTCCCTCATTACTTTAGTACTTATTTCACTTATATTCTCACTTTTATAGAGTCTATCACAAGGTTAGGTGTTTTCTTTATGAGATGACAAGTACAGAGGTTTCATAACATTATATCATTGATGAATCGTTTGTCATATGATTAGAATGAGCAAAAAGAGATGTTTTGGGGTATATTTTCAGTGTCCGAATGGGAGAGTTGTACGTGTGTGACATCACAGATCTTGGTCGCATTGCCAATGGGAGGATCTCCATAGCATTAGTGATCTCAACATTCAAATGCTCATAACTCTTTTATTGCTAGTCCTATTTTACTCAAAGTTTTGTTGATCTTATTCTTTGATTTTTCTGCTTTCACAAAAGCTAACTTGCTCCAAGAGTTTCATTCTCCTTTAATGATTTCTTTCCTCTAATTTTGAAGCAAAGGATTTGAAATTTCAAGTAAATGAAAAAGAAGTGGAAATGCCCCAACTTTGTAGAAAGACACATTTAAATTTCAGTAGTTCTGTTGTGATGATGATTTTTTTCTTCTTAATTTTAGAATATGATAGATGTTTACACTAGACTGCACAGTAATTAACCTCTATATTTTCAGGCAAATACTGTGTATGTCTATGTGAGCATGTTTATGATGGATTGTCTAAATAATTCATGACGACCAATTGAGAATCAGATGACTTTTCTGATGAGAAATGCAGTTCTTATTTTCAGAAATGAATATTGCATTATAAATCAAAATGCCTTTATACATGTAAATATCACCATTCATTTTCATAAAATAAATCTTAGATGTTTCTCATGCATTTTCCTTCTCAGAAATACACTGTATGTATTTATAATTTAATTTGACTTTCACTTGCAAAGTAATGCCTAGATATTACCGTACATAACTGTTGAGGTCTTGTAGGAAAAAAAAAACCCTCTATGACTGTTTGAGTGTGATGCAATTGCATACTGTACATATTTAAATTTGTTAAAAAAAACACACATAATTTTAGTTCATGTACATGTACATAAGTATGTATTTGTTCCAGATCTTTTCAGCTCATACAATGTTGAATTATACTGCACATTGTATTTGTAATATCAATATGTCATATTAGATCTTGTAATATTCAAATTTGGTTTCTACAATGTAGGCCTATATCTACCAGATGTGAAAATAATTTGGTTCTTTTTTTGTTGCTTTTTTTCAGATGGCATCCAAGCCCAGGGTGTATGGGATAACTGCATGTCCTATGAGTGTAGGACATTACTCTTCAAATCCTTCCACAATTCCATAGAAAGGTATAGCACATCTAATTTCTCATATATGCGAGCTTGTTTTATTGATTGTTGTAGTTCAATATATCTTTCTTTAGATTTTTCCTGAATCATTTTTTCCTTTACATTTCTACCATTGTCAAAACTCAAAATATTATTCAGTTTATTATTTTTTTAACACTTTTCTTCCTTCTTTTTGTACATTTTTTCCACATGTGTATCTTTAAACTGCTGCAACTGCAAGTTCAAGGGCCCCCGTTTCACAAAGAGTTTCAACTATGGTAGCTTTGCCATTATTTGTTGATGAAAGGGACAAGGATGTACTCTGCATTTTGTTGCCTTCCCCAGGTCTAACAGTGTAGTTGTCACCTGGTAGAAGAGGTCATGGTGCACCCATTGGGAAGGTTGTGACCTTGGCGACCCCCATCAGCAGTTCCATAGCTGATCTACTTTCAATGCTGATTCACCTCCCAGCAGCGCTCCTTGATAAGATGTATTTACTCATGTCTATTCTAAAAAATAAGGGGGGGGGTCACAAAGTCCAGCCAAGCAATGCCAATGCGCAGAGGTGTTAATGTATGAGCTCATTGATGATACTGCAGGCAGTGTGTGTCCTATGAGCACGATCGGACCAATGAGGTGATATACTGTACATAGCTACTGCTGGCCTCAAAAAAGGAATTTGAATGGGCAATGCCACTTGATGGTGAGGGGCACTTTTACAAATAGGCCAGGCAGTATGCATCATTGGGAACCAAAGCCAGATAGAAGGGCACCAAGGCCACTATTGAAGGGCCATGAAATGAATTGTATATAGGAGAATAAAGCACCTCGGCCAAATGAAATAAGACACAGTTTTAGTGTCCTCAACATTGATCAAGCGCAAGGGGGCATAGGGGCCATGGCTTCCAGTGGACTCCTGATATTACATGCAACTAAGAAGTTAAGCTCTGTAATCTGTGTGAAACATACTCTGTATTCTTCCCAGATTAGAAAATGCTCAGTATTTTCTCTAATGAACTTTGATGGACCAGAGCTTAGTACAGAGTGAATGCTATGTGGACGTGATTAAAGAAAATATAAAAACAAAACCTTAGTGATCAAAAGCTTCTAAAAAAGGTGAATCCTCAAGTTCAACGCTGTTTGAAAATGGCATGAAATAGAAACTCTGTATTTCCTTTAAAAATATGAAGAATAGTTGATGTAATTATGTATGATTGTTTTTTCAATGTAATTTTAAAGTTTCAGTGCATGTTTTAACAAGCTGATTTCTTTTCTCTTTGCTTGGTACAGATGTCTACTAAGTGGTGGTTACGTCCGGTTAGGGAGATGGTTCGTAAAACCATTCACAAACTATCCTATACTTGGAGAAAACCTGAGGTAAGCTTTGATTGATTCTCCTATAACCTTTTCGTTTTAAAGGGGAGTGAACTGTGTGTGGTCTATCATTGACTGTGTGTTATAAATACATAGTCTTAAAATATACGTTTTCAGGTATTTACTAATACTACAGAGAATAAATTGACCTATAATTGTATATTTGCATAGAGAAACTAAAATGTTTTGAGAGGAAAAGTAATTGTTTTGCTTCTTGGTATCATAATTATTGCAGTATAATTGTATTGAGTAGGGACAGTGATTTTCCGTTTCTAAAAATTGCATTTTTCCGTTTAAGAAAATCTCAAATTCCGTTTCAGCATGTCTGAAAATGGAAATTCTGTTTCCCCATAGACTTTTTGTACATGAAAAAGTGACAATTCCGATTACATAGAAAACCAATACGCAATAAGTAGCGATGTCAAAATGCTAGCGCTGGTCAAAATTTGCATCTACCAATGTACTAACATCGCTTTAAAATCCCATTTTATTAGAAGAGATTCGAGCTCATGAATACATCCTCACCTTTCATATTATTAGCATTATTTTATGGTTAAATGGGATTTTATCGCTGATTTGGGGACTATTCGGACATCGTTTTGAGCAGTCGACGACTTCCGCCTATCCGCCATTTTGGATTACATAGAAAACCAATACGCAATGAGTAGCGATGTCGAAATGCTAGCGCTGGTCAAAATTTGCATCTACCAATGTACTAACATTGCTTAAAATCAATTTTAATCGAAGAGATTCGAGCTCAAAAACTATTTAGAGAAACATAATCAACATGAATACATCCTCACCTTTCATATTATTAGCATTATTTTATGGTTAAATGGGATTTTATCGCTGATTTGGGGACTATTCGGACATCGTTTTGAGCAGTCGACGACTTCCGCATATCCGCCATTTTGGATTACATAGAAAACCAATACGCAATGAGTAGCGATGTCAAAATGCTAGCGCTGGTCAAAATTTGCATCTACCAATGTACTAACATCGCTTTAAAATCCATTTTAATCGAAGAGATTCGAGCTAAAAAACTATTAAGAGAAACATAATCAACATGAATACATCCTCACCTTTCATATTATTAGCATTATTTTATGGTTAAATGGGATTTTAACGCTGATTTGGGGACTTTTAGGACATCGTTTTGAGCAGTCGACGACTTCCGCCTTGAAGAAGTCCATCGCAAGCGTTCCAACTTACCCCAGTACGGGGGGGGTTTGGCGAGGGCATAGTGACGAAATTTTTCGAGGTTTGATAAGGGTTAATATTGCATTAGGAGCCTAGAATAGGCCTTAAATGCACACTCAGACCTAACTGAGAAACAAAACAAGCATGGTATACAATACATGTTCAGAAGAGTGTGAAATACTTTATACCTTTTTTCTCATATCCAATGTTTTTATTCATAATTATGTTTGGGATAAGTTGGAACATGTTCCAACTATCCCCTTCAATTTTGTTCCAACTAACCCCGGAGTCCCATTTGACATTTATATGCTTACAGCACAAAAAAGGGACTTCACCATGGCATATTAATAACCTTATTTTGTAGCTTTTTACAAGCGTCTATTATACCCCCAAACTGGCCAACTTGATCAATAAACTTCTCTGAGATAATAAAACATTTCTGAAAGAGAAAAAAGTTACTCAGAAGGTGAAAAAACAAATTTCCTTCCAACTTCACCAGGTTTGTTGCACATGTGTTGTCTGTAATATGGTGGATGGCTGTTAATAATGGCAATAAATTGAGGGCACTTACCCTGTGTTCCAACTAACCCCGGTCTCCCCTACATGTATTTAATGAAATGTGGACATAGGGGTAATCCAGTATCATTGCTAATATTGCACAAGTCGTAGATCACTTGATCAAGGTCAAATGTCATTTAGGGTCAATGAACGTAGTAGCATATTGTATGAACGGTGTTTTTTTGTGAATAATTATTTTATAGTATTTTCAAAGTCAACGATGCTGCTTTATTGAATCGCGCAATGCAGGCGAGACTGCCAGAGGCGCTCCACTTGTTAAGATATGCTGACTTTTCTCAATACTGGTGACATGTTCCTGTGTGTTAAAGGGGAAGTTCACCGTGACAAAGAGTCTATTGTAAAAGAAAAAGCAGAAAAAATGTTAGTGAAGGTTTGAGGAAAATCTATCCAAGAACAAAGAGTTATAAGAATTTTAAATATTTGATATGCAAGCAGCTGTCCTGCATATAGTATGGTTGAAAAATATCAATGAAATGTCATTTTCTCAGAAACTTGAAGATTGTTTTTATTGTACCTTCAGTATATCAACAGACAAATCATTTCACACCCGCTCCTTACAAGAAAAAAAAAAGAGATAAGTCACAATGAACCATTAAAAAAATGAAATTTATGTATTTTATCAGTCTTGCCGCCCCTAAGTTTCCATGACAAAAAAAGGAAGAGGAAAGGAAAGAGAGAAGGGTGTAATATGATATTTTCTGAATATTATGAAAAACCTATCAAATTTTTTTTGGATTTTTGTTATACACATGTTGATTAAAAAAAAAATTAATGTGATACACCATATCTAGCCCCCTCAATTTTTTTTTGCTAATCATGCCGCTGCATTTTATATTACATAACATGGGGAACCTGCTTGTATATGACACCACAAATCAAAAACTTAAAATTCTGATAAATTTCTTAATCTTTGATAGATTTTGCTCAAACCTTCACCATTATTTTTTTAATTATTTTTTCTGCTATTTTTGCAACATCTTTACATCAGGGTGATCTTCCCCTTTAAGAAGCATCTGAATGGAATGTTTGATTTTTAGCAAATAAGTAAACAATTAAAAGTCAACAATTATCAAATTTGATTTGGAATATTTTTCAAATGAAGATTTTAATTATTAAACAGGAATAGTGCAAAGGTGTGTATTTGTGGAAAGAAGATCGTATGTGAGTTGTGAAAGCACAGGGATCATTGTCATGTAATTATTCATTTGCGCAACAGCTGGTATTATATTTTGAATGGCATTGTGCTGGAGCACTATAATAAGTCAGACATGCATAGTTTCTGTGCTCAGTGTCATACATGTATATGTTGGGCCTACATGTAGGCCTACACACACAAGTATATTTTGAATTATGCAGGCATGCCTATCTGTAATATAAGCTGGGAATAGCAAATTACAATTTTTGATGATAATCACATTGAAATTACAGAAAACAAAGTATCATTCTTTGTACATTGTATTTGTATTTAATTCATACTTGTTAAAAGATCGTTTAGTTTCATTTGAACCCTTCATTATTTGGAATGGTCGTGTTCTTTACCCTGGCCTGAACTATTTGTGCATTGCATTATATATATATATATATATATATATATATATATGCACTCGGCGAAGAGCAAGAAATGACATGCTCATGCTCGCAATCTCAACATCAGATGAACACACCAAATTCGAGGATGTTAGATTGTAATGAAGATTTAAAGTGATTGGTTAACATTGGTTTGACTTTTTAAAAATCTGAGCTAGAAGGTCACACTTGTCACCTCTGTCTGTGATATGTTACAAAAATGAAGCCCAGAAAAAATTGCATTCGAAAATAATTATTTAGTGCTTCAAAAATTGAAATATAAAATGACCGAAAACACCATGTTAATTTCATCCCATACACTTATGTGTACTATTTAGGCGTCTATAAGACGCCTATTTACAAAATCGGGGTTTGCCTTGTAGTTTGAGCTTTTCATTCTCAATAATGGTTGTTTTCAGGGTTTATTAGTTCTAAAAATGCACTTGTACACATGTTTCATCTTGGTTTGAGAATTTTTTTAATCAGCTGCTCACAAAGTTAAACAATACCTTTTATAAGCAAAGGACTGTATACTTTAAGATCTTTTTCAACAACAACATTGGAGTACAATATGTACGTGTTATTGACATACTACTTCTACTACTACTACTGCTACTACTACTACTACTATCCTCATACGTGCCCTGTGGCACATAATGCCTCCACGCTTTTTACCATTTTGTGCGGTCTCTAGCACAACCCCTGGCCTCATTCCAACCCTTCCATCCATAGGTATTTCTCTCTTTCTCCTACAGTTCTCCTCCATGTTGTTTTCGGTCTGCCCATTTTATGTCTCCTCCTGGATTTCATGTTAGAGTTATTGACATATTAAACCGTACTGCAAAATTATATTCACAGGTTTACAGGGATATACAGTTGATTTTTTCGAACATACTCCTAGTATTCATTTTGTGGCCAGTAAAGAAAATTGTATTTTTTTTAAAACTTAGGCCTAAATGTTTAAATTTTGGAAGTAAAATATTCTCACACAAATTTCAAATTTTAATCCCTACTATTACAAAATTTGACTAATGTACAGTTTGGATAATTATTACTATCTTTATTTTGTTTGTTTCCATTCCAATAATTATAGTAGTGACAGAAGTTTGTTTATTTTGTTTCACACGGTTTGGCTTCACTTGTTTATTTTTATATGCAAATCATTTGCATTCTTCAATGATCGTGAGGCTAGTAATTGGGGTGTAGCACTGTCTGTAAGTTCTCCAAGTTTTAAGCGTGTGCAGTATGGTCTGAATAGCAGTGAGGCTCACGACTCAAAATTGCTAGATCTACAAAAAACCCTCAATATACTCACTAGATGGATCGGAAACTTCTCGCAATATGCTTTTACAAAGTAAGAAAACTTTCAACCTGGGGAGGGGAATTCTCTATGAAAGTCGCATAATCGAGGGGAATTCTCTAAGAAAGTTCGCATAATCGAAAAGTTCCTACTATTTTGCAGGTTTTCCATTTTAAACGGTTGTGATTTGTTTACCTGATTGCTAAGAAAGCATGCAACCAGAGGACTGACAGCTTAATATTCTCTCCGAGGGGTCTGGTAATGAGGTTTAATGCCATAGCAAAGCGCACTAGCGCACAAAGTGGGAATGGAACCCGGGTCACCGGAATCCGAAACGCCCGCTCTACCGTCTGAGCTATGCCACCTCCCCGTTTGAGAATAAATCATGTAATTTGCTTTTACCCTGCCAAAATACCCTATTCCGGATCAGAAAATACCTGGTATTCTTAGTTTTCATGTCTCTCTGAAATTACCATTTTTGCATAAATCTATAAAAGAGTAATCGATTAAATATTTGTCTTGATTCAGCAACCAATATCTTCCAGCAATTATTGAAATCTGCAAACATGGTGCCTCAGTTTGTCCTGAGGCAGAAATCTGAATTTGATGTGATGATGTGCATACACAATAATGAGGACTTTAATTGAACACAGTGCACATCTGGAAACTTCTTTGCTTTTAACTTTTTTTCTGAAGGGGGGGGGGGGGGCAAAAAGAGTCATAGTTGAAGATTATGAGCTTTCTTTACGTTAAGTACATGATCAAGTGTTTGACATATTTGCCCGTCTTCGATGCAGGCATGCACATGTACTTCAGCCTACTCAGAAGCTTTACTTTACATGTACATGTATGTGTACAGCTTGTACATTTGTGCATGTACAGTGCAGAGGAAATGTTAAATTTTAAGGATTGTGGTTGCGATGTATTAATGTTCATCTTTAAAATTTGTATAGATATTGATATTCTTGTAACACTGAAGAGCTACTTCCCTGATTTTCTACTAGTTGAACGGTGACCCTGTCTCGTTACCACATGTATGATCTATGCTCGCTTGCACTGCACTGTTCCACACTTGTAAGTGGGTAGAAGTGTAATCCGAACCCTGCTTTGCCTATTTAATGAGTGCGCAGGCAGAAGCAGCGTGCAGTACTTGCTAAATGGCAGCATTACGCTAGTCTCTTTACACAGGCTGTACGAACAATCTCTTGCTGAGATTATGAGAGAAATCTTGGCTGTGAAGTAGAAAATGAATTTTATGTTGAAAATGTTTCTTTGAAAAGAACGTTTATAAGAAAACATGATATTTAATGGAGTTTGTATCATGTTGCATCAAATAAATACATGTATCCCACCATGTTGATTTGTATGTAGGATATTTATTTTAATGGGAATCTTGGGTTCTGGAAAAGATAGAAATAATTACTGTGAGTTTTTAATTTCAATGTCATAGAACTTTTTTTTTTGTAAAAAGAAATGTATCACTATTTTTTTATTTATGTTGTACATTATGTTTGTTAATTATTTCTGTTGGAAAAATGCTGAAATAAAATCAAATCAAATCAAATCAACTTAGAAGAAAATCATAGCAGGTCCACTGCGAATGATTGGTCTTCGGATCCCCCACATTCAAAGTAGTTCCAAAAACAAAAAAACCCAAACTGAAATGTTTGTACCCATATGGATAGGGCCTACTATCAATTCCCTGGTCCCATGTATTCATTTTTTTTGTATGTGAGTTCTTGTGCATAATGAAGTATCTTTGATGAGTCTATTGCATTACAGCAAACACAAGGGAAGCATTTCATAATAGTACTCGTTGGATTTATTGTCCATCAAAATCTTATGAGTTACCATAGTAATGGTCAGACTCCTGTGCTTCTCAGCCAATCAAATCCATGGAGATTTTTGTCAGATGACAAATAATGATGAAACGGCAATGCTATCCATAATAAAAAAGTAGTTTACACATTACCATGACTTTGAAACATGGTCTTCTGCAATATGATCTCATTACAAGAACCTGTAGATTTGATAAAGCAGGATTAAGAATATTTGGTTCTTGCATTGGGTGTGTTTCTTGAGACTAGGGGCAAAGCTCTGGCAAATATTCTCCACTGATCTCCACTTTTCCATGACTTTGATGTAGTGGGGAGACATCTAGTGAGTTGACCTCTTTCTACCCAGGGGAAAAAATCATTTTAAATGAGACATGTCTGCAGTAGTGTAAAGAACCAGGAGTACGGTAGGAAAAAAAAATGTGTGGGGGTTGGGTGAATATGCTAATCAGATGTTTTCCCCAGCTCTTAACATGGAAGCTGAACACACCTTCACACAAGCCTGTTGGGGTATTGCGAGATCACAGGGAGTTTATTTATAGATGCCGAGAAGGGCTAGGATTATAAATTATTTGGGGAAGATCATTGGCTTTTCTCTGATGTGTAATCAACTAAATGGCATGCAGTGCAGCAAAACTCACTTTTTAATTTTCCGTAGTCTTTAACTGTTCGGATTTGATGCCGACAAAGTGGACATTGAATTTGATCTGTTAAATATTGAATTTTGGAGAGGCGTTAATTCCAATGAATTGGTTAGAATGGAAGTGGTTGGTAGAATTTAATTGATTAGAGATTGAAAACATTACAAGTTCACATATATCGATGCTTTATAATCTTATTTTAATTTGATAAATTTGAGGCCTACATGTATTATCTTGTAATATCCTTTTCTGAATAGTTTTAGCTCATCATGTGATTTTTCTTAATTTTCTTTTTTATTTCATAATATTTTTTTTGGAAAATCTGTTAAATGTAATGACATTTTAATACTTTTATTTCAACCGATTTGACACATTTCCACCATCAATATTCTGTAGTTTTCAATGTGTTAATTAGAATGTAAAACATTAAAACAATTGAAATTCATGGGACAGAGGAGTTTCCCCCACTTCTAGATTTTTTATCTCTTATAATTTCAGAAGGAGAAGGCTTGGAATTATGTTTTCACTCTTGCAAGGGAACACAAATGCTGCATACGCACGCACGCACGTGTTTCGCCTCCTCATGGGCCTCTTTCTGTACAAATAAAATGTTTGTTTTCCAATGGCAATAGAAAATGAGAGTGAACGAATAAGCTCTTCATATCAAATCTTGATACATGTAGTAGTAGTAATAATAATTTCAGAAATAGGATACCATTCAGTAGTTCTACAGCTGTTATCAATAACCACAGGTGACACTTTTATTGAATTTAACATTTAACTATAATATTGACAAATATGGGTAATTCAAGGATAATAGACTTGTACATACTGTATCCCTTATGCTTGATTATTTGGACCTAGAAGTATGATGATAACTCATCATAAGCCTGTCAATTCCAGGTACAGTATTTATAGCGCTGTATTACTCTTTGCCATCAGGAAATGCAAGGTTGAAAAAAAGGAGGAAAAATCATGAAGAACTGTGCTACAGATGAGGGTACTGGTATATACACATATATATGTACATGTAATGTACAGGTTAGGAAATAGGAAATATCCTTTGCATAATGTGTTATTACATGTTATATGTAGCTGGCACAAACTATTAAAAGAAGGTTTGACATTGATCTATTGCACATTCTCTATAATACATGCAAACTAAAATTAGTAGGCCTAGTCCTTGCTATTATATCAACCTCACCCCCCCCCCTCGTACATGTACAAGTTTTTCTTTGGCAGATTAATTAAAGTTTGATGTAAGTTTCAGGTAAGGACTGGGGTTGAAGTTGGGGAGTGGATCAATTTTTCTTTCTAAGAAACACATCTTGTGCATATATGACGATGATGGTCATAGTCAAGCATTACATTTCATCGTTACCCATTGAATGTTGTACAGGTCAATATTGTCAGTTTTGAAAAGTAAATGTGTATGTCAATAATTTGTTTTTTTTCTTTTGTTTGTTGCCTCAACAGTGTTTTTCATTTTGGTTTTGAGATTACAGTACACACATTGCTTTTTATAATACATAGAAGGCCTTTTTCAGATGATTGTAAGACAACCCTTAAATAGTGAAATTCCCAATTCTGATTTTTTGTTATGCACTTGGATTCAATGTTTCTTCTTTCCTTGTAGGGTTATCTTACACATATTGCATACCGTATCAGTATTACACGGTATACGTGAATGGAAAAAAGTGTGAATTTAATCAGTGGAAAAGGTCATTATAGGGACCGAGAGATAGCCCAGGGCTTTGTAATGTGAGTAGTATATCGCTACTATGCTACTGAGCACTACTGCTACTGAGCCGCTACTTTCATAAAAAGATGGAGATATTCACACCTAGATGTATACAGTACATGTACATGTATGCAGAGTCCACAAATCTTCATTTTTGATAGAGGGATCATACTCAGACATGAATGTGAGCATGTACGTGAGTGGCTTGTGCCAAAATGGCCAATGTTTAAAGTTATTTGTTAGTGTTAGGCCCTTGGTTTGCATACAATCAGTATGTAGGTTTACCAGTAGGCCCTATATTTTTTGTTTTAGAAAGATATATGTAATTCAAAAATTTTGTTTCTGGCCAAAGATGAGAATAGACAACAAATTTTATAAGTTTTTCTTTATATTTCCAATTTTTTCCCCTGAAACCGTTGTAAAAATGTGAATGGTATTCAGAGAGTATTAGCATTGTTATCCCTTCAAAGATGTGTTTGTGCTGTGTTACAAATGGACCTTGTTTTGACCTTCCATGAATACTTCACCAACTCACGATGGTTTTCAGGCCTTTTTGTGTTTTCCGTTTATTGTTAGAAGTAATAATACTGATTTGAAATCACTCTCCGAGTACCCATCAGGAATGATTGATTATTGTGTGGTAAAAATAGAGAGGGTGCATGTGTGAGGCTTCTATCATTGTAACAGTGCCGGGCAATGTATTCAATTTTATTGATGGTTCTTTACCATTAGGGGTACTGTACATGAAGCTGTCCAACCTTCCATACTAGTTCTCTAGCTTTATCATTATTGTAACCAACATAATGAGGGTGCATTCTTATTCTCTTATGTGGACATACTGGACAAGGACTGTAAAAATATAAATTAATGTTGCCAGTATGTTACTACAGGTAGTAAGTGTACAGCGCTATTTTCACATTTTTCAGGGATGCCAGTTTTCTGGCTATTTTCGGAATTCCAGCATTCCATTTTTTTAACCATGAATTCCGGCTTTGTCAATAATTGTTTGTCTTTTCCATTGATCCAACCGCCGATCAGCTGGAAAATATAATAGAGAATAAACAACAAAGAATAAAGCAAGGAAATTACGAGACGGCCAAAACAAAAATTAGACTTCTTCAAAGATGTTTCTTGCAGTGCATTATTCACGCATTATATTCATAGTACGTTACAGTCATTGCATTGGCATGCGCATATATCTAGAAACTACTGAAATGAAAACAGCTATCGCTATCGAATTTGATTTTCTTTGCGAAATTCGGATGAAGTCAAACAAACTTTATTTAAGTTATGGCATGCAATTGACAATTTGGAGCCCTTGAAGCTCCTTGCTATAGCACTTTTGAAGGATGTTATTTAGGACATTTATCTTGTGAGTATGCAACTATTGGGCTTAGTTTTGCTGCTTTGATCATCTTGCGACCATGTCGTGTCAGCGGTGGTGCATGTACTGGGGTTGAGCGAGCCGGCGATCTCATCCTTGACGGGCATGGCTGGCGGGGCAGGCGAGCGGTGCTCGCTAGCACCCTCTTGCAGGCGCAGCTGAGCTATGGCGCTCGGGCTTTGTTTCAACCGGGACAAGCGCATTTTTTGTAATTTCGTTGAACTCCAAACAGGGTAGCAGCAACTCCCATCTTTTAACGTCTTTTGGTCTGAAGCGGTTGGGGCTTGAACTCTGACCTCCCGAAGAGCATTTTTACTACTTCTACCCATTTCAGGTTTTTGAAACACCAAGTACATAATAAAACCACAAGTCAAAACATAACAGTGGACACCTTACATGACCCCTCCTCTTCAGGTCAAATGGTGCTATGCAGCTGTGTATTAATGTTTTTTCTTTTTTTTGACTGTGCAATCAGATGATAATGTAGCCATTAAAAACCGAAGCCTTTGGAAATACATTTGATAGTGAGTGTAGAAACTTGTAAATCTCCAATTGGGATAAACTTGATAAACACAGCCTTTTTATCTGTACGCAAAGGTATGAGTGTAGTATAATTGCTGTTTTACATTTATAGCACATGTATGAAACGCATAAGCCTGTTTTATCTACTGTCCAGCTTGTGGGCCTCTCGCTGAGTTCATTGGCTGTATGAGTCATGGCCAGAACGGCTTTATGGCCATGTGTGTGTCTAGCCAAATGGATGACCCTTTATATCACATATATATCACATATTAATCACATATTAAGGGTAATCAAATTGACTTGAAGCAATCCAAACAAGGAGAGACTGGTACATGAACATACATTATCCAATCCAGCAATTTGTAGAGCAACAGAATCTTGGTATCTAATTAAATGGCCATATTTTATTTTTTTAAATACCTTTATTCTGTTGAGTTTTTTTATTGCTTTCTAAATGGAGAGAATTTTTTTCTCCAAAATTTACTATTTCACTCCTATTATTTATTTCCCTTTTTCAGTGACCACCATTCTGTAAGTTTCTCATTCTTTCTTCATGGGGAAAAGACGGTATGCAGCAATGTAGAAGTTGGCCTGCATCAACCTGTCTGTCGGCTTACCGCTGATCATCTGGCCATTGCTCAGGGTTCAGCAACTGCAGTGCCGGGTAAGAAAATATGAAGATATTTGATCAAGTGATGATAACATTCGATGAAAACTGACAAGTTTATTCATGCCTAACATGAAGCATTGTTATCAGAAATGATCGTCTGTACAATATTACATTATGATAGCACATATAAAAATGTTTCAATATATGCTTTCAGTGGACCTTGGTTCCAGTAAAATTATGGTTATGGCTTTATTACATTTAGTCACTATTACAACAGTTTGATCCTTCCATGCTCTGACTTTGACTACATGTGACATAGAAATTGTTTGGCAAGTCTGTTGCTAACAGACACCAGTGTCATGGGGGTTTTGAACCTTGTCCCCTGTGGTTCACCCTCTAGTTGTATTCTCGATGTCAGCTCATAACTGAAAGAGATGTCAAGTTATGTGAGTGTAATGTATAAATATAATCAGATCGCTCAATCATTATGAATTGAGAGGATAGAATCTGAATAAACACCAAACCCAAATCTTGTCTTGGAATATTTTCCTATTTTCTTGATTATTTTATTTTCTGAAACCCTGTCTTTTCCTATTTTTGAGCAAAATCATATTCATTTTTCCAGGAAGAAAGCTTGGGAGGTCTTTATAGCATTTTCTCATGTTGATTGTACTGTATTGTTGTAATATCCACATTTTTTGTGTGTTTGTTACCCACTTTATTTAGTGATCCTATCCCCATATGGCCTAAGTGGTTTCCTCACTGGACAAGCCTACAAGGCCACCCACCAGGTTGCCCAGAGGATCCTCTTTGAATGGCAGTGCTTCTACCCTATCAAGCTGCAGAAGACGCCAAAAGGGGAGCGTGATCGACACCATCATCACCACCATCATCATCACCACCAACACCATCATACTCAGCACCATCCCCATCATTACCATCCCGGGTACAGAGAGGAGGAGGAGGACAATACCATCCCTGCAGTGGTGGAGGTTCATGTTGGTGAGTTTCTGGAATATTCTTTGGAAACCAGGGTGTTGTACCAGGAGCTGATCTACCCAGATTAGACGCAATTCTTTGTAATGGGTGACATGGGTCCAACATTGTGCCCCCCCCTCCATTGGTATTGTATTTAACCCGGCATATTGCACCACTGGTTCATAGGTTGCAAGAGGGCACTCCCTTGAAAATCTCAAGATCTCAATTTCAATCGCATTTAAGGTCCGACCAAGACTTGATGTGGTCTTTAAGAAGAGCCACATGAGATGATCTTTATTATGTATGATGACAGGAGCACTAGGTGGATGCACAATGAATGTCCTGCCCATCACCTTTGGCAGCTGTCTATTTTGGAAATTTTTCTCAGGGTTTGTGCAGTTTTTAGTTCTCAACAATATCATTATGAACATTGGACCAGGAGAGTAGATTATTATTATTGACTATTCATCTGATTGCCCATGTACTTCAGTGGCAATTGATTAGTTCTATGGCATCTACCATTTACAAGAATTAAATAACTCAAATTTATTAGATAGTAAATACAATACACTACAATAAAATACATACATTATTCACACACTGGATTCCTCAAGTATGTCACATTTTTAATCACACAAAAATAGCTAGGCCTTTAGTTCTAGATTTCAAGGTTGATAGGGTGTTATAAAGGTGAGAAAAGATAATGTTGTACGTGGAGATTCTATAAATTGTGTATTGTAGGTATGTTGTGCATTAGAGAGTAAATTGCTTCCTTTCCTTTTGCATGTTCAAATCATCACAAAGCCATTGTTTGTAAAGCTGGCAACTGATATACTTTCAGTGATACTATGCTGATAGGATTATACCTACTAATCATTCAGCCTATTGCTGCCAAGCATTGTTTGAATGAACTATTGAATTGAATAGTATTGATGAGATTCTTCTGGTTATAAGAAAATTCAAAGTCAAGCTCTCAAACTCCTTGGTAATGTCAAGACTTCACTCAGCAGACTAGAGTACAATTTCATCACAGAATCATTTTTGACAAACGGCTTTATATTACTCAAAGAAATCAGAATTTGGATATCATGAAACAGGCTTCTTTGTACGTGAACGAATCAGCACTTTTCCTTTGCCTATAATTCAATAATGCATCTCGCGAGGGATAATTGCAGAGCAATCCCATACCTGCAGTCATGCTATGAATTTCTAGCATGCGCAAGTGTTGGTTTCTTCCTTGTGATTGTTTGGCAAGCTTCCAAAAACGAGATCCGACCAACATCACTTTCCAGTCATGATTCATGTAAACTGACAATATACACATTTGAGCATTTAGAGCATTATAATGTTCATGGCAGTTGCAATAAAATTTGTAAAACATTTTATCCCCCCCCCCCGAGCAAGTGCCGTTAATTTTCTTGCAGTGCATAGACTTAGAATTAGAATTGAATGGGAAAAGGTTCCTTAAATGTTGGAAATGCATTGGTTTGCTGTCAAAGAAATATGTTTACTGGATTACATCACTTCAATTATGACATTATTGCAATTCAGATATTCAGGCATATTTATGAAAATTGTGACTTAAATTATAGATTTTACCTAACAGGTGGCTTTTATTTTTTTATCAATTATCTGTCATTTGTCTTAATTGAACATTATTGATCACTGAAGGTGAACTTTTAGATTTTTTAAGTTTTGTAGTATTATCGTTATTTAAAAGGAAACTCCTTAACCCACATATTTTCAGACACACTTGCTGACTTTCAATAGAGCAAGATGATATCAATATTCAGAATCAGATAATATGCTCATTTGTAAAATGAGAAGACGAGAATAGGAGGCGTGCATCCAATTACAAAGAATGGTTGGTCATGGCTGTATATCAAATTTCACTCAGAACGCAGCAGACAAGCCTTGTTGAATGATAATGGTTGAATCCATATAACTGCAGACAATGATGTCTTGGTGTATGTTGTCAGACAGGGCCACATGATTCAGGGAAAAATTACAGGTGGCTGGGGCCGTTGGGCGATATATCCCCAAAATGCAAAAGCCTTGGAAACTAAAAAAGGAGCCCCGTAAATCCCCAATCATAGCAATGTTAAAGCTAATCTGATGTTGCAGATGTAGGCAGTAAGTTGTGAAAAGTAACCCCCAAAAATTAAAACATTTTTTTTGCCTGATGAAATTGTCTGGTACATCTGAAGGGTCTAATGGCTGCAATCGAGAAAATTTTGAGATCATGATCCATGTTTATGCTACTGTCCAACTGACGTAATTGCCTTCATACCAACTGATGTTATGTCATTGGAAGTAACATAACATTTTGATGGTCTGGACTCGTGTGACTCTAGCATTACATTTTGTAATACCCTTTTTTCACAAGCATGTTCAGGCAAAGTTTTGGGTCAATATTTAAACCAAATTTGATATTTAAACCAAATTTGATATTTAAATTTGGGCAGATGCTGTATGTTTTTTAATTTAAAGGTCCACCATAGATCAACATTGATGCATGTGTTTCATGAAAAGGAAGCCTATGTACCACTTCAGGGCAGTGTGACATCATAAACATCATTGTGAATCCAGTTGCATTTAAACGATTCCAGTAAACAAGATTCTGACAGAGATGCATTTCAAAATTGGATCTTTACCATTATTTCTTATGGGCATTTTCAATGTTGATTTTGTAAAATATAGAAAAAAAAACGTAATGGTTATAGTGGAGAATTTGTTGTGTGAATGCAACAAAAGTCAAGGTAAAATATCCTCCATATCTTCCTTCTCATTTCCTTTACTATTAAGTAATGTACAATAATTGCAATAACTGCATTTACGGGTCAATCTTTTTCTTTTCCAGTAAAGAGAAAAAAAAAAACGACTACAAAGCTTAAGTCGTTTCCAATCTTAAGATTTATCACCTATACTTTTAATAATATTCGAAAGAGAAGATGTTTTTAATTTTAATAACCAAAGTTTTTGTTGTTCTTGTTATATTGAAAGTAATGTTAGCATACAAAATGAATAATAATACTAATAATATTGAAAAAAGGAAATTGATAAAAAGATTTTAGGAAATAGTTTTCATTTAATGTTACACAACATAAAAAATATATTCAGCAAGCAGCTTATTTCTTGTACTTAAGCAATGCATGCAATATAATATGAAGATGTATGTTTAGTCAAAATCCTTTGAGATTAGGGGTTTTCCCTGTTTTTTTTATTACAACCCTCCCCCCAAATGAAGTCGCCTTTGAATGCATTCCACCTAGAAAGGTAATGGCACTCTGTTCAAGTTTGGTGATGAAGTGGAACTCCTCGTGCGACAACACATTGATCACTTTTGATGTCCACCTTTGTCAAAATCAACTCCATGGCGACATCAATGGTCAATGATTACATTGGTTGGTGGTATGGTTGCCATCAATGCTTATTTTTGGGGTGACTAGTTCACTACAACTACGAAACTTAATGCCAGGAACTATAAACAACTGTGCTGTTGAAGTGAATACATGCATCCGTATGTAGTCCCTGTATTTCCCCTCACTTTGATGAGGATTGAAGGTTTCCTCTGAAGAATTAATGAGATGTGCCCCAGTCTCATGCTACCCCCTCTTTCCTGCTCGCTGCGTTGACCTAGTCTTCCATTGCAGACACTATTGTGACTCTCTGCAGAATGGAATTGCCAGTTGCCCTTTAATGTATTGATAATTGTACAACACTGGCATTTTACAAGGTCACCAGTCCATTAATTTTCTGTGCATGCACCAAGCTATCCAACAGTGTTTCTGTTGTGTAGTTCCACACAGTTATTGGTGGCCTTGAATTGTAGGGCATGTTTTCTTGGATGAATTGATAGTTGTGCAAAAGTTAGCCAACAGGCCTAGGACGTCTCCTTTGTATGACTTTCCAATGTTAAGACATTCCTATCTACAGAGTGTGTACCAGTCCTGGTTTTTATTCATCTTCTTGCAAAGGAGCAATTGTCCTGACTGAATTGTCCATGGGCTCATTGCAGAAAGAGTTGCAATAAAAACAACTCCAGAAATCAAACCCAATTTGATTGTCAACCAATCGGAACCAGGTATCTGGTACTCTGGATTGATCTCTTTGATGGCATTTAGATGCAACTCTTTCTGCTATTGGTCCCAGGTCTCCATAACATATAAGTACCAATGAATCACAAACTTGCAGCATTACCCAATCAAAACGCAGTTTCATGTGCATTTTTCCCCCAACAAATTGTATGAACTAAGCAGAATCAATGTTTTGAACTTTGAAATGGCTGCAAATCTTTTTTTACATTGCTTTTGAATGGTCAGAACCTTCAGAACATAGATTTAAACCCCAAGTTCAATGTGCAGACACCATTGTGGCATCTGCATGGTCCTGTAGCCTAAAACTTAGCATTTGATCATAGGGCCGATTATTTACAATTTGTTATATTGATCACTATTCGCAATCTACCGTACAAAACAAATGTACAATCAATCGCTAATCTCTGTTCCAGGGTTCTAATCTTACTGAAGCAGGGCATGTGCCTGCAATAATTGGTCTTTCCCTTGAAGTTGAACAACTCCTGTCTCACAGGAGATCCCAAAAGATTTACACTAGGGACTGTGCCTGCAGAAATTGCATCAAGAGACTAATCCCAGTTTGTCAGCAGTGAGTGGTCTTTCAAAGTTTCCTCACTGCTTGTTGCTGCCACTGCTGCTGATGGGCTACGACCAGCATAGGGAAGGCTCTTCTACCTTGGTCCCAGGAAGTAAGGGCGAGCTGGACTGGTGTGTCACTTCCCAAGGGGAATGCGGACATTGACACAGATGACTCAGAAAACAGCATTTGAATATAACAGAGACCAAGTTTCCATGTTTGTTGCTTTTTGAATGAGCCTCTTTATCCTCTTCTATCAAAAGATAAAAAAAAAAGGAAAAGGAAAGGAGAGAAAAAATGTATGCTATAAATACTGTATTACACTGTAGGTCTTAAACATTTGGATCACAAAACGCTGCTCAACTACGGAGAGATATGACTGAGAGAAGAGATCAGATAACACTTGTTTCGCCTTTTGGCTGGAAACAGTCCTACATGTATTGTTAAAAATAAGGTAATTATTTGAGTTGTGAAACAAAGTGATACAATGGAACAGACCTACATGTACATGTTAAACCTTTTGTAATACAGTTGATAAATGCATTTCATGGTTTGCAATGTTCAGGTAATTTTCCATTGTGATAATGAATAAAGACCTTTGCGTGCAGAACGTATGAAAAATATAGAATTTTTGTTTTATCTGTTGAATAATTGTAGCCTTCCTACAATTATCTGGAAAATATTTTTTTTTCCCTGAGTAAGCTATATGTGTGATATGATTGCAAATCATTTATTTAAAGCAAGAATTTTGTAGGCCTCTACCAGGTACATTCACACCCATCCCCCAAAATGCGAAAATCTGGAAAAGAGGTCGTATTTCATAATGCAATTACCACCCAGTACCCTTTCTGTGTGTTGACTTCTATGACAACAGTCTGAGTCTCTCAATATTAGGAAATTATTGTTAGCCTTATTAGTCTCAATGCCTAAAGACTTGGTGTGCAAGGTCACTTGTTGGTTGAAATGAATACATGCATGTAGGGAAGTTGATGAAAACGTGAGAGACCGTATTTGTCAAGCTCTCAAGTGAAGGACGCACAGCATTTGAATATCATATGGCTCTTAGCCAGCAATCATAAAGATTAAACAAATGAATTGTGGTGAATATGGTTTATAACATTAATAAACCATTATGGCAGCACTGTTGAGCTTTATCCCTGTTGAAGAGTAGAGGGAAAAGTCCATTTTGTGTGACAATTATATTAGCACATGAAGACATTGAAGAATGGATTAAGTAAAGCAAGTAATTAGGTCTTCCCAAAACAGGAGAGATATAATTATATTTATCCAGACACACGCATATCCACTGTCATCGTGTGTCAGTATTCAGAGTCGTCATGTACAATACACTGAGAGCACACATTGCTGGAATGATTGATGAACTTTGTATTGACCCCTTTACCGTTCTATGTATGCATAACTCAGATATGCGACTACTCGAGGAATATGTTCAGACTGTTCAAATGCAATTAAATCGCTTACAGAATTGACATGAAAAGAATGAGAGATATCCCTTAAATCTCATTGGAGCACACAATTAAGAATGAAGAATTACTCTTTACTTGGATACAATGGTTTGCTATCAATTGCAAAATGGCAATGGCCATTTATAATAATCGTTGCATGAGATTTGTAATTGTTCTTAAAGTTGTTAATATTGGACCCTATGTGTATACAAAATTATAATACTTATCAGGGATCACGAGTAGGCTTATGCTTTTGTGATTATTCTTTTAGTGGGTTGATTAATCAAATAAGTTATATATTTTATGCAAAACTGATTTAATTTTTTCCCCAGTTTTTTCCATAGTTTTTAATTAAAGTAGGCCTACATGTACTTTAATCAAGATTAAAGAAATATTGTTTTCATGAAGAAACTCATATTTTTTCGTAGTCTGAATAAGCTTCATTCCTCTCTGCAGAAAGCACCGAATAAACATAGCCGCAATTTGTTGTAGTAACCAGTAGAAAGCAGTATAAACCAGCAAACAGACGGTCAGAGAGACATAGAAAGAGAGAGAGCGGGAGAGAAGAGAGAGACGCAATGTGCATTAAGCTACTTCCTATTTCCCCAGTACACAGTGACCCGATACATGCCCCGAAGTCCATGACATACAGTGGCTTTTAGATTGATGAGCTATAGAACTGAAGAATGAATCTAGGCCGTCACTACACATTTTTTTTTCCTGTTTCCAAATTGAAGAAAAATAAAAAGTTGAAGCATTGTCCAATTTTTACGACATTTTTCCAAAGTTACAAAACGCTATGATAATGATTATAATAATGATGATACAGCCGTATTTCTATACTTTTTTAATAATACTCCTGCTGCTACTGATAATGGTAATACTAATAATATTGATGAAGGCAAGGAAAAGAATTGTACACATTGCTGAAACAGAACTGTGAAACTAAAAAAGATAAAATGGCAAAAAAAGGGAAGATGAGAACCGCTTTGACTCTATCTCCTCCAGCAGAAAAAAAATACACGGGGTTGTTGGTTGGGAATGATTTCATATTTGTCTTATCTTCTCCATTGACCTCTACCCCAACTACACGTTGAGTTGAATAAATGAAGAAAGATAAAACACACTTAGTACTTCAAATTTCATTGAAATTAGTTTTTAAAATGAAATATGGAAGTTTTATGTCTTTTTCACTCAATTTCACAAACCGGTGACATGCCTAACGTGGTCAGTATGCAAATAAGGGAGCTGATCACGTTATCAAATCACCATATATCTTTAATGGATTTTACAAGCGGCAATTTGCAGGACATATTTTAAGATGTAGAAATCCTCACTCTGTACATGTACTTGCATATCGACCGTGTCTTGCTGCAGACCTGTGCTATATTTGATGCCTGGTCGAGATCGTTGACCTTTCCCCCAGGGGTCATTAGACCAGAAATGAAGACCGGAGCTGCAGGGGAAACCACTGAATAAATGAATGAATTGATACAGCTTCATAGTATAAACAATTCCATGTTAGCCTAGAAGCTTCCATATAAAATAGCATTTCGCAGCTCTGCCAGTGAATTACCATTGATCTATTATTCCCTGGTCTAGCATTTCGCTTTCCGTTTAATACCATTGTGAGAAAAACTTAGCAGATAGACTCTGGCTTCCTGCATGTTCTTTGAACAGTAAAACAGTTGCAGGACGTGCTCGGGAGGAAGCTTTCCAGAATCATCACCATAGCGACCTATTATTCAGAGTTAAATGGGTAGAGTTCAGAGAATTTTGACATTGAGGAGGCTCAGGCTGACTTCCCTTTAAATGATGTCAGATATCCATGTATTTCAAACGTTTTTAGCCTGCCCTTTCAGTCAACATTTTCAGTCAAGATTTTAGTTTGTGCCAATCATTTTTCTTTTGTACTATTCTTTGGCATACATGGGGACAGGACGCGAAAGTTAAGAATTTATTTTATCATTTGTAGATATCTTGAATTGAATTCATCTTTATAATTGATTAATTTATATTTATTAATTAATTATTTACTAATTGTTATATGTAGGCCTATATTTGCTGTTTAGATCCTTATCAATTTAATTTTTTTGGGAATGAAGCTATAAATGTGGGTGCAACATACATGTATTTGTTTTCAAGTCAATAATTTATATTCATTTAAATATTTTCACTGATTGTCAAAAGACTAAATGTTTGTCTATAATACATCGATCTATAAGTATTGATATTATGTGTAAATTACTAGCTTCTTGTTGAAATCTCCTTTCCGTCTAAATCCAGGTGCAATAAAAAACTTGATCTCTTATCGTTTTAAAAGTAGCTTTACCGTATGTTTTCTCATCAAACGCCAAAATTAATATAATATGCCCACTCTCATCATTCTGACATGTATCAGTTTCTGATCTAAGGTGACAGTCTTGCATGGGATGGTAGATATATCGCTGGGTGATACAGGATGGGCTATGTTTTCATGTGCTGCGGTGTATTGTTCCTCATCTTGCCATGTGTTGGTTTGTTTGGTTCGGAGGTTTGAGCAATTCATTGTGACAAGCATGCATAGGCTAGATCCATAGTCTGTTCAGTCAGGAGCTACAATGTATTTAAAGAGAGATTTTATTGGTTTACGTTGAATATTTGTCTCCCTCACTCCTTGCCACTTTTGATAACTTTTTCTATTGACTATGCTGCTTTTTCAGGGCTTCATACATGACATGCTTACTCTTTAAAATCGATTGTGGCCTGTTATTTTTCATGTGTCCCTTGTAATGTCTTCTCTCTTTCTTTTGTGAAATTGACATTCATATAAAATATTTATGATTCTTGTTATTCGTTGAATTCAAAGAAATGGATGATTAGGTTAGGAAATGCAAACCTTTATTTGAATAATAATGGTCCAAATGGTTAATTCCAGATAAGTATTTGTACCTCTTGTCAAATTGATGATTTTGTGTTTCTTGATAAATCCAATATTGAAATAATCTTTTTCTATGCGAGCAATTTTTTTGTTGAATGATGATAGATAAATCTTTATGGAAATTAATTAATGGGAAATTCATCAAGTACATGTAGAATTATAAAACTAAAAAGAAAAATGAAGGGGGGGGGGAACTGGTATATTTAATTTAAACACAAGTAGCATGCTTTTTACATTCCCACATACATAATAACCAGCCCTGTGATTCTTTTTTTAGGGGGAGGGGTGGGGGTGTGAAGGAGCCAAATTAGAAAGTTGATTTATGGTAAACTGGAGATCGTTAAAAATATGCCTTTTGTGAATTGAGCTTAATTTTAGAAATAGAAAAGAGTAGAAAAAACAAAAAAAATAAGTGCATGCCTCTTTCGACCAATTGATGGTTTGAAAGAATCAAATGAAAATGAGCATGGTCTCTAACAATGATTTTTACAATGAAAATTGAAATTGTATTTTTATACATGGAAAGAACTCTTTAAATAGCACAAAATAACTCCCCCAGACCGACTCATAAATCATCTTTGAGCCTTATGCAGTTGCTAGGGATATACTGTGATAAATTCAGGCAAAACCGACTTCCATCTTCTTGTTCAGCCGCATGCATCTCACTTCTGCTTCGCTAAACTTGCCAGGCAAAGGCAGATCTCTTCCATTTTCCAATTTCCACATTCAAATCAATATTTGATGCAGGGATTTTAACTCTTGTTAACGTATGTTGATTCATTGAGATCTGGATTCTTGCTATGCTTGTTGTTAATGGTGGATACGTGAATTGAACTGCTGCCAAGAAGATGTATGGATGTTGGTCTCAAGAAAAGGATAACTTAGGAGTATATATTATGAAACAAATAGTCATTTTCACTGATTATATTACTCTGAACCAATGAGATGCAAGGATTTCATAAGCTTTAATATAAACATCGTGAGAAATTCACTATTTTGTTTCTTGAAATGATCCCCTGATCAAAGAGTGTCTGCCTAAAAATTGCACTGTTGGTCTCTAATTGTCTTTGCCAAAAAAAAATCAAATAAAAGTCAAGATTTATCAATTTCCAATGAGATATAATTTGAATCTTAGTGTGAAAAAAAATACAACTTAATCGAATGTATGGATGTTTAAAAGGAGTTATTTCTCTTTAGAAGCATGGACAAATTGTCACACTTCACACAAACCATCACAAGAGGATTTTAGCAAAAAAGTGAATTTTGAAATAAGTTTCTTTTAAGACCATTTTGGAGGTTTTAAAGTGTGCAATTCAATTTTGATACCATGATAGTACAATATTTAAAGAATAGAGTGAGACCATTGCAGAAATATTGTCATATTATAGACACTCAACAGTCTAGTAATAGTAGTTTGAATTAAAAATTAATTGGATGATAATAATGATAAAAATAACAATATTGATAATAAAATGCATTTGATATGCTATAGTCCTACATTGGAAAAAAACTGAGCATTTGACACTAACTGTCACATGACTTTAAAGATAAAGATTGATGCCATGATTTCATTGCTTGCAATTCCATTGCAAGTGCACAATGTTTGCTGGTAAAGATCTCACTTCGTTGATTGACATACTGTAAGTGGACAATTAGGGTTTGATTCTTATTCATGAAATAAGGATTGTATTATAGACCTGGTCTATTTTTGCACCTCATTTCTCTTCATCTTGGTAAGGAAAAAAAATCACAAGATGCAAATTTTGCTTTTTTTTTTACCTAGTAAGTAAATAAAAACAAACCCTTGGTAATTTGTTTTGAGCTCTTACAGAAATTAGTGTTTGCCGCAGTAAGCTCACTGTGCTCTGATAATCTAGATTTTTTCTTCATATACCCATTGTGATATTGGTTTAATTGCTTGTATTGTCTTGCCTTCAAGTTGCTGATAGTAAACCAGGTTAGGATAGAAATTCAAGGATAAATCAACAAAGAGGAAATAAGTAGAGGGAGGAAGGGGAAGGCAATATTTGCAAATCTGTCTAGACGAGCTATTTGACTCCTGTTTCTGACTAGAATCTGTTGTATATATCATTCTGACAGATTTCTTTGAATCTGTGGTTTAAGTAAAATTTCAGTTCATAGAAATCAATTGTCGGGTCGGACTGCTGTCCACAACATGTGAGATAATGCACATAAAATAGGAAATGATGTACAGAAATCAAAAAATTCCCAGAAATCTACTGCTTAGTAATTTATTGAAAAATTGTATTTCAGAGAAAAAGCATAATTTCAAACAAAATTGCAATAAAATCTGGGTCTTGGTTTCATCTGAGACTGAGAGAATGCAAGACTCTGCATACGCATTTGCCTTGAATGGAAGACTTGAATGCATCGGGTACTGCATTGCTATGGTAACAACATGGCAATAAATACGAAAAATTTCAGTTTTTGCCCAATACTCATGAAACTTGTACCCCATTCTCATCTACTTTCTTAAACCAGTTTACTAGATTTCAGCTATGGGATCGCCTGAAGTGGTCTTGGAAGCGATCTTAAGACCCTGTTCTCATTACACTCTCTAAAACTAGTTTACTGGAGACTGGTTCAGGAAACCAGTTTTGAAGATCGCTTTGCCAGTGTTCCCATTTGATCACCCGAAAGTGGTTTTCAAAATTACTTCACCTAAAGCGATTTTGTTGCTATGGAAACGCTATCAGAGGGGTGACACGTTTCGCGCGAAATTTGAAACCACAGCGTAGGCATTCTACACACGGTGTGTGGAGTAGCGCGCTTAAAATATGCTCCCCGAAGAACGGTTCTGTGCTCACTTGCGCTAAAACCAGTTTAACGAGGCAAAGCGATCTTGAAAACTACATTGCAAGGTGGTTTTATGAACCGGTTCGGAAGATCGCTCCGACCATTCTCATTACACGTTAAACTAGTTTCCATTAAACTAGTTTTAGGAAGTTAGTGAGAACGGTGTCTTAGTTGGCCCTACAACAAGCCAGTTTGGTAATCCACCTTGTGATATGGTTTTCTAGACCGCTTTGCCTCCTTAAACTGCTTTAATATTAATCTTAATACATGTACAGCACTTTTCATCTCACTCCATGAAATGATTCTTGAGACTCTGAATAGTACATAAATCATTCCTTTCTCTCTGGTAGGTCCAAATCATTGTTTCCTGATCTTACTTTCATTTTTCAATCTCGCATACCCCATATTTTTCAATTACCTAAGTGTTCATGAAATGTGCTCTGTTATAATAAGTAAAAGAGGGCACTTTGTGATGAGATTCTGCTAGCCACTGGTACTTTGCTGCATTTAATCTAAATATTTAATGAGTTCATCTCTCAAATTGAGATGAATTTTCCATTCCCTTCTGAAGTCACCAAGAATAAAGGCACTCATTGTCATCTGCCATGTGCATCATTTGGTGGACTTTCATTGCATACAAGTGCACAGTGATTATTCAGTGTACATAAATTGCTGTAGAGCCATCGAATAGTGATGGAAACCAACATTATCGGTGTAGTGAAAGTATATATTGTCTTCTGGCAGTCGGCAATGAAAGCCTTGCATTTGGTGTTGCACTCGCGTTATACTACGCATTAGCATATTCTGATTTTCAGCCCTAATGTTCCCACGCTTCATTGATTCCTTCTAGCATGATGTATTCTCAGTGCATCTCATTCTCTGGTATCCTTGAGAGCAAGACATTTTCCCCCTTCTCTTTGCCACCTCAGTCTTGCCTATTCTTATCTTTTCCTTGGATTTTGTCTCGTCAGTCACTCTAATAAAGAATGCTTTACTCTCATTTTTCTTACCCCGTCCTTCTCTTTCACCTTATGTGTTCTTTCTCCCTCCCCCTCTCTGTTTCTTTTTGTCTCTTCTTCCTTCCCCCTCTCATGGTGCGTAGAGATCATTGTGTTTTTGTGCAGCGCAGCTAGGCATGAATTTCATTCCCGATAAGTCAGCGGTATAATTGTATGTGCATCGCGACTCCTCGCCCGTGATGCATTAAAGCTTGCTTGCCGAGGCTGAGGGGAGAGGGATATGGTGGAGCGGCCATGCATGCGTAATAACGTCTTATAACCCTCCGCTGACAGACCCGTTCAATCACATTGGTTATAACGCCTCCGACTTACCAAACATCCAACCAAATTGATGCCTGCTGAACACATCTTCCACAGAGAATCATGTTTCATTGGGAATCCTATTTTCTTCAGCTCTCTTTTTTTCTTATCTCTCCCTCTCTTTACCTGTTTCTCCCTCTCTTCGTCCTTCCCCTTCATCCTTGAACGATATAAAATGGAGTCGGAATTGAAGGAATTTTGTGTGTGAAATGATCAAGTGTCTAGTGCATTAATCAGCATGGTACATATATCTCCTTACAAGGTGATAAATACTTGTTTTAATCTTTTTAAAGTTTATATTAAATTGGAATAGGATGGTGTGAGAAAATAAAGAGGTGTGCTTCCTAGAGTATGAAGTTTTCTTTGTAAAGCAGGGGTGCTCCACACCTATTAAGTATTGTTTGTGTACTTCACTCCTGATTGACCATTTCAATTAGATTCGGTTTGATCAAAACCATGTCATTTTATTTTGGTCAGATATGTCATTTTATTTTTTTCTTCCCCGTTCATAACATTGGAAAACCTGTCAAGAAAAGTGATCTCTTTTATTTGTGTTGAGCGTTTCCTGTTTTCATTGTGCTTTTTCTTTGTGTATATTGAAACCAATCTTCATATTTTTCCTATGTATTCAGTAAATACATATGTAGGGTCAATCAATTATATTGTGTGCTTCTGAATACCAATGTAGCCCAACATTTCTTTCCACTTATCTTCCTTTAAATATCTTGTGTGATTATAATGTCTGTTACAATGTTTAGCCTCTGAATCCAATCCACATTCTTATTCAAGCTTGTTTTTACATGTATTTTTCTCTTCAGCTTTCAAGCTGTTCAGTGGTCTCATTATCTAAGCTTTCTTAGCCAGATAAATGAGGTTAACCATGCTATTAAAATTATATATATCCAATGCAAGTGTTCACAATATTTTGTATCTCATGTATGCTGGGTGTGTAATTATTTTTTATACGTGTTAGCTATTTTAAGCTATTTTAAGAATGATCTTTTCTATCCTATAATCTTTCTTAACCTTTTGCCTTCTGAAGCCTGTTGGCCCCTGTAAGATGACTACGACCCCTGTTACATCTGAAAGTTTCCTACCCGAGACCCGACCGAGTCCACTTGCAACCTTGACTGGATTATTGGTGGATTAGTTTCGCGAACGGACCGAGTCCGAAATGTGGTCTGTTTACATCACAGCGTTCATTCCCTCCCCTATCGGTACGGTTTCGAGCGGTATCCGATTGCTGACACCAAAGGGCGCTCTCGATCTAGGCTCTGAATAATTTGCGCGCGCTAATTGAAGTTGTTTACATTTCGTTACACTAGTCGGCTGCTACACAAAAATGACAGGGTGGGACATGTGCCGATCATTTCCAGAGAGTCGAAACGACTCTTTACCTTTACCCGAGATTCTGGAAGAATGCTGATGATCCCAGCAGTCGTTGAAGATATGATCGACTTGAAAAGGATACGTTTAGAATGCTTCCTTCTTTCCACTCAAATCAAAGACTTTATCAATCACAATTCACATGTCGCATGCCGCAAAACATTCGAAGAACGACGGGGCTGGGGAGGGGATAGCGCGCGCTATGACGTAATTTGACAGCTGGCGAACGGACCGAGATAGGTTCGAAAGCTGGTGTGCGTTTACATCTACGAATCGGTGGACCGGGGCCGGCCCGATACTTACCCGAGACTACCTCTGGATGTGGTCTCCGGTAGGTTCGCTAAAAGGTGGCCTGAGGTAGGTTTGGGATGTTTACATCTGATTTCTTTCCGACCCGAGGTAGGCCCCGGGCCGGCCCGAGGTAGGGAATCTCTCAGATGTAACAGGGGTCTACGGCTGCATTATATTTAAATCATCATTTTTTTACCCTAGAATTACAGATAATTAAATCACAACTGCATTCATTCTATTTTCGTCTGTTGTATGAATTATCATTTTACGTCTTTTTAAATGCCAACATGAAAAGCTGAAAAATTTCAAGATTTTTAGAATCAATGTTTTTATAGTAACACTTTTATAAAACTTTGTAACATATTTGATGTACATTACAGTATACAAACCCTTATGTTTAGCTTGAGTGTTTTCTTTCATTTCCACCACCATTTCCCCCCCTCCCCCTTGCAGGGAGTTATCTAACGGATGGCTACCTTACGGGCGGTATCCGCATGCTGTATCCGAGCTGCTATGTGCTGGTACCTCAGAGCGAGTTCTCCCATCACCATGCGATGGCTGTTCAGGCTGGTGGCTACATCCCACCACCCTCCATGGGGCTAGGGCATGGCAAGATCAATGGACCTGCAACTCCTGGTCAGTATACTTACTTATATGCAAAGAATCCCCCCAAAGAAAATAATGAAACAAAGAAAATCACCCAAATCACGAACAACTTGCTATTTTAGCAGTTACGTTAGTTAGAATTTAGAGATTTACCTAAGTGAAGAAAAGAAAAGAAAAAATTGACCAAAACCCTCTCACCCCCCCAAAAAAAAATTCTTACCCTGCTTATGGGTGAAAATTCGCCACTTGATGGGTTGGAGATGGTGAATGACATATCGCAAATCGGTCCTTATCATCTAGAGAGGAGTGATAATGAAGTACTAATGTGTCAACGTCCTTTCGAGATGGTGGCATTATAAATAAAGGCTGCTTTGCTCAAGCTCGGATATGTATGAAGTTCTGTGAGCTCATTTTTCCAGTGATCATATGATATTAATCAACTAGTTAAATCAGCACAAAAATAAGAAAATGTATATTGATTTAACTTTCTTAGACATTGATATGTATAATACTTTGTTCAAAGTGTAAATACGTGGTATACACCATGGACCACCAACCTTTTGAATTGATAGGTCCAGTCATTGTATTACATGTATACCACAGGCAGTAATGATACCTTGCACTGAGTGAAACCTTTAGGTCTATCTGTAGTGAAACCTGTCTTTAAAGACCACCCAATGTATAGATGGAAAGTTGCCTTTTTGAGCAAATGGTCTCTCTGGACACTAATAATTATAATAATACAATTTGAGGGAAGCAGAGCATGGTCTTTTTAGACAGGTGGTCTTAAAAGCAGGTTTGACTGCATTGGATTATTAGTCCCTAGGCCCGAGGCATTGCATTTATTTGAGAAATGTTTAACTGCAATAAAAAAAATGGGCGGTCAGGATTAACCAGCGTGGGGGGGGGGGGGTGTTAGGGGACAGAAAAAAAGGCTTGACACATAGTACAATGGCATGATGTCATACTGTCTAATTAAGAGATGACATTATGTCTCTGTGTTCCAAGATAAAGTAATGGCATATGTTGCAAACATTCACTTTATAATTATTTCTCTATTGTTTGTCCCATTAACCATATTTTGTTTTAAATGCACAGATGTTATAGAAGTGCTAGAGAGCACTTGATTCACACTCTGTGTCATTACAATGAAGAGGAAACAGTGAAGAGACTAGGATCAGTTCTAAATTTAGAGCTAAAAAGGCTTATATCCATTTTTGGTTTCTAAAAGAATGGTGACAAGGCCGACATAGTTTCAAATGGGTTTGGAAACAAGTCTAGCATGATTACTTGCTTTCTCAATTTACATGTACCTTGTAGGTTTGGAGAAGCTTTAGAACACATTTCAAACTCATCTCCTATAGTCTCAAATTCAGACTGCAACTAGACTAAATGAGGGTACCATCTGTGAAGTAGGAAATGTCTGTGATGCCATTAAGTATTGATGATTTTGTGGTGCATGGGAAATATTCAAATGCTTGTGCAACCCGACCATGAAGAAAAGGAATTATGTGTTCATGAAGATTTATTACTACCAGGATTATGCACAAATTAGATTGTTATGCAGATGATATTCTGCTACACTGCACCGATAGATTGATTGTGAAAATTGATCAGGTAAATGCATAATGTTCCAGTTGCGTACACATTAGAGATAAAGACACCTATCAAAGAAAAAGAAAAAGAAGAAACAGAGGTTTCCATAGTTCTGTCAGAAGCCAGTACAAACACATATACAACTTAATTTGAAACATTTCCGGGCCCAGTCTTACAAAAAGTTTATATTGGTTAAAATCCAACTTCTTATCTTTACACCGTACAATTTGAGATCAATTTCAATTTCAATTTCATGAGTCTATTTCAACTCTTTGGAGTATACCCTAGGGTCTTGAAATTTCAATTAAAATGACAGTAAACTTTGCTTGCAAACTTTCCCCTAATTAAAGCATTTTTTAATAATACAGTCAACAAGTCATCCTTCCAAAAGTAGAATAATTACGAAAGTCAAAACAGGTTTTAAGACCAAATTATGCAAAGAGTACATTATTTTCCTATTAATATTTTTTCACCTAAGTCTAACAGACTTATTACCAAAGGGAATGGAGAGATTTAGGCAGATTCGTTTATATTATGCAAAGGGGTGGATGAGATCAATAACTTCTAATATATTAAGTTTTGTACCTCTGTCGTGGCCTCCACATTTGTCCAAGAAATTGATCAGAATCTATTTCTTCATTAAGAATTATGTGATGTTCTATTGAGGCATTATTATTTATTGATGAGTCTTAAGAGCATATGTCGAGGGCCCCAGGGTGTTGTTATTCAATATGTTTTCCATTATTAAATCAGTTAGATGCCAATACAGAGTGAAGTTAATTTACATTATAAACAGTACAACAAATTGATCTTTATTGCTCAGCTTTTCAAAGTATCAATTTATGAAGGCCCTATATTCATTTCAAATAGTTGGGTTCTCTGAAGGTCTTTTGCGGGTATTCCAATCATATAGTGAAGTTAAAGATTTATTGGTGCATTTTTTTTATAGCAATTGTCATACAATGAACAAACCACAGGTATCATGAAATGGGATTAGTTTTGTAAGCAGTTAAAAATCATAGTTGTAGAAAAGACAAAACATTCTTTTAAATACATTAAATAGTGTTGTTATCTGAGAAAAAAAATCTTTACCTTGTCCGTCCTGGCAAAATTTCTTTATCTCTTCATCTACTTAGACTTCTGATGTCAAAATAATCCATCTGACAAGTATATATTTGGGAGCTAATTCTGTTAATTTCATTTTAGACATGTATGATTTTGTCACATTAAAATTCTTTTTTTCGTGTCCATGTTCTTGGTTCAAGTACAAATGATTTTGCCCAAGTTGAATCTCTTTAGGCCATGGAAACAATATCTGTGAATGACTAATGAACTGTTACATGGGATTCTTATGTTTATGTACAGTCTAATTTTGACTCTCATGTGTTCATTTTCATAATTAGGTAGCAAATAAACTTTGTAGCCCCTGTGTTTATTTCCCTTGTTTTAAACCTGAGAAATCAACATAATAATTACAGGAATAACACATTGTGATTATTGATTTTGTGGAAGGTCAACATTGGGAATGTTGGCTGTACAACTTGAATGTATTTGGAAATTCATATTGTAACTAGTCAAGGAAATCTGAATGACACTCTGACGACATAATGAAACTAGATATCCATTGAAATGTCTTTATAATTAACTACTTTGTCTAATAGGATCCTGGTTATAGCTGACTCCATTAATAAATTTTAATTGCTAATGAGCATCAGCAAATATGTTCACATGGTAGTTTCAGACTTGAAGTCATGCCACAAACCTTGAAGTTATGTGCATACAAAGCAACAGGAATTTAGAGTACACAACAAGCCAATGAAAGTATGTAATTTCACAGCATTTCGGTGTACTTTATACATTTTTGGAATTGAGCGAAACCTGTTAGCTGTTAGTTACATCTTTTTAGTTACAATTTTTTTTGGGGAAGGAAGATAATGAAAGCATTTCTCCAGCCTCTGACTGTATGTACAAAGTAAAAATGTACAAAGTAAATATTTTAGACCAATGAGCTACAATAATACCAATTGAGTCTTGTGTGAACATTGTAAAGTACTGCAGTTCACAACCCTCTTGTAAATCAAGCACTGGACATGTGTATTAAGATGATAATGATATGTTATGAGTTACCAGTGAAAGTACCAGAAGGAAACAAGTTAACATGATGCGTTGTGGTTTCACTTCACATTGGTTGTCATACAGCGTAGGGCAATTCATGTGCATTTTGTAGATATCCCCTACCATTGTGTTAAGAGAACTATAAAGGGAATGTGATCTAGATCCATAAATATCAAGTCTATTTTAGGAATATGGTTCATATGGTTCATGTACATGTGTAAGTGAGTTACCTGCCATTAGGCTAGCTATCGTTTTTCTGTTTCTGATAATGACAAACATTGATGTTTTGTCTCTCCTAATGCTAGAGATGAGCCAATAAAATAACAAATATGTTGTTTAAGGAATACAGGGGTACATGTCAGCGAAAAAATACACGGGGGCGGCGGGCGAATTCGCCCCGGAAATGCCTAAAGTCGCCCTCGAAATCACCCAAAATCATGCTTTCGGGGGCGACATAAAATCTTAATGTCGCCCCCGAAATGATTGCCGAGCAATAACAACTCAGCGGCCCACGAGCGCAATATGCTCGAGCTCCGCTTACCATTTAAAAATAATAAAAAATCTGCACTCAAAACCATGAACAAGCTTTGGAAATAGCACGCCGAGGAGCAGTTTCAAATTCCGAAGTTGCGTTTTATTTCAGTACCGGTACCGGTACCACGTTTTTCCACACACATGGTATGAAAAAAAAATTAAACGCAACGGTCGGGAAACGGTTGCATGTATAGGGGTCCATCATGACTACCACCATGTGCAATTTCTAATGCACATTTTCCCCTACAGATATCACAATTCTGTGATAAAATAAGTCGAATTACACAGGAAATAAATCCCAGAGTCTAGTAACCTCGCATTGGTGAGTTGTCATTCGGCTTTGCTTTTCAAATCGGCCTAGTTACATCCAAAAAACTTATCTTATTCGCTGATTATAACTTAAAAATCATTTGTTTTATTTTTCTAGGGGATGAGGTAAATATCAGACAATAAATCATCAAACAAAGCTCCATCTATTTTACAAAGCCGGCGGGAGGCTCACGTACGTACGTGTTGGCACTTGTACTAGCTAGCCAGTCTGAGCTCTGTCTCTCTGCCAGAGCTCTGGGGGACAATTCGCTCAGTTAAGGCCTCAATGATGGTGATTTTCTGTTTCAGACAGAGTTTACATTTCGGGTATATTATTAAAAACTGCCAATGAAGCTTGATGATTTCTTCATTGTCATGTATATCTAAGTTATTAATGAGTTCATTCTCACCAAATTTAGACTCCCCCATAGAGAAATGCAATTTTCGTGGAGATCTGCGTTTTCAAAGAACTTCAGGAAAAGTTAGGGTATGTGGGCCTTTTTTTATTACAAGTCATGGCCGAGTACAGGTTATTGTACTGGAATAGATGGAGTAGAAATTAGATATTGAATTCATTTATATCCAAGTTCAACTCAAGTCACACCCACACAAACACACCCACATCCAAGATTCTAAGCATGAAAAAAATCATACAATATTAAATAAGTAATAATTCATTAATAAGTGAACAGGTACATGTATTCCTCAAAATACAAAAACGTAGCATTTGAAAAGAGCCACAGAAATGCAAAAAGGAGCCCCCGAAAGGAAGAAATGGAGCCCTCGAAATTTTACAAAAAAATGAAAATGGAGCCCCCGAAAAAAAATAATTAATTTTTTCCCTGGTACATGTATGTTCTTTTTTTCCCCATAAGTTCCTGCTTCTATCATTTTCCATCTTTCCCTATTAGTCAGAAAATAAAACATGTATTATGTTAATATTATATTCCCCATGTATGTTGATATGCGCTTATCTCAAAACAACTGAAATTTAAACTAGTGATTCTGTGCATGTGAATTTTCGTTCCGAGAGCTAGATGAAGCCAAGTAAATTTGTTAGTTTTTCGGAATGCAATTGACAATATGATCGTCATGTTACCATTTTATAGAAAATGTGGTTTGGGACATTTATCTACATGTAGTTAATGCGAGTATGCATTTTTTTGTGGTTCTAATGACTTTGATGACAATGCATGGTGTTTTTTTATTTGGGCTTGTGTCAAACTAACTCACCCAGCCCGATCTGGCCATTCTAGCAAGAGGCTGCTAGTTGATACGGCTAGGGCTGAACAATGCAAGTTTGGTAATGAAGTTGACACTGCCAATGTGATTTTTTTTGGTCTTTATTTCACTACATCACCTATTGAAATGGTTCTGGGAAGAGTCACAAATGTGATATTGATTGATGCTGATGAATGAATATAAATGTAGAGTCTACCTCTTTGTACTCATATTAAACGCAAATGGCTTGCATTAATATTTAGTCCTTTATATATTTTTTTAGGTACTAGGTACAATACATCAGATTTACCAATAAAATTTCATTAAATTCGAGGGGAGGGGGGAAAAACCCTTAGATATGCTCAGATTGCAGCAGAGAGGATCTAGGGACTTCACACTTCATGCTTGTAATGTGCATGAATTTTCAGGCCCTGGAGATACTGTTTCTTCGACTGGCATTCCTGCTTTATCGTTGAACTTTGAGGTATTACATAACAACACCTTGTCGACTAACCCTGTCTTGTTTGCTTTCTTTACAGGCTTGTCATCAGTTGCCCTTACCCCTCCAACCTCTCCTCCAGACCAGCAGCTCCCACCTGGAGACGGCTCGGGAGCCCTGTACACAGGGGGATCTACCCTGGATCCCAGCCTGGGAGACGATGGAGACGACTCCTGCACCGGAGCCCTTATCCACAAAGTCACCTCCAAGGTTTGGTCCCAGTGGCTAACGGAAACCGTCCTTCCCACACCTGGTAGTGGCGGTGCTGGTGGTACCCTGCCAAATGGATCTATGGCATCGACCCCTGGTACCATCACTAATACCAGTGGTGGTGTTGGTGGTGGTGCTGGATCGATGAGGTAGGTTTATGTTTGTGTACATTTGCCACTCCTCACCTGCTTAAATTGATCAGCAGGAAACTTTTGTACTTGGAAGGTATCCATGTTTTAGTAGAAGTAGTAATAATAGTAGTAGTAGTAGTAGTAGAACAACAAGTAATCCCTTGATGCTATTGGAAGTTGTATGAGATATTGCAACTGTTTTTCAAATACCAGTATTGTGAAAAATAATATGAATCAAATTATGGATATGGACTGATCAGTTACATCTCATCTCATGTGTTCATCTTTCACGAGTAGTCGGCATCCATTTCTTGATCGATCGATTGTAAGACCGATGAATCATATAATTTCTAATCTTATTGCATAAGAAAGCATTCTAAGACATGGTCTTCATTTTACGAGCTGATGCATTTTCTCTACCTTGTCCCTGTGATGATTTTTCTCCAGCAGCCAGCAGTCATCACTAGAACCTTGCAGTATTAGTGCGGAAGACAACAACTCAAACCTGGAGACCAAGCCATCCTTGGTGCCCCCGCCCCAACCCTCTCCCACAGCCAACCAGTTCACTTGGCAGTTCCAAGACCCTTCCTCCAAGACGGATTGTGCTTGTTCAAGGTGAGATACTATACATTTATATACTGTATAAGTAAAAAAAAAAACTTGACACCTAACAAATCCCCAATTTTAGGGGAAAATGTGTTATAAACGCATATTTATTATATATGGCCTGAAAGAGTATGTTCTCCCAAATACAGTCCAACCTCTCTTACCCGGACACGTTGGGACCAGCACCAATCCGGATAAGGGATTTATACGGATCTGGAAGACCCAATATCAACTACACGCAGCTGACACCGGCACGTACCCCTCGGCGGTAGCTACACGTAATCAATTGTAGTGGGCGTACAGACAGTATTCACTGCAGTGTCAGTGCAAATTATAGGCGGTATTTTTACGGAAATGAAATCGATCGATGGCCAAAACTCTTGGATAATTTACCTGCTAAAATGATTGAGGATTACATTGAGCATACCTCGAAAGAAAGAGAATGACTCGATGAAACTAAGTTTTACAATTGGATCATCGCGGCGGGTATCGCAGCTTCGCAATGTCAGCCATTGCTATACTGACTGTAGGCTCAAACATGATTGATGGCGCTGTCTGTATTGAGGACTATAGCGCTAGCTAGTGAGACATATGTTGTTTTTTCCCCGGAAAATAAAATAGAACGTGAAGAAATGTTTGCGCTGCGCCCTGATTTACTCGAAAATTATCCTGTCTATTAGGTCCTTTCGGTGATTTGAGTGAGATATTTTCATGAAAAATAATGTGGTTGTAAGTAGACTATGTTCGGAAATATATGTAATCAAAGTGAGTTTGCGTAGGATTGAGTTTAGATTGAAATCTCATTTCCCCACGTACTAGATTGAATTTGGGGGAAAAAAAATCTCGGCAAGTGTGCGTCCGGATAATAGAGAGATCCGGATAAGGGGAGGCAGGATTAGAGAGGTCGGACTGTAATTTGATACCATATTTATGCAGTATGTGTTCACGCTAGGATGATCAGGAGGTATTCTTTGCAGTAATGTAAATATTTATTTGCACCAAAGTAAGGCATGGCTGCAATTAATGAATCCAGATGTCAATGAAATTTCATTTTATAACACCTTTACAATAATTTACATTATAATTGTTTAAAAAACACTTCGTAGTATCGATTTTCATGTTAATTTCATTGAAAAGGGATTTGCATATATGTTTATTATAAGTCCTGTAGGATTATGACATCATTGGCATCTGGATTCATTAATTGCAGTCATTTCTTACTTTGGCACAACCCAAAATTTACATCACTGCAAAGAATACCTACTGATTATCCAAGCGTGAAGACATACCACATAAATATGGATGGATTCAAATTATTTGGGAAAAGATACCGGAACTCTTTCCAGTCATATATAATAGTTAAGCATTCATGACATATTTTTTCCTGAAATTGGAGATTTGTGAGGTGTCAATTTTATTTTTATTCATGCGGTGTATATATATATATACCCCAATAATGATACCCTCTATGCGAGATGGTTCAGAAATATGCTTATATGCTTGGTATTTTTATTTATAGTTCTGAATCTAAGTTATCTTGACAAACCACAGTGCATAGGATACTTGTCATCAATGACGCAATACAATTATTTCATCCTGTGTAAATGGGGATGCCCCCAGTTTCAATATCCATATCATGTAGACAGTGATCGGATAGAAAGAAACCCGCAGACCTCAAAGTTTGGATTCGGTAGAATGAGTGGTAACAAACCACAGAAACACGGACAGGATTTCTGCTCACTTGCACAAAGGTAGTAACAATTCTGATTACTACTGTGATTAGATACTTTCAATTATTAATTATGTTTCAATGAAAGGATCAAATTATTGTAGATGATATTAACTGAAAGTGTAATTAAAAGAGTTCATTTGTACTTGATAGAATGTAATGGATTGAGTACATGTGTTTTATGACATCAGAAAGACTTTTAATATGATTGACTATATACAAAGTGATACTATCTTTAAGATTGTCTTTAAATATATTAAAGAGCATATTATTTCCCAATATTTAAGAGTATGATTCTACAGATCATTAACATTTTTCTTTGTTTATAGTGATATATCAAGATTATCTAATGACTTTACATTACTTTCATACTAAAATGACTAAACATATTTGCATGATTATCTACAGATAAATGTCAGTAATTTGGTAATTGTGTATTGAGGAAATTGCAGATGCATACTTAGGATTCGATATCTATAATACGGTTCCAGATATCAACATGATTTCCAATATCATGTCGCTCTGTCGACGGCCATAAATAACTGTGTACAGAGCGCTCGGAAGGCACCTAAAACTGCCTTATCTCACACCTCAATCCCCCCAATCAAAAGCAGCTGTTTCCTATGCTTGTTTCCTGCCTGTATGGGCAGCACTCACCGCCCGTCGAAGCCACAGACGGACTACATGCGTAGTCTGCTCACTCAGACTCTTATTTTTTTTAAGGAGACATTGATTTTCAAGCCTTGAGCAGAGAATATCTCTTGTCGGTCTCCATGGTATACTATATGTGATGCTGCTTGCTTTGTCTGATAGTGCTGAATGGGTAAGGTGTAGAGGGACTCGGGTTTGTGTATGTTTGCTTTGAAGTCCTGCGCTAGACAAGGGTAGGTGTCGGGCAGAATTAATCCTGTCTGTCTTGCAGGCCTGGGAACCATGTGTCATCGTTGGTATACATGAGTGCAGCAATAAGACATGAGTTAGTCAACTTGCTATATGCAGCCAATGTGTAAACAAACACGAGTTCCATGCATCGGTACTCCTTTCCTATGGGCCTTCTATGTAGCTGATTCCAGTGTTAAACCTGTGTATAGTAATGTTGTATGTGATTGAAAATTCATAATGAGACAGGGGAAACCCCAATTTTTTAAAATGTAAAGCCTTGCATGGACGGGTTGCGAATAATCTCAGCAACATTTTTATCAGCGCGATCAAGATTTCGAAACAAATTATCTAATTAACTACTTACTATTTCTTATCAATATGCATTATATGCATTATATAATTAAATTTTGTTTTAAATTATCCAGAGTTGTGTGATTGAAAAAAAATATGTTTTATTGGTAATGCCTTGTAAAGTTTTCAAATTGTTAAAAATCAAAGTGGTTTAGGGCCTCAAACAGAAAATCATTTAAGTCAAAATCACACAGATTTACTTGTATCTTTGCAAGAATGTAATTATTTGGCATTATAGCGCAATTCTTCTTCCTTATAATTACTTGGGAGTTTATATTCTCATTGAAAATAGAGATAAATATCAGTTAAACATGTGCTTGGGTGAATAACAAATGGGACCATGTATTCACTGTATTGACACTCCGCAAACATTCCGAACAATAATGTGAGAGAACAACTATGTGAATTTATCTCACTACTGCGCTATTAAGTGATAGACCGGTTAAAACATCCGCTTTGTTTGATTTCTTTGTTCCTCCATTGTTTCCTAAAGAAATAATGTTCGTTGAATGTACACATGTTCATACACTAGAGAATTTGCGTACCCTTCATCACCTGCTCAAGGGCATTGTCTAATCCTGCCGGGGAAGCATTCCATTAAAGGCTATATCTGAAGTGAATTACATGCCAATGCCCGTATTGGTGCACCCCAAGAAACATGTTTTCTTGTTTTATAACTAAAAATGGGGTTAAAACTAAGATGTGATTTTTCATCACCATGATGGATGTTAAACATCACAGATAGGAAAATCGGAATAACCTAGATCGTAAATGTCCATCTTGATCAATATGGACACTGCATGGACTGGACACAAAGCCAGTCAGGCACAAAACTAATTTCTTCAATTTTTTTAACTAGGTGCAGACTTGAAAGAAAAAAAAAGAAAAAAAATTATCAAATGGTATGTTACGATATAGGATGTTTGTGTGACAATCACTTTTTTTTGGGGGGGTTGTCAATTGGCCCCTTCCCTGTTGATTTTGGGTCAAAGCTGTTTTTTTTACACAAATGCAGCATTTCTACAGTAATTATGCCATCAGCCAATCAAATGACTCGTTTTCAGTACCTTTTATTAGCTCGCATAAGTTTTAATGAAACAGAATCCTACTTTTAGCATATAGGTAATCCAAGATGTCTGCACTTTGAATTCTATTGCAGAATGACAGGGAATAGACACTGCCCTTGGAATTCAATTTTTCCCGTCCAATCAGATATTGATAGAGCATTCACATATTTCCAGGAACAATCTTAAGTGTTCTTGGATTTAAAAACAATTTCAATTTTCTCAAAGCCAAATGGCTCTTTGTTTATTGATAGCAAATTCCTTTATCTTTAATTCCTTTTTTAAATTTTCAATAATCATTTTGATAGTATGTTGTACCAGCATTGTTGAAGCATACTGGTAGTTATTATCACATACACTTTGTTATGGGCTGTAAATCTTGGTATTCATTGATATGATAGATATGTCTCTGGGTGTATGTGTCATGCTCCGTCAGTCTGTGTCTCACTATCTCATCCGTCTCTGTATGTTTGTCTCTGTCTTTGCCTTGCCTACTCTGCCGCTCCCCTTTTTGTATCTCTCTCTCTCTCTCTCTCTCTCTATGTCTGTCTGTGTCTGCTCTGTCTGTTTGTCTGTCTCTCCATCTTCCCCCTCTTTTGTCTGTATGCCTCCTCTTTCTTCCCTACTCTTTGTATTGGTGTGTATATCTGTCTCTCTCTGTCTGTTTCTGTCTCTCTCGCTCCCTCCCCATCTCTGTCTCTCTCTTTCCCTCCCCCATCTCTTTCTTTCTCTCCCCTCCTCTTTTGTTCTGTGTATAACTTCCATCTCTCTTTCTCTCACTTTATTTCTGCCTCGCTGGTTCATCCCTTTACACTCTCTTGATTTAATGGTTATTAAGGAAGGAAGCTGTATCTTAGTCCATGTCTAGTGGAGAACACGAGTGTTAAATTTACTGCATCTAATCATATTTTCTTTGCACACTACCTTTATGTTTTGTAATCGCAACCAACTCAGATCATTTTAACTCATCTTCATAGTCTGGTATCTTGATAGATGTATGCTCTTTAATGAGTGCACAGATGCAAATGCCATCATTTTTTTTTGTCCATCATAATTACAATTTAGATAATGAAGAGAGATTACTAATTCACTTTTGCATGGGTTAATCGGTCAGTCGTTTGAGCATTTAATAATTATTGTTGAGGAGTGTACAGTTTGTATATATTGATTGAAAAAATAAATTTTTTTAACCTGATAGTTTTTTTTTTGTTAGAAGGCAAGTATTAAATACATGCATTACTCTTAAAAAGTTAGGGAGCCCCATTTCAGGACCCTAATCACATTTTGCTAATTCAGATTTTAGTTTACTATTTACTATTGAATAATCGTGTGAAAGATATTTCATTTTGTCCAAGAAAATAGTAATGAGATTGTGAGATTTGATCTTTTTCTGATTTATTTTAGAAATAAGTATATAGTTTTCTCCAAGTTATCTGTCAGGGTATCATCTTTATCTAAAAATGGAATTCCAGAAATACTTCCCAAATGGACACATTTAATGGATGCTTTAATATGGAGATAAATATTGAATTCTCTGGTAAAAGGAAATATAAACGACATAAATTTTTATGCCGGAATTTGAGCCCATCAAATATCGTTGGCTTACAATGTTTATCTTTGATCTTAAGCCCCCATGGCTGTCCTAAATGTTCAAGATTGATGGCGAGATAAGAGTGTTGTGTTTCTGGTTAATGCACAGAACAGGGAAAATGCACACATAATATGTGGTACATCTATATGTTCTTTTTAGTGATAAGGGTATCATGTCTGATATTTGTCGCTTGAAAGACAATATTCCATGTTGTGGAAACTTGTATAACATGCATTGAGGGATGATTGTACAGTGTAGGTCTATAAATTTTGGAATTTTTTATAAAAGAGAAATATATGATTTTTTTCTGAATTTAAAGATTAAATTTAGGTATTTAAAGAATAACAAATGCTGATGAATCAAATTTATCATTTTATGTAAAAATGATACAGCATTATTGAATCATTGGTTTTTAGGAATGAAACAAAACAAAATTACAACAAAAGAAATGCAGATTATTTTAATCTGGAAAACTTTAAGAATTGATTCTCAAACACTATATTCTGAAATCAGCCTCTTTTTCAAACTCTGTTGTATTTATTGAAGCTTAATTCAATTCTGCATCATGCTTCAATTACAAATTTATGATAAGGACAGTTGTGATCCCAGGGAAGTGTTTCACAAAGATTTTAAATCTGACAAAAAATCATACATAAATTGCCATTTACGTTCTCCAGTGTTTTTATCAACACGACTGACTGCATGTTCAATATCATGCTTACATTGTACCATGGTTTTATGTCAGGTTCAACTCTTTGTGAAATACCCCCCCCCCCGATATGTGTCAACCAACAAAGGACTCCAGAAGAAGAGTCCCCCCCCCCCTCCCCTCCACCCTCCAACCAAGCCACTATCCCACACCCCTCTCCCTCCCTCCCATACCTCGGCTTTAGGTTGACACAATAATGGTTTGATTGATCACAGGTCTCAAGTGTGGGTTTAAAGTCCACTTTATTTCAGATACACTGTCTATCTATCTACACTGTCTATGATGGGTACAAACATGTATGCTCGCTCTCTCATGCTCTGGTAACAAGGAGAATAGATGTGTATGGTATGATTATACATGAGCTAGGCTAATTAATATTGCATGCCTTGCTGGATCAGATAGCACTTGTAACATGACATGTAATATGCCATATGATACTCTGTATGAGGGTAGAATCCAGTGTTACATAGTCTGTTGACTTTATGCAAATTTACTGTGATATTAAATATAATGTACTTATTACCGTTTTAGGGTTATGTAAGGCAAGCTTTATGACTCTCCAAACCTTTGAAATTTCATATAATTTATTCAGGTCTGTATGTAGGTTTGTTTGTAGGTATGTCTTCAGGTTTTCCTTATTCTGACTGGCATACATGGACTCTGAAACTCAACTTTATAATCAGTTGCAATATTTGCAATCAATTGTAAAGTACAATAACAATTTTAATAGGTTGCTAGTAGGCATGTGAAAATATATGCGCAAGAGGCTAACTTTTAAAATGATAATATGGACCATTTACATGTAGGTGCTACTGTACTTCACACATATTACCCCGGATGTAGCTGAGCTGCCTTATAGGCACTCAAGCATTCAAAGATATTCTCTCTATCGGGTACCTGGGTTGAGTGCAGCACAGTGTGGGTAAATTTCTTGCTAAAGGAAAACACCCATAGCTGGGAGTCGATCCCACATCCCTCAGATTGAAAGATGAGAGTAGTAACCACTACACCACGACTATATGACCAACTTACTATTGATTGCAAACCTTTTGTGTAAGAGATGATCTCATTTCAAACGGACAACCGACTTCAACATGCATGACATCTTTCTTTCTTACCAGGACTGTCACACACTGGTAAATTCATTAGACAGAGATGAGGAGGCCAAGGGTCAAAAGGCCAAGCTCAATTTTGCATGAAACCATGCATGTAATGATCAAAACATGCTCCAGGAGAATAGTTTTTTTTTCTTTAGCTGCTGTCTTCTATCTCTTTCTATTATAATGAGGGCTCTGCAAGCTAGCCTCAGGTGATACTACTATGTCCATGTACATTACATGTATGTAGAGTATGAAGACATCCATTATGGATGGTTGGCTGAGCTCATGATTGTCGTGCTTGACTGATATACAGAGATCATACCTAGCATCTTAAAGCACATCTCTTAGGGTTCTGAACTCAAATTTTTTTAATCCTAAAATTAAATTTCACATACATGTTCATGATGAAAAATATCCAATGTGTTTATTTCCCTCCCTTTGTTTTATCATTGTTTAGTCTATCAGTGTTGAATAACAGTGATTTAGTAGAACATCTAGGTTAGGAGACACATTGATTTTGAGCAGACTATCATACTTTTATTGAGAAATGCATTCTGAATCGTGTACGAGAATTCCTTGGCCATGTTTCACAAACAATTGGGATAGATTCAAATAAAATCTCGAAATTGTGATTGATAAATATTTGTGCAGATATAGGTATTTATGAGCAATTGCAATTTGAATATCTTACAACTACATGTATTTTAAAGATGGGACCCTGAGCAATGAAGAGTATGGATTTGAAGCAGTGTTCAACTGTGTTTTAAGTCTTCAGGGCTTGAATCCCCATCCCCAAAACTCTCAGTCTGACATGTTCACAGGAACAGATGAATGTTCAGAATCCCATCTCACTGACAGGAACAGATTGCTCACTGTGAGAGCTGTATGGATCTCTCCACAGCCTGTTTCAGTGGGGGTAGTCTGGGCAGATTGCAAATTAGATTACACCTCAACCTCCTCGTCACCTTGACTTGAATTCCCCTTGAGGGTTGTAGGGCATCATGTTTGTCATCTTACTCTACTTGCATCATAGAACTCGCACAACACTTAATTTGCCTCATTCATTAATGTTGATGAAATGAACGTCATTAGATCTGTGTGCAGAGAAACGGAATATCGTAATTGGATGTATAGGAATCTATAGTTCATCGTTGAGATTGATGGTATTGGCTATGAAATGTGAGAAATGGTATGCAGAAATTGAATTATCTATTTACTTGTAGATGCAAAATTTCGAAATGGTAATAGCCATCAGTTGTTTCAATGGAATCTATGAAATCAATGATATAACTTAATTCTATCTGAAGGAATTGCTACAGCCATTCCTTTTAGCTACATGTTTATGATGTAAAAACATTTCAGGATGTTCTATACATGTGACTTGGTTTTTAACCTTCAATTCATCAGTAACCTTCAAGGTACTGAGGGTATTGGCAACAAATAAAAGCTTCACTACCTGTAAAGCTTGCTTTCTTCTGGTTTAATTTCAGACGCATTGTTTAACTTGAGGTTTATATTAACATGATTCTTATATCTTCCTTGCTACAGGCAAAAGGTGCTGAAGCTGAAATCCCGTAGCAAATCTCCATCATCTACTGGTTCTGCGCATTCTGGCCATTCTGGCATTGGCAATCCCGCGTTTTCAGGCAACGTACACCGGCAGCAGCGTAGCCAACGCCCTTCTACTCCTTTCCACCACCGGGCGACTCACACTGATGATCTCATAGGAGTCGACCAGGAACTGTCATCAAGGTTAGCCCCGATCGGTGTGCCGACAACGCCGTCGTCATCGGTTGGACCAGTCTCACAGGAGAGCAAACCGTCAAACAATGCACTGCCTAAGCCAAGCCCTGCAGCGTTTAGAACTCCTGGGTCAACGGACCCTGTGCTAACCGAATCTCCACCCTCTGTAGCGCCGTCACCGCTTATCCCACCCCCGACCGGAACCGGTCTGAATCCCAGTGAAAGGGACAGGACTATGCCAACTCTGAGCCCTTACCCGCCTCCTCGGAATGGGGAGACGGGTTTGCCTCAAGCCAACAGCGGCCCAGTAGGATCCTCAATCGGTAGGAACTGTGATATGGGACACTCAATTGAGCGTGATGCGTTGATAGGGAGAACTATTGGGCATAAAGAAACAACTATAAAGCAGGAGGAAGACAAAGTGTGGCAAAATTTCAGGTTACCTAGTGAGCATCATATGGACTCAAAGAGACCCCTCCTGCCATTGTTGAGCTATGAGAAACGAGAGGAGGAAAATGAAAACATGTTTGATTCGCTTTATGACCCAGCAAATAACGATGAGTAAGTATGATTATTTCTAATGGCTAAGGATAAACCTCATTCAGGATCTCAAAGAAGGGCACGTTTGTATGCATACTTTTTTATGCATAATTGATTTCATGGATGATCTTTATGGTCACAAATCATGAAACAACTAAAATGGCAACATACACGAATTTCTCTTTCAGTTTCTTTTCCCTGACACATTAATAAACTATGAATGATTTCATTTATTAGTGAAAAATATACTTTGCCCTGTTTTTACATGAAAATTATATTTAACTTGTTAACATAAATCTGCTAATGCAATTGGAACATGGTTCTAGAAAGGTGAGGATTTATTACACTGATTCTCTCACAATGAAATACTATAGTAACTGCATTGAGTGTAAGTACAATTCAGTAAGCATTCATGTTTAGACTTGGCTGCATTGAACTTGAATCACATCCAAAATCAACATCCAAATGATTTATGCGCCTCAACAACTCAGTAGAAGCATTCATTTCATTGGAAAGGTGTCAATCCTACAAATGAATTGAATGCCTTTTTAATTGATGAATAATCATCATAAACTATGCAGTATTTTTAACCCTTTGCATGCAAATGTTGCAAAATTGTACATTTGTACAATTCAATGTAGCGCTTTCTCTGTCATATTTGTACAAATGATGCTTAGTGATAGCTATTTTTCTTCATTAACATCTACAAAATAACTACCAGTATTGGTGGTGCAATAAGATTATAAGCATTCATAGAAAATATCAAAACAACAATAGTTATTACTATCACTTGAAAATTAATTCAGCATGCAAATAGTTCATAGTTTTGTTAAGTTACTGCACAAAACCTCTAATTGATATTCATGTCACAAATAGGAATGATTATGAATGACTCTAAATCATAATGCAGTTTTATACTTCATAAACTCTGATTCATGATCTTTTTATTGATCAAGAGGTCCTTTAACCTTATTTTTTATTCTAACTTTGTAGAAAAAAAGTTATTTTCTAACTTAGGGAAAGATTGACCCTTACGTCGCCATAACTTTTGACAAATTGCAATATCAATTTTGTCTTTTGACCTAATGAAGCTATGTGACACTCATGCTCAAGTGCCAAACCGGTCTTGTAAGATGAAGCCCAGGGGCCTTGTTTTATTAAATTTGCCATAACAATTAAAAGTTACTGAAATCAATCAATTCGATTTGCCAACAGTTAACTTATTATAGAACTTGTGCATTGTTAATATAACAAGTTTTTATGAAACAGTACCCAGGTGATGATTGAGAATTAACATTAGAATGTTAGTGTTGGCTAGCCAGTTGTTACCATGACACTCTCTGATCCTAACACAGGATCTTCTGCCAGCCACACAAGAAGCTGAAGGAAGAGAAGCCAGTCCAGCCAGCCGCATCGGCCTTGGACTTCCCTGGTGAGATGGACATCGGTATGCGCCACAACAGACCGCCCTCGCCCGTAGAGGATCCCTATGAATTCATGGAACATGATACATCACCTACAGTAAGTTATTGTTTTCTCATGAGCCCAGTGTTTAAAGGTAGTTATGAAATCAACAAAGGGTTTCAAGCTAGAGTTTCATTTTGAAACCTGCAGAAACCATTTTGAAACCTGGGGCCCGTCTTACAAAGAGTTATGGTTGATCCGATCAATCTCAAGGATATAGAAATCCATCAATGACATAATTTTTCTTTAGGAAATTTGCACAATGTTCTTTGAAAACAAAGAGAAGCATCCTGAATTGTCAAGAAAACTGAATGTATGAATATGCATAAGTATTTTGAACAAACGTGTAATTTTAGATATTGACATTGCTGGCTTTCCATAATTGCAATTGATCTGATCAATTGCAACTCTTTGTAAGATGGGGCCCGGGTGCTAACACACTGCCATCTATTTTGTTTCCTTCAACTTCTGTTGTTACATTTAAAAAATGAGTCAAAATGATATAAGTGGGTATATGTTCATGGATTTTTGTATTCTTTAACTCATATTTTTCTCTCTGGTATTATCAATATCGGTGTTCAAATGCAAATTACAATGTGCTAAGTATTTTAGGTTCAGCATAAATTTATACAAGAGTAATTGAATAAATAGCTTTTTTTTCCTTGTAGGATGGTAAAGTACAATGGAACAATTGATTTTTTTCAGGCGATAGACTTTATTGATCAAATTTCTTTTTTTCCTAGCAGGGTGGTAGAATCTCTATCTCAGCCAGAGGAAGAATGAAGGTCAACGGGAGAACGAGAGGAGGTCCGAGACGTCCCAGTATCAAGAAAAGCAAAATAAAGGTGCGAAAAAAAATTGAAATGACAAAAATTTGCAGATTTTTATTTTCATTTTGTAAATATATCTTCATTTGTCTTGTAATATATGGGGTCAGTTTAATAAAGATATGCTGCAGTCACCCTCATTAAACAGCCTTCTGAATGACAAAAACCATTAAGTTTTACAAACGACATACGATCAGTTAATTTGGAGACTGGTATGTCTGAAACAGGTAACTTTATAGAAACTGCCATAGAAACCTTGATTTTGATTAACCGCCAAGCTTTGCAGCCATGTTAGCTACAGTAATGGCAAAGTTAGAATAATTGTAATTCCATTATGGGACACATACATCAGTCAATTTAAAATTAAAATTGTTACTGTTATATTTTTCGAACTAGCATACATTCCAAATTAGATTTTGTATCAAACCCACAAGAGAAGTATTGATATTCTAATATGGAAATATTTTTCAGTCCTGTGTTTGATACATTATACCTTTTTAGATTTCTGAATTTCATTATTCACACAAATGAATTTGATGCATATTCATGGAATTGCTCTAATTTGATGCTCAAGGCTTCTTTCAGATATGTTGAGAACTCTCAGAAGTGTAGAGATAACACCCCAACTTATTATGTTCTTCATGTCTAAATAGGATTGTTCAAAGTTTAGCAGACAAGTTCATGACATGAGATTTCATTATGATGTCATGACTCAATATTATATGCCGCCATAATAATTTCTTATGATGTCATGAGTCGTGTTCAATGATGTCATGACTTTGTATGCATCTCTGGACATACTCTTTTTCGCCGTCATTTGAACAGAATTTAATTGATAAAAATTTTCTCTTTTTTTTGTCTTGAGCTCAAAAAAGGTATCTTGTCTCCACATCATATTTTGAATACTTCATACCCCATTGACTGTAGACAAAAATATTATTGAACTTTGTTGGGATGTGTATGAATAAAAATAATGCAAATGATGATGAAAGAAGTAGATTTAAAGTATAATTATTTTTTAAGTATGGATGATGTACAGGCCTTGATGTGATTTAATCCTGAGGATTGGAATATCAATTGCAATCCTTTCATGAATATTATTTTAGCAAAATTTCAACATTCTGAGAAAGTGTTCGCCCAGAGGATGTACCTCCTTTCCTGTTAGTAGTTTCTGAAGTGTACTTCCTGTATGTAAAGAAATGGCTTATTGATATGTAAGCTGGTGCATGTACATATTAGTAATACATTTCTTTGTATTGTAATACTTGCTTTATCTGTCATGGTATTGTCTCTGTTTGTTGAGTTTGTTCGTGCATGTAGCTCTACTCTGCTAATTAGACTAATGTATGAACGTCAATCTAACTTGAGAAGTCTTGAACTTGCATTGTATTTGTAGGCATAGTATGAACTCACATATATCAAGTTGTAACCCTAAACCGGGGGGGGGGGGGGGGGGGGGGGGGGAGTCGTATGACCTTTTAAAGATTTTTTATCTTGTGGTTGCTACAAAAAAATTGCAGGATGGAAGAAAATGAAAATTCCCAAACTGAGTTTTTTTTAATCTAAGGATTTTAATCTATCACTTAAAGGAGCTTCTTCAATTACAGTATTGAACCATGCAATAACTTTAAAGTAGGTTACTGTTACTGAATCTTGTTCATTGATTTAATGCATGGATCACTCACCCTAATGAAGATGCAAATTGAGTCCAAGCAAAACAAGTTGATGGAATCTGCATGAGTTGATTACGTCAATAAGCATTCTACTGTATTATGCTTACTGAAACAAATTTAATGTACTTGTAATTTCACACATTTTTGCACAACATTGACAATTGTTTGTTTCTCTGGTATCAGGAAGGGAGATGGTGATGACGTTGTTATGTCATCTAGTAGTCTAATTCTTTGAATAGGTGAAGTTAATCCCTTACATATCATCAACCTTTTCTGTCAAGGTAGAACTTTTTCATACTTCAGTCAACTACTCATGATATTTTGTATTGAGCCCACTATCATTTTGCTTGAGCTTTATTTGGGTCTTGAAGCTTGTTCACTTCTATTTTTTTCTTCATTAAACATGATTAATGCCTACTAGATATCTCCCAATCCATTTCAACCCTAAATCTTACTGTTAATCAGTGGTGTGGTAAAGAACTTCACTCTACTTGGACAGTGTCTTAGTTGAACTCTGGTCTCGAGTAGAAGCCAACGAGAGCAATTGTTGATGAAAGCATGGTTTATTCAAATCTTTATGATAAAAGCTTTGTATTATAAAATCCCTCCTTCCTTGCTCATTTCAGTGCATCATTCATCCGTACACTACATGCGCTGTCACATCGTTCAGTGCAATCCTTTTTGCGACCTGTTAGTCACCTGCAGGTCGCCCGCATTGACAGTATCTTGCGCGTATCTCACACAGTTACCAGCAGAAGCGCACGCAAGTCTGATTTGCACGCAGAAAAGTTTTGAACGTGCTCATAACTCTGTTGCGGCTGAGTTGCAGGCAATCAGCCATAACTCACCCGCAAGGCTTGCACGAATGATGTGACAGGGCCTTAGCCTTTCTACTTTTCTTCACCAATCACTTTTTCAATTTTTTTACGATTCTTGTCTCAATTGTGATTATCTCACCATATTATTTAGGAGGAGGAAATCCAGAGAAGGGCTGAGGAAGAGAAACCAAGACCTGAGACCTTAGCAGCCGACGGACAATCCAATGTCTTCAACACAGATCCATCCAAGGCCATGGGTTCGTTAACTTCTTGTCAAGTCCTTAATAAAGTTTTTTTTTATTGCTATTAAACTTAATCACACCATTCCTGTGGAAAAATTCTCACTTTGATTGTGTTGTGGTATTTTGCATCACGACCTTTCAAAGTGAGGATTTGCGATGCATATTAACCAATCAAAAGCTACAAGCATTTCGCTTTATACAGGGCTATTAACAAGCTATTTATTGATGATTTCTGCGGTGTATGTACAAACATTAATGTACACACATGTTCAGACGGGCAATTGTTACTGTTGTAAGGTATTACATTAAGTCTTGGAAGCTCCCTCACATAGTTCTATATTATCTGTCTTGCATTGTTTGAACATACATGTTTGGTTTTACGTCTCCGTGCGAATGCGTAATATGACTATATGAGTCAAATTAAATCAAATCAAATTATTTTCTTTGCAGCATCTGCAGCAAACAAAACAATGGCCATCAAGGGAGAGACTAAGCGCTTGATGCACACAGATGACATCAAGGTGACCGGTATGGGTGATCTTGAGAGACTCTTTGAATCTTCATCCTCCGATGATGATGACGGGGTGAGTCAAGAAAACATACCAGTACTGGTATTGAGTAATAATATCCAAGTCCTTTGGAAGCGCATTCAGACGTTATATTCATAATGTGATATGCGCTATACAAGTACTGTTTATTATTATTGTTATTATTATTGAGAATTGAGTTTATGCATGCATGGTCTGAAACCACTTTGTGTCATTTTCAGATATGCTATCTTCTTTATAGGGTTCTCCAGTAGCACTTATATGTGAACATGAAGTTGTTAATATTTTTTTGATTGTTTTAGACAAAATTTTCAATTTTAGAGAGACTTTGTCCTTTGAATGATTTTGATATTCATACCTCATGTATATATACTAATATCCTATGATATCTCCCAGAGTATGACATTGGTAGCATTGTAAAATAAATGCTCCGTGCAAAAGAGTGGGAGAGACATATTTGGCTTGGGACACGTTCCCCATATGATCTTTCAATCCCCTTATTTCAATTTGTCAAAATTTAAAAAAAGTGAGACAAGTTATAAGAAAGTACAAATGTGAGGCTTCCCACTTGATTCTTGTTTTGTGTAGCAGAGAAGCACACAAACATTTGTTTCTTACCCCAACTGTGAAAGGGAGCATCGGGAATGCCTTCTACTGTTATCTTGGCCTACATACATTGATGACATATGTCTATTCCCGCGGGTGGGCTTGTTTCCTGGTTGAGACAGAACCATGCTAAATATTGTATGCACATCCCGGGGCAGGGGAGGAAATGATGCGCTACCAAACAGGAAGCTTGCCGTTCCCTTCAAGACGTTTGGCCGTTCTTGATGTGGTGGATCGGCTGTAGAAGCAAAACAGGAAAGTTTCCTCTGCTGTTTGCCAAATGAGTTTCCCCCCTTGGGTCGACTCAAAGGTTTCCCCTTCGCTCTTTCTCAAGCAAACACTCAGTTCTTGCGAAAAAATTACAACGATCCTGCCGTCTTGGCAGTCATACCTTCAAGACACTTAAGGCTCTTGAATAGGTTTCTTTAGAAATGTTTACATCTCATATTCGACTTGTGTGAAAGGATTTCGTACTTTTTATTCCATAGTTCAGATATATTGTCATATGAAATGGATCCCTGCCACAATTCATTGTCGGGGAAGATGTCACATTTCTTTCCAGAGCTCTGTAAGCTGTTCCAATGTCAGGCTTTTTTAATGATTTTTTTAGAAAAAAAACCCAATATATCCCCTCTTCTTTATCCCTGACCTTAGCTATTTCACAGACACAACCAGGACAGTGTAAATGGGTGCTGAGCTTCTGATATTGATTTGATCTTTATGAGTGATTGCACATCGAGGTCAGCCCAATCAAACCTTAAAAACAATCTTCAATGGTCAGTCGCTAAACTATGTAGAACAGGCCCCAAAACTCATGTTATATCTCTGATGAAATAAACCTACTGGAACATGTATCATGAACTCCATCAGGGATATGGAATGTAATTGTGTCCTCTGCTTTCTTTCAGGGTTTTGATGACATGGTATCCCAGGTGATCCATCGAGGGGAAGAATCTTCAACTAAACCCTTTGGCAACTCATTACACAGCTCCACCGGTATGCCAGGTAAAGCCAAATCGGGAAATCCCCTTTCAAGTTATCAACATCATGTACATGGCGCACACACTAATCAAAAATGATTTTCAGGGAGACATTTCATGGAAGTTGTCAGCACTGACTAAATTTTCAGCTTTGACAATTTCAGTGAGATCCTTGGATTTGATTGGCTGAGAAGCACTAATCTCTAACTGTTACTATGGTTACAGTTAGAGAATGAGAACAAGTCATTGCTGACAGGCTTGATAAAATGGTGCCCTAGGATCACCTTATATTGTGCCTTCAATCTATCTCTTGTATTGATGCAAACAATTAGTGTGAAACACCTTTACCAATGTTTATTATTTTATTGTGTCATCCCAGTAACTAACTACAGTTTTCGTATTCTAGGAAAATGATTGGGGGAAAAAACAATATAATAATATGTCTTGGTGAAATATATTTATTCATTTGTTTGATTTGTCACAGGATATATAGTTATGATTTTCTGACCCACAGGATAAGATACTCTTATCAGCAATCACAGTAACCATCATTCATTTATCTCAATGCTCGATGTGAAACTAAATTGATAGTTAACTTCTGTAACTGAGACGCATATTTCATCAACTATTTAGAGATGTTAGTCAAACCATCAAGATTCACAAGTTTTCATGTGGGTGCCTCTAAATAGAAGCTATTGACAATGATGTATTGCGCTCTTCTCCATCATAGGCACCAGCCAGACGGGTCCAGATCTTGCCCGGATGTATCCGACCCCACCCTCTTTGGAACAGCAGAACTCCGCCTTCTCTCCTGTCAACTTACCCTGTCATGAATACATTAATCATGGTTCGGTGCAGGGTATCACCCAGATTGAACATAGTGCGGCTGGAGACTTCAACGAGATAGAGGCCGATGAAAACATGGGAAGCCCTAAGCCTGAACAGATCCAGGTACGTTGTATAACTTGCCCTGTTCTCATTATCTTGTCATCTGTTATAATCTGTTACTATTGTGTTCCATTCTTAATGCAGTAAGCCTTTTTTTTTTGCGTCTTTACACCAAAGATGGTTGATGGAGGAATTATGTTTTGGTGTCATCTTTCAGTCTGTCCATCTATCTGTTTCTTTTTTCTTTCTTGTGATGACTTCATTTAATGGATCAGCATCAACTTAGTCCAAGTATGCAAATAGGAGAAAATGTAATCAATTTTTTAGGTATTGAAATGAAAGATGAAAGGTAACACAGTTTGTTAGATGCACAAAATGTCTTGTTCTTGTGGTACCTAATGAAACGTTTGAAAGGTCACCTTTGCCCATATATGTATATGGGAGGGACAATGGGGACCTTTCTTGTGATAGCTTATCTTGCTACCTCCGATGCTGCATGCATGGCAGATTAACGTATGCAGAATGCATTACTTGTTTTTTCTTTCAGGATTGGAGTTTTGTGTACAAGATTCCACCCACAGAGAGATTTGTTGGTCCCAGTATGTACGCTCCGCTGAAGGCCCTACCAAGCAGCAAGCAACCTCCACTGAAGATCCCAGAGGCATGTCACTATAGGCCATCCTGGCAGGTAAAAATAGAGTCCTGATCGTGAGAATAAGATATGTGGTTAAATGAGTATAGTCCGTTGGTTTTACTTCTTCTCCTTTTTTTTTGGGGGGGGGGGGGGTTGGGGCATTCTGGACGAATAAAATTGGAGATAGTTGATATGGAAATTTAAAAAACCCTGAACATTCTATTCTGTATTTATACATGTAGGTTCATTTTTGTACTAGTTACCTGCATGCTGGTAAGAGATATAATGATGATTTTGTTGATAATGATGATTAGTGAGGATGGTAATAGAATTGACATTGATCTTGATCATGATGATGTTCTGGATGATGGTGGTGGTGTTGAAGTTGGTGATGGCGATGATGATGATGATGACGACAATGATGACGATGACAGTGACTATGATATTAGAGGCAAATTAAATAGTCTATAAGTCTTCAAAATAAGTACATATAATATTCTTTGTCAATTTCCACCCTCCAGTTGCCATTGTCACCCAAGCCAGACCTTTTGCCTGTTACGAAGGACAGGTGAGTATCTGTTTATATTCCATAGAAAGAACGCCCAATTATCCCACTTCAAGCAGGAATATTTTTAATCAATTTTCTTCCGTTCCAATTTTGGTCAAAGTTCTAAATTTTTAGTCAAAAGAATATTTTGAATTTTCAAGATTAAGTACTGATAGGTCTGGTTTATCTTTTTGTATATTTTTATGTAATAATGAATAGAATTTCTGTATAATTTTCATATTCTTTCAGCTTGGTTTGATTCTGAAATGACTTGAATAGAATGATTTAGTTGCATTACAACTTCTTGGTATTCTTTTCCGCTTTCAGTCTTACGCTGGAGATGGAGATGAATATGAACCAGCCAATCGTGTTCAATGCACCAGGACCTACCCTCATGCAATCTCCTGCAGCTTACCCAGGTAGCCAGGAGCCTCGGAGTGCTGCCAACATAGACTTGCAGTCTCCGGCCTCGGAGGCCTCCTCTTATGTTAGGAATATCAACTCAATGGAAGCGCCCACACCTGCCAGCAACATCCCAGAGGCACACAGCCTCCTGGTTAACCTCACACTGTCAGACTCGTTACTCAACATCTACAAAGATAGGAACTTTGATAGCAGTGTCATGTGTGTGTGCAACAAGAACCACATGTGCCAGTGTGGCTTCAGCGCCGTCATGAACAGAAGGTACGCTGTGGGCAGCGGGCTCTTTGCCGAAGATGAATCTGAAATAACGGGACAGCCGGCCGATGCGGCCCTCTGGACGTTCCACAAAGACAATCCCATGCTGGCGGGCATGCCCGACCGCAAGCCGCTCTTGTCGGTGGAGGACGCGTCGAGTGAGAAAGATGGGAAAGAAGTGTCAAGGACAGCAAAATGTGTTTTGAGATTGATTCAGGAACAGTGTAACAGTCCGTATGCCACGCTGGCGAGGCTTGCAGGGTGTGTTCACAAGAGAGGTATCAACAGTTCAGGTCCGCTGGCCAGGAGCCAGATTGAAATCACTGGTAAGTCAACCCACTAATCCCTCTTAGATCATCAACTCAAGTGGACATGTAAATGTGTTTGCTATTACATCTACCTTTCTGTTATGCCTTGGTCTTAAAGGAGAATGAAACTCTTGGAGCAAGTTAGCTTTTGTGAAAGCAGAAAAATCAAAGAATAAGATCAACAAAAGTTTGAGTAAAATAGGACTAGCAATAGAAGAGTTATGAGCATTTGAATGTCGAGATCACTAATGCTATGGAGATCCTCCCATTGGCAATGCGACCAAGATCTATGATGTCACAGATGAACAACTCTCCCCTTTTGGACACTGAAAATATACCCCAAAACATCTCTTTTTGCTCATTCTAATCATATGACAAACGATTCATCAATGATATAATGTTGTGAAACCTCTGTACTTGTCATCTCATAAAGAGAACACCTCACCTTGTGATAGACTCTATAAAAGTGAGAATATAAGTGAAATAAGTACTAAAGTAATGAGGGAGTTGTACGTGTGTGACATCACAGCTCTTGGTCGCATTGCCAATTGGAGGATCTAGATGGCATTAGTGATCTCAATATTCAAATGCTCATAACTTTCTTATTATTCATTCAATCTTCCTCAAACTTTCAACAATATGTTTCTCTGATTTTTCTCTGTGATATGGATTCAGCTGGTTTCAAGTGTTTCATTTTCCTTTAATGTACAGGACATCTTTAATCTACCAGTACAGCGTTGGTGTCCTGATGTATTTTTTTCAAACGAATGGCAGTCAAGAGTAAAATATCTCATTTTCTATGCGTACATGTAACTGTTTTTTTCTCTTCATTTTTAGCAGAGAGGGGATTTAGCTGTACAATTCTTTTCATTGTACATAAATTGTAGTATGCTTTGATGATGTATTTGTGGGGGCAGTTCACATTAGTCTATCCATGCAGAGGTGACAATTGATGATGGAATGAATGGATGATTAACTAAATGAATGATTGAAGGAATAAATTCACGAATGAATAGAAGGATGATAGATATTAAAATGGATTGACAGACAGACAGACAGACTGATTAACATACAGACAGACTGACAGACATACTTATATATGTACACATACATGCATAGACAGACATATTGATAGGTGAATAAAAGAATGTCTGAATTTATGAAATATGTAAATCTATGGCATGAATGAATTAGCAAATTAATGAATAAATCTACAAGGTATGTATGAAAGAGTGAATGGATGAATACATGAATAATCAAGGATGGATGAATATTGACAGATGCAAATAATAGATACAACATAGTACATGTACGACTTTCTCCATGTTAAATGTTTAGATGGCTGTGGTTTTGAATGAGTGAATGTGTGAATGATGAGATGAATGATGAGATGAATGAATTTACTAGTGAAATGGATTGATAGATACAAGATAATTATGTCAATATATATATGAATAAAAGAATGAATGGATAAATGAATGCAATTAATTTCTTAAATGAATAAGTGAATGATGTAAAGGAATGGATAGAGATAGATATTAAAAAACAATAGATGCAACAAAGAACATTCATTTGTTCTCCCAATGGTGTAGATGGCTGTGATGCTTGTTTTGCTGCGCTGGATCTGGGTCGGATTCTTATGGATGGTACTGCTGGGAGTAAGATAGATGATGCGCTCTTAAAAAGCTCCTGTCTACATAGCTGGCCTTACACACCAGGTAAGCATGTAGGCCAGACAGGGCCCATTTACACTGGCTCTCATTACCTTGAATAACCCCTTTCAGCATACCCTGGGAATCCAAATTTTACATTTTTTGTCCATCTAACCATTCATCTTATTTTGTGTCGTTTTAGGCCACCTGTTCTGACAGAAGTAAGAATCACTATTTTTCAAGATATTTTGGGGCTCTCGAAACTAACTTTAGTGTTCAAAAGGGCCCATTCTATACATTTTTTTGTTTAACTTTCAGTTCTTAGGGGTAGCTTTTCTTAGTCCCTCAAATGGTGAACGTATGCAACTTGAATTCAGGTATGCTCACCATGTAGGTGTCATAGCTTATCTTTTATCAAGTGCACAGGTCAATTAGAAATGTCACACACAAAAAATGTTTTGTGTATTTTATGAGTTTTCTAAATTCATAAATGAAATGCTGAAGGGTATACCATAAAAGCTATAGTGGGGCTTGAGTTGAACCTATAATTTTAGCATTCCCAGTCAAGTTTATCAACCACTTAACTCGGCTAAGACACAAACATGAAACACTTGTTTGATGTACCGATTCATCATTTTTAAATATTAATTTCATATATGCTAATGATTATACTTATTCTTAATTGCAATATGTTTTAATGTTTATTTTCATTTTTCATTCCTATTTCATGAGCTGTTGACGTACACTTTAGCATGCGAAGTACACATATCATGTTTATTTTAATATCGATAAAAGTTTTTTAGTGTTTAAGACTTTGGATGGAATTTTGTCTCTCTTTAACACATTTTTTCCCCTACAAATCTTAGTAGAACTGTAACTCTATAAAAAAAAAACCTTTAGTTCATCTTTGGAGCAATAACTTATATCAAGAAATGTACACAGGAAGATAGATCATTGCTAAAATGCCAAAAGGCTAAGTATGTAAAGTTGAGATATTTTACAGAAATCCTCATTTTTGTGTGTGTGTATCCGCAACAAGTACCCTCTTCCTGTTATGCAGGCCAATATTAGGAGATAACTCATCTTTTTAGAGAGAGGGGGACTGTGTGATGAGTCATAGATGACTGTGCCCCCGCCTCTCTTAATCATAGCAGTCAGTCATGCCAAAGCTTGATACACTATATGATTAACCTTTACCCTTGCACTCATTTCTCTGTCTCTCTCTGTCTGTCTGTCTGCCTCTCTCTCTGTTTCTGCATTTCTCTGTCCCATGCTCTCGCTTGCACCCCCTTCCCCTCATTTTGTTTCTTTTATTTCTGTCTCTTTCTCTGTTTTTTCCCCCCATATAACTCCCTGGGGGGAGGGGGAGGATATAACTTCCCCACAGTCTATTTTTCTACTTTGTCTTAGACACTTGTCTTTAGTAGTAGTAGTAGTAGTAGTAGTATTTGATTTATAGAAAATACACTTTAAAAAGTATATTAAAGTCACATAGATTTCCTTGTTTGATTTATCACTTCAAGGATTCTACTAAATATGTTTGTATGTTTGTTGTTACAGCAATAGCCCGAAGCACGATGTCATCACAAGATGTGGTGCGGACGTTGAGTTCACTGCAACCTCTGCTGCAGGATGCTATACAGAAGAAGAGGACAACGAGGTTATGGGAGAAACCTTACACAGTACAGGGTCCACTCACATGGCAGGTCTTCTTTAACATTGGTGCCAGAGGTCAGTTAGTAATCTTAGCAGTTTTTCATGAAACAAATAGTGATTTTCACCGACTATTGTTCTGAGCTACTACATAATACCTTGTCATTTAGCGTAGCTGCCAACAAGTCTCTTCATCACTTCAAGGAATAAATTCCTGCCCATTTACCTCGCCTGGGTCCGGTGTGGCTAATATTAGGCCTGGGACGAACACCCTTTTTGCCGTCCGATTGTTCGCCAGGGTAACAAAATCAAATAGTTTGAACATGATTCCTGGATTATCAGAAATCACTAAAAAGTTGACCTATTTACGTACATGACCTACCAGTGGTCGCACATATTTAGCAAGCTGACTTAGTCGAGTGTCCCAATTCATTGCCTTTGACATGCACATCAACATAGCTGAATGATGAATGGTTGCCGGTGCGGCCATGATTGTCGTGTCTTGAAAGAGTTACAATATTTGTAATTTATTAAATTTTTGCATAAATTGTTTTATCTTGTACTTTGTTGTCAAATATCAAAGATTATAGCCATGTACTATTAATAATCAAAAGGCCTCGCATTTATAGTTAAATGCCTTATGTATTCTGGTGCTCCTCAAAATAAGTTGTGTGGACTGGTCTAGAAATCAAGTTTAATTTCTGTTTACAGGTCCAGCTGAAACTCCCGAACCCCTCCCCATACCTCGTCTCATGATTGGCCATGACAAGGATTGGCTGTCGTCTTCACCATTCGCTCTCTACTACTGGGTAAGTCCCATCCATCATCATCTGCATCATGGGGAGCATTTCACAAAGCGTCTGTTCCATGATTTTCAGCCATAAGTTGGCTCTCATCCAATCAGATATAAGGATGTCAGTAGCTTATAACGGCTGTTGTAGGTGGAAAAAGATAATGACTGTCAAAAAGCTTTGTGAAACCCCCCCCCCCCATGTCTAATTAATAGAATACCAAAAGTGCTGACATCATATTTGTCTGCTTGTCATTTTGGTTAGTAATGGAAGCAGTAGCAATGCATGAGCAGGGAATAACTTTGCTTTACAAATTTGAATAGCATTTTTGGTCTTTAAAGAAAAGCTCTCAACTAAGTAATGTACAGTCCTATGTAAAAATATGCTATACAAAAGACTTTATGCATAGGAGTCTTTCAAAAATGTGGAGCAAATTGCGATGCAATACCAGGAAAATTATTCCCTGATGAGGTATAGCTTGCCTTTGATAAAGCAGCAGACTTGGATTAATCACTTATGCTGGGAGGTTTGAGGTGATAATTCTATTATTGTGTAGAACTTAATTTTCATGAATCTACAAACTTGACAGCATGGTCAGTATAAAGTCACACTTTGGTGCTCTCCTTGTCTAACACTTTTGAACAGGGTGATTTAATGAAACTTCTACATATCTTTGAGATGCCTTTATAAATGAATAATTTCACTTGTATATGCCAGTGATAGACACATCTCTGCAATCAGAATGTGAATTGCACTCATTTTAGGACAAACTATTCTAATATCCTTTCCTGAGATCAGATAATTGTGTAATTGTGTTATGCCAACAAGTTCCTGCTCTCTAAGGCATGTCAAGGCCAATCTACTAAGCCAATATATAGGGATCAAGACCCTGATTCACAAAAATAGTCGTCAGTAACATATTCTTTGATTCTATCGCTGGATTTACACTCGACCAATCAAATCACAGCATTCAAGTAACTTACTCCAATGTAAATTTCCATTGATTATAACAGGTTTTTATGAAATGAAAACCTGATGTACAGGGTTTTCTAAGATTCTTAGTCATAGCATTCATCATTGAAGGTAAATAAAAACTTGGCCTGAAAAGTTGATGAATGTGAACATATGCACTTGGAATTACCCTGGTCAAACCTCAAACCTAGGTCATATGCATCATCGTAATAGTCTGAATGTGATCGGGGCTATATTGTTTACATAAAATGGCCATGAGAAGCTGGGTTGTACCTGTATAATGTTTGCCCGTCTCTTTGTTTTGATGGCAACCAAAATCTCCCTATAGAATTAAAATATTCCCAAAGGCTTTGTTGCATAAAGGGTTACTAGTATAGTAATTTGGTCATGCAACTTTAGGTAACTTCTGTAAGATTTGATTGGCCTTTGAGCATAGTCAGCATGGTAGTTTCCATTGAATGGCAAATTACCATGGTAATAACTGCTATGCAATAATGGCCCAGCTTTGAAAATATAGTTTTATAATTCATTTTAGGAGTTTGTACAAAAGTTTGAAAGGTTGAGGTATTTTATATGATAAATTTTACTCTCTCATGTTCTATTTTTCAAATTTGCTCATTACGCCTGCTCCAATTCAAAATCTATATTTTACACTGTTACACATGTATATTTCTTTTGCTTTTGCAGGAGAAGCTGATGTTAGAGCCGTATTCCTCACCCAGGGATGTTGCATACATAGCCCTAGTACCTGAAAACAAGTACATCTTACGTTGTGCCACAATGTTCTTCAAGGAACTTACTGCTGTCTATGAGGTGGGTTGCTTCACCATTCTTCAAGTTAACAACAACAAAAAGAATATCATAATTGAGGAGACTGAATGTAATTTAAAAAAAAACAACTAGAGTTGCTCAATATGCTCATCATTCAAATTTTTTTCAGGAGTGATTCCATATATTGACTCTAAACTTTATCTGAGGAATCCTAGATATTCACCTTAAGAAAACCTAAAAGATCCCCCAAACTTGGTTTAGATATCTATAGTTATTCTAAATGTATTGTTCTGTAGTGTTGGTTGGTTCAGCATTCTTTCGGTTGAAAAAAAATTACATCAACTGCAATTTTAGAACCAGAATCAGCTTGTATGCCTGTCATTCTGAATTTGTAGTAATAGTTCTTCACATTACTAATTAAATGTTAGGTATTTTATATTTTTATCTAAAAAAAAACCCAAAACCCCAACACACCCTTTTGTTGAATGTTATTATAAGTTCATTGTTCTGTTATGAAAAGTTGATAAGTACATGCTGATTTAGATTGCAAGATTAAGATTTGATGTAAATGATATTACGCTTTTTGGCCATGCCCTTAATCAGATTGGATCAAAATTGAGAATCCAGCTTAGTTTTTGAAGTGTTAAGGGGCCTACTGTATATAAACTATACCTCTTGAATGATTACAGGGTTGTCGTTTGGGTAGACATGCCCCCATTGCCAAGACGTTCCAGGACGGTATCATGAAGATCGGCAAGAAGTACGCTCAGAAGCTCAGCAACGAACCGGTAGACGTCTGGTTCTCGGACGTAACCCACCTCCCAGAGACGGACAAACTCAAACTCTACGCACAATTTTGCAGGGCCTATGTTGGTGAGTGTGCTTCAGATACAGTAGAAGGACTCCGTAACACAAGGCTTTGCGATTGAATGATTGATCGCAGTGCCTATTTTTATGTTGGCTTACATTGATCAGTATGTGCAATCGATCATACAAACAAGCTGTATGATCATTAAGCTTTGGGTTATGGTCTCCAGGACAGCACATCACAAAATCTGTCCTATATACTGTATATGAAGAGTATAGCTTGATAGCTAGTTCCATCAAAAATCAGAATTGATACAAGAATGTATTTCATAATTGTTAGTAGCATGAGAACATACACCAGTCCCATTTTTTTTTTCAGACATTCAAAAGGCTGCATGAAATATCCCAAAGTTTATTACTATGGTAAACAGATAGCTTTGATAACTTATATCACTCTGTATGGGTTTGTGAACTTTGTATGGCTTTGCAATTAAGCTCTGAACATTCATAAGGAAAACATAAAAGATTGTTATTCTGTTACATTTGTTATTGAATTTTTTTCTGGATTATTGCCATGGAAATGTGATGATAATTTAATCTGTAGAAGCCCTGCCTTGAATCTGCTCTGAACTTTGTTGTTATTTATGATTGTTATTGCTGTTTTACATTATCTGAACATGCAATTGATATTGCATATGTCCAATATGATGTACAAATGTATTTGGTATCCTGTAATAAAAAAAAAGGTTGCAGACCTTTCTATAAAGACTGCTGTATATACTGGCCCAAGTTTGTATTAAACGTCACTTATGGACACGGTTGACTCTATTTATAACCCTCGATTTTATTCCTCAGCTCCATACCTGAATCAGGAACAGCCTGATGCCAGCATGTTCCGCACCTCTCGTCACCATTCCTCCTCCTCTGCCGGCTCCAACCTCCCCGGGTCTGGCAGCAGCGGTCCCGGCTACTCCTCATCCTCCAGCTATGTGGTGGGGAGTTCAAGCTCGTCAGGCAGCCAGGGAGGGTCGTTGCTGGATCAAGGAAGCCAGGGTTCCGATGCCAGTAGCGCCAGCATGCCTGCACCCAGTTCAACACCTAGCAGACCAGGTAACTTTCCAGTCTTCCTTGTACTATGTTGCCAATATATTGTAGACTGCTTTTCCCAAATTTCTACAAAGGGCTATTGCCGAAATGGTACAAATTTTTTTTCCTCCTGTAATCTGCCTTTTAGCCTTTGGAACATTGATAGGAGTCAGTGTCTCCATACCAAGTTTATCTTGCTGTAGTTCCAAGACACAAAGATCTAGCTTACACTATTTCATGCCCATTTGACTACTGTTCTTTCCATCTTGCAGCCAATCGGCAAGACTCCAAGGACAGTGGCGTCGCCTCCTCAGATAATAAGGAGAACATCCCCAAGGGAACCGCCCTGGAGACGGTGACCCCTCGTGAGAGTGAGCAACCTCCAGCAGTGGTGGTGTACATTGTAGATCCCTTCAGGAGAGGAGAGGATGCAGAAGAGGAAGGGGAGGTGTCGGTAGCCACCCTCGGCCTCATGCACTGCTTTGCAGAGATCTTTGATAAGCTTCAAGTGTCCCTTCAAAGGAACATTGCATTCCAAGTGAGTAGGACAACGGATTTCTACTCCTATAGATCCTATGTATTTCTATACCTGTGGTCTGTTACCTAAATCTTTTAGATTGATCGTACAGGTGATTTGCTGAGTTTTGAGTTCAAGGGCCTATTTATTGTTAATATATTATTACTAACCATTTTGCTCCTGGTCAGTCATTTACACTTGGTCCCAAATCAGCAATTCCATAGAGTATGTACGTCCAACTCCATATATAAGGACTTGCCAAAATAATTTGTTTCTGTTTTCTAGTTGTATGTAAGTTGTAATAATCCAAACCGATCATGACTTTAGTAGTTCATTAAGTGAAGCAGAAATCAAGAAATATGGGGGTTTGACATACAAAAAGGTTGATTATTTTATTGAATAGCCCAAATGCTTTTGTTTTCTACCAATTACTTCACTTTCAGAGTCATACAATTTTATTTCTCTTCCCTTCTCCCTCTAGATCATTCCGTTACACCAGGTGCTGCAGGTTGCCAACAGCGAGGTGTCATCTCGGTTCTTGAACCAGCTCAAATCGGTGGCCTTCTCTGTCTTTGCTCAGTGCAGGAGATTCCAGAGCCCCACCATCCCCGGCAGGAGTCTTACTGGCTTCGGACCTGCTGCAGACCTTGATAGGATGATCATCAGTAAAAACGTAAGAAGGAACCCCCCTCTCTGATGATAAAGCAGATATGCTTTTCACACAAAACCAGAATTTGGGCCGTAGCAATCGATTTCAGGGCATATTTCATATAACTGCGCACTCAAAATATTTAGATCTGAGCAGTTTTTACTGGCTTCCCGCTAGTAATGAACAGTGGATATAAAATTATATGAAGTAGGATCTATTTAGTGACATGTACTCCACTATCCTCTGGAGGCAGTTTAGTATCAGCAAGACAAGATAATAATGGTGGTGTCATGGTCTATGGATAATACACCTGATTTGGGAATATAGGATTTATTATTCAAGTTATATTTGAAAATGCCAATAACTCTCCACATAGAGTTATTGCTGGTTTGGAGGAAGTCTTTCTAGACCAGAATCAATAGCTTTTTAGTAAATTTTTCACCAAAGCAGATTTATGTTAAACTGGTATTTTCTGTATTAGATGTTCTTGTCTGAAACTATCTACCATCTTTGTATTTTCTCAGGTTGAGCATAATGAGGACAGACTGTATGCTCCACCGTTCATCTTAGCCCCTATTAAGGACAAGCAGACGGAGCTCGGAGAGTCCTTTGGTGGTCTTCGGCAGGCTTGTGGTGAACTCTTCTGCAGCTACTGTCTCTCTCATGATCAGAGATGGCTTCTTGTCTCTTGTACAGACTCCAAGGGAGAACTCATGGAGACACAGATCATCAACGTAGATGTCCAAAACAGGTCAATATTCTATCCTTCTATAAAAGTTAATTCTTTTTGTAAAACTGAATTATACTTTATAAAACAATATGATCTCAATGGAAATACACCTTTCCGCATGACTAAAGACCATTTATATTGAATTATTTCTTTCTCAGAACTGAATATTATTACTATAAGGATATGAAAGCTAAACTATCCTTTGCATCAAATTGTTCTTTGTATGCCCTTACATTGGTGATATATGACAAGAAATTGAATTGTTCAGGCAAATTATTTGTACAATTCAATGACTTTTTTTGCATTGATTTCCAAACCGTACAGTGTCCACAAATTCTTGTTGAATTTCAATTAACCTTCCCTTTCTCTCACTTACTGGATCCCTCTACACACATTCTAACGATTTACCATACGAGTGACGGCACAAACTTGCCAATTCAGTCAATGATAAATAATAGTCTTGTGATCAATTGCTAAGCTTTATGTTTCAGGGCCTGGAGCTCAACTATAAATGTTTTCACTACAATACTGAACTATATTTCTTTCTGCAGTAAGAGGCGGAACAAGGTATCCATCCGTAACATCGCCCTCTACTGTTTATGGGATTTCTTGATGGGTGTGATGTCTAAGGCTTCTATTCCTTGGAGACTAGTCATCGGTAGACTGGGCAGGCTAGGACAGGGTGAACTCAAAGGTCAGTACAGATTTCGATTAGTGTCTGCGGTTACTGCCAGAAAAACTTCTTTATTACAACTTTTGAAAATTTGTACGCATAGCATATTTTATTCATTGTATTTATTCATTTTATCTCACTCTTCTTTCAAATCCCATTGCTGATCATCACACTAGACTGGAGCATGTTACTAAGTCGCAAGAACCTTGCCAACTACAGTCGGAAACTGAGAGAGCAGTGTTCCATGTGTAGCGTGCCAGGGACATGTGACTTTCCTTGTATTCTCAGTGCATGCCTTGTCTCGACGGAACCGGAACCTGGTCTTCACATCATGGCAGGTATGTTTATTTTTCCATTTTGTCTATTATGAATTGGGGGTATTCTATCTCAAAAGATTTTAATTAATCGCGAATTGCCATCAGCCAATCAAGGTGATTGGACATTGCTCGACATGCCTGCTATTAACCAATCAGAATCATTTAAAGTTTGCAATTAATAATAATAATAGCCAATTTTTATATAGCGCTTTTCCCAGAATGGCTCAAAGCGCTTTACAGCATATAATTACCCCAATAATCACAAATAAATCACAAATCTTTGTGTAACGGGGCCCAGGTACAGATTTAACTTCTAAACTGGAATATTTCTGGTATAGTGGAATTAAAGTCTTGATTATCATCCCAGATTATGTAAGTGTGAAGGAGGAGGAACCTTGATATTTGATATCAATTTGATGATCCTCTTAGTGTACAATACAATATGAGACAATTGGTTACAATTTCATGTAAGCAAGACATTGCTGAAAGTTGTAGCTACCCTATCAGAGTTTGATTTGCTCCCAAACTAATCTCAGATATTCTGTGTGTGTGATATTTCGGATATGTAATTTATGGGGCCTTGGCATCCCATGTTGATGGCAAATGATTGTGATGACCCTATCCCTCCCCCTTCCCTCAGATATGGTAGCAGCAGACAAGTGCAGTAAGAACAGCCAGAGAGACCAGCCCAGCTGTCAGCTGCACACTCCAGACGACGCCAGCTGTACTCATATCATGGTCTTCCCTACCAGTGCTACTAAACAAGCTGCTGCGACTAACATGCCGCAAGATCAGGTAAGAATCCCTTTACACAGTGATTTGGTAATATGTCAGAGTCACACCATTGAATTTAATCCAATTTACAAGTTTGATCATTCTGGGATCGGGTTCGTTGGTGTGACTGTGGGAATTATGTACAACGTCTTCACCAACGGAACTAACACCTTATCCGGCAATAGCATGTCATTCAAAATAAAATGTTGTCTTGGGTCAATTTTTTTTATTTTTCTGAGTCATTACTTTGTAATATATGAGCCGGATGACTTTACATGCTATAAAATCATATTACGTGAATCCCTCCCTTTCCCTGTTGAAAAACTGGTTCAATAATGTTTGGGTATTTCATCTTTCCTTCACTGATTTATGACAATTTGAGGTAGTTGTCTGATATTCAGCAGCACTTTCATTTTGTTATAATATTGTGAGGGAGATATATCAATTTATATTATTAAAGTGCTAATAATTATTATGCACTTTACCTTATTCCATACAGGCTGACTTGACTTTCAATTCAGATATACGACTTGACGACGAAGACAACATTTTTGACGAGGAAATGCTACTCAATATCTTCATGAATCCATCCACCATGATGCCGGATGATCCTACTAACATCCAGCTAGACCTGGACCAGGAAGTTATTCCCACCGACGGACCAGCGCCAGCTGCTACAGGTCCCGGAAACCCGACCACAAGACAGGTAAGGAATGATTTGTATGTTTGTTGATTTTGATCTGTTCATGTGAGCAAATATGAAGTTCTGATCCTGGGTTACAAAGTTTAGTTACTGATTGTACAATTCATTTTCATGATTGATTTTATTAATGCACCTTTTTTTGCTTCCTTTCGTCAAAGTAGGGCAGAAAAGTTTTCTTTGATCATGAAAGCATGAGTCAAGAAATCTGTTGGATGTGTGGGAATGTAGTGACATTGACTTGACTTTGATTTATTATCTTGTTTAACCCTATCTTAACGGGGCTATTTCGGACCAGTATATACTGGGGGGGGGGGGGGTCAATTTGACCCCCCCCCCCTCAGATCTCGGCTGCTGATTACGCGATCGCCGCGAAAATTTGCACACGCGAGAGCTGGATGTAAACTACAAGACTGTATAGAAAATTTGTCAAAATATTAATTGTTTATATTTGTTTATTAATTAATTATGCAAATAAGCGTATGAAATTTGCCCTAAATTTGTTTTTTTGTGTATGTTTTTGCCTTTAACTCAATTTATATAGCTAGAAGAATGCTAATTTTTGGTGGGAGTATCAATTATTACATTTCTAACAAATATCTACAAAAAAATTGCAAAAATATGATTAATTTCTTATGTATTTTATTGTTTTTTAAATTCTTAGTTATTTCTTTGTTTTTTCAAACCTTTGTTTTTTATTGATTTTTCCGATTAACTTTGTCAGGGACCCTTTTGCGATCATAAATAGCATAAAATAAATCCATTAAAACCAACAAAAGTGAAAATAATCATACATTTATGATTTTTGGTTGAAAAACCCAATTTGCATTGACTTTGTACACGGAATCATGTTTTTGAGCAATTTCGGGTCTGACATGCACTTGCAAAATGTTGCGTAATTTTGGAATCACGTTCCCGGGCATCGCAAATTTGGTCTCAAAAGATGCGCAAGACTTGAAAGTAAAAAGTCAGCGAGCGGTGCGGTAAAAAAAATTGGCGCGGCGGCGTAGTGAAAAAATTTGTCGATTGACCCCCCCCCCCCCCCAGTTTAATAAGGGTTAAAACAGAATCCACTTGTCTAGAACCATAACAATCTCCAATAAATATTACAAGTTACCCCCCCCAAAAAAAAATCGTAAATAATCTTAGACTACCTTTTCTTTTATGGCAACCCGAAATCATGAATAATTTTATATTCTACATTTTGTTGAATGTCAACCCAACATCTAGGCAGGAATATCACCATAGCAAACTAAAATAAATGCTACAAGCTATATAAAAAAACATGTCTCAGCATAATAAAATTCATATTTATGATTTTGTTCGATAGCAACCCAACACGGAGTCAGGGATACCGGCTGAGCCTGAAGAAGTCCTCCGTGGCATCTTGCAACAACCCCTAGCCCTGGGATACTTTGTCTCCACTGCCAAGACCGGTCCCCTGCCAAAATGGTTCTGGTCTGCCTGCCCAGAGGCTGAAAACAGCTGTCCTGTCTTCCTCAAGGTAACTTAACTCATCATCATCATCAATCCACGGTTTTAAATCTAGTTTTTGTTCCTGTCAATGGGGTGGCAGGATTCACTGCACACTCGCAGCAATTCCTTTACCCCCTCCTTCCATATTGCCCTATACAGTGCATCCACCCTCAACCCTACCCTCCTACTTTCCTCTTCCACTTGACTCTCTTCCAAGTCTTCTTTGGCCGCCCACTCTCTTTCTTATCCCTCAAATGTATTTGTAAGGCATGCCAAGATTCAAGTCATCACTTTCATTCAAATTACTTTTTCGATATAATTGATATGTTTAGGCTTTATGAAATGAGATGGTCAAGAATGCAGTTTAGTGGTTGATTGTACATTTTATTGCATGTAATGATGAATCAAGAGCAAAAATTAACCCTATGGTCAAGCACTATGCTTTGTAGTATGACCCTGGAGAGGAATGTTGGAAATATCTTGCAAACAAATGAAAACCAATAAACAATACTGGTTCCACATCAAATTATATTGGTTTGGGTTAGCCTTATGAAAGACGTTTAAGGAAAAGTAGAGGGAGTTCGACTATGGAGGGAGGTCCAGATTCAAATGAGTAGAGAATGTCAAGTATTTGAGCTGGTTAAATCTGCCAGAATGTACTAGAATGGAATGGGGGGAAAAGTTACATTGAAGTATGTTGCAATCAACCTCCAATTCAGAAGAAGATATTTGGGGTATAAAGAAAATATTGATGAGGTTTTGAAATGTTTTTGTTTCTTTCAGGCTGCCCTACACGTCCACAACCCTTCAGAGCAACCGACCGATGACATCTTACAAACCAAACACTCACATCCCCTTGACTCGGACAAGACGCCAGAAGTTCTCAGGTCAGTATCCATCCACGATTTGCACTATTCTCTTATATTCGTTCTGGTGACAATCGCTCCTTTATGGTACCTCAAAACATAAACCTGATCCTAATCCTAATCACAGTAACAAACAACCCTCACCATGACCCTATCTCTTTAGAGCAATTAAGGCAGGAGCAGTTTGTTGAAGGAATTAATAAATGTCGCCGATTTGCACCAAATCCTTTCAATCGGGGCTTACTCGATAATAAATGTCGCCGATTTGCACCAAATCCTTTCAATCGGGGCTTACTCGATATTAATTGTGAGTGTTACAATTAGGGGAAAATGCAAATTGTTTTTTAAAAGTTAATTCTAAATCAATTAGAGTTTGCTCAATTGCACTTTAAAAAAGTCAGAGGAGGCAAATAGAGGCTCCAAGAGAGAAGATAAGAATCCTGACGAAACTGCTCTAAGAACATAATGATATCATTTATCACATTCCATTGTTATTTGTCCTTCTTTCTCTCTTTTTTTTCCACCTGATTATATGAAATTTTGTAAAATGTTAATGCTTTTCCAAATAATACAATAGGTGGCATTTAATTGAGTAATCGAGTGCCCTTCCAGGATTAATTTTCAACTTTAAGTTTTCATTTAAGATAGCTTAGGCTCCAAACCTTTCTTTGTATGAATTTTAATTGTGTTGTAAGCAAAATAGCTTTAAAACTTTGTTGATGCTGTAAGTTAAAGTTAATACCCCTATCTGTCTATTTCGCCTGATTCTCATGTTTCTACAAAGTTTTTTCTTATAAATGAATCAATTTCATTATCTGAAAGATTTTCCATGTATAATGAGGGTATTTTTATTTCATTTATTTCATTTCTCTTCAGGTATGTGCTAGAGACTTATAATAGTCTATCCTGGCTAACAGTGGACCCTGCAAGTGGCGATAGACGGTCTTGCCTGCCAGTCCACATGGTGGTTCTTGTGCAACTCTACAACACCATTGCTTCTCTTCAATGATCCCTCCTGGCCCTCCAACCCTTCTTCCTCAATTTACTGATCACTTTTTGGGCCATCATGGTGCCGACTGTGGATGGAATGGTAAATTTCTGTGTAACCTTGGGAAATCGCAAACCAAGGATCATCTGAATGGTTGACATGGTTCTAACTTGCATATTGCGAATGGACGTGACGAGAGTACAAGTCCTTGTCCTTGACAAGTTTTCATTGTTGCCATCAACAGCCATCAAGGTATCAATGGACCCATCAACAAGAAGCGCATGCTTGGGACACTCACTGACCTGAACATGCTGCATCTGTAGAGACAAGTTGGAATTGAAGTCTTGAGATTCTTTGTGGGGAAATGCAACTTTTTAAACCTCATCTTCTGAGGCTATTTCTTAAAAAGACTAGGCGATCAAAGACGAGCACAGCACCTTCTGAAGTTGCCATAAAGATTGGATCAGCCATCGGGGCATCTTGGAACCGGACAACAAGAAGTGCATGCTGAACACTCCCTCAACAATCTCCTGGACAAGTTGCATCCATATGCGAACCAGTCAGTGCCATGGAAGATGCAATGAGCAACCTTTGGTTTGTACAGACATTTTTCAGGGGTGAAACCTTGTGGCTCTTGCTTTATGACCAACTCTCATCCCCATGCCCTCTTGAGGCAACATCTTACAAAGACTTAGTGATCAAAGGTTATTGCTACAACTGCACCCTGGAGATACTACAAGCAATCTACAGCTTGGCCAAGTCGACAAGAACAAGTATAGGAGTGGAAGACATTCAGCTCAACAACCTACGCTGTATGCAGTTTATTCCCTGTGCCATTTCAAGCTCTTCATCTTGCCCTTTTCAATGATGTTCTGGATGATCAAGTATTCCTGATGGTTTTCTTACACAAGCCATTGATGGTTTGTTTCTCTGAAGTGATATTGTGTTGTCCTTTATGTTTTCATATATCTCTGTGATTCAATGCTCCTGCATTCCTGCTGCATCAATTCATATTCAATTTTTAGAACATGATCTCGTAGCACCTAGCTTAGCAATTGATCGTAGGGCTATGTATGATTGGGGATTGGTCACACCAATAAGTATGTACAATCAATTGTACAAATCAATTGTACAATTTATTTCTAACATCTGTGTTGCATGACTCAGGACCCCATCTTACAAAGAGTTGCGATTGATTCGATCAATCACAACTATGGACGGCCAGCAGCGTCAACGTCTACAATGCATGTTTGTTCAAAATATTTACTAACTATGATGTATATTCATGCATTCATATTTTTCTTGAAAATTCTCTGTGCTTCTCTTTGTTTACATAGGACATTGTGCAAATTTCCTGTAGAACAAATTATGACACAGATGAATTTCCATAGAGTTACGATTGATTGGATCAATCGTAACTCTTTGTAAGATGGGGCCCAGATATTCATGAAAGGGCATTTGTAACACAAAGCTTAGCAACTGATAGTACAATTGATTTTTATAATTGAGTTGAGAGAATCCTTAATGTAATCTGTCATGAAATGCAGTCCTACAATCAAGCTTTGTATTATGGGAGCCCTGGCACATGTATTATTCTGCATCAGAGAGGAGATTATGGTTTGTATTTTGAACCCAAGTTAAACTGAAAGTCAGGTTAAACATTTTTAAGGTTGAATATCACACGAATTTCTAACAGTATAGGTCCAATTTACTAGAACATTTAGCACTGACATCATTCATAAATGATAACTGAAATAATTGTATGAACCATTATTGCATTAGGAAAGAGCACCATAAACATAAACGTAGTGTCAACAAAGCTGTTAACATTATCGGCTTTGGCCATAGCTTCAGTTAAGCTGACTTCAGATTACGGGCTTATATGTTTAGATTGGCTATCAGTCTACACTAGCACTTAATACTACAAAGATTAGCTTTATCTCTGTTTTTTTCTTTTGTAGCATTTTAAGGATGCGGTTGAAAGACGCTGATGTCCTGCTCATATTACAAAGGCGAACAGTAATGTGTATATTTTAGAAGCTTATAAAAACAGTCACTTATCTGCTTGTCTGTCTCCCGGGCTTCTCGATAAATGAATTAATCAAACATGTCTTTCTTTTCATAGAAGACGAGTAGAAAATGAAATAAAAGTGAAAACTGAGGGTATCGAATAGATTATATGAAGAATTAGAAGATGTGGCCAGTCAGTAGTGGAGTCAAGGGCCTGTTCCACAAAGATTTCAGTCTTATCTAAAATTGCACTTCTTTGCAAGTTGCAGGCAGTATAGATCATAACAGCTCTTTGGGCAGATAACTCCCAGAGGATGCGCTCAACTGCATCTTGAACAATGAGATAACATGTTCAATACCTGTGGTAATGCATGACTTAAGTCGCTTTTAAATCTTTTGTGAACACCGTCCAGATACGTGATGGCGTATGAGGAAGGTTGTGCTCCACTGCTGTACTTTCAAAAGTTGATGTCATGTGTATTTGCTCACCCTTCAATAATATCCCTGTTAATGATTAGCAGTTTAGGAAAAGCGAGAAATTTTATCTTTTTTCCCTTGAATGATCAAATATTTCTTCTTAAACTGTAAACAGTATGTGTAAGAATATCCCAAGTTCTTAAAAAGCAATCAAAATTCTTGCACACTTCCAGCACTTTTTATGATGTGAAAAAGACATGGAACATGTTATTAATCAGTAGTATAACATTGCTGAAGTATCATGGAAATATGAGATTTTCAACCCGTTTATTTCTGTAAACAACAATATGTTCCTGATATACCTTAGCTCTTATTTCTATTTGGTGGTAGATAAATATTTTATAAGAAATTACTACTATTCAATAACCTTCCAATGTCACACCTATGAAGTAATCTTCATCCAATGTCATTCTGAATGGTATTTCTTTTCTATACTTAATCAACTCTACTCTTTTGAAGAGGTAATGCTGAATCTTGTGTCTTGTAAAGACAAGTAAAAATTGTTGAAGTTGCTTGGGGAAATTTACCACTCCTGGGGCCCATTGCATAAAACGTTTTACCTGAGAAAACTCAGGTTGTTTTTACCGGAGTTTGTACCCTGTGTTAAAGTCAATGGCAGAAATCAGACTAACCTTAGTTTTCAGTTTTTACCAGAGTTTTCTCAGGTAAAAAGTTTTATGCAACATGCCCCTGACAAGACACATTTCTTCTGGTTTCCTTTGTAATATTTTGCTATAATTTTAAATAATTACAACTCAAGCAAAGCTTATTCATTCATGGATGAAATTTCTCTACTTAATCAATTCAATGTAAGTTATTTGATAAAAGGAATGAGTAAGGAATTCTGGTTTATAAAACCGTCTGTATGATGTGAAACGAAAAACAGTTATAAACAGCTATAAAAAGTGAACTGAATGATAGTTTTCTCCACATGCATCATTACATTTGTTGATTAAAAATTTAGGGGCATGAAATGAGCCCTATGGAGGAATTACACTATGAAAAAGATAGGGAAAATTAATTAAATATGTCATATTTAAAAACAAGGATAACAAATTAGAGGGGGAGGGGGTTCTTCATAAATTTAGGCCCATTTACTCCTCTCCCTTCCTGTCTTTATTGATAACTTATTTATTTTCAGTTAATTTTACAGTATTCATTATATTTGTTATGATAATTGTGATATTACGTTTTATTGGCTATTATAGTGATGTCAATCTTACAGTAAGAGTCAATGTTTAGAGGAGCATGAACAATTTGTAGAGAGAGGAAATGTGCATTCCTTACCATTATTTATTCAATAAATTTCTCAACTTAAAAGCATGTTAATCTTTGCTTTAAAATTTTTAGCTATGGATAAAAGAAAAGTTTTATCAAGCTCAAAATGCACTCTTATCAAACTTTAGAAATCAACCCAGTCCCTGCTTCAAAAAAACACTTGTCATATGTAACATGTGCAAAAATCAATGGCAAATTAGTTCTTGACCAATTGAATTCCAGGATTTCGGTAGCTGTTAGAAGTTGCTTGCAGATTTCTATTGATCATGGGCGTTGTGAAAGTGGACCTAGATCATGACTCTGAAATTATAAACAAAGCAGGCACTAGGGGCAACACAGGAAATAGTGATTGATCGTAGAATTTGTTTTTATGATGGGTTACATTTATCATCATGTGCAGTCCATTAAACTGATAAACTGTGCAATCAATGGCTAAGTTCTTTGCCAATGGCCACTGTTATAAGCTACCAAAATCCTTGCATCTGATTGGCCCATAGCACATTTGTGATTCAATATTTCTGACAAGTTTCTCCCTGAATCCCTTCCCAGTAGTTAATATACTTTTTTTTCATGGATTCAATCTATTGACTATTTATAGTAGGAAAGTCACTTAGTCTATCATCCCCTTTTAAAGTATTCCAAAAGCTATAATCAATTTAATCTAAGGGTCTGTAGACAATTGAAATATTTCTGCAAATTGAAAATACTGCTTCCACCATATTATTCAAATGAGTGAGCTGTAACTTATTTATGAAAGCATGAGAAGTATCATTTTTTAATTCTGAAATTAAGTTCTTTCTTGGAGCTGCTGTTTGGCGATCAAAGATAAACATTCATGATAGATACTATTTTGTTGTATGGATATTACGGTATCATGTGGTCTGTATACACAATCATGTGAAGACATTTGTATTTTACATGCACAAAGTAGGTGCTTATTTTGATAAGGGTATAATTCTGGCACATGTATGATTTAAAGCTTGGTTTCTCTCTTGTTAAAAGTAAGTTCTTGGATTGTGTGTAGGATTGCCAGATAGTGCGTAAAAACAAGTCATGGCGGGCTATTGGTTGTTATGCCATAATTTCAGCCTGGCTATCTGGCTTATTTCTTCAGGCCTTCTGCCTCAATCATGAGTTACTTGCATTTTGTATTTGGCCTAAGCCTGTTTTCTGTCCACATGGTCCCATAACACAAAACTTTGAAATCGATCATACGAATATGTGCAATTGAGTGCACATTATAATGTAATCAGTTGTAAAACAGAACAAGATTTGTAGTGCAGAGCTCTGGGTCCTGTGTCATAACTACAATAAATTCCTTGTGGCAACCTGAGAATCATGATAACTCTTTACAGCTACTTTGTATTGATAAGACTTTTGTGTCTTCATGGATTACAAGTCAGCTGTAGCCCCCCCCCCTCCTTATTAAATAGACCAGGGCGTAGCACATAACTGTTCTTAACCACTTCTCGAATTATCCTGTTGTTCATTTTCCAAATTTGTGTTTTCTTTTCATGTTTATTACTTTAAAAAAGGAAGGATTAGAACAAGAAGACCTTTCTTGAGATATGTCACTGCTTTGATTCATGTTACCAATCTCTTCAAGCTGTAACTTAGCCATAACCTAAGAGATTCTTTATATTTATGTGAAAGGAGTTGGTTCGAACAAAGGGTCTATATGCCATGGATGATGCACAGTATTTGGTTTCAAGTGTAATGATTGTGTAGTACAGAGAGGGAGTGCGTTCCCTGCCCTCATCCTATCCCAATTCATCAGTAGTGTGGAATCATGGTTCATACTCGCCTCAAAGTGCAAATTTTCTTCATTTATGGTGGCTAAATGGTGCTCCAGTGGGAGATTCAGAAGTCTAGACTTTTGTCAAATAGTCATACTAAACATATCAACTGTGTATACATGATTGATGTAAATATTAAGTGCACTTTACATGCAAAGAGAAAACTTGACTGTTGAATTTGCACATGAGGGTTATAATATTATCTTATGTGGTTGGTGTTCTTATATTTTTTTTGTTCTTGTGACTTCTTAACAATCAGGGATATATCACATTTGAAGAGAGAGAAATTATCTATGAGAGGAAAACTTAGCGGAGGCAAATATCTCACAATATGTATTCCTTCTGTGTAGACAAAAGGTTGTGTAATTGTGTTGTTTATTTATGTCCATTTTAGAATCACTGATTTTACGTGGGATGTATGAAGTAATCAGGGGAGAGTTTCATGAAACACCTGGTCAGTGATTTTCAATGATGAATTTGTTCCAAGCCAATCAGGTGTACCAAATTTGGTAGCTTTGTTAACAATGGTCAATGAAAACCACCAACTATGTGTTATCGTGAAATACTCCCCTGTATTTTACTGTAAATGAGGAAGGAGGGAGAGTAGGGGTATGGTCATTTGTATTACTCCTTCTAAGCATCTCGAAGAAGGCGACATATCTAACTCAGAAAATGCACTATTTTTGACACATAAATTAATGAAGAGAAAACATAATTATAAAGATAATGTGATTGTATTATATTGTACACTATGAATGAAGTCTACGAAAGAAAAACAGCACATTATTGTAGAGAGGAGAAAAATTTATGAATAATATATTTTGCTTTCATTTTGGCATTTTTTAAACTGATGATGTGAGGAGCTATAATTGCTTTGGATTTTTTTAAACAGTGAAAAAAAAGCCAAATTGTATTTAATGTGAATTTTGTATGATAAATTCATTGAAAACTGCACCTTTCTGTATTAATATTATACTACGAGTATTGTAAATTATGAATATACAAACTGTAAATACTGAATCATTATTTTGTGTCTGTGTCATATGTGTATTATTATTGGATAAAAATCTACGATTACTAAAAAGGAGGACTTTTTATTATCACCTATTATGACGAACTACCATTAAAAAAATTTTCATTTTGCTCTTGAAATAAATCTATCAAGATAAAAATTATTGATGTATATTTGATGTAGCTATTGTCCTTTTTATCATAACTGACATCCAGTAAAATAACTTTGGTTCATCGAAAACGGAAAATGTTTTGCAAAGGGGAGACATCCTCCTTGTGTGTCGTGAATTATCTCCAGTCAAGGAGCAAAGGAAGAGATTAGCTCCCTTACGTTGGTCCCCTGTATTTTTAATTTTCATTTTTGTGAATCTGTCAAAAAGTAAGAAATTAAAGAAATGAAGAAGAAATCTAAATGCTCTTTCACAATGGGATATAGAAGACAGATGATTTATATATATATACTTTTCCACGTGATTTGTAGAATAAAGTAAGTTATTCGTCTAGCCATACAAACATACAAGATGTATTGGTTGTCTTTTATATTTTGTTAATGTTTATAAGAGAAACTTGCTGAAAGAATGATGAGGAGGGTTACTATGATGAAGATCGCGATAATGATGTGGAAGTTGATGGAAATCATGATGGAGACGATGATGATGGGTGAAAATGTGCATGAGGAAGATGATTAAAATGATGTAAAGATGATGGTGGTGGTGATGATGAAGCTGATGCTGCTGATGATTGAAATGATGTGAAGATGATGGTGGTGATGATGGTGGTGATGATGAGGATGATGACGGTGATGATGGAGAAAATAATCTACATGATGACAATGATTGTGATGATAATGTGCATGATGATACCACAATTTACATCACCTGTAAATTTGATGGCATCGATATGCAAGGCCTGTGTTTAAGAACCTACTTGTATTACTTTGCATAAAAAGTAAAATTCAAACAATACAATCTCTTTTGTATATCATTTCGCTATATTTTATAAATACACCAGTGGATAGAAATACACATAAAATACATCTTATGTACATTGTTCACAAAAGAAGAAATAAATAAAATAGTCATAATCGAGATGTCAAAGCAAAGGAAAGAAGAGTTGCAATGGTCAAACAGTTGTAGAATACAAAGTTATTCTTTACTAAAAACATTAGGAAATAATTGCCATTTGATGTGGACATTTGTTAAAAGTGATTTGAAATGCTAAATACAATGTTGCTTTATTGCAACTGAAGACATTGTCAGTATTAATCTTTCCACAAATCAAGCACATGATAAAAATATCACATGAAATAGGAATAAAGGCTGAATGAAGGGATCACTCTTTAAGTATAAACAGATCCCGAGGGAATGCTTTGAGCATCTCATTGGAAATAACGATACACATATCAAATCAGTATTGCCAAGGAACACCGAATTGCTTCATAATTCAGAACTATCACATCAAACAATACTCTGTACTTTCTCCTGAAAGAACATAAAGTGTCTGCCCAAACATGCCTAGCCTTACTTCTAAGAACAAACTGAAGGTAGTCGATATATACAACTCATACTTAAAGAAACGGAATAATGATTGATAAGATGATGGAAGTGGTTCTTGGCAAAATGATAGTGAGCAGAAGGGGTGCTCCACAATGAGTTTGACTTAACATCATTTATTTCCAATTATTGCATGGATGTTATTCAACACATAACCTCATTGGTGAATATGCAGTGGAGCACATATCTTGATCATTATCTAACCAATGAGGTGATGTGTTGTATACCAGAAGGGAATCTCGGTGCAACTTTAGTCAACCTTGTGAAATGTAATCAAGTATTTATTTTGAAAATTGTACATATGGACACTGATGTTAATACAAGCAGCTATAAAGTAAAATATAATAAGTTGCAGTTTGGAGAAGGTGATTTATCAAATAACAAGGATTATTTAATAATCTAAAAATAATTCACATCATTTTAATATATATATATATAATAATAATAATCCGCTTTTATATAGTGCTTAATACATCGGAACGACGTGTCTAAGCGCTTTACAAATATATTATTAAAGATATATTATATATATATATATATATATATATATATAAAATGACAGTTGATACCTTCACTGGGTGATATTTTACACCAATCCTTATTAAAGTGGATCATTTATATGTAATGTGCCAAATCAAAATGCATATTTCTTCAGAAAACTATGACAACAGCTGCTGAATAAGGTTGGGAAAGGGACAGGAAGGAATCACTTCAAAAAATACAAAATGGATAAAATTCCATCTGTTTAGATACTTACAAAAATACAACTCATGACAGATGATCTGAGAAATCCTAGTAAAAAAGTATACAAATTATTTCTTCATTCACTGATAGGTATATACATGTATTTCAGACTAAAATCTTTTTCATAAAGATATTGAATAAATAACGTCAATGAGACAAAAAAGATTGCAATGCAGGTTGAGATAAAGCACACATAACATTAAAAGGAAATTGGTTAAATTGAAACAAAAGGGTCTCCAGAGCTTTGTATTATAAATGACATTAAAACTCTTCCTGCAAGAACTTCATAAATTTAGAGAAAGATATAAAACTTTTCAAGGGTGAGAGTATTTTGTGAAGTTGATTATGATAACTCTACAAACAACTGAAATGTAAAGTACATAGGGGCAGGCCAAAAGTTTTTCCAGATGCCCTATTAAACTTATAAATAAATTCTTTTATATATTAAAAAATAATATAATTTGCACTGAAAATATAGGTGAACATTCGGATCATCAATGGATGTCTGCATATTCCATCTTAAGTAAATGGGTATGTGATTGAGTTAACCAATTTGGCTTGCCATACACCAGTTTTTCTAAAGAAAACATCCCAATAATACAAGCTCAGCAATCAATCATAAGACAATTTTGTTTTACAATTGATTGCATTGGCCACAATGTATGATCAATAATGAAAATAAATCGCACAATCAGTTGCTGAGCTTTTATGGAACATTATTATTGCTCTGGTGAGAGTTGCATGAATATATGCAGTTTTGTAAATGGGAGGTCGAGTTCGAACTATTGAACATTATTAATTAAAGATCATGATAAAAACAGATAGCATTGATCATTGTTCACAAAAATCATGAATCTACCAACAGGGGGGGGGGGGGGGCTCAAAGGCAAGGGGGGGGGGGTAACATACGTCCCACCTTCAGACCCAAATTGTAAGGAGTGGGAATATTTTTCATTTTTATTTGTCAGATTTGCTTGGGAGGCAAAGTACTAGCAAATCCTTTCAAAGGTCATTTTTTTTTTCTTTTTTTTTGCTTGTCAAAGAGAGAATAGCATTCCACACAGGTGAATGAATCAAAATCATCAAGAAAGAGGGGGGGGGGGAATCCTCTAAAAACCAGAGCTTTGAATGGTCCTAACATAATTCAGATTCTTTTCTCAGAATGCAGAATGGTTGGATGTCCAGCATTCCCATGCCACTCTTTTGTACAAAGACAGTCTATGCAAGTCTGTAATACTTTGTGTGGGTTTGCAACAAATGTGGCTGAGCTTGGTGGTTGTTCATGGACGTTGTAGCCACAGATTCATTAAGGTTGACAATTATTGAAAATCTGTCATTCACAGATACTCACCCTGGTACGAGCGCTTTTCGGCCAAAGCAGGAGGTGAAGGAGGCTTTGTTAAAATGTTGTTTCTTCATTTTCTACCTGCACATAGCTATTATACTTAATTACATAGAGATCTTCACTGAATCTATTCATCCAGGCACTTGACAAGCACAAACTAGTACAATAGTATGCCAACAGCAGTCTGTCCTCATTAAGAAGAAAACAAATCACAACAAAAGATTTTCATGAATTCTACAGTGAATGATAGTTTGTGACAGAAGATTAGAATCTTCATGAATTAGTACCTTAAGGGGTTGTTACACAAAGTTTAGTAATTGCATGACTGATTGTATGCTTATAATTACATTGATTGATTATATGTAATCGAGTGTACCAATCAACCATGCCATCAATCATTGTTTTACAATCTTTACAATACTTGTGTTACAGGCCCCTGATGTGTTCCATCTTCCTGATTAATTCCTATCTCCCATGGCCACTGCTACCAGCTACCACTGTTAGAATAGAAAAACAAAACAATTACATAAGTTAAAGCTTGCATGATACAAAATATCAGAAAAATAAAATAATACAAGATATGTGCATGGGAAAAAATAAGGTTATGGCATAAGATAATGACAGAATTTTGATAAATTTATAAAAATATCACATAAAAGTTCATGTATCATAATCACATCTGAAAAAATAACAATATACACAACATAAAACAATTACATAAGAAAAAAAACCAAAAGATAATCATACCAGAAAATCCCCTAAGGATAACAACAGAAAAAACAGAATTAATAATTAAATATTCACATATGAAAAAAAAAATCAGCAAAGACTATCTCATAGCAAAAGTACGCCACATGACCATCTAAGCATATTCATCATAACATGCCCCGACAGAAATCTGAAACAAAGTTTAAGTTCTTGCGATTCTCAACAAGCAAATTTTCAACTCAAAGAAATGTCATTATAAAATAAGAAAATTCTAGCCTTTTAAGCTTTGAAAAAATCCACCCAGAAAATATTTTTTATTTCTTATTCTACAAATTATATAAATGAAGTTTCCCCAAGAGCTTGGGAAACTTATTTGCCTACTTACATTTATTCGCTGCTTTCATGACACTATTCAGTAGGTCCTTGCCTACCCTCGATGGAGGTAGCGGCTCAACGCTCGGTCCTCGCTTTGGACCTTGACCCTGAAATATAAGCAAATTCATCAATGCTGAAAAAAAAGGTAATAAAATACAGCAGACCATTTGAAAAAAAATTGTCAGCTCTGATAAGTTGTCATTATCGACAGATACAATAGAATCATTGAGACCCCTACGCTTCTAAGCCAATAAAAACCAAGGAAAGTTGTCAAATGTTAATGAAATGCCTCCCTGGGTTTAGAATTGTTCTTCATGCTATTTCTCCATATTACGAATTCGTTTGTGGGCAATTCCATAAAATATTTATGTCTGATCCCTGTATAAGGAACCTTTCAGTGGGGTGTTTCACAATGACTAAAAATCACACCTAAATTTAGTTGTGTGCAGTGGGTAAAGCTGCAGCATCATCGCATAGCCAGATCATGCAGGGGTTGCATGTTACTGCCTATTCATCAATGAGATATCATGTGTGTGGTGGGACTTGAGCATGATTTTAAATCTTTGTGAAACACCCCCAGGTCACCCTCCCCCATCAAAACACCCTGGCCCTGTCTCTTCTTACCCTCTTAAGTTTCTCAATCTCCTTAGCTAGCCTGTCAATATCTCTATCAGCTCTCTTTGCTGCTTCTACTCTTTTCTTCTTCTCCTAAAAAAAAGATAAGAATGTAGACAAAAATATAAGGTAGGAAACACAATTACAAGGGTGATATATATATATTTTCTAAAAGAAAAAAAAATTATTATTATGGTTTGTGCACAGTTCAAATAAATGCATCAGCTCCTTTTAAATCTGAATATACCTATTCTTTAATCTGGATTTTCAGACTGACAATTTTTAGCACTGCACTTAGGTAGAGTAATATACCATGTATGAACAGAAGGGTGAAGTCAGCATGTGTTTACTTTTTATGTGCATGCAAATATATTCACAAGAAAGAACAAATTAAAACTAGAATAGAATACCTATATGAAAAGTACCACACGGACATAAAATAAATGTGAGTTTATTCAGCTCCTGGAAAACAACAATTATAATGGGAAATGAAAAAGAGGACAAGGGATGAGGAGGAGCGAAAGAGTAATGAAGAGAATGGGATAGAACAGAAGGTGAAGAACAAAAAAAGAGGAGTTTAAAAAAATGATAAGAATATGGAGAACAAAAAGAAGGAAAAGAAGGGAAAGGGTGAAGTAGATGAGGAGAAGAAAAGGACAAAAAAGATAACAAAGATGGAGGAGAAAAAGGAGAGGAGGAAGAGGATAAGAAAAAAAAGAAGAGGAAAGACAGAAGGAGAAGGTGAAAAGGAGGAATGAAAAGAAGAGCACATTAAAAGGAGGGAAAAAGGATGAAGGATGACGAGGCGAACAAAAGGGGGGAAAATGAGAATGAGAACACAAGAAAGAAGGGTCCAAGAAATGGAATAACAATTTTATCAACATATGATTGAATTCACATCAATATATAATCCAAAACTTACTTCCTCCAAAAGTTTGATGAGTTCTGCTTCTCTCGCTGAGTAGGCTTTCTCTGCATCGGTCAATTGCTGTTGCCAACGGATCCTGGCTTTTTGCTTGCGAAGATCTTCATCAAGAAGTCTTTGGTCATGAAGTTCCTTCTTAAAATTCATCTCTCTACAATACAAATTTAAAGGCTGAGCAATTACTTGTTTCCTACCACTAACAAGAATAATTGGAACATACTTTTTATGTATGTTCACAATTTGGTTAATAGTGTTAGTTCTGGAAAAATAATTTTCAACAATGAACAGTATCTAAAAATCTTAATAATGTCCCTTTCATGACTTATCTGTAAACAAAATAACTTAAGAAACCTGTTCAATAGCAACTTTTACACACACACACACACAGACAAAAGGTTGACCCCACACTTTTATTTTATTTTCAGTGCAGCAACGATTGCAATTTGGTTATCATGTGACTTTCATAACAAAATGCAATTTAGGCAAAACAAAATGCAGTACAATTTTCATGCTACCTGAACATTTAAATGTCTAAATCAGCAATGGCTTTGAGAGAATGTTCTAACCTTAGCTCTTCTTCTCTTCTTCGTTGTCTTGAGATCTGTCTGTCTTCAGCTCTGATGACAGGGGGTAGGTCTTCATTGTGCCAATCTTGCCAAGGCATCGGCACTGCATAGGAAACACGATGCAAAATTATAATGATAATCTTAAGAATAACAAGTAATAATGGTAATTTACAGATTGGCCTACACCCACTTTGTGTACTTTCCATTTAGTCTCATCCCACATGCTCAAATCCTAGTTCATCTACAGCAAAACCATCTCCTTACCATTTGGTCTAATTGCCATTTACCCCTAGGAAACTGCCTTCATTTAATATGTCATTCTGAGTTTTTGTTTGTATAAATAAGTTAACTGAAATTGTGAGCGCTTTGGGCCATGTGGGAAAAGCGCGTTAAAAATGTATTATTATTATTATTACCATTTTGCCTAATTTCTAGTTCAGCTCTATCCATTTTGTTTAATATCCACTTGGTATAACACCATTTACTTTAGATGATTTGTTAGATGTATTGTTTCAGCATCAAAGTTTCACTTGACAAAGTCCAAAATAATTATCAGATGAAGTGGAACTTAAACCATGTGGACACTAGCTAAACTAAAGGATGATAAGTGGGTATTAGACCAAGTAGAGCTTTGTTTGATTAAAAAAGGAGCAAGAACATAGTGGTATTATTTGATCCAAGATTTTCAATTGAAAGAATTATTTTTCTCTCTCCAAACTTTCATGAAGTAGGGTAGTATACTTTAGTATTTGGCTTCATGTTTATACTTACTTTGTGTTGGGTCTAAGACCGGCATCCCAGAATCTTTGGTCAGCAGGCTATATAACTCCTTATGAAAGTGTTTATTGATCTGAAAACGAGAGACATAGGGTTTGTTTAACATCTGGTTCCTTGTGTAGAGTTAAGGGTTTTTGATAAGATGATGGTAAATTTTTTAAATATACATCATAAGAAAACATTTCTAAGAAGCAAATATACAGCCTTACCCCATGCATGAGTTGCTCTCTCTTTAGTTTGACAGCCTCCGATTTCAAAATGGCTGAAACTTCAGATACCTGTAAGTAAGATACCAAAATATTAACGGAACTAAAAAAAGCTGGTCTCACAAATTCAAACACAACATTGATACCAATTCCATAAAACACACATTGATACTAATTCAAGAAAACAGGGAATAACATTAATGCATCTGGGAAACATTTCATTAAGTTTTGTAGGTGATTGTCACTGGCCTATTTTGCTCTAAGCCAATCAGATGCAAGGATTAGCAGTAGCTTATAACAGTAGTCAGTAAAAATCCAGGGCTCCTTATTTTAGTTTGCAGGGCTCTTTTGAGCATTTCGGGAGCTAAATCACCCCAAGCCCTCGTAGTTTTTCCCTGTTGCCAAGATAAGATCTTTTCAGTTTTTGTATTGTCAATATATAATATCTGTTACACTGTCTCAGTTTCTCTATTCTAAATTATATTTTTTACAGTATAAAGCACATGGGGGGACCATGCATTCTCTGTTATAGGACCAAAGCTATGGAATCAACTGCCTATCCAATTACGCCAAATTTCATCAACAGAAGCATTCAAGTCCCAGTTGAAAACTTATTTAATCTCCCATTAGCAGTTTAATATTGTGTTTATTCAGGGGAATTCAAAATTTATTCTTTTTTGTTTTCTATTGTTGTTGTGTTTGTGTTTATTTTCCTTGAAGCGCCATGAGCACCGAAAGGTGGACCTGTGCGCTATATAAGTAGCCACCATTATTATTATTATTTAAATAGTGCACTTGATAAAATTTACAAACTTGAGAAAAAGGCCCAAAATAATACCCTAAATTTATCATAACAAAATTGGTTCATATTGTTGGCCCCCCACAAATTTTAATGAAATAATATAAAAAAAATGATGAAATAATAAAATGTGAGATGTATACAAGCAAACCTGAATTGCTATTTAGAGTGGTATATATAAGAAAGGTCAGGTTTGCGATTGCACTATCACCTGATAATGTAGTTCAAAATAAGACCTCATAAAGTGGCATACATACCGAGTTGCATGACAAGAGTTGCTTCTTGAGATAGATGAAGATAAGCACAGCAATGGCTGGAATGATGTCAAACTCTGGAGCATCTAACCCAATTACATGCTGGTCCCATACATACATAACAGTGTCAAGGGAAAGATAACCTGCAAAAGATATATCATGATGAGGTGTTACATGACTGCTAAGAACGGCACAGTGTGAATAGGTAAATTTATGCACTTTTTATATCAGTTTAAATCTACTTATACTAAATGTGTTAGTAAAGCAATACCATTGCAGCTGCATGCTACTACCATTTCAAGTGATACAATTATTTTGACAGCTATTTATTCATACTGTATATCTACATAGCACTTTAAACAGAACGACCATCACAAAAGCCCTGAATACTAAATGTTATACAGGGTGGATTTGTGCATACAACTGTATAAGCCCATACTTCTTTTCCTCATCCTTCTTTTCAGGTTACATTGCGGCGGCTGCTGCTGCTGTCCCAAATAGAGGCTTGTAGTTGACCAAAATTCTTATTTCAGAAATCTTCTAGACTTTTAGAGACTGTTTCACAAAGAGTGCAGCTTGATTTGGAGCCATGTTTGAATGCTGAGTATGATCTGACAAGTTTGGTGATCCATTACATCTCATGCAAAAGATAATTAAAGAGGGATTTTAACTCACAGTTAACTCTTTGTCAACTGAAACAATTGCTTGCTGTCAGATGAAACTTACCAATAAACATGGCTCTTATCATAGGTCTGGTCACTTGCTTGATGCTTTCTGAAAGGGGGAGCTTCTTGGCTGCAAAGAAAAAGAATACAGTCAGTGATCACCTGTATAGAAGGACTTCCTGTCAATAAAGACCACACTTTTGGTTTCCCTTAAATCCTGTTTAGACAGGTATTACATGTACCTGTATATGAAGACTCCTTTCTGATGATAAACTGCTTAAGTACCCCTATAACTAGATCTATGCATATTTCATTTGTTTTAAATATCAATTAGCCTACATTGATAAAAATATATATATTTTTTTTTCTTCAATTAATGGGAACTCCCGCAAAAGGAGGGCTCAGTAGCTAATCAAAACAATATTTTTATGGTAGTTTCCGTGACAAATTTAAGATGGTGACATTTTAAGCAATAGGAATCATATAGAAAAACATACCTTCTTTATTGAGTACTTTTTTAAGATGGCTGGCTAATCCATTATCTAATACTTCTAATGTACCGGAAACCTTGGCCATACACTGCCTCATCCCTTCCTTGAAATCCTGAAATAGAGAAAAGAAAATTTGATAAAGAGAAAAAGTTGATGACCGATGAAAACACAAGTGCAATACAATAATTGAGATAAAGAATGACTATCCTTTCAGTGGGAAGTGAAAATCACTGTCAAAACTATTCATGAAATGCTGCTCTAATACTGACCCGATAGCCAAATTTCTTCATGAAAGTCTTTAAATTACTTAATTACTTAAATACCTACCGTTTATTAAAAATGTATACTAAAAACTCTCATAATTAAAAACCTGAAGACCTTATATATGGTAGGATCTATTCCTTTAATTCCTTATCACATAATATATGGCAGCTAAGCTAAAGCCAGTGTACAGAAGAGTATATGCATATAGTAGCTTTGCTATATTAACAGACCTTTTATCACTTTAAAACTTTATACTTAACACCTTATACTAAAAATCCAATTGTACTAAGAAAAATGATAAATAAATGCTAATACTAAGAGCGTTGTGGCCCAGTGGATTAGTCTTTTGACTTTGAAACAGAGGGTCGTGGGTTCGAATCCCTGCCATGATGAAATTTTCTTCAGCAAGAAATTTATCCACATTGTGCTGCACTCAACCCAGGTGAGGTGAATGGGTACCCGGTAGGAAGAAATTCCTTGAATGCTGGAGCACCTAGGTAGCCTAGCTAAAGATGGGGTAATAATATCCAAGTCCTTTGGAAGCACATAGAGACGTTATTCATAATGTATTATGCGCTATACAAGAACTTATTATTATTATTATTACTATGAAGCTTTATGATATAATAATTAAGACAAATAATGACTTTGACAGTCGATAAGCACTCCAAATAGTATACCAACCTGATTGTAGGATTCCTTCATATAGGCTGGCCTGGCTGCCATTAGGGTAGAGTACTGTTCCACCAGAGTTCCTAGACTCTCCCTGGTGATGAGATGATCCGTTCCTGGTCCAGTGAGAGTTCCAGACTCTCCAGGGATCCTGTGGCCCTGGATCATCAATGCATTGACCAGGAACGGCACCACAAGGAGGTAGTCAGTGTCAAGGAGAGGGGTGCGGGTTTGCTTGCAGGCGTGGTGGTAGGAGAGGACTGCTTTCATTGCATGGAGAATATCTAGAATGAGAAAACAGGGCATTTGCTATTAAATCTAATTTATTTATTGATTTGTTTAGCATAGAAAATAATGCAAGACAACATGATTCTGCTTTCATTGCAGCCAAGATCCCACTATAAAATCCTCCAAACCTTATTCTGTAGGGCGACATTTTTTTAGTTGATCCTGTCCTATGTCTGATAAAAAAAAATCAAGAATTTTAGGTCTATAACCATTTCAATACCAGTACAAAAATCCAGTATGAATGTTTGCAGATATATTAAGTGTTGTACGTGTACCTTTACTTTAAGACCTTATTTTCTGTTGTGCAACCAAACTGCAGCCCCAGAAAAGCAATAGTCTGCTAAGATAACTGCATAAGAGAGCAACTAGAACCAAAGAGCTGGACCCCAGCTGCAAGGGACTTTTGTTTCACACTTGTGATGTGCACTTTGCGCACATCATTTTCAATCTACAGTTTCATTACTAATCACAAGTTTCAAATATGGTAGTTATGGTCATGACTCAGAGTGGCAATTATTATTATTATTTTTTTAATTGTTTCAATGAGATTCAGAATCTCTTTCCTTCAACTGTGTGAGTAAACTGTGCCATATATAGGGACAGTGATTTTCCGTTTAAAAAAATTGCTTTTTCCGTTTCAGAAAATCTCAAATTCCGTTTCAGCATGTCAGAAAACAGAAATTCCGTTTTCCCATAGACATTGTACACACGGAAAAGTGACAATTCCGTTTACACATTGAATAGCAAAATCACAACACGTACCGTACACTCGCACTGGTCAAAATTTGTATCTGCTACTGTACCAACAACACAATAGAATCCGTTCTAATCGGATCTATGCGGGTGCATGAAATATTTTTCCAACCCCATTTAGCATGCATACATCCTCATCTTTCACATTATTAGCATTATTTCACGGTGAAATGATATTTCATCGATAATTTTGGGTTTTTTTGGACATCGTTATCATCAGTCAACGGCTTTTGCCAATTCACCATCTTGGATTTTAAGACCACGATATCGTGCTGTTACATCTTCAAACGTAGAGGGCAGCAACACACGACCGTGTAGTGAACGATATGTGTGCATGTGAAGCCCAACGCGGCCGGCCGGGTACGGGTGCAGGGTACAATCGAGTGTGCTGATGTCAAGTGCAGTCACGATGTGTGAATTGTCATGAAAGTAGCGAAGTGAGATCGTGTTTTCTGGGGATTTGTGGCCATTTAATAATCTCATTTTGTTGTGATTTTGGAGTAATTTCTGTTGCTATTCTGTGTATTTTGAGGGAAAATACGTTTTCCGTGATTTTCAGTTTGAAATGCCACTTTCCGTTTCAAAAGGCTCTTTCCGTGAATTCCGTCCGTTTTCCGCGATCGCGGACAATCACTGTCCCTACATATATTGTGGGAACAAGGGATTCTTAATATTTTTCACAGACAGATGGTATGATACAAATGCTATTCATCACCATTATCAATATTGTGAGATCTGCTTTAGGATACTAACCTGAATTAAAAGCCAGTAATTTGAAGGTTGGTTCCGACTGCAGTAGAGCTTCACATTTTTGAACAACATCAAGATCTAAGACTGACATGGTGCTCTCAGGATCTTTTTCTAGTCTAGTCAGATACTTGGACTTCACTGAACAAAAAAAGATCAACCATCAGTTTGTTAAAAATCTATACTTTCATTCATAACTAAAGTAAATGTAACTAAATCTTGATATAATTTCATATCGGAACTTTAAACATACCATTTTGGAGAAACTCTGTGATAATGAGACATAAGTGAATGTTGATCAATAATCATATCATTATCATATTGCAACAAATCAAAGACAAAAAAGATACAATTTTCAAGGCTTCTTTGCTCTATCTACGATGGTTAAATGAAATAAACTTAATATGATAAAGGAATGTACAAAAAAATTGTATCGGCTCATAGTCTTTCTTTGTAAAGCACAGAGACAGCAATTTATGCACAATTATCATAATTAAGAGCTTATTAAAAAGAAAACTCTGCATATGAACAAGAAATTAAAAGGGCATGTAACAAAACAAAATTTACCTTTGTATTCATTTCTGAGCAATAAACATAAATGTGATACAAATTTGAAATGTTATGCCACAGTAATAAATATCTATAATGAATGAATACAGATCTATCATCTAGACTGAAGATGCATTTAACTGTGTTGACACCTCAACCTAATTTTTCTTTTGAACTGCTAGGTGCATTGACAAACTAGAGTTCTATGTAAAAAAAAATTATGATTGTTTTGCTCAGGAATTTCATGACTTCATAAAAATTAAGACACTTTGAATTTACCAGTTGGGTTTGATAAAAATAACTTCCATGTAAGCTGCCTTAGACCAGATGGTAAAACCCTGTTGAAACATCTGTGAGATACATAAAGGACAGGGAAGAAGAAAAGGTAGTATAAGAACATTATGATATCAGACATAAGAAAAATAAGGTCAATGTAACAGACTGCAATGAAATCATGAAATGTAAATAAATATAGAGAAAGAAACAATGAAGATATGAATAAAGGTAGACTTTACAAGGTTTAAAATATGAAAATATGTGAATAAATACTGAATTGATGAAAGAATATCTTAACATTGTATTTCCATTTACTATTGTTGTCTAATAGTACATTTGTAGAGATAGTAGGCTTCCCTTATTTTCCATCATGACAATAATAATACATGTTTTGCTTATCTTGTTAATGTTTCCCATCCACCTATTAAGTATTGTAATATGTATTTGAGTATACCCATATAGGTACTGTGAAGCATAAATATACAAATATCATTAGTACTACTAGTAGTAATAATAATAACTAAGTCTTATATAGCGCTTTACAATGTAGAACACAAGAAATATACTAACAAAATTGAATTTAGAAATTATATAACAAAAAAAATATATATATAATGGACTCTGTAAATGAGGCAATGTTGAATATTAGAGGTAGTACTACTAGAAGTAGACCGTATTCAAAGTATATGGGATTTAAAGAAATTATAGTTTAATTAATTTAAGAATTATAATCATTATACAAATTGTATAAATTATTGTCAGTAGTAGTATCATCATCACTAGTAGCAGGTTGTTTGTTTATTGTTATCATCATTCATGTAATTGTTTTATTTTCTGAAAGGGAGAGAAGTGGTTATCTGCAATTCCCTTTTTCCATACTCTATTGTGTACATAGTCTTACCTATGCAGTTTGGTCTTAAGTTCTGGCCATCTTGCTAGGAGCGCCATTGAAGCTTCGTTAGCCTGGTCTAAGATCAGATCCGATTTGGTTGCTGTCGGCTTAAATCCACTCTTGTCTAACAACTGATGTGCAACATGGGAATTGACATGCTTGTTGATTGATTGGTTGAGAGTGTCATTGAACCTTTCACATTGATCTCCTGAATACAAAATGAGTAAAGGCGTAATCATTTAAAGAAATAAATTGAAAACAAATTAAGGAATTTATGGAAAAACTGATGGATAGATTAATAAATGATGAATGTGTGAACAAATAGATGTACATGTATGGAAGGATGAATGAATGAGGGGGGGGTGGAAGGATTGATTTAGGATGAATGGATAAATGAATGAACATATTGACGAGGAAAAGCAGAAAGAAACTTAGGAATAGGATCTTATTAATGTAAGTTTTATGGTATTCTAAGAATCAATATCTAGTTAAGAATTAATTCAGTTTTAAAACCCATAACAGATGAGTAAAGGTTAGAAAATAAAATGTAATCTTCATTTTACTGGCCAAGAAATAGTGATAAAAGAGTAAACAAGTGAAACTAGGAAACAAACAAATTTGATTTAAAAAAAAAACAGAGAAAATTATCATACCACTTTTCACTGCTCTGAGAGCTCTTTCTAGAAACATCTTTCTCTCGGCATGAGACAGATTAGAAAACTGATCAACATGACTCTCTGTCAGCTGTTGTTCAATCACTGATTCCAACTCTTCTCTTAGCTCCTTCCATTCCTAGAAATTAGAACATAGGAATTATACCTAAGTTACACTGAGTGTTTTGCTTTAAAAAATAAATATAAATTTTCATCCCTATCGACAATCTTCTTCTTAGAACTTTGATTTTGAATGTCAGATCTTCTTTCTTTGGTGATGTCAGATCTAAAACCCCCGTCAAACTAGAGGCGGAATGAGCCGGAATGCCGTCGGAATGAAAATTCTTGGTACATTCCTGGATATTCGAAGCGCATTCTAAAAATTCTGACTGCATTCTGAGTGCATTCCAGACATTCAGGTCCATTCTTGTGACCGGCCCGAATGTTTTGCTCATGTTCAAAACTTTCGAAGTGGAGAAATATCGAACGACATTCGAAGTGCATTCTGACTGCTCTCTGACTGCATTCTAAATATTCTTGCTGCATTCTAACAGCATTCTTAATATTCTTCCTGTGTTCCGACTATATTCGAGCTACATTCGACAGTCAATACACCCGGAATGTGCAAGAATCATTCGAGGCGGGATCAAAGGACGTTCTAAGTATTCGAACGACATTTTTGCAAAAGTAGTGAAAATGTCAAATTCCCTCCCGAATGTGGCACGAATTTTGAAAGTTCTTCATTCTGGCTGGTTCTGCTCGATTCCTGCTGATTCCGAATAAGTGTGATGGGGGTATAACATTAGATCTAAAGTTAAGATCTTACATTAGACTCAGAGTCAAGGGTCTAGACTCTACTAGTCTATAGTCTTAAATTTACTTATTGGGGCTTGTTAATGTTACATGATGTAGATCTAGATCTAGATAAATTTTTTTTGCAAATTTTCCATCAATCTATCTAACTCTAAGATTCTTATGACTAATATGAATATGACGAAGACATGAATATTGAACTGGTCATAGGCCCTATCATAGTACTATGATGACCAGTTCAATATTCATGTCTTCTTGCAAATCACAGACTAAATAACGTTACACAGTATATGTAAAATAAAACGTACCTGACATCACACTCCTATTATTACTCCAACAAAATCCAATCAACAACACACACAGTTTATAAACGTCATCGAACAATTATTGCAATAGGCAATAACCCACTCACACGTATTGCGAGGTTAGTATTAGTATGGCAATATAACCCATAAACCTTACCGGCGATTTTGAGAGTTCACTCTTGCAATCTGACAACCACTTTGGATAAGATTCTGCCACCGACGTTGACATCATAATTCTCTGGTTCTCCTTAAACTTGTAATTTAACAACTTTTTTCACAATATTTACATATTCTTTGCTTCCAACTCTTTAACTTTTAAACAACTTAAAAGTTACTCTTTCCATGAATAATTTTGTGTCTGATCTGTCTCGGCATCTTGAAAGCGTTCGTGGTTACAATCTGCTTATGAGAAGCTGAGAAAGATAAATTGGATTACTTTTCTAGCATGTCTAGGTATGCATTCAAGTATACTTACCGAGGCTTAGATATTTTTAGAATTTAAAGCAATGCAAAAATTTGACCAATTAATAATTTCTATGATTTTTCTTTCATTCTGAAGAATATAATTGGAAGTGTTATAAAAATATACTGTAAGTGGACAGGTGTACACTTTGCTTTCCATAGCTTGTAGTTCAATGAGTGATGTGGCTGAGCTGAAGTCAGTGAATTGAAGACGAAGTCAAACTTAAACATCCAAATCCAGAATGCACGGACTCAGAAAACTGTTTGCTGTGTTGTTCATCGGTATGTTATATTATTTTTCTTGATAAAACTTGTTATGTAATTGTATAAGGTCGTCACTTTTCAAAACCGACGACGCGCGACGCCTACTCTTCCTTCTCGCAGGATGGGTCGAAGTTAACGGGACGGGCCTGGCTTTGCTCCCCGCCGCGCCCCGCTGCAAAGTGGGCCGGGGCGAAACAAAAGTGCGCCAAAAGTCATTTTGGGCAATTTCAGATTTTTATTTTTTGTCATGCCCAGCTGAAAGACAACACTTTGAAGAATACTTCAGCAAAATATTTCATTTCGGTAATTTGCATGAAGGTTGTTAATTTTCTACCTAGCTCAAATCGTAAAATGTGACAGATTTTGCGAAATGCCCCGTGTATGACAACTTAGAATAACAAGCCATTTCACTGGAGGCTTTTCATTTAGGAATCTGAAATGACACCCATATAATCCTGATATAGTCTTTTTTTTTGTGTGAAAGTGTTCAAAGTAGATAAAATACACATTTCAGGAGGTTTATTAGTGGCGCTGGTCAGAAAACCGGGATCGTCCCACTCACACTAAAAAGTGACTAATACGAGGTTAGTATATATACTAACCTCGTACAAGGGACCGTGTTTGACCCTGGATTTGAAGTAGTCGGCAAACATCGCTTCATTGCTGAAGTAATATTAATTTGCCGAAACTCCTTCTCGCTACGCACCGGGGCTCTTTCCGGTAAGAAGCAATACATAACAAAATTATACATATGATTTTGAAATGATTTCATGATAAAAAGAGCAAATTTCGCTTACCTCGGCCTAGCAAGTGACTTCGTTTGTCTCTTCTACGGAAATACAAGGAAGCCCGTTGGTGGCGCTAATAAATTTCACAACCTTGATTCAGCTCCTCGGTAATTTTATAACTGTCTAAATTCTTTGAATGTGCAATTCTTATGATTAATTTACTAATTATGGGCACCAATAAATGAAATACCTTAAAAAATATAATTCAAGATTACTATTGGCGATGATAACACTTTTTTGCAATTAATTTAAAACGATGACCAATAAAATAAAATTGAAAAAAATACACATGCCTGGAACGAAACCAGCAGTACAAGCTTTAACGAACGTCAATAATACGGTATACCAAAGTCTATACAATGAAAAGATTGGACACTTCACGGACTTCGCGTAATGCCTTGCGTCGATTTGCGTGTAAAATAGTGTAGGTGCCTAGTCTTTCCCTTGTCGTGTCTTTGATATGAATATAAATCGCGCGCCCTCTTTAGGAGAAAATTGATATCTACGCCAACCAATTTTTATCTCCGTGAAATCTTCACTAAAAATCAAGAAAATATACATATTTTTAAAAAGAAACTTCAAGGAGAAGTCACGGAAGGATCTAAATGATTCGGTAAGTGTCATAGCAGAATGTGAAATACCAGATTATGCGTGATATTTTATGTGGGCAAAAGCCCAATCTATTTTCAATGTGTCGTGTGTGTCGTGTGAATATGACTGATATTCCTTCGCACGCGAGACGATATGAACCCATGGGTGGGATCGTCCCAGTTTACAAATACAGGGACTGTCTCACTCAGTTTTTAAAGATTTCTTCACACAAGAAATCTAGGAAAGTTCATTCACCTGTCAAGTGCGGACACCAATCAAGTGTGCTAGTCAATGTAAACATATCAGGTTTCATAACAAGAGTATTGGAAGACGGTAAGTCATGAAAAATAGACGGTGAACTGGGGGGAATTGAGGTCACTGAATCTATTTTTAGCACTCTCAATTCCCGTAATTGATGTCTTTGTCCCGTAGGGGGAAATGAAAAAAAAAAATGTCCCCATAAACAAGGACAGTCTCAATTTATCAAGACCTGATTTGTCTTGGTTTATGAGGATATCCTTGTTTTCTGGGACAATCCCAATTTTTGGACCAGCGCCTCTACTGTTTAAAGGACAATTAGTCCTAGAAATAGGCGGATAATCCATGTTTTTTGCATTTACATTAGAAACGTTTGGATTTCCGTTTAAATTCTATCATCATCATTTTGCCAGAGAAGCTTTAAGTCGATATCAAATTTAGCTGCCCGTTTCTGCCCGTTTTCATCGTAGAGCCAATTTTACTTGACACAACACCCGCAAAACCTGTTAAAAAATTGTCATTTTTGTACCGCGCAGTCATCGCAGCGCACCGTGTGGGGTGTACATTGCTGTTTATTTTTGCACGGCGAGGACGATTCCCCTTCCATTCCATGAAAATGACATGAATTCTGGGCATATAAATGCAAACAAAATAAAGGTTGATAACGCATATAAGGGCTACCCGCCCCTGCCCCTCTCCAGAGATAAAAGTTACATGTAGAATAATTTTAGCCAAAAACCCTCCTAATAGTAAAACATTTGTGGTGTTATATACTTTGCGTTTTACCCAAGTCTACACCGCTTGGTAAAGCACGGTTAGTATTTTTCAGATTTTTAAGTACTTTTTTTTATCTAATGATCATTTTGATGCCATAAAATTGTTTTCAGGATCTCATACACACTTTTTAGGCATGTGAGAAGCATAAACCAACATTCACTCTGGTCAATCTTAAAGTAACACATAACACAAAGTTTATATACTGCACATTGTTTAGGGCAATTCCATTGGTTGGTGGACATGAGCTCAATGTGTCTTTGTACTGTATAGCCCATCTGAAGTTCTGAACCGTAACGTGAGTAACCACTTTATCTGCACCCCTGTTAAAAACCAGGTGTTCTTTTTTTTTTTAATTATATACAAATTTGTCTCCCTTATATACTTCTTTCAAATGGATATAATCAACTTTCATAAAAGTCTTGTATGAGGACACTTTTCACTTATGTCCACTTTTCATTTTATGCATGTCCAAATCATGTAACATGAGTAACCGACACATTTCAAAGATTTGCCAGGAGCATAATAAAATTTCCCAAGTTTTGTTTTTATACAAAGGATAGTCAGACTGCGTACTTTGTATAGCCCATCTGAAGTTCTGAACCGTAACGTGAATAACCACTTTATCTGCACCCCTATTAAAAACCAGGTGTTCTTTTTTTTTTAAATTATATACAAATTTGTCTCCCTTATATACTTCTTTCAAATGGATATAATCAACTTTCATAAAAGCCTTGTATGAGGACACTTTTCACTTATGTCCACTTTTCATTTTATGCATGTCCAAATCATGTAACATGAGTAACCGACACATTTCAAAGATTTGCCTGGAGCATAATAAAATTTCCCAAGTTTTGTTTTTATACAAAGGATAGTCAGACTGCATACTTTGTTGTGATAAAGAGATGTTTAGTTCCTATCAATAATAATGGAGTTACAGCTCCAAGTATGAGTCAAGGTGTCTCCAAATGTAACGTGAGTAACCGTGGAATAGCCCTTTAGCGTAATTCGTCTTTTCACAGATAGGTTCTAAGTACCCAATCAAAATTTGGTATCAAAGTGACGTCATATCATCTTTAAATTATGTTCAGTCGATTCTACGCCCAAAATTACCCTTAATCAACATGTTAAAGTAACAATATAACACGGAATATAATTTTGGCGCACTTTCAACTCATTCTGGCCCACTGTGCGCTGGCCCTTCGCTCCATAGACCGAAAGCTTCAGTCTCTGTACATTGCCATTGTCATTGGTTGTTCCGCTGAACTACGAGTACGTTGGCTCCACTCACCAATACATAGACTCGACTGAAGAGCTTGGAGCAAAAAGCAAAATACTTGCATCGGCCTAGACAGCTGGCAGCCGTCTGTTTTGAGGAGTTTTTAAAACATTTTTTTTTTATTTCTCGTACACAGACGTCTCGCTATCATGCAGCCAGGGGGTTAACAATGAAAAATCCCCCCGACGGGGCTCATTGATTTTTGTCCTTATTTCACAAAATATATAAAAAGAACTGGACCAAAATAAAGATTAATATTTCGTTTTGCCTGAAATGCACCAAATCGGGAAAAAAAAAACTTAAAAGGGGAAAAACAGTGACTTTCTTTAACTTTGACTGTCGCGCAACTCCCACTTCCCTGGTTGATCCGAATACATAAACATATGGCCTTTGATTGAGTCCCTGTACAGATCGAGTTAGAACTTCGGTCTCTGTAATTGGTGGGTGGAGCCAACGGAGTTCAGCGGAACAACCAACATAACAGACCGAAGCTTTTGGTCTAGCATCAGCCGATAATATCATGAATCTCATCTCGATGCTAAAATATCCCGCATGCTAGACCAGTTGAAACTTGAACTTGAAGTGGGATGTAGAGTAACGACATTGATGCGCGGCCAGGGGTTGTTATGCGGCCATTCAGCAGACTCAGTGATCAGTAGAGGTGTACGGCCAATACGGGAGACTCTCTCCAATATTGGAGGCAATCTCCCATATTGGAGACTTGCTTTGCAAAAGAAACAACACCAACAAAATTTTATCTCACTGAGGTCAGAAGTAGCCAGGAGGCTCCTAGAGAGTAAAAATCATTTACTAATGTATGCTTACTCTCCATGGAGCCAGGGATTCCATCCCATTCATTTGCGTCCGTAACCTTGGCGAAGAACAATGAGAAACAAGATGGCAGTGTAAACATCGGGCAAGTCTCTCCCGTCTTTTCATAATTTTTTTCTCATTTTTTGGATGAATTCTTGCTTAAAAATGAAATTGATAGCGTAGAAATGTCGGTAATGAAGTTGTATCCCATTTACATGATTTAGGGCTAGATCTTTTAGAAGGAAATTAGAAATCTTGGGGCGAAAGTTTCAGGTTTTTTGGCGGTACATGCAGATGAATGGGATGGAATCCCTGGCTCCGTGGAGAGTAAGCATACGTTAGTAAATGATTTTTACTCTCTAGGAGCCTCCTGGCTAGTCAGCCCATTTGTTTTGTGTGTGGATGACAATAAAAATTCATATCAAAACAAAAGTAGACGGTGAATTTTAAAGTAGACAGTGAAAAGGAGTAACTTTTCATGAGGAATCTGCTTATCACATTTTTATTTGCCGCCAAGGACCTCGCAACTAACTCTTTATTCAGCTGACTCTTCATTTGAAAATATACAGTATATTTTCTTTATATTTTGAAAACTATGTGGTTCTAGGGAAACAAACTCTCCCCCCCCCCCCCATCTCCACATCTGGTTGACAACTTTCTCATCCTTCGCTAAAAACGGTGAAGTGTGAATATTGCTTGACATTATTTGACATTTTATTCATTGGGATTAATAAATCACAACACCAAGGTTTTACAGCAGGTTCTGATTGAATATTTCCAAATATGCAACACCCTGCAATCTATGCAACAATTTTTTTAAAATAAGTGTTTCTGTTTTGTTTTTACAGGAGCTTATGCTGTTGCTTTCAACCCATACCAAGATGTTTCAGAAAGATTGAAGGTGAGGGATATAATTCTAAAGAAAAGAACTATTACACAAACCTACAGGAGAGTGCTACAGTATTTGTGTACACTCCATTTGGTCTCATCCCACATTGTCAACAACCATTTGGTCTGATCACCATTTTGTATACTTGCCATTTAGCCCATTTTCTCTCTAATTTCCAATTGTCTATACCCAATATCCACTTGATCTAGATATGATTAGATGACTTTTTTAAATGAAATTGAGAAAGTGCAAATAATTAGTAGACAAAATGTAAATTTAACAATCAGGACATTAGACATTATGGGGTGTTGCAAGAAACTTGCAATTGATCGCAAGTCAATTATAGGTCCCACAATCAATTTAAATTCATGCATTTCATTGCAAATTTGCCATTGATTGATGATCTGCTTCTTGCATCACCAAGTACAAGTTGGTTTGCTTTAGTTAAAATTGATCTATCAATTGTAAATATGCACCTGAAATTTGCAATTGATTGCAAATATTTTCTTGCAACACCCCCTTAAGTGTATTTAGACTAAATGGATTAAGCCAATGTTGTATTAGATATCTGAGAAGTTGACCAACTACTTGTAAATGGTTTCTTTCTGTTATCCAGGCTTCATTTCTAACAAGAAAAATGTGATATTCAGTTTGGCTCCTGTGCATGATTTTCAAGGCAAATCAAGTCTTGGTGAAAGGAGTGTGTCACTTCAAGAAAAATTAGATTAAAAAAAAAAAAAAAATGTAATGGTGAAAATATGAAATAAGGAATAAGAAAGAGTCAAGGTGTTTTGCAAAATGAGACAAATCAAATCTCCCATTTGCCATGTTTATTTAAGTATTAGAAACTTGGGAGTGACTCATACCTGCCAACCATTCCGATTTTGGCGGAATTATACCGATTTTTATACATCCATTCCGAATTCCGAATTTTAAAACCAAAATTCCGATTTTTGGGTTAATCAATATAGTGTTGAAATTATTGAAACGGCTGTATGATGCGACTAACGCATGCACGGCTCATATCAAGATGCGACTAATGCATAAACGACTGGAGCGCACGGCTACGCAAATGCGCTAGTTTTGCACAGAGAGCGACATTAAACGGCGCGCAAACACTGCTAAGTGCGCAGTTCCATTGCAAATGCATGTGAAAATAACGAGCGTACACGCTACGGCCTTACTTAGCGTTGACTTCCGGAAAAAAATGGCGGCTGACATCTGCTTGCGAAAGTGCCAGTTTTTAGTGAGGACATGTTTTCATAATCCACGAACATCGGAAAAACCCTGAAAAATACACTTTTTTAGACCCCTTGTTTCCTAACTACGATGTTAAAAATTACCGGTGGTGATATTTTTGACGCGAAATATGGTGATTTAGGTAAGAAAATTTCACCTTTTATTTGAGGTTTTGCCCATGTCGCCGGAAGACTTTGTAGTGTGGGAGTGAGTTAGTGAATGTGCAGTGTATGTCTAGTGTGTTTGGTGATTTCAGTGGTATATTGGTGAGCTTCTGCGCTGCCTGCATGCTGCAGCTGCCGAACGGCTGCACACCATACCCCCGCGCCGCCCGGCTAGCCGCGCACCGACGCTACTCTAAGTTAGATCTATCCCAACGCAATTTTAACATTGATCTGTACTTTATTTTTTGAATAGTTGTCAAATTTTTGAGGAAGAAAGGAGATTATCAAATTTCGATCTCAAGTTGAGCCTTCGGAGCCGAACGCCAAATCTACTTGCTTCGCTTGCCTAAGCTCCCGGCGCCCGCCGAGTTGCTGCGCCTCAGCCTTACCGTCTTAGCTCACCGGCGCACCGCAAGTGCGCAGTGCGGGTCGGGCGCATGCAGCCGCTTAGTTTCGGCTCCGTTTTTGTCATGGCTGAAAATCTGCTCTCTTATACCAACAAGCACTTATCCAATTTAGGTTTTGTCCTCAGTCAGTAACCCCTGTGCGGTGAAATAACATGAATATGATTGTCAATGTTTGGCTTATTTTCTCTTGATATAGGCTGGATAAATGTTTGATTTTTTGGCACGTCAGTTTTTCATACAGTAAGTTAGGCCCAACTTAGATCTAAATTCATCATAAAAATAGGCCTATGCCTTGGCCCATAACTCAATTAAATTATTGAAATTAATTTTTTCTAATTAAAAAGAGAATCTGTGGAGATGAAGATCTGCATCAATCTCACTTTCCACCAATAGAGGGCTCTCAAAAATATATTCAAAATTAAAGTTTTTGAGAGCTCTGGTGAACAAGAAAAATTCATCTAGATTTAAATGAAAACAAATCACACCTGCATGAAACTGGGTGTTTTTTGTCACAAAAGTGATATTTAAAGACCTTCTTTTAATTGACAAATGATATTAAATTACATAAAGGTAGATTATGAGGGTATATTTGCTTTAAAAAGTGTAGGGAAATGCGCTACTCTTACATGCTGAAAATGCAAAGAGCCCCTAGGCCTACCGTTAAAACGGGCCGGACACCCACTCGGTGCCCTCGTAGTATTGATACTGATTTTTTATTATCAAAGGTTGGCAGGTATGGAGTGTTCTCATTGACACCTACTCCCCTTTAATTAGAAGATATCATACATAGCATATTGTTATATGACCCCTTGAAAATAATTTAAAAAAAAGAGTACAAAATATAAACAAGATTACATCTTAGTGTATTGAAGTGAATGGAGGAGCTGTCCTTACCCTACATCATAATGACATCACTTTTGTGGCCAATTTGACATCCCTATAGTAATTTCATTTGTTTTCTTCAAACTTTCATTTAGTTCCCTTTCTGATTTTTTTTTTTTCAATTTAAACAAATTTCTTCTTGGTTGGATTATCTAAGCCTTTGTCGGCAGCCTGTATGTGGAAGGAGAATGGTACTACATTTTGTATAGAATACCTGATGATCGCTTCATTAACATGATTTGTAGTCTGATAAGTTTCTTTGGTGTTGATTCCCTTGGATCATAAAATGGCTTGCCATGTGTAGGCATACATTGGCTAACCTCCAGGTGGGTGTTTCATAACACAATTTGTAAGTTACAAGCGAATTTACAAAAGACTGTTGATCCTCTCTTATGGTAAATGACATCCACCTAATTTTCATCAATGTTGATTTAGCACCTAAGAAAGGATCACCAGTCGTTCGTTAATTCGCTGGTAACTTACAAACAGCTTAGTGAAACACTTACACTTAGGTGTGGCAGCCTGTTAATGGAATAAGTTCTAATAATCACAATTCATCTTTTATGCACAATCGAATATGTATTTGGTTTTGTACAGGGTGCACATGAGGTAGGTCTAGGAGATGTAGTCTTTGTGATCAGAAGTCAGGCTCCCTCTCCTCATGTAGAGAGGGCAAGGCGCATTAGAGATGATATAGCCCAACAGTGTAGACTACACAATCTAGTGAGTACAACATTGTCTTTATTCACTGTGATGGATAAATTATATAAGATAATAAAGCAATATTGACTGCCACTGGCCTCTGGGCGATACGACATATATCGCCCAAACTAGATTTATATCGCCCGAGTCGTAGACCAGGCCAGTCAATATTGCTATTATTAACCAAATCAGACATCTAGAGCAAAAATCGTTAAAATTTAGATATTGTAAAGTTTAAGAATGAGAATCTAGTTTGTCATGTTGAGCAGACTGGGCCTCTGAACTTTACCATTGTGACGTAATTGAAATGACGCGTCCCTGGCCTAGGGACGCAGTATCCAACGTTGTCTCAACTGGATTACCATTATGACGTATAGCACTGCGCGGTTCAAGGACGCGTAGAATACCTGGGTGTGAGCTCTGCTTTATTGCCCGCTACATTTCCACGCATTTTCTCATTGTCTTTCCTGAGCGGGCAATAAATTGGGCCCGTGGATAAACAATTGGAAATTTATTGACCGGCCATCTGATCCCAGTCTTAAGCAGGCAACAATGTATCAAAGTTGCCCTGCTCAGATGTCTGATACGGTTAATAATAATTTGTATTGTATTGCTGAAAATATAATCTGCCCAACTTTGGCAAAAGGAAGCAAGTGACACATCAGTCAAATTTGAGTTAGTTGTTTCTGAAATACTCTTTGTATGTTGCACGTTCAAGATATTGAAGAAAATATGCTGTTAAATTGCAATGACGCCTTTGTAAATGACGAACACACATTGCTCATTTACAACAAATTACACTTTTGTAACTTGCTTCCTTTTGCCAAAATACGGCAGTATTGTCCCCTGAATAAAATCAGTTTTGAGCTAAAGAGTAGAAATAGTTATTAGTGTTCCTGTACATCCATAGACCAAACTTTGCATTGAAATGAAATTGGGCTACAAGCTTAAGAATTATACAATGACCTCTTATGTCATACATAGTATATTTTACTCTGAATGCATTAGAAAACAAATTGTATACCTTATATTTGTTGATTAATTTTGCATTGGCTGCAAGTTGTAAACAGTTTACTGAGTGCAGCAACTCTTATGATCATAATAGTGGTCACTGAAATAAATATGGGTCTATGAGTGACTGTCTATGACCTGAGAGAGGGTTGATTGCAGTCTCTAGAAACTAGTTTGAACAGTGACACTACAGATAACAATTGGTAAATCAGTTTATATACATTTCACTCTTATTCTGAACAGAGGAGGAAGCTTTGAAATTATCCCATCAGATACATGTTTTGTCTATTTTAGACTTTATTGCAATTCACCTAATTTAACAGCATAAAAATCATAGTTTTGTATATTTTACTGATTTTTTTTCTCCCATTTTCTGTTTTTTTTTAAATCTCAGGGTCATCCAGATGTGGTGTTGTTACATGAAAGATATGGAGGGCCTCACTCCGGACACTGGACACTATTCCCTGCTCTTCCAAAGTAAATAATTTTTAAAAAACTTGTGAATGATATGCAATGATTTCATTGTGCATGCAAATTTTATAAACAGGGGTCTTCTTAGTTTGCATTGAAGCCTTGGTTTCACTGAGGAATACGGTCAACAGTACAGTTATTGTTGAATATGTTTTTAATATATGTTATAATAATAATGTCCGGGCTAAATATGAATTAGATATACTTGAAGTTGAGGGAGTGTGGATTTAGTGCTGTTAAATACTACTTTTAATTAGGCCATTTCATACCCAGGTGAAAATTGAAATCAACTGATCAAGGATGTGATATGAAGCTCAGCAAGGTTGATTTCCTCAAGTATGAAGATTCCACGGCATGGGTTCAAAATGTAAACCTCCTGTAATGAATGTACCCGAATGTACTTGAATTGTTGTCATTGTGAAATATCATTGCAGGTTATTCAATGAGTTTGAAGAGAAGAAATGGTTCTTTTTCTGTGAGGAGGATACCAGAGTTAATGTCCAAGGTCTGATTGCGTTGCTAAGTAGATTCAGCTCGGGTGAGGTAAGTGGTATGTTTGATGCAATGCTTGGGTCTGAGATGGATTGGTCTAATTTCCAGATGGGTATTTTTAATTTGGGCTAAATTGTGTTTGTCCTTTTTTCTGTTTGTCTAGGTGGTGCTTGGTCTAATTGCCAGGTCTGGTGACCACATGGGCTAATAATCTCTTGAAATCATTGGAGTAATAAAAAAAATGAAATATAAGTACTTTTATGTAACTGAATACAGGAAGAAAAGTGAGTTTGTAATATATCAACCCTCTAATTCTCTCTTTTGTAAACTGGTCATGGTATGCATATCACATTTTTAATGTAAAACTGAAACATTGTTTTTGATAAAATGTAAGTAGTATGCCTGTTAGATTCTCTATTGAAATCAATTTGATGTTGTGTGGGTGGGCGTGTCCTATAAACTTCTTAAACGAAAGATTCAATTCTGAACCTCTTTCATGTGTCTATTACAGGAATGGTTTCTTGGTAAAAGCTTATTTGACCAGGAGGCAACAATAATTCATCATTTTCGTTTCAACGACATGCTCTCAGAATTCATCTTTCCAGACTTTGACGCAGGTTGGATTTTGAGCGAATCTCTCCTGAAAAGGTAAACAAATTTGAGAATTCAGCCAATATCAAACTTAGTAAATTCTCAACTAAATTTTTAGGTAAAGATAGATAGAGATAATAAAGCTTTGCACAATCTTAAGACCGACTGGAATATAACAAGTTTGTTTTGTTTTATTTTTATTTCTGCGTTCACAATACATTGTCAAAAATATTTACATTGTTTGCAATATACAAAATAATCCATAATGTATACAATATAATCATATTACATAATTAAAACAAAAGAAAATGGTGTGAGCTTGTACATCACATTTTAATAATAAAAAAACAGCATTAACAAATGAACGCAGAAGACCGCCATCATGAGTGGTTAAGCTTGTAATTGATGATGGCCTCATAAAAAGGGTTCATGACTAAGATTGGTATTTATTGATCAAGTGGGTGCAATGCAGGTGCAGGATCGGGTGCTGTAGATAGCAGTAGAATTATTATTTTTTTAAATTTCAAGTGGCTAATGAGGATTAATTTGAAGTATGGGATGAATAAGATCGAATGCTATTTCTTTTAAGAGTTGATTTTAAGGAGTATAAAGTGGAACAAATTTTAATATTGTCTGTAAGATTATTCCAAATGTCTGGACCATGATGTCAAGTGGGATTCCTAATAATATCTAATAATAACATCGGCCAGAGTTAATAAACGTTGATGTTGATTAAAATTTACACCTTTAACCCTTTAGAAAGCATTTGTTCATTAGCATCTTCATGAGATTCATCCCTTTTCAATAAAGCACGGTAATAATTGCAATTGAACGTTAAATTAAATCAGGCCCCAGATATGCATTATGCAAAAGTTGTCACCATTCAGTCAGATGGCAGGTCCCAAGAAAGTGGCTTCTTTCATCCAAGTGATATTGATGACTTGAGATGTTTTGCATATTTAATGAGCTTGATGCGGACCAAAACACCTCTTTTCATTCGGTTATTGCTGCTCTAATTGTCCGTCGAATTTCATGATTTTGGTATCATTGTAAAGAAGAAGAATCATTCTTTTGGGTCATATGTTTGAATTTATTCAAAGATTTTGTAATATAGGTTAAAATTTTGATCTAAAATATGCTACAAAATAATTATTTTCACCTGACAAAAGCTGCTATTTTCACACTTTATGTTTGTTTGAGCCCAAATAATTTTTAGATCATGATAAAGCTGAATATGTATGCTTTAAAATGGTATAGGTTTCAAAATAAGAATTGGTTTAATCGGGTCAAGATCACACTTTTCATAGGCCAAGTACATAAAGCAGCTTGAAAACAAGAATACTGCACCCTGATTGGTCAAAGAGACCACACACTGGCTTATTCCAACGGTTCCAGTGCCTGGGTTCATTGGAAGGTCACACTTCCCATGTGGTAATCTCCTCAAATTACCCGCACATGTTGTTCTGTAAACCTTATCCAGCCAATCAGAACTCTGGATTTCATGCAAGTACAAAATTTCTGAAATCTCGTCTTGTACCTTGGTGGGAAAAGTGTGATCTTAACCCGATTAAAAGGTGCCGCATATCAAGAGTGGCATTGTGAGAAAGTACAGAAGTTCAGCTTTATGGTGGTATATATATCATTGAGGCTCAAAATAAAAAGTTTTGCACAATTTTGCAAAAGAAAACAGAGGAAAAAATTCAGTTTTGAGGCACATTTTCAGGCCAGAAATTTACTTATTTATCAAAATATTGTATACAAAATAAATGACCAATATGAAAGAATAACATTTACTCTATCTGATGGTGCAATAATATTTCATTTAACTTGAGGTTAAAACAGGTAAATTCTTAGAGAAAGAAAATCTCACGAATCACGAGATTTTGCAAGGAGGAGGATTCAGCCACGAGATGATTTGGATGAATCTGGCCTTTTTGCTCATTAGCATAGGGACCTGTGGTCTGACTGCATTCAAACCAGGAATTTCACTGCCATTGTCAACCTGTTTCATTGATAATTGCAATTGATTTTACTTCATCACAACTCTGTAAGACATGGTCCTTGGATGACCTGCATTAGATTACCATGCTTTCTTTCTACTTCTCTAGCATGGTGTCAAGACTGAAGGAAGAAAACGCTAAGATTGATTTTAGCATTGACGTCAAACATGAGGTAAGAAAACATGAACTGTATGTGTAATGTTGTTTGCGTTAATTCCAGTCATTATTTATTCAGATTTCTAGAACATGTTTCAAAGTTGTGTGTGTTGAGACAATCATATTTTTATGATATTTATAAAAATAATATTAATGATAATATCTAAGCCTCTCATGTACATTTTAGTTGATCTGCCATCCTGAACCAAATAAAAAAAGAAAAAAAACAACCATCACTCATTTAATAATGTTACCTTACATTGCATTTACAAAGGGCTTGATTAATTGAAATTTTGATTTACTATTAAAGTTTGATGAATACATTGTGTAATTCAGTTGCAAAGAAGAATGATTCATAAAGTGCATTGATGCAAGCAGAAAGTAGATAGTCCTTACATAAGATCACTATGAATAACCTTATATTCTCAATCTACAGCTTGCTCATTACATCTGGAATGAAGAGAGTGGATTGCATATGACAGGCCTACCTCAGCTATGTGCAGGGAACATTGACCCAAGTGACCTTTCACCTTTGACCGATGAACAGGTCAAGCAGAAAATACAGTCCAGCAAGGAAAACCCTTCCAAATCTGGTTCCATCTGTGTGACGGCATCTCCCAAGGCGCTCCCAGAATGTGTAAGGAATTCCTTTATAACTTGATTGATGGAATTGTAATTATTGTAATAATATTTCTCTTTTATATAGCAACAATATCTTTAAATTTATATTATTTCTCCAGTCGTCAGATTTCGGCTTGCAGCATTTGCTCTCTCTCCACTCCTCAGGGAGTATTCCAGCAAGAGTTTTCAAATTCAGTTACTAGGCACACTAACAAATCCCTATGTGTACCCATTTAAAACCTGGGTGGAGAAATGGCAAAGTTTGGATTGTTGCCTTGGTAAAGGATGCTGAACCGTGTAGGATTCGAAACACACACTACATTATTTCATCAAAGTTCAGGCAGTTTTCCAGCTATTTACTCAATACTTCTGTTACATGCAGGGATGCTCCTTTTCCTTTTCCGACACAAGTAGTCATTCCTACCCTTTCAAATATACATATTTTTTCAGTGACCCATTTATATATGAAAAGGCTCATTCTAGATGATCTTTTCTACCTAATATTAGTTGGCATTCCTACGCTTTCAAATATACAGATTTTTTCTGTATCCCATTTATATATGAAAAGTCTCATTCTAGATGATCTTTGCTACCTGTTAATCAATTATTAGTGACATCCTTGTGTAAGTGTGTGTGAAGTGACTGTCACACCTAGACGCTTTTGTTGCTAACAAATCACAATATTACTAAATATCAAGAAATAAATACATTTGCAGGGTCCACCTGTGAAAGGAAAGGATATCTTCTTTGCAGTTAAAACATGTGAGAAGTTCCATAAAGAACGAGGTAAGACAAAATTGAATTTCTTTATGTAACCTATTTTGACATATCATATCTTACATATTTTTTGTCAATTCTCAAATATCAATTATTAAAGGACACAAGTGTCAATAAAATGTAAATGGAACTAAAAACTTTTGTCAGATATCCTGAACACATGTTATGAAATTGTCTACTTTTTAATGTTGTTTTGGTATTCCTTCTCATATTGTGATTGATTGAGTAATTGATTGATATATCGATTTGATTTTTTGTCCAGTGAATGAAAAATTGATTCTCACTTGTCATGAACGTAATCAGAAGTACAAAGAAAGAAATACAATAACTTTCCATATAACCAGCCTTATGTATCTGCTAAAGGTGTTACATGCATACATATCTAATATAAATTAGTGTATGTATTTTTTTTCAGGCTTTGATTTTTGTAATAGGAAATTTGTGATCTGATTTTTTAAATTGAAAATATTCTTATGATAATGACATAAAATCGCATTTACGAAAGGAAGAAGTGCTATTCATTCCAATGATAGTCATACTTGTAATAAGGTTCATTCACATTGATCTATTAATTTTGTGACAATGAAGTCATTCTAAAAACTTGCTTTTAATTTCATGTTCCCTATCAGTGCCTGTAGTGCAACGGACCTGGGGGAGATTTGCAAAGCACATGGTTTATTTCAGTGACAAGGCTGACTTATCTATACCTACTGTTGCTACTGGTGTCCCCAACACAGAAAGAGGTAATGTATCTTGTAATCTTTTTTTCCTTTATAGGAGGTACCTGTGAATATATGATTGATAGAGTTACTAGAAAAACAAGTGCTCAATGCTGAATCCCTGCATTTTTAATGGCCCCTACCAAACCTAGGTTGTTGCTATGGAGACATTACATTTTAGGGTCATCTTTCCTTCTGATCATCCATCCCTCTCTCTTTTTTTTTCTTTTTTGCACTGATTAATGAAATTGTTAATTTATCAATAAAAAAACCACTAAATCCAATTGTGCTTGTCGGAGTGAATATGGTTGTACTTGAAGTACCAATTTTAAAGGTTAATGGTCACATAAGTCATTATATACATTTTAATATTCTATTATTGCAATACTGCAGTACCATCTAAGAATATTATTACAATTATTGATCCAGATAGTGATATATTTCATCTTTGACTTTATTTGACTGCATTGTTATGGGTTGATTACAGGGCACTGTGGAAAAACTTTTGCCATATTTGATCAGTTTCTCAACAATCCAGAATATAGAGCATTCCCATGGCTAGCAGTAACAGATGATGATACAATCATTAGGTATGCACTTTTTATTTTAATGCCTGTCAGTCTGTATTTCTATTTCTCTGTCCAGTATTATTCTTTTTGTGTATCTCTCTGTGTGTTTTTTGTCTCTTTGTTTTTCTGTTTGTTTCTCTTTCTGTCTGTCTGTCTTTCTGTTTGTATGTCTACTTGTCTGTCATAATAGCCGTTTTTCTGCCTATCTTGTTGTTTATATGCCTGCTTTTATGTCTGTCTTTGTGTTGTAGACAAGGTGATTGATGTTGATTGCAAGTAACAATTCATTTCACTTTATTCCATCCTTTTCAAATTATGATAGCGTTTCAAGATTACATCGTCTGCTTTCCTGCTACGATGCAACCAAATCAATCATGCTCGGTGAACGCTATGGTTACGGGCAGGTCAAAGGTTATGGATATGACTACATCACGGGAGGAGGAGGGTAAGTGCTGGAGTCAAGCCTGTCTAGAAGGGTCATTTCATTTACAATCAAACATGTTTATATAGGCCATTTCATACAGAGACTCTACATTCAGTTGGTTCTATTGTATTTGCTGCGGTGACGGTTGTTCCGATAGAAAAATCTGCACTTAAAGCCAAACGTAAAACCTAACCTCCATATAAACCTTTATCCTAATCTTTATATTATTCTGAACCAAAAACTCTACTACATTCCTATAACCCTATGTTCTCTATCGGCATGTTTCTACAGAGACTCGTTAAACGGTATTGCCTGTGTAAGTACCCAGAATTCCGGAAAACTTCTGTGAAACAGACGCGATGCGGTTTATTAATAAACCGCATCGTACAAAATAGAGTTTCTCATAACCACCTCTGGGAAGTGGTTATTGCTGTGTTCCGCGACGCGCAATGTGAGTTAATCAGATTATTCGCTCTGTAGACACAGGTTTTATTAAAAAGCGATACGTTTTTTTTATTCCAAAAAAGACGATTATCTATAGAAACATGCCATATGTCTTGTCACCATTCAGTTTCTTTAAACTTTACTTTCCCCTCCTTGATAGTAGACCTGGTTGTTGTTGCACAAAGTTTAAGTCTATCAATAATTCATGCTTAAGTGCAGACATGATATTAGTCACATAATTTCATTGATGGTAAGTCGGTTGGGATTGTTCTCTGAGCATGATCCGACCAATGCAGCGATGCAGCTGGTAATTCAAGTGTGATTTTTCTTCAGACATACCTACATCTTTGTGAAACCGTAACACAAAACTTTGCAATGATTGTAGAACATTTTTCTATGATTGATTCCATTGACTACACTGTACAATCAATCGTGAAAATCAAGCATTCGATCAATTGCTAACCTTGGTGAACCCCACCCCAGATGCACTCCTTCATGCTGAGTGTCGAATGTAAACGACACTACACTGTTCGGGGAGCCCAGAGAAACAAACTTTATTGAATGTAATATTTTATCATCTAAAACATGCCAGAACTGGAACTCTTTAAATATGTTCATTTTCTGGTGGGGTTCATTAACTTTTGAGCACCACTGTATATACAAGACAGCTGTTATTTGATACTCTTTTTTGTGTTTCTTTGTGGTAGAATGATCTTCAGCCGTCCGGCTGTAGACGACCTGATTTCAAATGGATGCCGCTGCAGCAAGAACGAAGATCCAGATGACATGATCATTGGGATGTGTGCTAAGAGATATGGAATACCTCTTGCTCATTCTCCTTTATTTCATCAGGTATGTGGTAGTTGTAGTTGAAATGGTAATGGAAATGACAGGCTATTGTTTGTGGTACAGGTAGTGGGGTTGTATGAGTAGTTGTAGGGGATAGCATTTGTGGTAATTGTATTGGTAATGTAGTAGCAGGCTAATGGATGTGGTAGGAGTGGGTGTATTGGTAGTGGTAAGTTACTGGCAGGTTGGTGGTAGTGGTAGGGGTGGGCATATTTGTGGTAGGGGTAGAGGTAGTGGTGATTGTAGGCGTAGTCTTAGGGGTGTATGTATTGGTAGTGGTAAGTGAGTGGGCAGGCCGGTGGTAGTGGTAGGGATGGGCATATATGTGGTAGGGGTAGAAGTAATGATGGTTGTAGGTAAGGTTTTAGGGGTGTGTATATTAGTAGTGGTAAGTAAGTGGCAGGCTGGTGGTAGTGGTATGAATGCTCCTGCAGTAAGAATAAATATCCAGATGATATGATCATGTGGGTGTTCGCTATTAAAGAGGTATGGAGTTTAGCGTATTCCATTTTATTTCATCAAGTATGTCTTAGACAATCACTTAAAAAGTAGAAGGGGTAATTATAGTGGTAGTAGTAAAATTAGTGATTGATATAGTGGTAGGTGCAATGCAGTTGTAGTAGTTATGGTTATGGTAGTGGTAGTGATAGTGGTAGTAGTACATAGCTGTAATCATAATATTAGTTTTAGTGGTAGTTTAGTTGAAGATATAGTTCAAAATGTATTGGTAGTAGTAGTAGTGATAGTGTTAGCAGTGGAAGTAGGAGTGTAAAGTACTGTGGTAGATGTTACGATATTGGTAGTGATTTTTTTTTTTTACTGATGATTGCAGTGATAGCTGGAGTGGTATTGATAGCTGTAGTTTTTGCAATATTGTTGGTTATATTGTTTGTCACTTGTTGTGTATTGATAATATACTACATGGATTTTGACTAGATGGTAGATTAAATTCTTTGGCAAGTAAAATCTGCCAGGACTAATAGCATAATTAGATGATAAATAGATTGTATAATAGATAAATAAAATAATTGACAGTGCCTAGAAAATAGAAAGTTTTTTTTCATATCTTTGAATCGGGCAAATATCAACTTTGCTTTAGGTCAGCTTGCACCAGCTTGACATTTCCTGTATACTGTAACACTCTTGAATCAATATACTAAAAATTAAATACTTTATTTTCACCTCCTTTTTATCACACTGCCAAATCAGGCAAGGCCATCGGATTATGCCAAAGGTCTCCTTGCTCATCAAACACCCGTATCCTTTCACAAGCATTGGAATGTCAACCCAGATCAAGTTTACAGCGATTGGTTTCTAAAAGACGATGAAGCTATGCAGTCTGCATCCCACGATGAACTTTGATTGAGACTCTAAAATAGTGTATCCAAGTAAGCCATATATAGTATGTTCTTTCTTTGTTTGCCGATGATATGTTTGTAAAGTAAGTGCATGTATTTCTAGCCCCCTGTGGGACCTTTTTGAAATGATATGTCTCTGTTTACTAGTTCGTATGAAACTTTGTAATTCTCTTGAATTATTATTGCATGGGCAGACAATGGAGTGAGGGTAAGAATGGAGAAAAGATGAGGGTTTGACATGCTTTAAGGTTGAATATATATGTGAAACAGTGAAAGTGACAATTTTTTATATCCTTTCGCAACCTGAAACTGTCATCATTTGTTGAATTATAGTATAGTTCAGTTGCAATGCAGTAATTTTGCAGTATCAAATTATTTTTAGTCCCTCTCCATCCTCAATTTTCATTTTATAAATCTTAATTATATGTACTTAAAAATGCAACCAATAGTTCTCATCATAAATTTGTCTTTGTAGTTGCTTTATTCATAGGAACTCAACTCAGTACATTTCTTCTTGGCAGTCCAACCCAGGTTGGTCTTTTATTAATGGTGCTATTATTTCATTGTATTGTGGCAGGTGAGGCTTCTAATGTTCATTATATATTTATTTCTGTGTTTATATATGGTTGATTTAGAATATTCAGTTTATGTTTTTCCTTAAAATTTCTATGAAAGTCTATTTCATTATTTGGATACCTATATTTGATGTTAGACAGTGTTCCCAGTGTTCAATATCAATGTAAAATGTAACTCAGTTTCACAATTTTATGTGCAAAGATGCATTAATATAAAGGGGAAAGTAATGTATTATCAAATCGTAACCTTGAACGAGAGGGTTTTAAATGGACCAATTCCACAGTTGGATTCAGGGTTTTTTAAGGCAAGTTTTGTCGTCATATGCCTGGGGAGCATATCATCAACACTTGTTGTTTGACAACATCCCTTGGTTTTGATTGGCTTAGAATGACAAGTCTCTGACGTTACATGGTGTTTGGATAGTGATAACTGGTCAGTACTGACAGCTCTCGTGAAATGGTCAACTTGTATGTGGTACATTTAGTATTGTGGAAGCCCGGGGTCCGCCATTTCATGAAAGTTGTCAGCACTTGCAAGTTTTGATTAACCAAACCAGTTACCCTAGTAACAGTCAGACACCTGTGTTTGTCAGGCAATGAAACCTAAGGAAATGTCAGAAACCAAAAGTTGTTGAAATGCCTCCCTTGAGATGCCATAATAGAAATATTGTGTAAATGGTCTATTGAAATTATGGAAATGTCAAAGCATTTGAAAACAAATTATATTTAAAAGAATGGAGAACTTAAGCGATTCAATTCGAAGACATTTAACAATTTTGCAATGAAGTGATCAGATATGGTTTCAACACTACAGTGATCTTTCAATCTGAACCAAATATAAAATGATTCCACATTTGCTCCTTCGACAATTGTTCCAGGGGAGGTTTGACAGAGATTTAAGTCTGAATCATGAATTCCAGGTTGTGTATGGTAATTAATGCACCTCTACATTGAACATATCAAGCTCAGGGGATGCGCATTACGGTGTAACATTAATGAGAGCATACATTAAGTACCATGTGTGCATTTGCAATGAAGCATGTCTTTTTAATAGACAGGCTAAACCCTTTGTGAAGCACCCCCACAACCATTATGTGTAGTGCATCATTGTGAAGCCTTCAGTGAAGACTAGATAGAAAGCAAGGCAGAGTTCTGGGCCCTGTCTTACAAGGAGTTGCAATTGATCTGATCAATCGTAACTATGCATGGCCAGCAACGTCAACATCTATAATGCATGTTTGTTAGAAATATAATAACTATGAACAATATTCATGCATTCATTGTTTTCTTGAAAATTCACTGTGCTTCTCTTTGTTTAAGAAGGACATTGGGAAAATTTACTGTAGAAAAAAATTATGACACTGATAGATTTTGATACGTCTTACAAAGAGTTACGATTGATCCAAGCAATTGTAAGTCTTTGTAAGACGGGGCCCTGAACTTTGAAGCGCCTGAACCAATCAGATAGGCCATAGTGTTTCTCTTGGCACTATTAATTTTTTGATGTATAGTAACATGTAGTCTTGTCCATCACAATGATGCTCTACCTTAAGTTTCGGCAGGTATGTAGGCTTAGGGTTAGGGTAGTTGTACGATAAATGGTAGGTATAGAATTAGATAAGTGTCACGGTGAATATTAAGAATTTTAGTTAGGTGTAAGAAATCTTTAGCAATCTGCACGGAGCAATTGTGGAAGGAGCTTAGGTCATAAAATCTCAAAAATTAATTTTCAAATGATTGTGAATGGTAGAAGACAAACCATATTGTAGCCTAAATGTTATTTAGATTGATATTCTTGTAGAAAAAGGTGGTTCTTTGTGGGTATGTATTGTACAGCAGTCCGACCTTGTTTATCTGGCTGGTACCAGACCGAAACCCATCAATATAAACAATATGAAATATGAGATTAATATCTTCAATTAAAGGAGAATGAAACAGAGAAAAAACCCAGCAAATTCAATTTTAATAGAGGACAGAAGATGCAATTAAAAAAGGTTCAATCAAGTCAGTCATGAAATGAAGGCTTGAAAGCCTCGATATACCTTCTATGCTGATCTTCAAATTCACAACTTTTTTTTTCTAAATGGGGGGATTAGCAGGGGCCGCGGAACCGGGGGGGGGGGGGCTGGGGGGGCTTCAGCCCCCCCCCCCCACTTTTTTCCAAAACCGTGTACAAAAACTTAAAAATGACCATAGGATTGTGATTTTTTGCATGGTCAGCCCCCCCACTTTTGACTCAGCCCCCCCCCCCCCACTTTGAAAACCGTTCCACTGCCCCTGATTAGTAGTACAACTTGGTAGTACACAGAATTTCATATTTTGTCCATTATCCATAAAGATGCTACTTGTGTATTTAGCCAACTCTCCATGTCTCATGGTCTAATACATTTCCAATGATACATCTTGTAATAAGATGTAGCTGCACATTGAGAGATAATTGTTGAAGTATAAGCTGTATTACTAAACCTGTCACTTGGAAGAAACATTGCCAATTTGAGGATTGCAATCAAAAATAAATTAAGACTTTTCCAACGACAAAAACTTTTCCTGTTGCACCCAATTATGATGTAACTTTTTCTTGAATTGCTTCTTTCAATTCAAATTGATTCCCCCAGGGGTTCCAACCTCCTTTAATATAGAAGTTTTGCTATGATGGAGAAATAAGCAATGTTGGACTGTACATGGTCATTAGAGGCTGAAATGGTAAATTCATATATCTATGCAATTATAATGTATTCATGTCTAGGGATTTAAAGAATGTGTTGTCTTCCTCTATCTATATACTTGTATTTTTAGGAATGTTTAAAATGTACACTAGCCATAATATGAATAGACTACAGTTAGACTATTTTAACACACTATTTTTAACAACATTGACTATTTTTGTGAATGAGTACTGTGGCGATCGTCCTTGTCTATGGCAATAAATCATATTGTGACTATTATTTGGGTCTATTTCTCATGAAGTGCAGTGTATTGTAGTTGTGCATGAGTGCTGATATCTATGATGGCATTTCATCCTTTAAAATCAGTGGGGCGTCAGTTTTCATGGAGAATGGATTTTTATTTGCTGACCCCAGACTTTGTAAACATCATTGAAAATGCCTGCAACAGGGACAACTTTTAGGGAACAAGAAATCTTCATTTTGTTCCACTTCAAAAAAAAATTCCTGCAAAATAATTCAAGCAGTCTCACTGTAATTTTCTTTGCAGTGGTACACACACATGCTGGAAGCATTGTGCATTTTGAAGGAGACATGCAGTGTCATAGTGTTAGAAATCTTTCATTCTACACACAAGTAGCTTCTCGAATGGTGCACTTGCACATTTTTTTATGTCAATGTCTTTGAAATTACCACCCAACAAAACTGCGCATTATATGATGGAAGCATAATCATACAATTAAAAAAAAAAAATGTTTCATGGAGCTATTTGTAAGTTAAGAATGACTTTGCCAAGTGGTAACTTTGAGTGGTAGATTGAAATTTGTTGGCCAGAAAAATTCATTATTTGTCCAAAGTTTGATTCACTCACAATGTGAAAAAGTGGTGTTTGGTGTATCACACTTTAATAGCAAAACATGTCACCACTCAAGTCAGGTGTTATTTCATAAACAGCTTGATAAAACATCCTGGGATGTAAAGGACATTGGGTCAGATGCATAAAGAGTAGCAATTGCTTTTGCTTGGCCTTTGCTTGAATCCCTATGCATAAAAATGAGCGAGCGAATGCTTTTGCTAGTAAGCTCAGGCAATTGCTAAAAAGCGTATGCATAAAGCGAACATTTTGCTTGTGCGTTTAAGCGTTTGCTTGGGGTTTTTGTCAAGCTCCGTCAGAGCCTTCATGAACATGTTTTCTTGCTAGTAAGTGCAAAGCTGAATGCAAACTATATAAATTTATTAAGTAGAAACAAGTTAAAGGAATAGTACGACACCACGTCTAAGAAAAAGACGTTACATGAGAGAAGCAGTATATTGCACTGCCACACCTCTGCATTCAAGTCTATCCTTTGTTCTGTGAGTCGTGTTCGCACCAGCATGACGTCGCTATTGTTCAATTGTTTTCTGAAGGCAAAAAAAAAGGGTTTAAGCACAAGCAATGGGTTATGCATCCAAATTAAAGCAATTGCTAAGGCATGATCTTTTGCTTGGCTAGCAATTGCTTTCCAGAAATTGCTACTTTTATGCATCTGACCCAACGATCTGTGAAATATTACGATTGTTTAAGTTCATGGGTCATCTTGTCTTAAGAGGGAAAATTTTGGAAAGTAGGATACTTTGGACAGTCGACAGAGATGTTAAGACAGAAAAGTGGAAAAAGGGGTGGTACTTGTACAGAGTAACAAGCAAATGGCTGAGGTGTGAAACAGAATGATCACCAAAGTTCAGAGAGGAAGTATTGAAAGATAGTTTTCGATGGTTATATATTTTCCACCAGATATTGGAAATACTCCTTGCCCTTTGCATCTCGTTCCCACTTATTCACTTTCAAGTAGAGTAATAACCAAGAACCACAAGAAAAACAGGATCAAATTGAGATACAAACATTTTGCATTTAATATTCTGTACATTCTCAAGTTTGATTTCAAAGGGAAAATGTGAGCTATATTTCTGTGTATTTACAATACAAATTGAAAACAAAAGGTACATGTACATACTCACATATCAGCATCAACTATGTACGTAATTCACACATCATTTGAACAGGAAACCAACAAGAACCTTTATACAAAATCAAAAATCAAGAATATAATACAGAAAATATGTACATGAATGAAGAAGAAATAAGCAAACATCATTTGTGCGCCTGATATTTCACAAATAGCCCAGCAGGACAAACCTCGCAGTGACAACCCTTCAAGTCAAACCTTCTATAATTCATTCTCTACCTAGAGCAGTATTGGCATGATCAAATTATTCTCTATACAGCAAAACGATACCACAAATCTATACACATTTAAAGTCAGCTACCTCACTCCATGCAGCAAAGTGTATTTGTTTATTGTCATTTATTTTGTAGCTGCAAAAGACACCATAAAGTGAAGAAAAACGTACAGACAAATGACATCAGATATACATGTATGCAACTTACATGCCTTTGCACAACACTAACAAAACATAAATGTTATCCCCCAAAATGCCTTTATGTGGTCACATGCAAACTGTATTAATACACACAAATGTTCGGATGGAGCTCAAGTTAAATTAAAAGTACATGATGAAGCATTACATGTAAATTGTTTCTCGAACACTTGAATGACAAAACTCAGATCATGGAGGAATACACCGCTACTTAAATAATCTGACTGTTTGAAAAGATAAATAACCGTCATTCATCCATTTCCATAATGCAACCAACTTTGATGCACATTATTTTGTGAAATGTTTGGATAAAAACCTTTTCAGTTGTTATGAATGATGGTAAAGTCAGAATGTAAGCTAACACTATAAACTAGATTATTCTCATTGTAGAAAAAAATGGAATCGGTCATATCTAGGCAATTAACAAAAACTTATGCATACTCTGATTCAATCAGATTAAATTACAAAAATATCACTTTGGAAATCGGTAGAAATTTAAACTTCACAAACTTCAAACCATATTTTCAATCTAGGAACAATCAATTGTCTCTATCACATCCAAAAGCTATAAGACCTAATCAGAAAGAAATCAAAATTGTAAAATTTTGAAGACCCCCCCTCGGCACCCCCCCCCCCCCCCGAACCTGTTATTTCAGACCACAAGTCCAAATGATACTTAAAAGGTAATATGAATAATCAAAACACATGATCTATCAAAATCTTAACTCTTAACTCCAAAAATAAGAACCCTCCTATTTCAGTAAAATACTGTGTGACATAAACCTTTCCCATGTGCCATATCCCCCAAGTTAGTGAAATCCTACTGAGAGCACTAGACTTCACAAATTGCCAAGTGCACCATTCATACCAAACAATACTGATGGGTTGGCCTAATACTGAAAACAAACTTATACATCCTAACACAGAATACTTCTGGAGATTACATACTATTGAAAAGCAAACTGTAAACTACAATTTTGAACTACATGTACAAGCAAGTCTTTTGACAATGACAACACACACACACAAATGTGTCATAAGTAAACGCATACATCTACTGCTATAACTGAAAATCGGACCCCCCCCCCCCCTGAATATCATTTAGGAAGAAATGGATTATTGTGCACAAGACAAGTGTATTTGAACATGAACACAATTCTTTTCTTCTAAAAAAGAAATAAGCAATCTGAACATGTGACATTCTCGGCTTTTCTATAAATGACTTACATTGTTGGTGGATACAAAAATAAATGAGTTAAACAGTTATTCATCAAGTTTCAGAACATGACAATATGACAACAGTCCATGATCATTAACCACCGACAACATCTCCGTACTCAGTTAACTGTCAAAACAATCCATAACATCATTCATTTTCTAAAAATAGAATCAATTTTTTTTCAAAGCTCAATAAAATCGGCGCTGGTTCCATGGAACCATTTAAAGGATATTTCATAAAACATGTGCTAAATTCATAACACATATTTTCACAAGATATCTGTGAAGTTAGACATAAGACGTTTTGGGTACATATGGCCTTGAAGAGCTTTCCTTCAAGTTCATGTATGAATACTTTGAACAGTTTGAACATGCTTCATATCATTAACCCATTGCCTACAAGAACAAAGTGATCCCTGTACAAAGTCTACATGAATTAGAAAATCTCATATTGAATGGGCTCTCATACTTGGAACACACCACAGAGGCCATGCCAGCATGGAATCACAGGTGTTCTCACTTGTATTTATTGGTTATATTCATGAAAAAGTAGGAAAGTCATCAAGAATGAGCCCCAAAAATATGATGAAAAGGTAAGACTCTCTGCCTTTGCCTGAATAAGTGACGACCCTGCTTCATATATATTCACAACAAACTGCGGCATGCTAAAACGACCTTCTCTTAAAATCCTACAAAAGCAAAGGGATAAAGCAACTCTAAACTATGGAGGCAACAGGTGTGGTGGTTCTGATTCCCGTCTCTTAATCAGAGGATTGCGGTTTCAAAACCAACTCCAGTTATTTCCTCCACAAGAAATTTATCCATAATAGGCTGCACTGAACACGGATGAATTAAATGGGAACCTGGCAGGAATTTATTCCTTGAAACGCAGAAGTGTCTAACAGCTGCTCGGCCAACACCAGGGTAGCCACACTGCATTATTGTAGAGCAAGTACTTAAGAGGCTTTTGACAAAGTGATAAGAACTATACATGTACATGTATGAGCAAGCATAATCTATCATCATAAGCAGGAGGGCACCAGGCCCCATCAGGATGTAGCTAGGAGTTCCAGTGAGTGATGCAAAACTTTTTTGTTGTTGTAAATTATGTACCCTCTGGAATTTGTAGGAGTTTACTTTGGTAATTGATGTTCCTCAGTCTACTCGTTCAATATTACAGCTATTACAGAATATTCTTTTAATGAATGGTCAGAGTAAGGTGTCAAGTGTTTGTTAAAATGCAGTGTTAACTGAAAATTACCATTACCTCAAAGATTCTTCATGAAAAAAAGAAATATTTTTTATTGTAATGAAGGTTCTAGAGGTGTTAAGTATATCCAAGCTCTGGTGTTGAGTGTTATATAACACCGAACAAGATACCATACAGATATAGGAATAAAATTGCATCAAATGTTTTTTATTGAGGTGTCTAGCATTTGCCAAGCTCTGGTGCCAAACTGTTTGCTACAAAACACTGGAAAAAACCCTCAACAGTAAAAAGATCCCATCACAAGCCTTATCCGGTTGCTAGCTGGACAGGTGTTGGTGTGGTGTCCTATGACACTAGGAAGCACTGTGAAATAATCTCTAAGCAACACTGAGGTGTTATAGCACAGCTGAAGCTGGTGTTAGTTGAGTGTTCCACGACACTGGGCAGCACCACAGAGACAAGGAATCTTCTCATCTTCAATAGGGAACTTATAATCGTACGTGATCTCGTCTCCTACATTGATGGCTTGCTTAGAGTAGATAACGATCTTCTTTTGCGACTCCACAGTGATGATCTTCGCATAGCAATTGGGCTATTAAAAACAGAACAAGAGATACAGAAAATTATTCATTTACCTTAAAGATAACATTTAGTTCTGGTTGAGTAGGATATAATTCATTACAAGATTACACACAACTACACAAATCATATGGATGAAGCAAACAATATCTTTCTTTAAGTACAAATTAAAATTTGGACCTGCCAATCCCCATGAAAACAGAAAAGCATTTTTAGAGAAGAGTGGGAAGAAATTGCTGCAGATTTGAGGTGTGCAAGATGATAAATTTGGACCTAGAATAGCTATACCGCTAAGGCTAGAGTAATGGCAAAATAGACAGGAATAGAGCAGCTGCTGCTCAATGAGAAATAGATCATTCAACTCACTCTCATGAAAGCCTATTCTACAAAGAGAATAACCACATTAAGAGTTGATTAAAAAAAAGAAGGAATATTCTCTAGAAATTGTGCATTTTGCCTTCTTACAATATTATCAGAAAGATGAATAATTGATGCTTTGGTCTGAAAAGAAAAGCATACCTGCTCAAAATAAAAGAGTGATAAACACGACTTACATTACAGCTATGGTTGATGAATCGAGCCAGGTTGCCTGACTTGGTAGCATCAATGATTGTAACCGCATCGATCCTAAACAGATAGCTGCTACCAATGCCCATCCTCTCATAGGCCTTCTCCCTGCTATCAGCTATACTCTGCCGGACTGATTCACCAACATACTCTATGACCATCTCATCCGCTGCGATGGGCTCCATGGCATACAGACCCCAGCCGTGGATGGAACTCTTGCAGAACTTGAGGTCCTTCTTACGGAACTGTCCAGGTGAAATTGGAAATCATTATATCAATGTTAAAAGTTATTAGCATCAACAAAATGTCCTAGCTAATTTATTGTGCAAATAAAGTTGGGTACATGTAATGTTCATTATTATGGAAGAGAGTTACTGAAGGGGAGCTCTTACTTGTTCTCTTAGGGTCAAGCTTATGTACATCGTGTGAGCATGAGCGTAAGTCTGTACTGTTCTCCAGGATACATATTGTGGGTAACTGATTGCTGAAGCATTTTTTCATGAAACCATTATAGAAAAGTGCAGAAAAATATCTTTGAAAAAAAGAGGGGCTGGCAAGCACAAAATTCAATGCCCCGTTTTCCTGTCTGTGACTACTTTGGTTTTTTTTTTACTTCAATGTTTTTGTTCATAATGAATAATCCTTTGTTGCAACCTTCTGAAAGTGGTATTATGACTTGTGAACCTTTACCCCTACCATAGATGGGCCAATTGCATAAAGAGTTGCATTTAAAGAAGAAAAGTAAGTCCTCTGATTGATTGTAAATAGAAGTTGCAAATGATTTAAGGTTTATATTCGATTACAACACTTTATGAAATGAGGCACATGAAAAGCGCACATACCTGTAGTTGGTTGAACTTGAAGAGATTCGACACTTGTTCTTCTTGTTGCTGGAGGACAGCAATGAATCGACGTTGGTCAGATCTAGCATCCCTGGAGACCTCTAATCTTTTCTTGGTTGTTGACTCCTGAAAAATAGAACACGATTGATGTTTATACGATTTCATATTATTGTAAATGGCCCCCAGGCATGCATAAATTTTCATGAGGCATCTTTTCAATTATTTACAATTAAAAAACATTTCTTCAGTTGATTTGAGAAAACATATTTAAATGTATACACCAATATTTGTGACCTTTGACTTTGATATTCCTGTTATAAAGATCATTGATACTCATTTATGCATACTTTGACCAAGTTTGGAATTGGTCCGCTATACATTTCCTTAATTCTAGCAAGGAAAAAACAAAACAGTAGGGCCTACAGACCAATGGACTACCAACAAAATTTAATGCATCCCCAACCTCTTACGATTGGTAGAGGCAAAAACATAATGAATTAATATCAAATTAGACTTTAAACTTAGATCAATGTTTAACTTACATATAGTCATCTTCATAGACAAATTTACAATACAAAACTTTAAGCAGGGTTTACATTAATGTCATACTGAACAGTCTCAATATCCCTCCCATTGGCCTTAGACATGTGCGACCTTTTCAATTTTCTCCTTTGAGCTGTAATAGAATAATGTGCCCTAAATGTATAAAAAAAAGGGCCCTGCCTTCAGAATATCAAAGTGAAGGCATTATTTACTAACCTTTATTTTTATCCCAATAAAGAATGTTATTGACTTTGTTAAAAACTGAAGAGCATGTCATGAAGAGTTTGTTAGTGATTTTCACCGACAGACGTTATAAGGTACTAGAAATCCTTGCATCTGATTTGCTGAAATCAAATCAGTCAGTGAAAATCAGCGACGAAACTGTTCCTGAAATGCTCCGTGGTTTCTTGACTTACATCCAAGGCGCTACTGTCTGTCACACTCTCCTGGACATACGTCCTAGCCTTGGTGAGGTACTTGACTTTCTCTTTGTTGGAGATCTTGTAGTAGCCTTCTGTCCTGGCAGTACCCGTGGCATGAACCCTACTCTCTTCATCAACCTTTTTCCTCTTGGGCTGTGGTGGGTCTGGACATGATGTCAGTAAGGGTGGAGTTAAGGATAAGTGCCAGTTGTGGAATGATCTTAATTCAAACTAAATCCAATAATTGACCACCCAAGTGTTTATAAGTATGAATAAAAAAAAATATTGGCAAGTGGTTTGGAGAGAAAATATGTAATATCTGAGAGATGAGGAAAATAAGCATGGCATTTGCGCCAAGTGCCGGGTCTTTTCCCAAGCAAGAATAATACATTGCCCCACATGTGCTTATCTGTGTTGCGATATTCAGGGTAATTGTTTTTCAGCTTAGATTTCATGATATCACAAAATTAGGTTAATGGGAATGAAGCAGATCTAGATCTACAATGACATGGTGACATTTACTTTCTAATGAAATTATTGTTTGTTGTAATTACATACCCCTAGCTGTAAGGAAAGAATCATATTGGTTATTCTGTCTTTGTTTCTAAATTCATATTGAAATTAGAAATGCCCTCAAAGAAAATAAAAGTATTCTGAGCAACTCCATATTTCTTAGGCAAAAAGAGAAAACCATCAAACAGGAACCTGTTGATAAGCTAATAATTATTAGGGAAGACATTTAGTATTGATTAAAAAATTAGGAAAAACTATCATTATAATATAAAGTATGATTATAAAGGATATGTGGATGTGCCATCCAATGGGTGTAACTCAGCCAATTGAAGTTTCCAGCTTCCAGGAGTGTCTCGTAACTCTTCCTGATGTAGAATGCATCCTCATGAGTAATGCCTGTTCTGAGGAACTCATACAAAAATGTCCACTCTTCATAGTAGTTCCTTGGCTTGAATTCCTGAACCTTTGGCTCAGGAACGATGACAATCTCCTCTTCCAGGATTTTGGCGAGCTCATTCTTCCGTTTCCGTGCCTTCTTCTTCTCTGCCTTCTCGGCTTTCTGCCTCTGCTTATCCTCCTTGCCGACCGACACATACTTGACCTCTGGGATGAGATTGGTGGTCTTCTCTGAGAGGATCTCCTGTTTCTTGAGTTCTTCGGCAGCAGGTGCAGGCTTGACCTTGTTTGGGGTCGGTGCAGGCTTTTGGCAGTAGGTGTGGTCAATGATGGCCAAGGGTTCCAGGACAACCTTTGGTTGTTTCTGTGCAAGGTATGATAAAAGCAATCATTATCAAATACTACTAGGCATCTATCTTCAATCAGGAAAAATCCTTTACTGTAACTGACTCATGAGAAGCTAGGGTTTGAAATAGGCTGTGAACAAATTAATATTTAACATTTTAGTCTATTACCACATACAATTACCGCATACCACACAATCTCATAATTTACCTCCAATATTAATCTTTCCCAAAGAAGAGGCTGAAAGATGAGAACATTGATTCTGAATATCATTACAGAAAGTATAACAAGTTCAAAGAACAAAAGTCTCTCTGAAAATTATATATTCTTATCAGCTAATTCTCGATATACATAACCCACTCAACTCACCATCAATATATTCTTATAGTCTCCCACATCCACTTCTCCTTCCGATCCCGATAGGGTCTTTTCCGATGAGTCATCCATGGTGGCAGAAGTATCTCCCTTGAAAGCTGTCATCTCGCCGACCTCCGAGGTCTCACTTGCATGGCGAAGGGCCTGTAGAGACTGAGCAGCTTGGATGTCCGACATATCCACATCTTCAAGGCCGCCCTTTTCAACGTCTGACGATGACTGGTCGAGTTTGTCCTTGGCCTTGGTGGCCATCTCCACCAAGATCTCAAAGGCACCCAGCCGATCTTCCTTTTCATCAGTCTTCTTGGTAGTTGGTGTTCCTTTCCTGCAAAATGCCAATTGTTGTATTTCAATTACAAAGGGTTCAACATTAACAGACTCTCATGGCGTTTTTGCATCAAAGTTTGTCTTCCAAACATGGATTGACTGAAACTGCACCTATGTTTACTGAATGCAACTAATGCTACTGGGACCTTTACTCCAGTGTTTTCTTTATTCTTAAATGTGCATTCCCACAACTTACAAACATATTTGGGTAAAACACGAGTTTAATTCAAATTTTTGGATTGCTATGCATGGGTGGTTGGAATGAGGGACCTGGACATATCGAAAAAGTTTCATTTAGTATCATGCTTGCTTTGTATACTCGGAACTGGAATCATGAGGGTAGTTATCCAAAGTAATGAGTTGTCTTTATTTTCTTCTTCATATGGAAGGTTCTAAAGCTATCAAATTATCATGTTCACACAATTCGTGAAATGAAGTAAAATTTGAGATGAATGGGCCTAGAAGTACAACAAAGTTGACAATATTATATAGAACGAGAGGAACAACAGATAATCTCCCACAATTGGAGACTATATTTCATCAGTTTTAGACCATGGGGGGGGGGTCTAAACATAATTACAAGGGTTCATTCTACTTATCTAGCTCACCTATCCATCTCCTCTTCATCCGAGTCCGACTCCTCTGATTCTGATTCCGAACTGGAGGATTCCGTCTCGGAACTGGAGCTGCTTTCACTCCAGTCCTCATCTGAATCATCATCAGATGCATCAGATAGACTTGGCTTGTCTGTATAACATGACACAATGTGCAAGATTACATTATCTCCAGATAGACCTCATGCTGCACGGTGGTACCAGTAGATTCATTTGAACGAAATACTGCTGCATCTTACCATATACCCAATCAATATCTAACATTTCATATTCAAATGTAGATTAATGTCCTGCTAAATATGCTGTGGATGCAAAGACTTTGTGTGTCACTATATAGGAACGTATCCCCTGATCTACAACAGAAATACATGAACTATACTGGACCTACAACTGAATATAAATTAAATGAATATAAATTAAATGTATCAATCTAAATACACATGGATGTTATTGAATCCAGAGTTGAAAACGAAACAATAGAATCCACAACTGAAATATACATGAAATGTACCAGATTTACAAACAAAATATATATGGCATGTATTGGATAACAAAATCGAAATGAACAAAAGAAATATAATGTATCAATATTACAAGAGAATAAAACAATTAAAATGTACCACTACCACCAGAACCAAAATTGAAAGATCATATGAACTGGATCCACAATATACATGAAACATACCTTCAGTTACTTTGCTTGGTGTCTCAGACTCCTGCGTGTCCTGACTCTCCTCTTCCTCCTTATCCAAATCAACTGCTACAACTTCATCCTTCTTTGGTGGCGTCTTCTCCAACTTCTTCTTGGTCACCTCCTTTGTCACAGCCTCTTCCTCAACTTCTTCTTCCTCTTCTTCTTCATCCTCCTCCTCCTCCTCTTCTTCGTCTTCCTCATCCTCATCTTCCTCCTCCTCTTCATCTTCATCCTCTAGATCTTTCTCCAACTCGACATCCTTGTCTTCGTCTTCTTCCTCCTCCTCGCTGCTGGATGAGTAGATGAATTCTCTGGCCCTCTTGGCCCTTTCCCTGCGGTCGAGGATCTGGGGTTCTGAAGTCTGGCTGGAGAGTTCGGTGATTTCATCTTGTTCCGTGTCTATAAAATTCAAAGGAAAGGAGGGGTACACAGTGGTGAGTCACTTATGCATACATTGTGGTCTGTTTGAGTTGAACAATTTTCAAAAAGGAAATATCATACCACTAATTGCGATGCATTATCAGATAAATATCACAAAAGAGGAGGTTGGCTTTAATTCTATATGCTCCAATTTAAAGTGCAAGTAATGTTTTCCCGGGTTTTTGCTGGGAACCCCGCTTTTAGCAGGGAACCCACCTTTACCAGAAGGGTATTCAAGGCTTACTAAATATTGGTTTCCAGACAAACCTGATTCATTTTTATGGAAACAATTTTTCTGCACTCCCCTAAATATTCATATCTATTATAAAATTGCTTGTTTCCACATCTTTATTTTCATTTTGTCTTTCAAGTTTTTGTAATCCTTCACCCCTATTGATATATTTCTTTCTTTTTTCCTTTCTCGTTCAAGATTTTCATCATTAGTGTCTTACCTGACATTTCATCAGAATCCTCGTCGATGACTGGCGGTGTGACCGGCCTCTTTTCATCCACTTCCTTGACTTCATCATCAACATCGCCTACCTCGTCCTCTGGGGGTGGTGAGGCTGGTTTCCTCTTAACCTACAAGAACAAAAATACTTATGGCATTGTCAAGTGGAAATGTTTCCCCGCCATCTTACGTGATTAGTGCTGATGCTATAATGGTTGGCACCGGTCGAAACCATCTACCACTCAACATTCAAGATCAACACTAATTTCCCCACTGACAAAGAAAATGTTTTCATCCCTGAACACTGTGGCAAGCTGTCAGGCAATTTTCAAACCACCACCAAAAGGTCACCAGTGACAACCTTGAACTTGAGCATTTATCAGTACCAGTGCAATGTACAAACAATGTAAAATAATTTTTTCACATGAATACATGTCAATACTTTTTGTTTTCTCATTTTCCCATTACCATTCCCCCTACTTTACAAGCATTTCTCTGCTTTTGGACAAATGAATGGTTTCATGTTCAATTGTGACCTTCTGGCATTGTTGTTCGGCAGATTTTTACATTAGCGCTGCACCAAACAAGAAATTAAGCTATGATGAATCTCAGTAGGTATTGAGCTCTTTTGTGATTTAGGAATGTGAATTACCTTGAAAGAAGGCATCCTTGGCATATTGGCTCGTAGTCCTAACCCTAATCCTTCCATACCAAACGCAGAGAAGGATGATTCCAGCATGCTTGGTATGGCAGGGGGAGGCTTCTTGGGGGCTTTCTCCTCCTCCTTCGGCTTCATCATATCCTATAATAATAGAAGAAGAAAGTTATCATATAATAAACTAAGTGAAACAAATTACTGAAAACTTATCATTCAAAATAAATTAACAGATTTTTCCTGTACATTATACAAAAAAAAAAGTTTAGACAATTTTTGTTTATCAAGAAGTTTCTTACAAAGTTGCAAGAACCAAAGATGCCATTTAGGATCAATAGTTGAAGAAAATAAACGGGAAAATCATCAAGAATTCGCTATTTGCACACAAAAATTAGTTTTTTATTGCTTAAACATAATTTTTTTTCAGACTTTAATCTGAAGAGTGGCATCCCTGAATGAATATGAATCTATAAATATGAGGAGCTTTACATTTTGAATTCTTCTGTTATCAAAGTATACAGTGGGGGCCGTGACCCAGAGGAGACAAAGCATTGGAGGGGCACAGCATTGTTCACAAACAATACAGTGCCCCTCCAATCATTGTCTCCTCTGGGTCATGGTCTGCCACTGTAAGCATAACACAGAATAAACATCAATACAGCCATCTGAGACATGTAAAACACTTTTAAACTGACCTTTGCTTTTGCCATTAACTGACAAGTATCCCACCATGTTTCAAAAGATTTGAAGGCTTTGGACTCAACCATCTTGCGATTCAGATCTTTCTTCATAATCAACTTCATCTCTTGAATGACAGTTTTGAGAACCTCATTGACAAGTTCTTTCTCTGGATCACGTTGAGGTTTGTCCAATGATGGCAGCAGAGATTCTGGGATGGGAGGCATGAAAGGGGCAGCCATCCAAGGGGGTACGCTCCCACTAGGAAAGCCTTGAGGTGTGCTCATTGGCTGCATGTCTGGAGAGTTGAAAAGGTTAGGTTGTCCAGGGATATTAAAGTTGGCGAGCTGTTCTGGCTTGAAGTCTGGCAGTCCATCTGAACCGATAGACGGCGGTGGCATGCCCATGCTGGCCATCATCTGCATCATCTGCATCATCTGTGCCGAATTACGCATTCCATCATGGTTACTTGATGAGGATGGAATCTGCATGCTCTCGATGACTGCCTCCATTTCTGCCGGAGAAGGCATTCCAAGAAGAGAAGGGGGAGGGCCGCGTGGGAACATCGGGTTGGGTCGGTAACCGGATGTTTGAGTTTGTCCCTGGAGGTTCATTTGATTATTTCCTGCACTGCTGGGAGGCATCATCTGCGCTGCCCAAGCATTGACAACGTTCGTGCTACGCTGGTTCAGGTTGGTGTTCCAGGAAGCATGAGAGGTGGAGTATGGCACGGAGTTCATTCGTGGAGCCTGAGGTTTCTTCTCCGGTATTGGCACATTCACAACAATTTTAGTGTCCTCTCCACTGCTCAGTGAAGACAAACTCATTTTATCATCATCATCATCCACAGCAGTGTCCATTGGTGTATACTGCATTTGTCCCTATAAGAGTAAAAAATCAGACATTCATTGTGAACTATGATTTCTGAGAAAGAGTACAATGTATCACAACATAAACATAACTGATATAAAAAGACCCCTAGACATCTTTCAAGGATACTTTAACAGATTAAAAGATTGATATCAAGAAATAATTGATATCTGGACCAAATTTGAGTTGACTGTTTTGAGTTTGTATCACTGAGTGAATTTGGCAAAGTTATATTTTACAGGTTGGGATATCCCAACTACGCCAATCAGTGGCGGACCGTGACCCGGAGGAGACAAAGCATTGGAGGGGCACAGCATTGTTTACAAACAATACAGTGCCCCTCCAATCATTGTCTCCTCCGGGTCACGGTCTGCCACCGACGCCAATGATAAGATGGGCTAATGTGTGAATGTTACATGTACATTGCCTTGACTGTAGCATTTAATAGACAGAGGCTGCAGCTAATCTTTGCTGTTAAACTGAGCATAAGCGATGCGTCCGATGTGGCAAGACTACACTACTGCATACCACTGCCTCTTCACTTTAATCTTGCTGTAGTTAACAATCTCATCTTATTATCGGTTACGATTTGGTGCAGGTTTTTCGTGTGAAAAAAAAAACAGCAGTCGGACATTCATTGATAAAAAGAAAATAACTAAAGCAAGACAGCAAGCCACCATTTGTATTGCCGCTTTCACTTACACTTGGGTTTGGCATAACATCATCAGACTCATAAAAGCAATGACAATAGTTGAATCTTTCACCTACATTATCAGTTAACTCGACAATAGCTTGGGTAGCTTCATTGGTAAAGCACTAGTCGTGCAACCCATGGACCCAGGTTCAATTTCTGGTTGAGGCAATGACATTTTCTCACATTCTTCTTCTATCGCCATCTTACATCCAACTAACCTATTAGTTGAAAAATGTTATCAAATAATTTTGTTGTTCTACTTGATTTCAATTAGGTAGTACCAATTTTAATGCCTCTTTTTTATTCCATTTTTATAATCATTTGTGTGTTCAAATAATAAAAAAATAACCAGAGTCAAAGCAGAAATTCTTATTAAAAGCTATAACTAAGTAAAAAAAAATATCTAAATCTTTACCCTCTGCATATGATAATCTTCAATGCCAGGTGTTGATGTCTGACTTCTGTCTCTCATCACATCTGAGATAGGCGAGACATCTCTACTTGCAATCTGCTGGTCATAGTTCCGTAGATTTGCCAGCTGCTTGCTTATCAAGAGTTCAACTCCTTGGGACATTTTTCCTTGCGGCGGAGGAGGGGTAGCAGAAGCCGATTGTCTGCCAGGGGGTGTTGGAGTGGAGCGCTGCCGTGCAAAGGCACCATTGCTGCTTGGACTTGGTTTCAGGTGGTCCAGACGTGGATGATGGATGGGGTCAGGGATGTGGGAATGGGGCATATGCCCAGGGGCCCACTGATGTTCCACCTGGTTAGTTCTAGGAAGCTGTTCCTGTCTGTATCTCCCCCATTGTTCTTCCTGTTTCACATAATTTGTATTGGTTTCAGGATCCGATGTCCTTACAGATTCTTCACTCTGTGAGAACGTTGGCTCCTCTGTACCAGGGGGCGGTAATGTCGTAGTACTGTCATTATTACCTGCATTGCTAGAATCCTCCAGCTGGATTCCAGGAAATCCTGCCATTGGACCTTGGGAACTCTTCAACAGTTTTTCAATTCTGGTGTCCAAGCTCAGTGCAAACTCATCTGTCTCTTCGGCCTCGGATTGTGATGCTTTGTCTACATCCTTGGTAGCTTCCTGAACACCAGGTGGAAATGGTTGGGATGGTAAGACCAATGGCATAGTGCCAGGAGGTGGTTCCTCACCGGGTGGACACTGCCATTCTTCAAAAGGTGAGACATCTTCAGGTGACACAGATGCTGCTTCTTCCCCAGGAGGATGGCACTGATCAAACGTGCTTGTTTCTCTAATCGGTACTGGAGGTAGTGGCTTTTCAGCAGGGCTTTCCCATTTGGCAAACTCATAAGATTCCTCTTTCACCTTTACTTCCTGGTCTTCCATCGTTGGACAGCGCCACTTCGAAAATTGCTCATCACCGTCTTCTTTACCATAGTCCCTATTCTTCCTTTTGTCTCTATGATCATCCCTATAAGTCCTAGTATCAGAATACTTTTTGTCATAACCCCTAGATCTAAAACCTGCTCTGTGACTTTGATGACTGTCCCAATCTTCTTCCTTCTCATCTCTCTTATGATAGGACTTTTTATGATAAGAGTCATCATTGCGATGCCTATCACCAGAGTCTCTTGACCGATAGTGGCCATGTCGATGGCCTTTCTGCCGATAGCTGGCTCCATCATCATTATCCTCCTCACTGTAATCTTGACTTCGATATCGCTGCCTTTCATTTCGTTTGTTTGATCGATAATCCTGTCTATCCCTATGATCCCACTTTTTTGATCGATCGTCATCATACCGCTTGGACCCCTTGTTATCATATCGTGTTGAACCTCTCTCATCATCATAACGTTTCGAACCTCTATCATCATCATATCGCTTTGAACTTCTATCATCATCAAAACGCTTTGAACCTCGATCATCATCAATTCCCTTGGAACCTCTGTCATCATCATATTGCTTAGAACCAGACTGACCAGAGTGTCTGTGTCCCCTTCCTGAATGTGACTGATAGGACCGACTATGAAATGAATCTTGACTTTCCTCTGCATGGGTGTGGTGTAAATCACCTTGTCCCATGTAGTTCTGTTTTTTACTGGACTGTGAATGGTCCACCTTTTGATACTGTTTTGAATTGTCAACTGCGCTGCTTGAGGAATACCCTGGCATTTCAGTCTGATTTTGCACTGGGAGTTCATGGGCATTGTATCCTTGAACATTCATGGATTGCGCTTGGTAAGGCTGGCTGGCTTGAAAGTTGACTGCAGATGGATCCTGCAAGACAGCAGGATGTTGCTGGTGTCCATAGAGCATATGCTGATCAGGCACAGGTGGAACAGAGGGTGTCTGTGGCATTGTAAACCCCGCCTGCACCTGAGCTGGAGTTTGTTGAGCATACATTTCTGCTGTTGGGGTATGTGGTATTTGTTCAACATGTTGCTGGGCATAACCAGCCTGCTGCTGTGCGGCTTGCTGTGCAGCATACACTTTCTGCAGGTGTTCATATCCTTGTAACGTTACAGAATTCATGCTGTGCATAAGGACATCCTGTTGGGAAGGTTGTTCAGGCATCTGGTACGGGTCTGAAATCCCTTGGAACTGCTGCACAGGCTGTTCTGCAAAAGCAGGAAAGTTGGTCTGGCTTTCTGGAGGCATGAAACCTGGCGTTGAGGATGAGATGGATGAAGCTGGAGTGTCTGTAACAGTAGAAGGTTGCCTCTCAAGAGATAAACGCCTTGGATCACTGTGTGTACGAGGGGTATCAGTACTTGAAAGAGGAGTCCCATTACGTGGATCAAGGCGTGGAGTAGAACCAACACTACTGGGTGTGCTTGGCTTGTTGGCAGACAGACAATCAAAAATCCTCTGGCATTCCTTCCCTGTAATTAACAAGACAATAAGAGATATATAATAAGCAAACAATAGGGATGATATAATTTATCTCTTCTTCATTGTTTACTAGTTACAAATACATCCTGCTGAAAGTAGTCTCATATTACTTTTTATGCATAAACAGATACACATGTAAAATTGTGACAGTCCTTCATGAATTATATTGAATTTCATGTTTTTGTCCCCGAGCAACGCAATACAACATTCTAACTCATTGATATGCTCAGATGCCACAACGTCTATGAGCATGATTTTAGAAGTTTTATTCATTAGAACACACAATGGTTCTGTTATGTGTACAGGCAACTATAATTCTGATTGTATTTACATGTATGCTGGTTTTGAACTAAAATGAACAACACCAACATTAAAAGAGAGAACTTGAAATAAAAAAACCTGCCACACGTGATCATTTACTCATATCAGCAGTGAATATGTAATTTAAAGATAGAAATATGTATGAACTCAGAAGCATCTCACCAGACAAATTAGTCAAATATCCAAAGACCATCTCTCCCAAATCTACTGTAACTCTTGAAAACATTATATTATAATTATATTCTGCAGTTCAAATCTGAGATTTCTGAATCAGTTTGATTTAAACTTGGCAGCATAAATTTTGTCATATCAAAACACTTTATCAAATTCATTAGAACATTTCGTTGTAACCAATTTTTAAAAAGTCACTCACCACCAGCATCAATCTGCACAATAATGATCTTCCCCATAACGGATGTGCGGTTCAGTTCCAGTGCTGCTTGCTTAGCCGCCCTGGTGGTGGTGTAGGTCACCGACGCAAGGCCCAGATGTTTGGAGGTCTTTGGATGCCTGTAGATTGTGACGTCTTCCACCTTGCCATGCTTTTCCACCATGGATCGCAAGAAAGGCTCACGAACATTGTCATTGAGGTTGGTGAAGGTGATTTGCTTGGGTGGAAGCTCGCCAACAAAGTATTTATCGAACTGCAATCATATAGAAAACAAAATTAAAGTGTCATAATAAGTTTTTTTTGGGGGGTAAGATTAAAGTGACAGAAACAGGAAAGGAGGAAAGGAAGGGAAGAGAATGAGAGAGAGAGAGAGAAAGTAATAAAATGTGAGAGATGAAGTAATAAGGCGTGGAAATTTCAATAATTGCATTAAGGAGACATGTCTCCAAGTCTGGACATAATTAACACTTCCTTTTTTTCTTTCCTGAGAAAATTGGGAGATTGAGCAGACTAGAACACTACAAAGACAACTATCGTCACCGATTGTTTCATGTTATGAAGCCTTCATATTCAGATACTATTTTTTATAGGGTCGAGTGGTCTATTGTAAAAAAAAAAAATACTGAATTGCAGTTAAGTATTTTAAATTAAATTCTCACAATAAACATGACATTTAAAGGACAAGTCCACCCCAACAAAAATTGATTTGAATGAAAAGAGAAAAATCCAATGAGCATAACACTGAAAATTCCATCAAAATCGGATATAAAATAAGATAGTCATGGCATTTTAAAGTTTCGCTTAATTTCACAAAACAGTTATATGCACATCCTGGTCGGTATGCAAATGAAGAGACTGATGACATCATCCACTATTTCTTTTGCATTTTATTACATGAAACATGAACTATTCTCATTTTCTCCTCATTGTCAAGTGAAACTCCTCCCCGAACATGTGGAACTAGCATTGTTTTATATTATATGGTTCAGTCAAGTTGGTCCTTATTGTCAAATCTGTAAAAAAATGAAATATTGTATAATTCAAACAATAAAAAACAAGAGAAATAGTGAGTGAGGGACACCATCAACTGTCTAGTTTGCATGTCACCGAGTTGTGCATATCACTTTTTCGTGAAAAATAAGTGAAACTTTAAAATATCATAACTTTCTTATTTTACATCCGATTTTGATGAAATTTTCAGCATTATGCTAGTTTGATTTTTTTCCCTGTTTATTCAAACCACATTTTTTTTTGGGTGGACTTAAACTTTAATGAAACCCCTGTCGATCCAAGGGGAAAATCTTATACAAAATAACAAGAATACCTTCATTTTTGGTATGGGCAAATCTGCAGCTTCTGTTGTTCTCCATAATCTTGTCAATCTGGAGCGAGGATCCGTTACAAACTTCACAGAAAGTGACTGGCCCTGTATAAAAGAGACATGAGAAAAAAACATGTAGTTCAGCATTTTATCAATGTAAATATTACAAAACATGGGCAAGGGATTGTTTTATACTATTATATAAATCAATACCTAGCTCCAAAATACAACACTCAATGATTGGTTGTGTGATTGTATGCACAATACGATCAATATAATTATATCATAGAATACAGTCCAACAGTCAATCACTAAGAGTTGTTTACAGGGCCCTGTTTTTCAAAAATGAATTTTTTGCATAACACTTGGATATCAATGTATTTTCCACACATTTATAATGCTTGCAACATTTTTATTTTATAACTTTATATCAATATCAAGACCCTATAACACAGGAATGTGCCAACAATAGACCGTTCGTAGTTACTTCATGGACAACTTTGGTCAATTGACCTTTCATTTTTTTTCATGATGATAGGCAGATTTCAAAGCAAGATATTACGTAAGCATGCCTTACTTAGCAAGATAAAGAAATTAAATAGACCAGGTGACTAGAAAAGCACATCAATGAACAATCTATGAAGGTATTTGTTGCATTTCTACTTTGAATGCATATTAGAGCATGTTGTGCAATGTACTTGGCAAACTGTGAAATACCAGTCATTTGTGGACGTATTGTATTTTTTAGGGATGCAAATGAAAAACACAATTCAAAAGAATACATGAATAATCGAGACATCTATGTTGGTGCTTATCCCATTAAATTTTAAACCACCATGTCACTTTAGTACCAATGACCTTCCTCTGATCATGCGCAGAATCTTCAGATCATGCGCAGAGTGGAACTACAAACTGGTTTATTACCTGGTTCAAATTACTATGATTAATCTCATGTGCATTAAAAATTCTTGGCATGCACCAGCAAATGTGATTGGCCATTTAATTTTTTTTATAATGACTGCAAGCAACTTTATCTAACCCTGTTATGTTGAGTCTTGAATCAGTTTAAATTCATATGTGTGTCCTATAATAGGGCAACATCTGCACACCAATCTACCGGTATTACTCATTTCAAGGAATATGATACGAAAGGTAGAAACGATTACCCACACTACCACGGCTGTCGACAAGGAATGTGGACATGTTATTACCCGTCACCTTTTCACAGGATTTAAGTGGGATGAAAACCAACAGGTCTTCAGCGCTTTTAAACATTTTTTTTGCTAGTCATTGAAGCATCCGACCACAGATGTGACAGCCTTAAACCCAACACCCTATTGACTACTCGTGGTATTGACTATAACAAAAAAAGTGTTCATAAACAAATCACTTACCATTTGCCCTGAAACAACGCCATCATATCTGACTAACTTTTGGCAATTCTTCTTGATGTTTGGATCCACCAGCAGCTTGTAACTGGTGCATTTTTTCCCCGGCTGACTAGGGGTGGAAGGGGTCATTCCATTCACATCCATGGTGACCTCTGTAAAAAGTCAGAAGTGAAATTCAGGTAAATTTTCATCGAATGTGATATGTACGAAGTAATTAGACTGAATACATGTATCTGAACAAAATTTGATAAATTCACATCAAAACGTATCATTAATCGAACACTCCACCATCACTTATCCAACATACATGTATCTCTGTATAGGTAGAAGCCAAAAAGGTGAATATCAGATATGGTTGATAATTGTAACCAAATATTCCATGAAAATCTGCTTTCATGTTTAATGGCAATCAATTTGTAATCAAATGCAATATAAATTTACTGACACAATAAATATGATTAGAGTCTACACTTTATTTAGAATTGAATTTTTACAAGCAATGATGCCTCAAAGATGGTCTGTTGTCACATTTCACAGGGAATTTGCTACCCATAGTATGTTTATGCAACAACTTTATTCACTCAAATAGAGTAGAATACAGTTTTATTTTTATAGACATATATATATACATGTATATATGCAATTGTTATAAATTCTTCTTCTTGCCTCTTCTTGTAAATCTATTATATCCTTATTGCTGGCCCCAAATTAGCTAAGCCTCAGATATGTTTACAGATATTTATATTGCTCTGCAATTTTTTTTGTCACCAGATTGTTAACTTTTTCTTGTGAAAGGTCAATTACAGTATTACTTTGAGACTGATTCTATCATCTCACCAGTGACTCCAAGAATACCAGTTAAGAATTCAGCTAAGATAATGCAGATAGTCCAACAAAAAAGAAAAAGAAGGGGAGAAGGTTCAAGAATTGTTTCTTTGATTACTCTTTTTTTTTAACTTAAGTGGGGGATGGAAATATCAGTCTTCCCAAATTTTGACACTTTAGATCTATCTAGACTATTATAGACCAATATTACTTTTTTAAATTGCAAAATTAACAGCGCCAGCAGGCTACATGTAAACCCGGCCCAGTTGTTGTGACTGTGTGTTCAAACAATCAATTTTAAACAGCCATTTGGAAAAGTCGACAGGAAAGGCCAAGGTTCCTTTAATTTTCATTGTAAAATGTTAAAATATCAATCATTATACAGAAAAAACTGAAGATTACAAATATTGAATTAATATTTTTGTGTAATCCAAAGCCAAAAACAAGACTTCAAAATTTTTAAGTGTCCAAACACCTACATGTACCCCTATCCTACTGATCTACATCACCAATTTCAACATGTGGGACTGTAGCAAGATTCAATTTTAATATGAACATTTCAAGTCGAGGTTTGACCTATTCCAAGAATGGTTTTGAAAAAAATATATAATAAATGCTTTGAATATGTGATAACATATCGTATTAATCATTTATTAATCATTTTACATGTGACAAACCAAAGAAACAGCAGTTTTTCAATTAATTTGGCATTTTTGGCCGGGGGGAAACTCTTTCTACTCAATTCAATGATGAAACAAATAAAGACACACAGGAACCACACAACTAGTCAAATATATTAGCTTTTATTAACAACATAATATGCACACATTACTAAACTGTTAAATATGTCCGAATATCAAGAAAAATAGTGTTTCACCGACTCACATTTTTATCAAATAACACACGCGTTCTCAATTCAGTGCGATGGGGAATTCACAATTTACAAACCCAGCGGGCCCAGGCCAGCTTCTGAACGAAAGTTGTAACTTTCGACAGAGCTTCGCGACAAAAAGACATCTGCCTTGTAAACTAGGATGCACGAGTCGGACAGTTCCTGCAGCTTTGGGACTGCGAAGGTGGAGAAACAAGCTGATTTAGAGGTCTCATTTTGCTGTCATCTTCTCTGCCTTCTCGTAAACCAAAACATCGCCTCGATCTATCTCACGCGCATAGAATTCGTGTACAAAATGAATTGTGAACATTAACAACCTTCTTTTTACCCACAATTCAGTGCGCAGAGGAGCGAATTTATAATTTTACAAGGAAATTTGTTATTACGGGCTTGCATATTTCATATCGAAATCAAGATGAGAAGTGTATATTAGTGAGATGATTATTTTGATGATATGAAAAATTCTTTAAAATGTTTTTGTATAATTTTCATGTTAAATATTTGTCATAAAATGCTTTTTATGTCACTGCATAAACAAATTTGTTAGTGGATTTACCTATGATAAGACTAACAAAAGAAGGGAATTGCAATCGCTCTTCAAAGCAAAGAGTCTCTCCCACTTCTGGTATTTTGTCATGTTTGTTGGTTTTGTCTCTGACTCTAGCTTTTAGCGGTCTGTAAATGGTAACTTCAACTTGCTGATAATTTATTTGGTCTTAACTCCCGACAGATTGTGACTGGACCCTTGATCGTCGTTTTTGTAAACATTGTTCATCATGTTTCACTTTTTGAGATGGTCCTTATGCCCGGGGTCCTTATGATGCCCCATGCGCACCCCATAACAGGTGTTGGGGGATTCCCTTTCATGCCTTTGGGGATCGTGTGCATGTGCATGCGAGATGAAACATTGACAAATTGAATTCTAGGTTAGGCCTAGATAATCGCAGAACTGGAACTTGACTTGGCCCAAGCTAAAACAGATGGGGGTTAAAAGTACGTAGTACATTACCATCCGCCCTTCCGGCTTCCCTTGGTTGGATTGAGGAATTGGATCTGACATGGAGGAAATCGAGGTCCCCCAACCGCTTGGTCGATTTGCAGAGTGCTGTTATTACCTTTGGCCTTAACCCACTTTTGTCTACTATTTCTATTCGGTCTAATAATAGCCACTTGGTTCTTTGTTTAACTGTCGACCTAATGCTCAGATGGTCTATAATTCCACTTCTTCAACTTATTGTTTTGCACTGTCGGATTTGACATTGTTTAATTTTCTGCATTTTTTTTTCAATATCATGGGGGCTATAGCCTGAGCTAGGTACTAACAAATATAGAAGTCCCCGGGAAGTCCCCAGGATACTACATGCAGGCCTAGCTAGAGTAGCTAAGATTGATACTACCCTAACCTAGTACTATGATTTATTAAAATATCATCTTTTGCAGGAGGTACAGGGAAAACATGGACCGGAGACAGAGAGCTACACGCTTCGTGGTGGGACTTGCAGAAAAATTCTTCAAAGAAACACATGGTAGGCATGGGCTATTTATGGCTAGTTGAAATGAATAGTCCAGGGGCCGGGGAACAGTTTTGAAATAGGGGGGGGGGGCTGAGCCAAAAGTGCCTTAGTTTGCGAGTGATTTCCTTTTTACATTTCAGTTTGCTGCAAGCCTGCAACTAAAAATTATTCATAAGTAGCAACTTTTAGTTGTAGGGCAATTCCATAAAATTTATACGTCCGACCTCCATTTGTGGGATCTTCATGAAATTTTCTGTCTCTGATTTCTTGTTCTTTTGACAGTCTGTAATGTTCTCAAAGGACTATGACTTGATCAGTTTATAAAGTGAAGTAAGACTTGAGAAAAATGGGGGTCGGATGTACATGCAAAAAGGTTGATCATTTTATGGAATTGCCCTGTAGTTAAGTCAAGTACACCATTTTTTATTTAATGTTATCACTGAATTTCAGGGCCTCGTTGATAAAAGGTGATAATTGGTTGCCTTGTTTAATCAGAAAGTTTTAAGTAAACGGAAAGATGGAATAAAATAATGAGAGATTTTGTATTTGTATTGATATTATGATACTGAATTCATTGATCTTTTGATAAACTTGAATTAAAAGTCAAATGGCTAAATCATTTAGATAATAATTACATTAATGATAAATGAACAAATAAGGTATTTAATGAATGAATATCTGAAGAGATAATTCAATTTATAAATGAATTAATGAGTAGATGAATATAGATAATGTAATTCAAAGCAAAGAGCTCTGATGAAGATTAAATTATGGTCAATGGTCTTACATTTTCAGTTGTTTGCAATCCAAAGTTTATATAGTGGGGAGGGGGGGGGGGGTGTCATCAGGAGATGATAGATAATTCTGATCCCAAGTTTCGTTTCTCTCATTTATGAACCGGTATTTGTTCAATAAGAATTAGTTATTATAATGTGGCTGACACCAGTAATGTTGGGCACTAGCCTGTACATACCAGGTGATCATCTAAAAGAATATTCCTCCTTTGTTTTATTAAATAAAAAAAAAATTCATCCCCTCTTTCATAAAATCATCAAACCCTACAGATCTATTTAAGAAATCTCTAAAAACTTACCACTTTTCTAATTAGTCATTTTCTTTTGATCTCCTGCGTACATGCATTTGTATTGTACTTATGTAGTTTGATGTTTGTAATGCTATGATATAGTTTTACTGGAGAGCATGTATTGAATGCTAGTTATTATTATTATTATTATTATTAAGAAGTGACAATTTTGATTTTTTAAAATATGTAAAAATTCAAAATCTGATCATTTTCTGTGGATTTAATATTACTGAACCTTATCATTCAATGCTTGTGTTTTCATTGAACAGGAGGGGTCTTTTCTGCAAAAGATAAAAAATCATACCTTATGAAGTCAGTATCATCAATGGCTCAAGGAAGACTAAAGAGGGAGCTTTTTAAATACCGTTCCTTGTACTGTAAGAGATTTAGACGGTAAGGTGTTTTCTCAAATAGATAAAGCAGCTGTCAACCGAACAAGCAAATTTTTGCTGTTTAATTTTGATAAAGCCCCTGCCATCTCCCCCCCCCCCTTGGATGTTAACCAGCTATTCCATTTTGAATGATTAAAGGGATGGCCCAGGCTGAAAGTATTTATAGCTTAATAAATAGAGTAGAATTCACTGAGCAAAATGCCGAAAATTTCATCAAAATCGGATAACAAATAACAAAGTTATTGAATTTTAAAGTTTAGCAATATTTTGTGAAAACAGTCGTCATGAATATTCATTAGGTGGGCTGATGATGTCACATCCCCACTTGTTCTTTTGTATTTTATTATATGAAATTAGGTTTATTCAAATTTTTTCCTCCAAGAACTAGAAAAATTGGATTGACAACTGATTTAGTGCATTAGATATTGATTGCTGCAACTTATTTCTGTATAAGGGAGACATATTCACACAAGTATGAAATAATGAAAAAAATATGATTTTATGTAATAACATAAGAAAACGGAAAGTGGAGATGTGACATCATCAGCCCACCTAATGAATATTCATGACGACTGTTTTCACAAAATATTGCTAAACTTTAAAATTCAATAACTTTATTATTTGTTATCCGATTTTGATGAAATTTTTGGCATTTTGCTCAGTAATTCTCCTCTATGTATTAAGATATAAATATTTTCAGCCCGGACCATCCCTTTAAGTAATAAAGATACAGGTTGTTTTTTTTCAATGTCAAATCACTTGGGATCACAAATATCTATTTGATTAAGGTGTAATTTCAATTTAGAAAATGTAAATAATGCATACTTTTCATTTTTTGGGATGAAACATTTCTTCTACTTAGTGATTTGACCTAAAGAATGTTGACTTACATTCAGCCGCGTAGCCAGGATATAATTTTGGAGGGGGCGGTAAGTGCACGCAAAGGGTGCACTTTTTGACATGTTTAACAAAAAACAAAAAAACAATAGAGCTATACCCTTCTTTCCTTTTCTCCCTTCGCTTTTTCTTTTTCACCCTTTTCCCCTTCTTTTTTTTTCTCTTTTGGGGGGTGACCGCCCCCCCTAGCTACGCGCCTGCTTACATTATAGTGAATTGGGATTTTCCAGTTTTTTTTTAGCATTTTGGGGGCTGAATGGCCACTAGACACTTAAAGACCCTGACCGGTGTAAAAACAATCATATATCAAAATAAAGGTAATGATTCATACAATACGAATATACCAAAAATATTACATATATCTCCTTCCAATAGTTAAAAATATTAAATAAAAATCAAAGAAACTGCTCCTCCAAAGTACGCTTCGATTGAGCACCCCCACGTCGCCTGGAAATGATGACGTCACGTTGTGTCAGGAGGGTTGTGATTCCATAGGTTTGTGTACAAAAGCATTGGGTATTTTCTTCCATTTCCATGTTATGAATCCATTTTTTTTTTCGTTTTCGGATGAAAATGGCACTCAAAATTATTCACTGTTCAAATTGTTGTAAACCTACAACTATTAACTACCTTTTTTGTGATTTCTTTGTTTGGCTCTTATTGGGCCTAAATTGCTATGTCAGGAAAAGTTGTTATACATAATCTAAATGCAGATAGAATTGAAATCTGCGCCAAATAAGCAGGAAATAAAATATGGCAAAAACTAGTTCAAAACTGCAGATTTCATAAATTCAAGCTTGTGGGTAAAAATATATGTGATATCCCTCTGTGATAGAAGTGAAGAGAATGAAATGCGTTATCTGGAAAGCAAAAAAATCACCCAGTTTTTCTGTGTACAAACCTATGGAATCACGACGCTTCTTACACAACGTGATGTCACGGTCTCGAGGCAGGTGAAAAGCACAATAAAGCATATTTTCTAAGCGGGGTTCGAAACCCGATAATTGGAATATTCTTAAGCAAAATACTCAGCTGGGAAGCGGTGAAAATGCATAAAGCATACCTTGGTGTATTTAGTAGCTTAAAAGCTTTCGATTGGTATATAATTTATCAATTTCATTTTCTGGTCCGGTCTGGATCTTTAAAAAAAATTTCCCTGCTCCAGGATATTGGGCAGTTAGCTTTAATCACACATTAAAAAATAGTTATCACGTACCTTTGAATTCAGTTTGTTCTTGTTTTTAACTTCAATTGTGAGACATATTTTTGCCAAATATATATCAATATGTAAGAAACCTTAAAAGTGTTCCTTTTCTTCAATCATCTGTGGATTTGTAGTACTCTTTGATGAGAACCATCAAAGAAGTAGAAGTTTTGGTTCAGTTAACCGTTGGAATACTGATTATTACATTTTCACTATTTTTCCATAATTATTTTTCCCAAGGTGCATCAAGAACCTCAAGGAACACCAAGATGCTCCTGGAGACCCTGATGTGGTTCATTTTGGACGAAGTCTTCAGAACTTTGAAGACACTCTTACTGTTTCTGTTGACCAAGGAACATCTAAGATGGAAGTTGCTAAACAAGGTAGTGAACTAGATGAATTATGAAAAATCATAATGAAATTATTAATAAAGCCAGTAATAAATGTTACTGTTTAGTCCGTAGCTATTTTAGACAATGATGGTTAAGATCCCACTGCTGTCACCACCACATCAAGAAATGACATGCCAGTCATTACAATGGTGTGGGTTTTAATCCCATTGCTGCCACCACCACACCAAGGAATGATGCACCAGTCATTTCAATGGTGTGGGATTGAATTCTACTGCTGCCACCACCTCATCAAGGAATGACACACCAGTCATATTCATTGGTGTGGGTTCAAATCCCACTGCTGCCACCACCACATCAAGAAATGATGCACCAGTCATTTCAGTGGTGTGGGTTCAAATCTCACTGCTGCCACCACCACATCAAGGAATGACACGCTGGTCATTTCAATGGTGTGGATTCAAATCCCACTGCTGCCACCACCATATCAAGGAATGACACACCAGTCATTTCAATGGGTTGGGTTTGAATTCTACTGCTGCTGCCATCTCTTCAAGGAATGACACACCAGTCATTTCAATGGTGTGGGTTTAAATCTCACTGCTGCCACCACCACATCAAGGAATGACACGCCGGTCATTTCAATGGCTTGGGATCAAATCCCACCGCTGCAACCACCACATCAAAGAATGACACACCAGTCATTTCAATGATGTCGGTTTGAATCTCACTGCTGCCACCACCACATCAAGGAATGACACGCCAGTCATTTCTATGGGTTGGGTTTGAATTGTACTGCTGTCACCTCATCAAGGAATGACACGCCAGTCATTTCAATGGGTTGGGTTTGAATTGTACTGCTGTCACCTCATCAAGGAATGACACGCCAGTCATTTCAATGGGTTGGGTTTGAATTGTACTGCTGTCACCTCATCAAGGAATGACACACCAGTCATTTCAATGGTGTGGGTTCAAATCCTGGTGCTGCCACCACCACATAAAGGAATGACACACCAGTCATTTCAATGGTGTGGGTTCAAATCCCACTGCTGGCACCACCGCATCAAGGAATGACACACCAAGGAATGACACCAGTCATTTCAATGGTGTGGGTTTGAATCTCACTGCTGCCACCACCACATCAAGGAATGACACGCCAGTCATTTCAATGGGTTGGGTTTGAATTGTACTGCTGTCACCTCATCAAGGAATGACACGCCAGTCATTTCAATGGGTTGGGTTTGAATTGTACTGCTGTCACCTCATCAAGGAATGAAACAACAGTCATTTCAATGGTGTGGGTTCAAATCCTGGTGCTGCCACCACCACATCAAGGAATGACACACCAGTCATTTCAATGATGTGGGTTCAAATCCCACTGCTGCCACCTCCACATCAAGGAATGACACACCAGTCATTTCAATAATGTGGGTAAAAAATCCTACTACTGTCCCCACCACATTAATGACCCACAAGTCATTTCGATTTGGTCTCAAGAGTTCTCAAAAGAAATGAGGAAAAAAAAATCACAAAATGATGTGACTCCTTTTATATTTCAAAACATATTACATGAAAATTTGAATGAGGAGTATTTCACTCTCAAAGCCTTTAGGGCCATAAGGTTTAATTACATATAGTATTGTACTCTTTGCACATTGTTTTGTTGATGTAAAATTAATCCTGTGAAAATGTGGAAAATTTGATTTAAATTATTTCTTTTGATCAAATGTAATGCCAACATGTATAATTTGATTTTTTTGTTGTAAATTCTCTATGCCATTAGAAACAAAGGAGATGCCATCTTGTTCCAATGAAAGAACAGACAGGACACCTGCCAGTGATAATCAGCATGTTAAAGCTTGTTCTCCAAAGAAACAGTCCATATCTTGTATTCCACCAGATTCTCCAATTGAGACAAGATCTGATTGGACGAGCATAAAGGATCATCATGTAAGTATAATATTGTTAAATAGCGTTCTGTTGATGAACATTTCTCACCCATCAACATATTTTCAGTGTGTATTTCTGTTTTATACATATCTTTGATTACTCAAAAAGTCCCTTTAATGGATATCTGTCGGGGGGGGGGGGCAGTGTTAGCAATCTTAGAATGAAATTTTGAAATCCAATTGTCATTTCCAACCAGCATATGCTCTAATTAGTTTGATTAATGAATTTAGAAGGCCTTGAGGTACATTTCAAAATGAATTCTCATAAAACCTAGGATTTCATTTAGATTGTCAAAGCTGAAAATTTACATGGTGCTCAAACTGTCTTGAAAGGATGTTGAGAAGCCAGGTACAGAAAAGAAATTGTCGTGAATGAGTCAAAGACACTTTAGACCTTTTGCATGTGTAAGATCTGATAATACTGATATTATATAAACATGGCAGTGGCAGTATATTGAAAAATCTTAGTGATACCTTCCCACCAAGTGATATAGCTGGCAGACAAATATGGAAATTTATTGTTATGTTTATTTGAATATTAAAAAGTGGCAAGCTTGACTCTTAATTGCTGGCCAGTCATGTGCAATCAGGCCATTGCCCTGGGAAGCGAGGGTGCTGAAGCACCCCTAAATTTTCCTTGGGGTGCTGTGTGTTTTATTTTCCATAGGCAGCATCCCCTGGAAGTCTGGTAGGTATGATAAATGTCAGAAATGTAATGAAGTGAACGACATTTTGTAGGAAAATCCCCTTTTTTTGCTTGTTATTCACTTCAGCACCCTCACTAAAAAAAAATTTCCAGTGCCCTGAATCAGATTCGCTATACTCACTGTTTAGACACTTCTGATGAGGAAATTCATCTAGGACTCTAGGTGATATTTTAATTCAAATTGTTTTGACCATTTGACGGGAAATCAGGACAATTTTTTGTGCTTAATGAATGTTGCAAAGCCAATGTCTATGATATTCTCTTTTTTGCCATTTGGGCAGACTTGGATTCCTGCAAGCTGCAAGCAGGTTTTTGCAAAAAAAATGGAAATTGATTTTTAATATACCTTAAAGCTCTGAATCCTCCTGGTTGAGATCCCATCAGAATTGGGCCAAACTTGATTTCATGTAAGATTTATCAAGAATCGCCTCTCATTCTGGAATAATTTTCTACTTGCGTTGTAGGTGAAAAGATCCATGAGTGTGAATGAACTTTGTATAGAAATGACGGTCTTGTTTCATCAATGTGAAAATGCCTCCCTCAATGACAAGATGAACCATGCAGTTAGGTAAGAACATTCTCACTGCCCACTTTTGCTTGATGTTGGTTTGCCACTTGGTTTATCCGTGTTATTTTTTTTAAAGATATTTTTAATTTCATTTGGCTGAGTGAATTAATTTTCATAGAAATATTCAGTCTTTAGATATACATTATATTTAAAATTACTACAGGGTGTTCATATATTGACTGACAAAGGCTCTAGATTAAATGAATTCATTTGATTGTCTTTAATTCCATTCAGGTTTTTTAAACAAGAAGTTGCTGGTATTCTCAAGCATAAGAACATTGCAAGGTAATTGTAAATATTATTACTACACATTTTATTTTCATCATTTCGTTATGTTACACTGTTTTATCTTTCTTTAGAGCCTTTGATAAGCTTTTAAAAACTTTTTTTAAGTTGCTTCAATTTTCACCCAATTGTTCTTGTAAGATCGCCAAGGCCTAGGAAACAAGTTTTGTGATGCATCTTACATGATTTCAAATAAAGGCAATCTATCATTAAAAAAAACCTTGGATCAATCTAAAAGTTTTGTGTAGTGGGAACTAGGACTTCAGATTGATATGAGCTAATCTGTCATCCCATAATGTTAAAAAGGGGGGGGGCACTTCCATTGACAGGTGGATACCAGGGGCGACCAAAGAAATGCGTAGAGGATCTCTTTTTCAAGAGTGGGCACGTTACGTACTTAACATAAAAAGGATGTCAAAAATAGTAAAATACTGAAAAAAGGGTATATATTTCGCTAGGAAAGCTACCTGTTTACTGTCAAATTTGCGAGGGTATTAGAAGACTAAAATGCTTAATAAAGGATGTACTTTTTGCCCCAATACTACATGTTTAGAGCCCAATTTGAGCGAGGTGGGGCGGTACTAAACCCAATGTAAGTAAAGGTAAAGCCGACATCCGTGATCATGTCCATGCAATGACATAACAATAAGAATATTGCTGTACTTGTTTAGGGGGTCAATATTTGTCAAGAGTACCGTTATGTTTCCAATAAGGCCTACTTTTAAGGGTATGGTTTCACTCGCCAATATTTGTTAAGGGGTGCATTTTCAGAATATGGAAAATACTTGTTTAGGGTGCTTTTCGAAACCCCATGGTCGTGCCTGGTATCCACTCATCAATGGGTAAAAAGCATGTAGATTAAACTGCTTTAATATTTACCTGTTCAATTCATGAAATAATGTAAACTTTCCCTATTCTCCCACACTCTCTCTTCTCATCTCCCTCTCAATCTCTGTCACTCCCTGTCTCTTTCTACTTCCTTGATTTTTGTTGTCATTGACATTTTGATTTCTCTTTTAAAAAACAAATCATACTTTAAAGACCTCTCTGTAAGATTTATTGATCTTCATTCACTTTTTTTTTCTTTTTTTTATACGCCCGTCTTGACGGGAAGTATTATGGCATCATGCTCGGTGTCCGTCTGTCTGTCCGTCCGTCTGACATTTTCATCTAACCCTTCTGCAATCCTTGTAAACACGATAACTTCAGTTTAACTTAACCTAGGCTCATATAATTTGGTGTGTATGTAACTAGCATGTATCCCAGGAAGCCTATTGATTATAAGGTCAAAAGGTCAAGGTCACAGCGACATATTTTCATCTTACCCTTCTGCAGTCCTTGTAAACACGATAACTACAGTTTAACTTAACCTAGGCTCATATAATTTTGTGTGTATGATACTAGCATGGATCCAAGGAACCCTATTGATTTTGAGGTCAGAAGGTCAAAGGTGAAGTCGCCATCTTGCTTGACCAATAGCTCCCTTTTCCGCGTAACAGATGGGCGTATTATGTGCTCGCCTAAGCGACACTCTTGTTCTCCTTTGATCTCTGTCTTTAATCATCAATATTTCAAGCTGTTCATATATTGCTGTAATAAACAATGCCACTATTTTTTTCTCTCTCTCTGTCTTTTCTTTCCATTTCCTCTCCACTCTCTCCTTTTGTAGAGCAGGGTCCATCATTTCTTGTGAATCAAAATCATTAATTCATTCTATTTCCTCAAAACAATTGAGCATTTGCTGTCTTCTATTCCTCTTTATTTAACAGAGCTTCTGATCTTGCCAATGCTCTAGATAGTGTCATGCTATATTTCCACTTCAAGTGTGACATTTTGCATACAGACCAGAAACGGGTAAGCAAATTATATTGCTTTTTAATTAGATTGAGGAGCTCCGCTATATTCAATGGTTTTCTGAAAATTAAATAGATTCGTGTTTCCTTCATGTGTATTCAAACATTCTATTAAAAACTAATTTCATCTGGTGTCAGCAATGGTGTAAATTTTAAAAGATTGTTATTAAACTTCTATTTCTATAGTATAATCAAATATATTTTAAATGATTTTAGTATGGAAGTGTGATATTCCTGCCTTTCCTGTCTTTAAACAGAGTATGTGCTTTACATTTGATGTATTTTGGGAGTTTTAGACACCTATTTAAAACTCATAAAAAAAATTAAATCAACGCCATTCGAATTATATTCAAATATATTCTTTTTGTTATCATCACCATTTCACCTTTAAAAAAAAATCAAATTCACTGTCCCAATCTTTCGGCATGTAGCTTTACAATCTTGAATGGTTTCTCTGACAATTTGGTTTGTCAATAACATGGATGGACATTGCAATGCATGCGTGTATGATGGCCATTAATACTTAACTATTCATCTGTTTGAAACTTTGGATCAGGAAGATGATTGCTGCTGATCGCAGATGCAATGTGCCATTTATCTATTTTATGTTCATTCTTGCATGGATGTTCGGTTGTGGTCAAAAGGTGGTTGAGTTCTAATAATAATGGAATGTAACATTTTCTATTGGAACGACTCCTTTCAACATCATTAAAATCTTTGCAGTCGTGGTTGCATTTCAGTTTTTTTTTTTTTTTTTCAGCCACTTTTATGTAAGGATGCTGCCTACAGATGTCTCATGGCTATTATGTTATCGCTCTACTCTAGTATGAACATGATCATTACAAGGTAATTTACTCAGCCTGGTTGTGATGACAAGAAGTATGATGATGGTGATGGTGATGATTTATGATGATGATGGTGATGATGATGATAATGATGGTGGTGATGATGACGATGATCATGATAATTGTTACAATTTACACCTGGGTGGAGAGTAACAAAGGGGATCAATGTTATGCCAAAGTGATGTCATGACTGGAATGACAATGTGGATATAATTTCAATGGAAAATTCTCAAGATATAATGGTAGAATCATGGACTAAGCTGTGACAATGTACAAATGTTTTAAAAAGTAGGTCTTCCTCACTTTGGTGTAATTTTGTTAGAGTAACATGTACATGTCTTTTCATAGCGGCTATCCCACATTCCCCATTATTTTGTCTGTGATGAAAAGCCGCTTGTAGGATTCCTGTAGGAAAGACACTGTTCTTCCTTTCGGCAAGTTGTCATATATCACCATCAAACAGCATAAGAATAATCCAATTATTCTATTTGCAAGGTGTGATCCGGATAAAAGTCATCGGTTGGCTCGTCATACCCTTTTCAAGGCCTGCCTCCTGTTAGAAAACCAAGAACTCTTGATGGATGTGGTACTGCAGCTCTTAGTTAAACCAGAGCCTGTTGATGCTCCATATCTTCGTCCTACAATCATGTAAGTAGGAACTGTATATACTGTACCTATGAAACAGCCTTGGGGAACTCCACCTGCCCTGAGTCATGGAATGTCATTAATTCTCACCTTAGATTTCACACTTCTGAGGACAATCATAAAACAATAAAATGATAAAGAGGAGGAGATTGTGATAAAAAGAATTCTCAACCTATGACGGCTATACTGTGCTTGAGCTGTCATTTCTTTGCATTCATATTGGCAAATTGTGTCCTTTCCATACTATTTGTTTCTAATAAGATTTGTGTAACATTTATACTCTTTCTATATTCCAACTTTAAGGAAGAGAAATTTATAGATGCAATGTGGAGTGTTCATTTGTACTATTAAAGTCATCATAGTCAATTGTTGATAAATCAAATAAAGAATCAATGAAGCTGAAATAATGTAGAAGATTATGCAAAATAGGTTAATTTTCTAATTTAAGCTCTCAAACACATTACTCAGACAAAATAAATTTGACTTCAGCAGAGTTACTGTTTTTACTATTTTAGGCACTTGTATGTTTACGATATTTGAGCATGAGTTTATATTTACCATGTTGACCATGCACTCGGTAAACTTTAAACATTTGAGTCTCGGAGGGGGGGTACAGAAACCAACAGAAGTCTATACACCCCTCATAGATTTGTTGAAGCTTTACTTTTATGCAGCCTTCTCAGGAACAAATGCTTCATTGTTATAATAAATGAGCTTTACTGTCAAGTCTTCTCAATTATTGAATAATTATTTGAGTTCAACAAAATCTTTCAAATGGATGAATAGCTGCACTGAAAAGAATTGTTTTTTTTTTCACCATCCCTTCTGTTGAATACTATAATAGCTCAGACATTATTTGATCTTGTGTTCTGTAGGCATGTGCTGAAACACCCTCCAAACCCATGCACCCCTTCCTCATATATCAAGCATGTCTTGGTGTGTCGGTTGGCCAGGTATATCTTGCCACGGGACTTGTATCCAGAAATAACAAAACAACTGGAGGTATGTGACCAGCTAGTACCCTCTGAAGTGTATAAAGATTATATTATGAAAAAGAATGTTTCAGATTGTTTAATCTGTAAATTTAAGAGCACAATAAACATCAGTTATGATGCTTCATCAGATTTACTTTTATTATCAATATGAACGGTAAAATCTTTATATGGTACAGTACAAGTTGTACATGTTTTTTAATTATTCACAGATCATTGTTTGATATCAGTTGTTTGGATACACAGCTGTCCAAATCATGTCAAGATTTGCTGTCAGTCAGTTGGTATGGCCCAATGTTTTAACTCAAGATTCCTTTCATATTTTCCTTTGTAGTTAAACAACTCTTCATATTCCATAAGCTTCTCCCACCCAAACTTGCATCTGACTTCTGATGCATACAATTCGGTATCCTTTGTACTTACTATCCTTATTAACGTGTCTCTGTTTCTTCATATGATTTGCAGTTTAACCGTAGCCTCTTGCCTCCTCATGGCCTATTAAAGTGGTTAGCTGACCTCTGCCCTCATCTGAGCTGTGAACTCTCGACCAATGCTAAGGATCATCTGATGACTAGTTATTTTCTTCAGATTGCCTCCCATGACCTCTGCAATGAACTTCAGCAGGTCAGTCTATATTCCTATGGCCACAATACATGCACATCACAAAAGTGTACTGTGGGTATACCATGTTGTAACCTAAGAGAAGGTTCTTTAGAGATGCCATGCCAAAACAATATTACAAAATTGATTGAAATTACCTCATATTGTTCGTTCAACTTCCATTAAAATATCTGGTTACAAACATTCATGCAGCAGCTCCCCTGACAATACAAATTTAATGGAATTGCCCTTCTGTGAAATCCTGAATTCTGCAAATTACACATGGAAAATAAGGACTTGACTTTGAAAAGCCAGGTCTTAAATTTTTATACTTTCAGGGCAACGCCACTTGTCTATAGGACACGTTTCTCTGTTCCAATACAAATAAGAAAATGAAGGAAAAAAAATTACAAGATATCTCCAAAGACAATGTGAGGGGCATTGAGTCTAATCAAAAGGGCATCCATGACGGTAAATTGCCAATTTGTGTACTGCCAACTTGTCCACTCACCACATGGTGTACCTTCATTTAGTCTTATGCCACTTCGTCCAGCAACATTTCTTCCCAACAACCATTTGATCCAATAACCATTTGGTCCAATCTTCACTTCATCTAATCACCATTTCGTCTGACCATTTTGTCTCATAACCAGTTAGATCTAATATCTATTCATTTTCATTCATTTCGCCCAATTAACACTTAGTCCAATCAGACCAAATGGTGTATGGACTAAATGGCTATTGGACCAAATGGTTATTAGACAAATGGTGAGTGGACGAAATGGAAATTAGACCATGTGGATAGTGGACAAACTGACGGTAGACTAAATTATAGAAGACGAGTTGGAAAATTTGACAAATTGGCATTAGACCGATTGAAAATAAATCTCTGTTACCATGACCATGACCTTCAATGACCATGGATTAATATTAATATAAATATCAGTTGTGGTAAATTTGAAGAGAATAAACTGAATGGGTGTTCCACTTATTAAGTTTGAAATTCATGATTTCACAGAGTAATGATGTAAATGGACCAGGTGGGTGTCTCATATAGCTGTTTTGTAAATTACGAACGACTTTACAAACGACTGGCGATCCTTTGTTGTGGCAAATGATATACCAAACTTTTCATTTAGTGTTCATTTAGTGCCCAAGAAAGAATCACCAGTCGTCGTAAATTTGCTTTTTATGAACAGCTATATCACCCACCCAGTCTAGATCTATATGCTGTCAGTCAACCTCTGTGAAATCATAGCTGGACCTACAGACTTTTAAGCTACCAAAATTAAACAATGTAAATTTTTTACACTTGCAATTCCTTCTGCAGACTCTGTATAGCCATCTACATGTAGGATCAGTGAGCCCGGTAGAAGCACAGAAGTCATCTGGAATGATGGATGATGGAGCAGATAGTCCTGACTGCACCGGTGCTATTAACATTGATGGGGATGCAGTCATTCTAGAGGTATAAATGACGTAATATTTTTTTTTAAAGGAAAACGAAATCTTTGAAATAAGATAGCCTGTGTTAAAACAGAAATATCAAAGAAACAGATCAACAAAAGTTTGAGAAAAATTGAATAAATAATAAGAAAGATATGAGCCTTTGAAGTTTAGATCATTATCATAATGTAGGTCCTCGAGTTGGCAATGCGACAAAGATGTGTGATGTCACTTGTGAACAACTTTCCCATTATTTTTCTATATGTTTCACTTAAACTGCCTCTTTTATCACATCTATCAGTAGATCATGTATTCTTTCTATAAGAGGGCATGTAATACGGATTTTAAAAGAATATATTTTGGATAAAGAGTTTGTATCACCATAAGAAAGAGCAAAAAAATGACATTTTAGGGGTATTTTATAGTCCCTCACAGGGAAAGTTGTTCACATGTGACATCACACATATTTGTCGCATTGCCAATAGGAGGATCTCCATAGTATTAGTCATCACAATATTCAAATGCTCAAAACTCTCTCATTATTTGTCCGAATTTTCTCAAACTTACTTTGATCTTATTCTTTGATTTTTCTCTTTCCACTTGTTCCAAAGGTACTTTCATTTCCCTTTAAATGCTTCAGGTGGATGACTGCCCTGCTATGATGATTTGTTAAAATGAAAGAAAAAAGGTTTATAGAATAGGAAAGTCTTATGATGACAGCATATTTTGCAGTCATACATAAAGGGAATATCAAAGTAATTGTTGTTGTTGGCTACTGATCATTTATGCACTAAAGGAACTTTATTATCCATGGCATGCCATCTGCAGATGGGGAAATTAACCTTGCTCTCTTATAACAAAGAAGTGAGGGATTGAAGATGGATATGATAAACTGATTGAAAGGAAGAGAGAATGAGATGAAGAATTAGGAGGAGGGGAGGAGAAAGAAATAAGGGGGAATGGAAAATGAGAAATAACAGCAGGAATATTTATAGTAACGTATCAAATCAGCAGATTCAACACTAACAAAATGGAGCAATTTCAAGAGGGATCTTTGTTACACTTTCCAATAGAATGTTGACAATCTTTGATGAACTACACAGTGTATTTGATAATGTTGGCATTTGATTTGATTTTTTTCTTTTCTTACTTGCTATTTGTTTTTACCAGTCTGATGTGGAAGAAGTATCAGGGAACCACTCCAAATATACCAGTGCCCGTAGGGGTCAAACTGAATGTACTGAATCAAGTAAACAAACTGATCAACCTGCCAACCAATTCTACCGAGATCCTAGTAAAACTGTCCAGTCACTTGGTGTGCAAGATCAAAGAGTGTCTGTTGTAGGAAAGACACTTCCTCAGAACGATGATGAAGGACAGCCTTCAGAAGAAGTTTTGGTAATTTCTCAAGAAATTAAGTTAACAGATCAAAGATCGCAGGGCGCTTCCACCCGAGCACCAATTATAAGCAAGACAAAGGAGGGAAATGCTTTCAGGAAGGGCCAAAAGAGACGGATGAAAGCCAATTTTCCAGATGTTGGCAAGAAGGTAAATGGGAATTCTAAAAATGAGGCCAGCACAGCAAGAACTTTACATCAAGAAAGTGATGAAATGAAAAGCGAAGAAGTACTGATCATTGTACAAGATAGTGAGTTGGATGAGAAACAGCGAGAAGGTAAACCTTGTAATGACATCGTAGTCGGCAAGAAGGCAAAAGCAAAGTGTGAAGAGATATCCAAGAATGTTAAAATACCTCCCAGCGCAGGCAAGCCACATGATACTGTTGAAGTAGTCTTTGGAACTGTCCAAGAGAAAGGGTCTTCAGAGAAACAGTTGGAATGTGCAGGAGATAATCTGAGAATGGAGAAGGAAGTGAAAAATAGTGAGCAAGATCTGCAGCAAGTCAATAATGTTGCTCTTGTTCCTCCTAGCCCTTACCAGGGTGAGAAGGCACAGGAAATTTTAGTCTGTCAGAAGAGCAGCAACCCTATGGAAGACAATGCCATTTCTGATTCTTGCAGTGAGGAGTCTGGAGGTGTTGATATCATTTATGACACAGAAACCGATCATTCAGACTATCTGACTCTGAGAAAAGCCAGACACCTGAGGAAAATGTTTCCTCCTCAAAATCCATCAAAAGTAAGATCCACTGATTCTCGTGTGGTAACAAGAAGCAGGTACAGGAAGTCAATTCCGGATGCTTATTCTGTAAAATCTTTAATGGACAGAACACCTAAAAAGCATCGAAGCACAGAAAAGGAATCTGATGACTTTCAAGAAGGTTCCCCAATCTTTAAATACACTTGTGATAAACTTGTCCACATTGACAAGAACAGAGGTTCTATAGGAAAAACCAAGAAAATAGACACTGGCAATGAAATATTTCCTATCATTCAAGAAGTGAGAGAAAACAGGATATCTACAAATGAACGAGAACTTTCAAACGATTTAGACAGCAAGACATATCATGCAAATGAAGCAATTTCAAGCTGTGGACGGACAAGAGTAGTGAATCACAGAAAGAAGACTGAAAGTTCAAACTCACCAAACATGTATGATGCTGCCAGCAGACAGATGACAGAACGATCTGTAATGTCTTTTGATTCATCAAAAAATGGTATATTGCCGAGTTGTGGAGTAAGGTCAGGGCTTAGAAGGTCACCTCGGTCACCCAAGCACCAAGACAAGGCAGATGTTTTGGGAGTCTCTTCAGATGATAGTTACAGGTTAGAATTTTCTAGCATTGCCAAAGAGATTAAAAATGCAGGTGGTGATGATCCAACATGCCTCGAGACATCACCTAAAAAGGGAAAGCCGAATGACAGTTTAGGATTGATGAAGGAAGAATGTAGGGCAGATAATCCAGTTGATACAACCAAGTCAGATTCTTTGGTAGATCACTCACAGGTCAGCAATAGGTTTGCTTTGAATCTTCAAAGATCACATAGAAGGAAAGAGCTTGAGGAAAAATCTCTATCTTCTGCCGAAAAAGGATTTCCAGACAGTGACACTTCCTTTAGAGAAAAATTAAGACAGCCAAGGAGAAATGTGGCACAAAAAATTCATTCTATTAATAAGAGTAATGTTGATCAAGTAGTCACACCTAGACAACAATTCCTTCCTTGCAGAAATGCAAAAGGGCAGTTTGTATCGAGGGAGAATGAAAGCTCATGCGAGGGTCGGGTAACTCCCAGACGGAATTGTCCAGTGTCACTTGAATCTTCCCATCCTCGGGTCAGGTCACTCAGAAAACGATCCTTCTCTGAAAGCTTTGCTGACCAGTCTTCATGTTCTACAATTCCCGCTTCCATACCAACTTCTGCTGAGAATGCTGCATTGCACAGTAGAAGCTCCTCAAACATTGGCATTGATCCTCCATCTACCCAAGAATTTGACCCAATACTATCACAGAGTGAGTCACCAGCAAGGTCAAACAATGTGAATGCAAGAAGTTCAGGCAGGATGAAAGCAGATGGCAAAGGGAGTCATGCAAGACCAAAGACATCAGGAGCCAGCTTTTCAGAAAGCAGGACAAAGGATGACAAGGATATTCCTCAAAGATCAGAAGGTACTAGGTCGTTGACTAGTGGAGATTCTGGTACAAGAACAGTATCCACACAATATAGTCCAAGAAGCTCCAAAGTCAGCTCTCAACATCGACTACGTTCCTCTCCAAGAGTGCACCTTGTTAGAAAGGCGCTTGATTTTGAATAAGGATCACATTAGTTTTTACTCTTTCATCAGAAGTTAACAAACAAAAGGCCTTAATTGAAAAAAAAAAGTTGATTTTTAGAAGAGATATTTGATAATTGTTACCAAGTAACACTGTACTACCGAGATATGCCACATATTATTTGCTTGGGAAAAGGAAATTTAGTAAACTTTATTGTTGTCAGAATCTGTACATCAGTGTAAGTGATGAGTTTGGTACCAAAATCTTAAAGCAACCAAAAATTAGACATTGTCCTTTTGTTAATATATGATTGAGAAAAACTTTTCTTGCATTCCACTTAGTCTCGAGTACAAGAACTTTTATCTCTTAATTTAGAAAACCTTAACCAGTAGTTTTAAGTACCTTTTTAACCGACAGGAGATAAAGGTTAAATTTGATATGAATCTTTTTTTAGGAACAGCAATTTATTTTCTTTGCCCTTTGTAGGTGGTTGTCGGGACATTTTGTTTTTGTGTTGTCGGTCCGTCTGTCCCGTTATGTTTTATTTTGACAAGTATGCTTTTAAAAGTGACGATGAGGTGATTAGTTTGATCATCATGAGATCTAAGGTCAAAGAGGTTATTATTTTAAACTTAAAGAAGTTAGGTGTGTACTTGATCTGGCGGTGGAAAAGGCATAGATTTATTCTGCTGGCAGTAGAGAATCCATCTAGTTCTTTCTATTCATCCTTAACACACATACAAAAGATTGAAGATAACACTCATTCTTTAGAGTGAGTCTGTGTGCAAATAGCCTCAGAAGTTAGAATCTTGATATCTGTTATATGTTCTTGTTTTTCAGTTTTCATAACAAGCTACTTTGTGTGCAAGTATGAGACTATTCTTAATACCTCGGTCACATTTGCTCTACGGCGGCCGTACGGTGGGTAGAAACGGCCGTTTTAACATTTTTTTATTCCAGCTACATGTAGGTGGTTTGAATAAAAATTAATAAAACGGCTGTTTTTGACTCGCTGTACGGCCGCCATAGAGCAAATGTGACCGGGGTATTAGTAAGAGATTTATTGTTCAAACCTCTTCAAGAGTGTTTAACTTGTCAGTTGTTATCTGTTAAAGTTCTATGTATTTATTGTATCCCCCGAACAGAGTTCGGAGGATACTATGGATTTGGCCTCGTCGCGCCGCGTCTGCAGAGATTTCCTTATGAGCGCTCTGTCAGCTGCATTTCTTCTCCGATCATCTTCAAATTTGGCATGAAGGTCGAGTATGGTATAGCAAAGCCGCCTATAGATTTTGATGCGGGCGGAGACATTGTTGCCATGGCAACAAGAGTTTTTGTGGAAATAGCAGAGATGTCCTTGTGAGCGCTCTACCAGCTGCATTTCTTCTCCGATCATCTTTTAATGTGGCATGAAGGTCCATTATGATAAAGCAAAGCCGCCTATTGATTTTGGTGTGGGCGGAGACATTGTTGCCATGGTAACAAGAGTTTTTGTCGAGACTGAGGGATCCAAACGTCGTCCGTCACAAACCTTATGACACAACTCCACAACCGTCACAACCGTAAGTCACTTTTCAACCAAACTTGGATGGTAGATGGATTTTGGGTACCTGCATGTTATGCTGCAGTCGGAGGTCACATGGTAAGGTCAAAGGTCATTTTCAGGTCAACGTTAAAGTTTACATGCAAGACTCTCTTTCTCCGCAACCGTAAGTCACTTTTCAACCACACTTGGATGGTAGATGGGCTTGGGGGACCTGTATGCTAAGGTCATTGTCGCCATGATAATTGTATTTATTTGTCAAATTTCAGTGTGAGCTCTATATATATCGCAATGACGGATGACCTGGTGGGTTCGGGGGATACATGTGCTCGGCTGCGCGACCCGCCGAGCATCTCTAGTTCATATATATGTTTATTTAAATGTATAGTGTCATGTGCGGGCGTTGTCCACGAAGCTGTCCATTAATAAAGTGATGCATGATTTAGTAAACAGCTGATTATGATAAGCCAAATGTCAAAGTTATTTTACAAGTTTTTAATGTATGATCATTTATTTTAATCATCTAAAATGTGGCTCTTAATATGATTTCCATTGAAAACTTGAGTTGATAGGGTCAATGTCAGCACATTTGAAATTTTGGTAATATTAAAGGAGGAGAAACCAACATGGTTGTTTTTATGTTTTTATTGTAAAAAATACTTAATGTTCATTTAATAGTGTGCTCAGAAACCTTACAGTACTGAAGAAGTGTAATTTTTATCAGCAGATTGCCTCCTTTGCATATTTTTATGAGACATAGTCAAGGATTATGCGAAGAGAAGATCTTGTACTTTTGTATTTGAGTAGATAGCAACTACTATTGGGTTGCTATTTTTTATATTTTTATGATGTGCATTATGTGTACATGATGTGCAATTGGGGTCACAAGATTTGTGAACATTATTATTTATCAAAATATAATATTTTATATTATAATGAGGTGCTATTCATTGCATTGCATTACTATGAGAGCCATTTGGTTTAATCATGGTCAATCTCATTGATAACATGTATGGCCAGAAAAAGAAAAAAAAAATTGAAATGATTTTTTTTAAGCTGCGCTGCCAAGCCAAACAAAAAAAAAAGATCACATTTATCTAAATTTCAGTTTCTATGAATGGATTCACATCCAGGCATGAACATAAGCCATGCATGATTGGGTCAAAAGTATGATCATTAGTTTCATGAGCCGGTTGGTATATGTTTTAATGGCTATTGGTATTTTGCACTGTATTGTAAAACCTACCTTTATATATACATGGATCAATACAGGTGTTTGTGACGCAGACGGAAAAAAAGGTTGAAATAGGGGAGAGTATTTGTGCACAATGCACACTTATGATTGACACAACCAACAGGCTTTTTCTTACCTAAGGGGAGCAGTTGTGTCCTGTGTATCGCCACAAGCTGAATTTACTGAGACTGCAGAGATGTGCTCAACTTTTGGCAAAGTTTTGAATGATAAATAGCAAACAACACACGCTTTGCATATTATTCTGAAAATTGCTTCCCTCTTGCTATTATTTCTTTTATGGAAGGTCAAATTGTGTTATTTTATTGTTTTATTTATATGTGATCAAAAGATGTTTCCGAAATATAATCATTGAGTTATGAATGACTTAAAGGACAAGTCTACCCCAGCAAAAAGTTGATTTGAATAAAAGGGGAAAAATCCACTGAAAATTTCATCAAAATCAGATGTAATATATGAAAGTTATGACATTTTAAAGTTTCCCTTAATTTCACTTTAACCTGTATTTTAGTATGAAAAATTCAATTTTTCTCCTCATCAGTGAAACAAAACTTTGTTCCTCCCTGAACATGTGGAATTACCATTATTTTAACAGTTCATGGTTTAATCAAGTTGGTCCTCATTGCCAAGTATGGAAATATTGTACAATTAAACAAAAAAGAAAAAGAAGAAATAGTGAGTGAGGGGCATCATCGACTCTCATTTGCATGTCACTGAGTTGTGCATATAGCTGTTTTGTGAAAAATTAGCAAAACTTACAAATGTCATAACTTATTATATATCTGATTTTGATGAAATTTTCAGCATTGTGCTTGTTTGATTTTTCTCTATTGATTCAAATCAACCATTTTCTGGGATGGACTTAACCTTTAAGAAAGGATAACCGTGAAGATGAAATATGCAAGTGTTGTAAAAGCATTCTTTTGTAAACATAGATTTCATTGCAAGTATGTTATTTTGCCATTATCTATCATGACTTGCATGTGAATGGAATATGGTAAAGTCTCTTGAGACTGTAAATGTACCAGTATGTTCAACTTTGGTAAAATTTGACTGAGAAAATGTAAATAACACAGTATGCATTGTGTATTCTGTTCCGCTTTGACCTAGGCTATTTTTTTACTTGTGCAGACTGAAATTGTATTGTTTTATTTGCACGTGATCATAGGGTATTTCATAAAGCTATTCATTTTATGAAATGACTAACAAAGAACTAGAGAACGGATAGCCACAAATTTCTAATATGCGATTGTATTTACTTATGTAAAACATACAATATTTTGCTACAGAGAGTGTCATTTGCTGCAATTTGCCATGACTCCTATGAAGTACATGTACAAGTTTTGTAAAAACTGTTTAATCACTCGTTGAAACTTTGAATTCACCTCACATAATTGATGACACTTAAACTTCACTTATTAAGTCTTAAGCAGTAAAGAGCAGCATTATTAACCCTGCCACCCCCCTCCCCATTTTTCTCTTGCACTTAGTTTGCTCCTGGGTACTACGCCAGTGCCCCTTTGCAGAAAAGTTACAATCATAGTAACATTGTTATCCAATGGTAACTACCATGGTCGCAATGTGCAGTAGCCATTCAGGATCAAGGATTTCGGGGAAGTTACCATTGGATGGCAAAGTGACTACAGTAATAACTTTTATACAGGGGCCCCTGTATTGTAAAATTAATCTCCCATTCACTTAGCCTGTTACATTTCACTGTCTGCCTAGATGTCATGTTCCTATTAGTACCATAATGTAATTTTTTTTTCATGTGATATGCTGACAATGTAATGCATTATATTAAAGGTTACAGTTTTCTGTTATTCAAATTAATATTTGGTTGGAATAGACTTGACCTGTGTGCCCAACAAGAAAAAAATACACAACTCATGCATATTTATTTATCTTTAAACCTGATTTTATTTATATCAAAAATTATGTTTAACATTCATTTTATTTATACAAATGTTGATGGCAAAGAATGACCTAATAAAGTAAGAACGTCTGCCAAACATCTACTGGTTATGTATTTGTTATATTGTTGCAATTTGAGTAGAAAAGGCTTGAGCAATAGGTTTATTCATGATTCTTTGATAAACATACCATTTACATAAAATCTTGTTCCAAAACTCACATTTGAGTATGGTTAAAAAGTTCATTTCACAATGAAAATCTTGTTTAAAGATTACATTCACACATCTGCTGATTTCACTGACAGTACTCATTACAAACTTCTTTCACCTTTTTATTGAGTATATACACATAGTGTGAAGTGATATCTCTAAAGGTTACAAACAGCTCTGAACAGAACTTCCTTGTCTTCACATTTAAAGACTAATTATTTTACAGTAATCACAATGTCAAGTTTAGACATTCCTATTCCTAAGACTGCCAATAACATCCAACGCATATTCCCAAGAATTGAAGATTGTCATGTGAGCTTTGAACCAAGATTCCTGTATAAATGTGATCCAAACAGCAGGGCCTTTTAACATAAAGGGATATATCAATAGTTACATTTGGTTGTAACTTTCAATTCACAGCATGCAATAGATTACTAAACAGTAATGCCAAGGCTCTCACTGGCATAAACCTGACTAAAGACTGACCTGGGGCCCTTTGCAGAAAGAACAACCATCAAATGCAACTTAAAAAAATCAAATGCAACTTGACTTTCAATGAATGAAATGCGCGTATTAGGGGACTTGCGATTGAATTTTGAGTCGTGTTTAAACCCATCTTTATGCAACGGGTCCCAAATCTAGTATGTGATATCCAATGACATACCATTGATCAGTTTGAAGTTGATTACATTGATGTGGCTGTAGCATTACACTAAGTTTTGACAATTGATATCTTTTATGCCGAGCCCCGCCTTACAAAGCACTGCAATTGATCTAACCAATCACAACTCTGGACAGCTGCCATTGTCATTATTAGTCATCCAGAAGGTACATACACTGTCCATTGGTAACCTAAACAATCATGCACACACACATTTTCAACAAGTTTGGAGAACATTTTAGAATGATTTATACTTTCCAGTTTATGGATCCAAAGGAATTCTGTAATTGAAATGAGATCATCAATTACAAGTCTCTCTAAGACAGGGCCTAAAAGGATTCACATAGGATTCACATCCAACAGAGTCAGCCTGAATTGGCATTTAATGAGTAATTTATATGATGGATCAACCCTTGAGGTATATTCAGATTTTGAAAGGAAGAAGTGATTTATGTTATCCTAGGATGTTCCCCATTTCCACTGACATCTGAACAAGTACTGATATTTTATTCCGACCCATGCTCTCATCTTGTGAAAGAACCTTGAGCAATATCACACTCTTTAAGAACATTAATTTCATCTTCAGAGAATCTTAACATCTTAAATGCTTCCATTTTGTGTGAGAACATGTGAATAGCTTACTCTTGTCATAATACCCCCTATTTTTTCTGGACTTTCACACTACAAATGTAAAAAAAGGGGGGAAGGATACCTGCAGACTATCGGGCAACTGGCAACAAGTGAAAACTATTGACGTGCAATAATTCTGACCTATTCTCAAGTATTTTCTACATTCTCAAAATACATCATTCTAGATTATCACATCAAGTATCGTTTTCAAGACTGAATACTGATTCTTCACAAGAAGGTGTATATGAATATAAACATACTGAACACACATAACTGGAGTTCGACAGGGCTACACCAGTGGCACTTGGATGTTCATTCAGAGCTAGTGCACTTATAGTATTCTATGTACACATTTCTTTGGCTAGTCCATACAACATTTCAATTGAGAAGTGGGAACTTGAAGATATTTCTGCAGCCAACATAGTGTGAAATGTCAGGTTACATCTTAGACACAGGTTTTTCCTTCGTTAGCAGGTATAATTCTCATATTAATTTTGTAATACTCTAAACACTAATACTTATGAAACTCATTTTCAAAACAACCATTTCCTAGTGTTCCTTTTTGCTTACCAAAAATCTAAATTGCATGGTAAAAACCAACCACTTTAATGCAACTGCTATAACATTTATCTCCTTAAAAAAAAGGGGAAAACAAAATGAGAAAAAAATAAAAAAGACAATTCAATCTACACTTAAAAGTTTGTGAAATGAAAAACATAATGGAATGCAATATAATCTAATACATATAACTATTCATCAATGGACAATTATATAGCGATATACATATCACACTTATTTGATACATCGACACAACAATCATTTCATAAATTCAGTTCATTACATGATATATCTAAGCCATAAACGATAAATATCTAAATACTGATTTTTCAATACATTGTAATTCTATTAATTTCAATTCTGTACATGATGCTTTGACTATGCAAAGGTAAATAAAAGGCCATTAAAGAAAGCACTTCTGATATGAAATTTTAAAACAAATCTAAAAAATTGAAAAAGAAAATTGTCCTCACCCAAACAAAATGAACGGCACTGTTAGTAATTGCAAATTCTGTAAATATTAGTAATCCGCATCAAAAAAAAAAAAAAATTCAGTGTGATAAATCAGAGGACAGTCCAAATCCATAAGTTATTATAACAATCAATTTTCCAGAATACCAAAAACCCTGAATTAAGCTGCAATTTTAAAGAGTTGATACTTAATATGAATACTAATTCCAGAAAAGGATGCATAATACTAATCACACACGTCATCTTGCTTCAGTGAACGTATAAATAACTCAGAGCAAATGCCTGTGTCATGCCAAGTAAAAAGCGCTTGCGCCAAACGTGACCCCTCTTTCTCAAGTCAGTATAGCTCAGGGGGGTGTTTCACAAAGAATTAAGTTTGACTTGGAGTCACACTTGAATTCCCAGTTGCGTGCAGAATAAAACGCAACACCCCATTAGTCAAATCTTGCCAAGAGGATACGCGCTCCTGCGTACCAATCAATAAGGTTGCACCATATGCGCATCGGCATTTTAAGCATGACTCCAAGTCACACTGAGTCTTTGTGAAACACCCCCCAGGTCAATGTAGCTGCGCAGTGACAACGTTGGTTAACTACCTGTGCGAAAGGTTCATAAACACAGCCCCTACCATATGCAAGAATGAATTCTATTATTCTGTTTATATCTATGAGTATGCAGTTCAATGCCCATTTTTACTGTCCAATATCCAACAATATTTATGTCAAAAAGATTATGATAAGATTAAAGATATCATGTACTGTCTTTAATTCTCTCACTGTATGAGCACCTTGCAGAGTAAACATCTCCAAAATCTAGAATAATAATAGAATACAAAAAATAAGCAAATATTTTGCGCATACAACATTCTGTAAAATAAAGATCAAGAGAGAATCTTGAAAAAATAACTCTGGGATTATCATAAAGAATATGACATATACTTGAACTTCCTCTGACATTCTCCTAAAAAGTATTCAATTTGGTGACCAGTACCACCATGTCTGTCTAATAGCAGTTAGAAACATTTGATAGTTGACACTCTTGTGAGGTTAGGTTGTTATACAGGTATAAAAGTGAGAAGACATTCACTTAAATTACACAAGACACACACACAAAAAAAAAACAATATGAATAACAGCTTAAATTTTAATCATGCAAAGAAATAGAAAAGCTTGAACCATGTTTTCAATTATCTGATATTAATAAAATAAAAAGTACAATATTGTGACACAAACAGTAAGTTACCAGATAAATTATTTTCATGAGTGCGCAACATTGTAATGAATTCATTCAAATTCATACTTAACCTGGAAGGAGGCTGTCCAATTTACATTACTGTCTAACACGAGGATACCAATGTCTAAAGTAAGTCTTTATCTGCATTGGTAATTCTCTGGAAGTGCCATCCAGTTCTAATATAAATTATACAAGAATTATATCAAGTTCCATACATTGACAAAGTACTTAATAATACAATCATCCGTGTTTCACATTATTATAAACAGTATGATTACTATTCCAATTTCAGATGATACCATAAAAAAAGGTAACATTCTCTTATATAACAATGATAGTGAGGTCTGCTATGGCCCTTATTAGTAATACCTACTTCTTTAATAAAGGATTAATGTGTACATTGTCTTTAGCAGCTACTCCGTATGCAGAAATTTAGAGCAGCTTTCCCTGATGCTCCTAACCCATTCTTTTGTCAATGAAGAAAATGAGAGTGTTAAAAAGGAAAAAGATGCTGAATGGGTTTGATGATAAAAGACAAAGCCAAAAGTGGCACAGAATTCTGTTGAGGCGCCTAAGCGATCCCATCCCTTTTGAGGAAAGTTATTCAAAACCAACTTCCTTTTCAAATAATCACTAAATCTTCACTGGAATAAGTTTCTGCATCTCGAAAATTTATAAACATTATGCAGACATCAACTGCAATAAAAAGGCTGGGGTTGAGAAAAGGGTTTGTTCATCATGTTATACATAAATATTAAATAATAGGCATTCCCATTTTAAGGCTTTACCAATTTTATTCTAAAAATATAAGAATAAAAAGATGAACACAACTCCAATCTGATATATGCAAATAGACCAAGGATGTCCAATGTAAAGCGGAGTATAATAAACCTGAATTTGGTAACTTTGTTAGGGGTGGCGTGATGAAATGAATTGTATTCATACATGTCTGGGTTTTTTCTACTGATTTCCAGGGCCCTACCACACAAAACTTGGCGACTGACCGTACAATTGATGTATAAGATTGATTGCACATGGTGGGTGACCTATGCTTTCCAATGTAAAAATCAGCCCTACAATCAGATGCTAAGCTTTTTGTTACACAAGCATACAGGAGTATGCAGGAGCGTACAAGCATATCCCAGAATATAAGCCATTGGTTATATCAATTGTCAAGACTTCTATGACTATGACAAAATGGGAAATCCCATAATACATTTCTGTTCAACCCCTTACATGCTGGAAATTTTTGTCATGATTCATCTCTGATTTCAAGTTCAAAGAACATTTGCCTATGCTCTAAGATTAACAAGGCTCAAGTACTTTAAAGTAAAAATGGAAAAAAAAATGGGGACGGGCATACAAAAATGTGGATATTCTTATGGAATTGCATCAACACCAACATTTAGAAAACCATACTGAGGTACACCTAAATACAATACTGCAGTAAATATTACAAAAGGGGGGGGGGTTGGGTTCTCTATAAAAAATGTGTTCTCTAACTGTATTTGACACTTCTGCTTTGTGATCATTTTTTTTTTCAGGAACTGATTTTGTTTACACCACAGTACATACACAGGCAGCAAAGAGGGCCTTACAGCTCATATATATTCAAAGTCACCACATCCCTTTCACATTACAAAATCAGACTGGGTAGGAGACGAGGATTAGCTCCAAACATCACAAGAATAGCGTCCCTTTGATTGCATTTTCTTGATATAATCCTCTGCCTCTGTTTGGGTCTTGCCGCCCTCCTGACAGATGATCTCTCGGATGGTACGCTGGACATCCGGAGCCATGAAGCGGGCATCACTGTAAAGAATTAGGGGTCAAGTCGAGTTGATTAGTCATTATTGACCATAATTATTCAGCTGACTCTTTTATCCTTGGCTGCCCAGTGGATGCATATTATGTAAATCATTGTGTGATATTGTATGAACTTCTTTGATGCATTCTTTAATTTCTCGATTAAATAGTAATAAAATATAAAATTGGGATAAAGTTTGAATCGCTTGGGGCTCCCAAATTCTAATTGACTGATGGGGAATTTTTTTAAGGTGAATTAAACTTGTTTTACATTATTTGACAGATAATTAGGGGTATATTCTAATTGAATTACAACAATGGTATCTCTGCCATACTTGTAAATTCCATGGAAACATTGATCCTGATTGGCTACTAAACCCTGTTACCATGGCAGTTGACAATGTGGCAAGGTTATCACAGTTAATTACTCTTTGTGAAAAACGGCCCAAGGTGCTGCAGGTAGATCTTAGTAAAGTCAGTTTTTAAGACTAGGAACAGCTTTGTGAAACAACCCCCTAGTTGACTTACCCACAGACGTAGATATGACTGCCTTTCTCCAGCATACCCCAGATCTGCTTCTGGCACTTCTTCATCAGATGCTGCACATAGACCTTCTCCGACGTCTCCCTGGAGAAGGCTACATGGACGTCTGTCAAGGTACCATTCTTCGTGTACTCCTCTAGCTCGTCCTTGTAGATGTAGTCTTCGGTGCTCTTGCGACAGCCGAAGAACAGGATGCTGTCACCGACCTTTTTGGCTGATGGGGGCGAAGAGACGAAAAGGTATGATAGATATTGTAAATAGACTAATCAACATGTGAGATAGTCACATATGCATAATTCAACCTCAAAAATGCTAAAAGATCCCCCATTTTACTGATCTATTGTCTATTGTCATGGAAGTCAAAGTGCATCTTTAGTCACCACACTCTTACAATTTGTCTCTGACTTGATTCAGAAAAAATTGTCATAACATTTGATGTGAATATTATTACACTTCGAAGTTCTGAAATGATACTCTTGTCAATATGTCAAAAACAAGATTAAATGTATGACTATTGTATTCTTTCTGATTGGTATAATACTGAATTCAATTCATAACCTTTGTGATATAACATCCCATGCCCAATCACAAAATGCTATAACTACTATTACTACTTCTTCTACTCACACATTGTGCAAAGGATACAAACTTTAAAAAAAAAAAATCGCTTAGAACATGGTAGGTCAATTATCCTAGACACTTACTCTCGTCTTTCTTGTAGAAGTCCCTCTCTTGGATGAACCCCCTGAAAGGAGCCAGACCAGTACCTGGTCCAACCATGATGATTGGGGTGGTGGTCTTGAATGGTAGTCTGAACTGCGACTTGCGCACATAGATGGGCACTCTGTGGGTGTTCTCAGGCCCATTGGGGATCTTATCTTTGAGCCAGTTGGTGGCCACGCCCTTCCCTATCCTACCCGTGGGCGTGGTGTAACGGATGAGAACCGCAGTGATGGAAATCTTGTCTGGGCTTACCTAGGAGAATGAATTCAAAATACAATTGGTGCTAAATAAGGGTGGCTACATTTTGCAAGATATAGTTATTCTTTCAACAAAAATCTGTTGCATAGATATATTGGGAATTCTACCATATTTTATTCATTTATTCACAAGACAACTTAAAGTTGGCCTCTCTGCACACCAAGATGGATTTGATGTTAATGCGTCTTACCTTTGGTGATGAAGAAATTGAGTAATATCTGGCATGCAGACGAGGAAGCAATTCACAGAGATGGTCCAACGGAACCTTGACGGATGGAAGGTCTTCTAAGATGGCAACGATGTTCCGATGGCACTTGATCACCCAGTCACTGTATTCTTTCTGAATAGGGTATAGACAGAGTCATTAATGATATGATAATAGCATGATTGAATCTTTATCTATCTGGCACAAAAAAAAGAGGAAGCACTAACAAAGACACAATACACCCCAAGATTATTAGGGTTAGGAATGGATGCCCAAATGTGAGAAGAATATTTACAGTTCCTGAGCACTTTTCAAACAATCAGGAATTGTCTGGCAAATGGTAACTTCAATCGTTTCTTCATCACTAGGGCATGAAAAAGAAAAGCAGTCAATTGTTGAAATACACATTGGATTTTTTTTGTACATACATCTTTGGATTCCAATAATTTTAGCAGAATTGGAACACTATTTTAGTTAGATGGAGTTCACAATGAGGTCCAAAGTGACTTTTCCTAATCTGTGCCTTTGTGTATCTTCGACATACTGCTAACATCATCTTACCTTGCCCTCTGGAGTTGCAGAACTCATGAGAAGTAGTTTTTCCTTGTCTGCAGGATCGGTGGCATACTCTGAGATCTCCTTGAGGACGTTGGTTCGAGGACATGAGGTGATGTCCAGGTAATGAGAAAAGGCAGTCTGGTAGCTGGTAGGGCAAGGGAACGGATGCTTCTTACTGGCCTCCTCTGTTAAGAAAACAAGAACAGTATACGTTACAATACCAAGGGAAGTCTCACAGGACTATGGGGTGACTTGAGGACATTGATCCTAGAACATTTGATGATGTCCAGGTAAAGAGAAAAGCCACTTACTGGCCTCCCCTGTCAAGAAAAAAAACATCTTGAACTCTTTGAGAAGATTATGAAATGACTCGAGACTTAGTCATTTAACACAAGTGGAATGCATGAATGGATTCTTATTTTTGCACCTATTGATTGTATTATTGCTTCAATAAAATCAATGATGAAATCCTAACTGTATGGTGGAAATGTCAATCATGTTATTCTGCATCTAATGTTGTTTAGTCTGCATAAGGTGAGCTCCTACATGTTAAGGTAAAATAATCACCTGCTATAAAATTGAAGTAACAAAATTTTCTGTGGTGAATAAGCCTGTATTGCACAGGCTCATTCACCAGAGTCTAGTGACTCTCTGCAGAATTAATCCAATATCTCTATTTTTTCAAAATTCAAAAATCTTAAAACACTTTCCAGTTATTTTGGACAGTTTCTCTTTTAATATAATCACTAGACAATCAAGTTATCATACCATCAACATTGGTTAGGGTGAAGACCCTACTGAGATCGGCATCCAGGATCCTACCAATAGCAGCAACTAATTCAGGATCATTGGTAGGATACACAGCAACATGGTCACCACTCTCATACCTAGGATAAAGATTGGAAAAATGGAATAAGTCTTAAAGCCTCTCATATTATTTTGTAATACTTCAAAAGTTTAGTTCGCCATTCCATTTTATTACATTATACGAGAACTGTTAAGATATTTCAGTATTTTAGTGATAATATTTTAGAAATCTATTTTGATTGGGCACCTAATCAAATACATTTTTTTTTTTTTTTGGTGTTAAACAATTTTTCAAGTATGGAATGGGCTGAAAATGTCAGAATACAGATTTTGTTTATTATACATCCTTCTGATATGCAATCACTAAATTTGTCAAATAAGAGTTAATAGGGCCATTTGTAAGATAACTATTCGAGAAAGGTGCATATATTCAAATGTATCACTATAAAATTAGAGTCAGTGCTATGAAATCAATATAATTTGGAATCAAATTCAATTTTATTCCTACTAGGAGGCTCCAAAAGCCTTAAATATCAATTTGAATATTCATACCACAATTTGGAACATTGATCGTTATGATTTTATGGGCAAAAGCATCATATCAAATGCTAAATACAATTTTAAAATCAGATTGCAAACATATTGTATAGCGTGTGCCGGGGTTTAGGGCTCAAATTCACAAAGGTGGTTTGTAAGACCATTGGTTGAACCCAAGGTTTATGTAGATTTCCTGTATAAATTACGCTTATTTACCACGTATATTAAAAAATTCCAATGCTGATGCACGCTTTTGTCTCAGTGCGCCACATTGACGCCTGTTGCCATGGTTAAGTACGCTATTTTATTCATGGGTCCATCATTTGAAGAGTGGACTCATTAATTCAAAACAGTGGACTCATGAATAAAATAATGTGGATAACCACGGCAACATGCGTCAATTTGGCGCACTGAGACAAAAGCGTGCATCAACATTGGGCATTTTTAATATATGCGGTATACAAGCGTAATTTATGTAAGAAATCTGCATTAATCATGGGTTCAACCAATGGTTTTAAAACTACCTTTGTGAATTCCGGCCTAGATGTTCCATACCTGATTCTTGATCCTGAGATGTCAAATTCAATGTGCATACAAGACCTATCTCCACCTTGATGAAGCTCACGATTGACGGCGATTGGTGCCAGGTACGGGTTCTTGGCATCATAAGGTCTATAACACAAAGGTACATGAAATATAATTGCTATTTATTGATTGTATAAATGAGAATCTTGAACAGAAAGAATCATCCCAAGCTAGAACACAGGCTGTGTTGACACTGTTATATATGTCCAACAGATAAACAAACATTTAGACTATTGGAGACCTATATCATGATTAATTACTGAATACAAATACCTAGCAAAAATGTGAGTTTCATGCATATTCTATCAGTTTTCTAAAACCTTATTTTATGTACATAATTAGATATTGAGGTGAAAATCACAAAGGCTTGACTAAAGCTAAATAGCATGCTATAGCTATGGTTTTGCTATTTGGGATGTAGGCATTGCTTGCCAAAGTGCCAATATCTTGCATGTTGTTAAATTTACATCCGTTTGGAAATTCATGTAAATAAAACTAAAAAAATAGCTTGAATGGTATATGTACTTACGGTTTTTGGTTCCTGAACGAACCATGCCGAGCCACTTCTCCAGTAAACACCTTCTCAGGGACATCTTCGGTGTGTTCAGTTACAGCATATTGACGTATACTGCATCAAAAGAAAAAATGAAATAAGATGAATTAAAGGGGAAGTGCGAAAGGAGGAGATTGTATAGTAAGTACACTGAAACTGTATTAATTTATAAATTAACAAATCCAAAAAGAGAAATCAGTTAGACCAATGAATGTTCACATCCTAACTGTCTCTCTATTAAGAATTCGGAACCTGGCTTTTCAGTCAAATCAATCTTAAACTTATTCTATGGTACATGACTTCTAGTTACAGAAATATTTTTAAGGCTAATCGTAAAAACTTCCTGCACTTCTACAACATATTGCATGACTGAGGCTTACTGATTGTAATATGATTTGAACAACACTTAATTTTTTATAAATTACAATGTTTACAGAACACTCTGAAACAATTGTTTTTCAAAGAGAAAATATATTAATTTGTTATTCAAAATCTGGAAAGTAGAACATATGTCACCATACTTGTCCCATTTACCACATTAAGTTGAATAAATAAGTCAAGAAAGATATATAATTTGACTGAAAATACCATTAGTTGGGGAGTGTTATTAAGTAAAGTTCCTATTTGTAACATTAAAAGGTTAAGATGTGTTAGAGTTTCATTGCTTATTAAAATAGTTAATGGATTGCTAGAAATGTAAAGCTTACATATTTTCAAAGAACTCAAGATACAAATTAAGTGTCAGAGTTTAACTGACTAATTAAAAGACATCTTTAACAGTCAAGTGGTAAAAACAAGCTATTTTGATCTTTTGAAATATTCTTTAACAATTTTTTGATATAATTTGAACTTCATTAAAAATGTGTTATTGAAAGCCATTGTTTCTGATCCAGTTGCTCTGATTAAAGATTAAAAACTACTACCTAAAACCCTTCTTATGCATTATATGTATGAATTAAGTGTGGTCAATATCAATGACTTTTTTTTCTTAATCAAGGTGATACACATTTAATTCAACCTACAATCCACAACCTAGATTCTGCCTGACTAGAGCAAAAGACGAAGGGGGGACAACAAAATGGTATTTATTTTTAAAGCAATATGAAAAACAAGAAATGTGCATGACCAAAATTTCCCCCAAAAAATCTTCGTGTGATATCAAAGGAGCAAAATGTAAGAGCATACAATTATTTTGTGATATTACAATTGTACATCACATTTTGAGGGAGGAAATACACTGTATCATGGTAAAATTTTACAGATTAATACGACCAAAATCACTGATCAGTATATAAATGTAAAGAATGATTCAGCACTAATATAGTTACTCACTATGCATACAGAATACAAGTGGAATATGACGTATGGATGCTTAACATTATACTGTCAATAGTCAAGACAAAGCAAGTGCAACATACAATGTACTTTGCCCTCCCAAGCAAAGTACAGTATGGAGCAGATTGTGTGTATTGGAAGGTCATTAATCATTCATTAGATAGTACATCAATGTTCAATGATCTCTATAAAGGTAACATGACCCAACATCACACTCTAGGGAACAAGAAATTTATCATCTTGATTTAAATATTGAACAGTATACAAGTACATCTAATAAATTAATCTGCTCCAGAATCAAGATAAGGCTTTTTTATCCATCCTTCAAAAAAATATAATAAAATAAGGAGCAAAGTTTGTTTATTTGACTCTGCAAATGATAAAGACCAGAATGTGAATGTGAATCAAAATAGAGATCTATTCAACCTCGGCAAATCTCAGCTATCTAGAACGAAAATCTGGTATGAGCTCTGCCAAAGAGCTCTGTCAGAGATAATGATCACAAGATGACATACATGTAGACTGTTTCACCAGTTCCATATCATAGCGTGCTACTTTGTACAGGTATGTTTCACTAAAATTCTTGTCTTAAAAAAAAAAAGATGTGGACATTGATATTATTCATACAGCATATATATGAAGGTGATATCTCTCTCTATGTATAATCATCAGGTGCATTTACACGAGCCGGGTCAGGAAAACTAACTTACATTTTGTTCAGACCTCAAAACACACTGAAATTATACCATGCCTTTGCACCTGCCTGAACCAGAAAAATTTCTCGTAGTTAATGAGCGTGCTACAGGACTTTCTCAGAATGCACTTTTTTGTGCCTCACAATAAAACTTCTTACAATTTACATGTAATTATTGTTTTGCACTGATAATATCCTGTGATCTAAGAAAAAAAATCCATTAGAAAATTGTGTTGTTTTTTAAAAGTAACAACTGATTTCGGGTATTTAGGATGGGGGACATTTTCTTTTTTTTAATATCATGAGGACAGGTAGAACAACTGGTATTTTCCCTATCAGGCAGGTGTGAATACTCCTATCAGAAGCCTGCCTGAGGTTTGGGTGGATCATTGATATTATTCATGCATCACCAAACACCCATATATCTCAGCTTTTACCTGCCTAGGAAATGATTTCATTTTTATACTTTTATAGGGGGGGGGGGGTGAAGCTTAATGAAGCTGCAACATTATTGTGATGATGTTGATAACAGTGTTTTTATTTTTCTCCTATATGAAGTAACATTCCACAGGGAAATATATTAGGGTCTGGGTCATGTGCCTTGTTGATATATGTTAGTAGAATAGGCAGGGAGCTACACGTGATTGTAATGTTTATCTTCAGCAAATACATGAGTGTTGACGTAGTGATTTCGCAATTACCTATATGTACATGTATAGTTATAAAAGTACACTTGTACACATGATAAGACATTGAACTCAAAAGACATACATTGTACATACAACATGTACATGAATGATAAATGCAGAGGGGCAGAATGTCAAGCTCATAGAATGAAAGTGGAGGGACACCTATTGTTTGGCAGACAAAAGGTGCCCCTCCACTTTCTTTGTCTGAGCGTGATGTTCTGCCTCTGGATAAATGTCTCTTATCACTCCAAAAGAGTCTTAAAATACATGCTCATTTCATTGCAGCAACACCCCTTTGGCACTCTCTCTTCCCCCTTACTTCTTTCCTTGCCACCATATATTGTAAAGGAGTAAAAGGACGTTCCCCAGTTATGTTTGGGTGCATCCCTATCTGTGCATATTTTAGGCCATGAGCATTGACGTAACAATAAGTGAGTAATCAGCTACAGGTATCAGCTGATTTTTCTAGTCATCTGCACTCTAACAGCAAATTTTGATGTATTATCATTTTATGAAGCTATTAGCTGAAAATAATCTATGGACCAACTTTTTAAACTTCTTTACTTCTTCAGAATACTTAACTCTGCAGTGTTGCAAAGTCTGACGAACTTGACCTCGAGTTTGATTAAATGGGATAGTGATGTAGAATTTTTCTTTATGTAGATCAACGTTTTTAAAAGCACATTTGCTCCAAACAAGAACATGAACCCCAAATTTTTTATGATCACACCTCTTTAGTATACCTTTTTCTACAACCATGCAAAATTTTGTGAAAATGGCATCGGTTTTTAATAAAGTGCAGCATTTATTGTACCTCTTAAATTTATTATAAATTTCAAATTTCAAAGAATTTTGTTGTTGTCTTTCACAACTTATTTTGAAAATTGAAGGTGCTGCTACAGAATGGCAAATCGAGTGGATTCTTTATCTTTATATAATTCTGAACTATAATGTAAAATTTTGTGAAATTTAGATGGATTTTGACTGAGTAATAGAGGTTTAAACTCGATATCATGGGGTATAAAAATGCAATATTATTTTTATTGGTGAACTTCAAAGATCAATAGCACAGAATCAAGCATATGGACCCATGTGATTTTTTTTGCATGTTTGAAACATTTAGGTGCTAAAGTGACTCTGTGCAAAATCTAGTGAAAATGACATGGATTTCATTTTGAATATGGAACCTTACCACTAACAACTGCATACTATACAATTAGGTCTGCTGGCTTAGTTATTGAGTCATATTACCTAAATACCCATAGACTCATGTACAGCTGAACAACTCAAAGATAAATGAAGATAAAAGATTTAAAACCGTCTGTACCTACATGCAGTTGCACAACTCACACACAAACATGGTCATAGATTAAATAGAAGTTGGTCATTTCAAAGGTCAATGCTGACTGTATGCCCAGTATCCCTTGTGGGAATTTCAGAAATGAATAAGCTCACCCATGTGCATTAAGTCTCGTAAGCCCGAGAAGTGAAATCTATGATGCATATTTTATGTCGGATCTTATCTTACTCCAAACATACTTGTTGATTTAACACTGAAATAGAAATGTATATGTACTATGTACATGTATATGTGGATCAAGTGGAGCATTTATCATTTCTAGATCATTGTGATTTTCAGGCCCTCTCACAATCAATTAAATATTTGAAGCTAATTTTATCTGTATCCCGAACTCGATGCTTGCAATATATAAACTTTTTATTTCCTACAAGTTCCTTGCAGTCAGATAATGCAACATTGAACAGGCTTTCAATATGTGTATGCAACTAAATCTGGAGAGGAAGTTTTTTTTTTCAAAAACATTTTTTTTTGCAGTTTCTGTTTACCTTGATTTTTTACAGTACGAGAATCATGTACTGAAAAAAATACTTCCATCTCCAGGGCGTCAAGTACATGTAGTATCATTATGGACTAAACCAGTTTACTTAAGCTAATCATTTCACCCAAAATTGGCAACACAATAAAAAATCACTGTTTAAAAATGCAAACTGGCAATTTTCATTAAAATTTTGCTACTATCATCAATCTTGAATCATATGTATCCATATTCAATTAGTTAAAATATAAAAATGAATAGAAACTTTATAAATATTGCCAATTTGAGGAAAAAATACAGATTAATATTGACCTTATTATAAACAAAACAAAAATGTGTTGAATGAAGTACTCTATAAGGACTTACTTTGATTCATCTCCAGTTGCTTCTAATCCATAATATTCACAGACTGCAGGCCAGAAACGATCTTTCCATGTTACAAAATCTTCCTCAATACTATGAAAACAAAACAAAATCATTCATAATGTAGCCAGTGAGTATCTTCTTGCTTTATAGATTTATTTTTCATTACATTCCATGAAATTTCCCCCCTAATTTTACTTGCTTAATTGTGTCCTAGCTTAACTTACTGAGATGAAATGATTCAACATCAGAAATAATTGTTTGGTTTGATAAAGAAGGAGGAAGCAAATTACTACAGGTATTTTACAAACCATTTTATTTGAAATTAAATAAAATGGCCACATCAATTTATTTTAAAAGAATCAGTACATACAGAGATTGGATGTTTTTTCAATTGGGTAAAATATTTAATGTACCTTGAGAAAAATATTGTGCTTTGAATTTCATGCATGTAAGATGCCATTCAGGTGATTCATAAAGTACATTTGGAACATTGTCTTGGTTGCTATATAAGATTTTGATTCACATCAGCTAAAGAATTAAATCTGATTTTTGTAGGTCAATATTACTATTAAACAAGCATCTCAATGTAAATTGTATATTTGTCAAAAGGCCATTGGGCTTATATCACTCTTACTTTGTGCTAACAGGAAACAACTAGGGATTCTCATTAGGAACGAAGTTAACACAAGTATTTAGCTTGTGATTCTTGGAGCATTCATATTATTCGCCTTTTGTTTGCAAAATCTTCATGTATGTTGACTGGCTGTAGTCTATCAATGGTACACATACATTTGCACAAACTTTGAGAGAACTACAAGCGGAAAAATATATCAAAGAGCTACATGTACTTACTTCTGATCATCATCTCCTAATCCAAGTTCAAATATTCTTTCCCCACCAAGCTCCTCTAATCGTTTGTCCAAATACTTGCCCATGGCATTATAGTGTTCATAGGTCTTGTTGCCAAGGCCAAAAACCTATAGAAAATGGAATATTGAGAATATATGACCAATTGCAGATAAATTAGCCCGCATTATAAATTTGAAGGATTTTTTCCTTGATACCTGGGGAGCATTTCACAAAGGACTTGTTGGATGGATTATCCGACAAAGTCTGTGTTATACGATAGTGACACGTCAGACACATGCTTATCAGCCAATAAAAATCAGGAAAGTTGTAAGATGACAGATGACTAAAATGCTCTCTTAGTATTATTCTATCAAAGGCTTAACAACATATGTTTTTCCTCAGGAACCTTAAATCGTTTAATGTCGATAGGAATATCCTTACTTTGTTTTACCTATCTGTCATCGAGAGCATTATATTATTAAGTTGTGTTGTCTGGTACTGGGGATGTCGAAAGAAGAATCTTAAGAAAATTGAGAGAATCACCAAACAACAGGAAAGATCACCGACCAAACCCAAAATTCAAATGATGCCTGCAAAACAAAAATTGTACTAGAAATACAACAAATACTGAAAAACGCAAATCACCCACTCTTCTCCAATTATGTTTTCATGCGTTCAGGTAAATGACTTCAGTCACTGAACTGTTGCACTCAACATTTCCTTAATTCCTTCGTTCCCCTCCTCATCCGCACATACAATAATCTCACCACCTGATTTTTCTTTTTTGATCTTTTTTACCGGACGATCTTCTTTACTTAACGTCTTTACTTTTACATCTTTATTAAAACAACATTAACATTATCCTGAAGAATTTTGCTTGTATTTGTCGCTTTCTAATGCAATTTTGCATAATTGTATCTATGCATATGGTATATGTAATGTTTTATTGCAAATGTTTATAATGTGAGCAAAACAAATTTCCATGTGGACAATAAAATGAAATTGAATTGAATCACAAGTAGGCAGGGAATATTTATCAATAAATAGTAGAGAGGTTTAAATTGGAGCCTAGGGCTCCAATTTGCTTAGCTATTAAAGATGTAAGATGTCATCAAGTCTTGTACAAGAATTCAGATTGTAAAAGCATAACCTTGAACTATATGGCTAATACAGTTGTTACTCAGAAGAGCATTATATTGCTAAATGTTGCAAATGCATAGTGAACAATGATGATTATAATCTTTGCGTAAAGAAAAAAATGTTACCATATATCTGTCTTCCACGACTACTCATAACCATTCATTGTTGATAACCCTGAATTGATATGTTTGTTTTTTTATGATTAATTGCAGAAACTTACAGCATACTTGACCCCTGTAAGGTCACCGTTGCCATCCTGTAACCAATCATAGAACTCCTGGGCATTGTCTGTCGGATCTCCTTCACCATACGTAGCCATACAGAAGATAGCAAGCGAGTTTTCAATGTCAGCTAACTGAGACAAGTCCTCCTATACGCCAAATATAAATTTATAGAAAAGTTTTCATCAATATATAACTGAAACATGTGGAGCACCTCTGGCAGTCTCACCTGCATTACGCGATTCAATAAAGCAGTGCTGACTTTGAAAACTACTACAAAATAATTATTCATAAAAGACACTATTCATATAATTATAAGACGTTCATTGACCCTAAATGACATTTGACCTTGATCATGTGACCTAAGACTTGTCAGTGATACTTGATTACCCCTATGTCCACAATTCATAAACTATATCCATAAACTTTGAAAGTTATGACAGCAATTTAATAATTACCTCCAACATGGCCAAAGTTCATTGACCTTTAATTTATGACCTTTGACCTTGGTCATGTGACCTGAAACTCGCACAGGATGTTCAGTGATACTTGATTACTCTTATGTTCAAGTTTTATGAACTAGACCAATACAATTTCAGAGTTATGATGGTAATTCAACAAATACCCACAAAATGGCCAAAGTCCATTGACATGACCTTTGACCTTGGTCATGTGACCTAAAACTCACACAGGATGTTCAGTGATACTTGATTACTCTTCTACCCAAATTTTATGAACTAGACCAAAATAATTTCAGAGTTATGATGGTAATTCAACAAATGCCCCACTCTGGCCAAAGTTCATTGACCTTAAATGACCTTTGACCTTGGTCATGTGACCTTAAACTCGCACATGATGTTCAGTGATACTTGATTACTCTTATGTTCAAGTTTTATGAACTAGACCAATACAATTTCAGAGTTATGATGGTAATTCAACAAATACCCACAAAATGGCCAAAGTCCATTGACATGACCTTTGACCTTAGTCATGTGACCTAAAACTCACACAGGATGTTCAGTGATACTTGATTACTCTTCTACCCAAATTTTATGAACTAGACCAAAATAATTTGAGAGTTATGTTGGTAATTCAACAAATACCCCAACTTGGCCAAAGTTCATTGACCCTAAATGACCTTTGACCTTGGTCATTTGACTTGAAACTCAGGCAGGATGCTGCCGGAAAAGCGGCGCCAATAGTCTCATTCTGCTATGCAGGTGAGACAAAAAAAACTGATATAAAATTATGATGAATTAAGAATCAATTTAATTAATCCACTGATTGAAAAGTGGGGTTCGTTTACATTGAAAAGAACAGTTTGTCATATGAATATCTTTTTTTTAAATATATATATAAAACAAATTTAAAAAAACAAGAAAACAAAACAAAAACCAAGAGAAAAATGCATAAACAGACCCAATCTACCTTTGGTTCCTCCTTTGTATATAAACATCTTCATGAGAAAATTACTTAAGGATGTTTTGTTTCAACTTAGTTTTGTTACTGATGAGCTCAAAACAAGGACTATTTTTCAATCTGTCTTTCTAAAAATTGTAAATTTTCTAAATAATTCAAAACCTACATGTATATTGCAAAATCAATCATAAGAAATCTTAAGTACCAATAGCAGAGCTATTACTAGAGATATGTAGATTCGAATCATGAAATCTGGTACTTCACAATTTCAACTTTAATTCTTAAATACTGTGTGGATTGAAAAAAGTTTGGCCAAATCATTTGGCTTGATAAAGAAATAAGGCAGTACCGGTAATTCACATAACAATGCTCTAACTGTACAAGTATACAAACTTGTATGTATTCACATTAATCCAGAATCAAGTTCAAAGTAATAAATTTGTTTATTTTGGAATGGATGGCCTTAATACAGCTCACCTCACACAGCTGTTTAGAACCCAGCTTGAGAATGAATTTATGGGACTATAGGGAGTTTCCTTACCATTTCGTTTTCCTCCGGGTCTGCTACCATGCCCTTCAGACCATAACGCTGGGCTTCTTTGGCCAGCCGACTGGAAAACTCTTCCCCTGTACCCGTCTGGGATCCATAGAAAACAACAACATTCCTACCCTGTATACATACATGGAGAAATTGGTTTGTAAAATGTATGATTCAGACAGACTATACAGAAGTAAAAAGGAGAGTAAATAAAATGGAAAGAGAAAAAAATAGAAGAGGAAGAAGAGGTAGACAAGGAGGAAGAGAAGAACAAGGATGAGGAGAAGAAAAAGAATAAGAAATAAATTAAATAAGGATAAAAACACTGCAACACATGGTTCCTACCCACTTTTTCAAATCCCACCGCAGCACTCACGTCCTTTGGCAAGGCAATTATCTACATTTGCCACTCTCCAACCAGGTGTAGTAAATGGGTACCCAGTAGGAAGAAATTCCTTGAATGCTTGAACATCCGATCAGGGTAGCCATGCTAAAGCCGGGGTGATATTATGCAGCGCTTAGAAACATGGTATACATGTAAGTGCTATATAAATGTTACTTATTATATCAGGAACTTCCATTATGCAAATACTGTATATAATACCTACATGTACAACACTACTCTGTCATTAAAAGGCTGAGAAGAAATGTAAGAAACTTTCATAGTTGAGATATATGCATACCGTAAGCAACAGTGTATTAACCGCACCCCCAACTTTGGACTAAAAAAAAAAAAAAAAAATCCTTCTCACATTTACATGCATATTTGAGGTACGAAGAAACAAAAACTAAGTTAAAGATTTCAAAGTATTCAAAGAGATTACCGGTATGCGGAAATCTGCTGTTCTTGATCAATTCATCTACAAATGTTAGCAAGAAAGAAAGGTCCCGACAATATTGGCCACTTACACACTCACTCACCTCACAGTCACAGTGTACACACACACAGCACTGCCGTTCTTGTACATGTACATTGCAAACTTCGATACGGTACCACTAGTAGCACTACCAGTACATCTTATCAAATTGTGAACTGTGTCTTTCACATTTCTTGCATCACAACCTCACAATCACTTTCAGAATTTGTCTAGCATTCGATGGCTTAGCATGAATTTTGGATACGGGATTACAGGAAGGTTCAAGAAACAAAGAAATTTGCATTTTTTCCAGTTGTTTTACGGCTTCGTGCCGTCTCTCTCATACGTGGTGCACGGTGTACATGGTATCTTATGAAAAGCAAACAGGAAAGAAAAAAATAAGCTGGCGCGAAACGGGACTTTGAGGGGTTAAAATGAATAGCGCCAGCTTAAGTCGCACTCAAACCACAATACAACGCAAGCTAGCTCTCGGCTCTTGCTCAGCTGTGACAAATTATTACCGAGAATGCTTGGCGTCTCTTTGAACTTAGCAAGGGAACTTCGCTGCTTTGAATCAAGAATAAAGTCGAAATTAGTGTCATGAAGGTGAGTGCATTTGTTATGGACAATATTTGATTAAGATCGTAATAATCGCTTCCCATTACCCGCGGCTCATACCCCTCTAAACGACACTGCCCTGGGCGGCTACGCCCGGCCACTCGATGTGTTGTGAACTGGCAGACTTCTTACATGTTCGGGAGGGGTTACGCGGGCGGGCTCAGACCCGTCACCGTGGATAAACCGCACCCCCGACTTTTGCTTATATCCCGCCGAGAAAAAGGTGCGGTTAATACACCGTTACTTACGGTACTTCAGAGTGACCCTTGCTGTGTATGAGAGAAAGTGACTCAAGAAAATACTTGTGTATATACCCTACCTGAGAAGTCCATATTGGAAAATTGATAATGAAGTACAATACAGAAGTGGCCAAAAGTATTAGAACACCTAGCATACTAAAACCATTTTAGTTGTTTTTATTCAGTTGGCCATTGAGATACATGTACCTATAAAATAGTAGGAATCCCTTAACTGCAGTGTATATTTTGATTTGAATACTAGAGAATATATTGTCATGCATTTTTAACTCACTTTATTGAGTGTTAGGCCACCAACTGAAAAATCTGAAAACTCATGCACCTATCAGGAAGTGTCATAATGTCAAAAATGTTAAATTTCTCCCTATAATAGTATACATTTTCTGCTGATTAAAAAAAAGGCATATAATAGGGCAGGATAAAGTTGTAACATATCATGTGGTAATTTAACCCCCCCAAAAAAACATTTGAGGTATCCATCTTCTTTTTTTTATTTGGAGCCCCTACTTCATTCCCCTTTTCATCTCAATCAATTTCTCACCATATTTGAGTTGCTAATGAAAATTCCTTTAGAAATATATTCAAGTCAAATGGATTCATTCATTCATGTTATGAAAAAATTTATTTCAATTATGATAATGGCTATTCAGGTCATATCATGACCTGGGGAGGGGGCATATTCCTGCCACCCCCATGAGACCAAAATTTCTAAAATACAGCAAGTAATTGGGGACATCGTAGAATGAATACTTCTGCAAAGTTTAATACATATGTCTCAAGCACTTTTTGGGGTTGTCTCCTTGTATGTAATTGCCATTTCACAACAATCTGCATTTGGTATTACATGGTCTATGGGGAAACTAAATACCCATGGTGCAATACATAGTAAATCTTTTTAACTACGGATTCACCTAATATAATGGTTGAAAAATTATATAAATTTTGTATCAAAAGATGCCTAATACCCTATGCAAGAAAGTCATGAAAGCTTTTGAAGCATAAATATTATCCTCAAAACTAACATCAACAACTGCACATACTTGTAGGGTTCAGAATCCCATACACGTTGTGTGGCACTGGGTGTTCTGACAACTTTGGCCACTACTGTGCATGTACCTCATACATAAGATGCACATGTCAATCAATTCAATAATTTTCTGCATCACCTGAGAACATGACTACATGTGTAACATAAAACATAACACTTCCAAAGTCTAATGAGTTAGGGTTATCTCCCAATCTGCCCATGAATGATCAATACTTAACAAATGTACATTCAACATTCTTTATCAATCATTACTTCAATTGGTTTTCTTATCAGGTGTATAATGCAGTTTAACAGACTTTACTAAAAAAATTGCTACTCACAGATGACTTCATTTTCTGGATAAATCCTGACCCACTACTGGAACTCATAGTCATTGAAGAACTGAGAAAAATAAAAGGGGGAATTTCATTTAAATGCTAATCAACGAAATGATACATTATAAGCATTTAGCTTTTTGAAACATATTAGTAATATTCAACCTTGCCTAGATCTGGTCATATTAAAAGATTTAACTGAGTATTTACTATGCAACACCTTCAATTGGATTTAAATAATATTCAACGTTAATGTCACACAGATTATGTGAAGCTTTGCATCTGGCCAATTTGTAACTTGTTGACAATTTCAGAATAATTGTTTATATATAATTTCCCATTACATAATCAATAGATGTAAAATTTAATACTTGAATTGTCCCATGGCATAAACATGACTTGTGACTACTCCAAGTATCAGAAAGCATTCAGCAACATGAAAATTGTGCAGAACCAACCCAATGATAATTTCAGGAAAACAGTTATCATATCCTCTATAGAACTACATGTACTTCCTTCATTTTCAGCTTCAGTTGGTGTTTATTTCTTTGTAATCTACAAAGTTTCAACCTGATGTAGATTTTATTTTGATAATATAAGCAGAAAAATCAAAAGAAATAATGAAGGTTGACAAAAAAATCCATCAAAGAGTAACCAACTTCTGGATATCTTTATGTTTCAAGCTCATCCAAATGTCAACTTCTGTAAATTTCATTTCTCAGAAAATTGATAATAGTAATTTATAGTGAATACATATCATCTCATACACATATATTCATAAATGTATACTATTATATATGTTGCTGCGACGCAATGCGCGCATTAATTGTTACGTAATCAGTGTCATTTTAATCTTGATTGCTGCGTCATGGTTGCCATGTATATTTGCGCATAATAATAATAATAATCATAATAGTTGCGCGCGTGTTATTAATATTTGTCATGGTTTCAGTATTAACGTTAAAAGGAAAAAGGCTGTGTCAAGTATACAGAAAGAAACAGAAAGCCATATTTGGTAAGTTCGATTACTTTTATTGGATTATTAATTGCACTCTGTTATTACCAAATATTTATTATGAGAATAATGATGAATCGATGTTGTTTTAATGTGAATGATGATGATTAACTAAATTATGTAAATATGAATCTAATGTGTAAATGAGAAGATAATATGTCTGTGTATTTATGATTCTTGTATATCTGTTCTATAATTTTCAGAATGTTATCTGCAACGCTTAATCTACAAAATATTTCTACTGATCATTAATCGACAATCATCTATATTAAAGAGTTCTTTAAATCGTATGAAACTCGTCCTGTCATTCGTCGTATATTATTGGAAACTCCTCTTATATAGAGGCAGCAATCTACAAAATATTTCTACTGATCATTAATCGACAATCATCTATATTAAAGAGTTCTTTAAATCGTATGAAACTCGTCCTGTCATTCGTCGTATATTATTGGAAACTCCTCTTATATAGAGGCAGCCACAATAACATTCAAATTAAGCATCAAGCTGAATAACATTCAAAAAGCTGACAATGGACATGATGGAGAGAAAAGATAAGCATGATAAGGAAGAATGCGGATCTCTCAAGTCAAAGTGCAGTTCCACGAGGACCGGAGTAAGTCTAGCAGTCTCTGTAGAGCTGGAAATGTTGGAGTTAAAAAAGAAGGCCGCCGCCATGCAAGCAAAATTGTCTTTCAAAGAAAAGGAAAAGAAAGTAAAGGAAATGGAAAGAAAAGCCAAGATGGCACAAGAAGCATACGAAGAGATGCAAGATGCATTAGTCTGCGAGATAGAACTCGCAGAAAACGAAGCTAAGTTAGAAGTGCTGGAAGAATTTGGATTGGAGAAATCATCCCTATTGGAAGGACTTGATGTCAATAAAGAAGCTGATATGGAAAGATTTCTGAAGTCATGCGAGGCAGATGTAACGCCTCCTCCAAATCTTGTAGCGGGGCAGTCGCCGCAGAATTTCCAAGTACCTTCTACCCAACAGTCAGGATGGGAGCAGATTGCTAAATCACTGGAAAGATGTGTTACTCAGCTCGGCAACGTAAGTCTCCAACAATGTGCCGCTAATCAGGAAATGTCGGCATCTCTTCAGCTACCTAAGATAGACATTCCCATCTTTAATGGAGACCCCATGACCTACCCAATGTGGAAGCATGCATTCATAAGTATGATAGATGGCAAGCCAATGGGATCTACCACCAAGTTGATGTACCTGAATAATTATGTAACAGGAAAACCAAAGGATGTCGTCCAGCATTTCATGCTGATAGGAAGTGAAGATGGCTATGAAAGAGCGATGAGTCTCATAAGTGAGAGATATGGAAATCCAAGCATCGTTAGCACAGCCTACATGAATAAACTTGCCGCCTGGCCAAAGATAGGACCAAAGGATTGCAACGGTTTGATGGAGTTCGCAGATTTCCTAGGAAAAGTAAAGGCAGCAAAGCAATCAGTAAAATCTCTTGGAATTTTAGATTATCCACAGGAGAATGCCAAACTTCTAGAGAAATTGCCTGTATATCTCGAAGGAAGATGGAGAGATGAGATTGACCGTCAGAGAGAAAACATCGACCAACAAGAATATCCATCATTCTCAAAGTTTGAAGAGTTTGTGAGAAGGGCAGCTAATAAGGCCAACATCCCTGAACTTGCAGGCCTCAGAGAAACCTCGAGAAGTCTTGGAGCATTGGGTCCTAAAGCAAGAACCTTCGCTACAGATGGAAGGAGGGTAAAATCGGAATGGTCGAAAAATGGAAGCTATGCGAAATGTCCTTGGTGTAAGGAAGACCATACCCTAGATGAATGTGATGATTTCGTCACCAAGCCTATGTATGACCGGAAGGCATTTTTCTTCAAGCGGAGACTCTGCATGGGATGTGGGATGACAGATAGTCATCGTATCAAGGAGTGCCAAGATCGACGATCGTGCAAGGAATGTGGGGGTAGCCATCTGTCCTGTCTACACTATGCTACCAAGAAGACTGAGCATGCAGGGTTTGCCAACTGTACTACAGTATGCTCAATCCAGGATCAAAACGGCAGAGACCATAGTATGATTGTACCAGTCTGGGTGAGACATCAAGAAAATCCAAGTAAAGAGTGCCTTGTGTATGCAGTGCTTGATGATCAGTCAAATGTAAGCTTCATGTCAGAGAAACTGTGTGACAAACTCGGCGTAAAGGGAGCTTCAACAAATCTGCAGCTGACAACAATGCATGGAAGTTCTAACATCGAAAGTAAGAAAATCAAGGGTCTGGAGATACAAGACTATAATAAGGAGCATGTAATTCAACTACCAGTGGCCTTTGCAAGACAGGAAATACCAGCCAGCAGGTCACAAATACCCAAGAAGGAGGTGGTAAATCACTGGCCTCATCTTCGTCAAGTTGCGGATGAAATGATACCCTATGATAGAAACATTGATGTGTCACTCTTGATCGGAAATGATTGCCCAAGAGCTATCCGGCCTCGACAAGTAATCACTGGAGGGGAGGATGATCCCTATGCTAAACAAGTGGAATGCCTCTGGCCGTCTCACCTGCATCACGCGATTCAATATAGCAGCAGTGCTGATTTTGAAAACTACTATAACTCGCACAAGATGTTCAGTGATACTTGGTTACTCTTATTTCCACGTTTTATGAACTAGACCAATACACTTATAGAGATATGATGGCAATTCAACAAATACCCCCAACGTGGCCAAAGTTCTTTGACCTTACATGACCTTTGACCTTGATCATGTGACCTGAAACTCGCACAGGATGTTCAGTGATACTTGATTACTATTATGTCCAAGTTTTATGAACTAGACCAACACACTTTCAAATTTATGGCTGTAATTCAACAAATACCCCAATTTGGCCAAAGTTCATTGACCCTAAATGACCTTTGACCTTGATCATGTGACCTGAAACTTGCACAGGATGTTCAGTAATACTTGATTACTATTATGTCCAAGTTTCATGAATCAGATCCATAAACTTTCAAAGTTATGATGGTAATTCAACAGATACCCCCAATTCGGCCAAAGTTCATTGACCCTAAATGACCTTTGACCTTGGTCATGTGATGTGAAACTCATGCAGGATGTTCAGTGATACTTGATTAACCTTATGTATAAGTTTCATGAACTAGGTCCATATATTTTCTAAGTTATGATGACATTTCAAAAACTTAACCTTAGGTTAAGATTTTGATGTTGATTCCCCCAACATGGTCTAAGTTCATTGACCCTAAATGACCTTTGACCTTGGTCATGTGACATGAAACTCAGGCAGGATGTTCAGTAATACTTGATTAACCTTATGGCCAAGTTTCATGAACTAGGTCCATATACTTTCTAAGTTATGCTGTCATTTCAAAAACTTAACCTCAGGTTAAGATTTGGTGTTGACGCCGCCGTCGCCGCCGCCGCCGCCGCCGCCGCCGTCGCCGTCGGAAAAGCGGCGCCTATAGTCTCACTCTGCTATGCAGGTGAGACAAAAATCTCTCCTAGGTTGGGGAATTATTGGAAAAGTCTGCCTGACATCTGAAAGTTCAGGTTCTGTTGTTTGCAACAAAGCTACAAGTTGTGAGAGCGAGAAGTTTGCAGTCCCGTCAACAGCGAAAGAAATCCTCTGCCCGCAGAAAGTCATTGCGATTCTCGAGAAGGACTTTGCTGATGAAAACATGGGAGGGCAGTCTATCTCAATGGAGAACAAGAAGTTCCTGCGAATCATGGAGAAAGGAATAAGGAAACGACCAGACGGACATTATGAGATGCCCCTCCCCCTCAAGACGCCTAACACATCGCTACCATACAATCGCAAAGTAGCAGAGAACCGATGGAAACAACTAAATGCCAGGTTTAGAAGGAACCCAAAGTTTATGGAAGACTACATAGAATTCATGAAAGATGTGCTTGAAACATGTGCTGAAAGGGCTCCCTCTAGCTACAAACAAGGAAAGGTAAACTATGTACCCCATACTGGTGTCTATCATCCCAAAAAGCCAGGGAAAATATGTGTGGTCTTTGATTGCTCAGCAAAGTGTGAAGGAATCTCACTCAATGACAACCTCCTACAAGGACCAGACTTGACTAATGGCTTAGTTGGAGTACTGTGCAGGTTCCGCCAAGAAGAAGTTGCTGTCGTTGGAGACATCAAAGGAATGTTTCACCAATTCTTCGTGTCGGAGGAAGATCGGGACCTTCTCCGTTTCTTGTGGTGGGAAGATGGTGACCCAAACAAAAACGTGATCGAATACAGGATGAAGGTTCACCTATTCGGCGCTACTAGCTCACCTGGATGTGCTAACTATGGCTTCAAGAAAGCAGCAGATGATGGCGAAGCTGAGTTTGGGTCCAATGCAGCTTCATATATTCGAGATGACTTCTATGTCGACGACGGACTTAAGTCAGTCGCAACCCCAGATGAAGCCGTGAGTGTCATGAAAGCAAGTCAAGCAATCTGCAGTAAAGCTGGACTGAGATTACACAAGATAATGTCTAACAATAAGGAGGTTCTGCAGAGTTTTCCTATCGAAGACAGAGCTAAGGGTATTGCTGACTTGGACCTAGAAGTTGATCCACTACCAATAGAGAGAGCATTAGGTGTATTCTGGTGCGTGGAAAGTGATACATTGCAGTTCCGAATTGAGCTTAAAGATCGCCCTCTTACTAGACGGGGAGTTCTATCCACTGTTGGCTCAATTTATGACCCTATCGGCCTTGCAAGTCCAGTGACTCTGAGAGGAAAACAGATTCTCCAGGACCTCTGCAGAAGGAAACTTGATTGGGACAGCCCCTTACCCGATGACGTCAGACCACAGTGGGAGAAATGGAGATCTGAAATAAGTGAACTCGAGAAACTAAACGTCCCAAGATGCTACAAGCCTCCAAACTTCGGCAAAGTAAAGCGTACGGAGTTACATCACTTTTCAGATGCAAGTTTTGATGGTTACGGACAGTGCTCTTATATTCGCCTGGTGAATGAAGAGGACAAAGTGTGTTGCTCTCTCGTGACAGCCAAATCAAGAGTAACCCCACTCAGACAGATGACTATTCCCAGACTCGAACTGACGGCTGCCACTGTATCAGCAAAGATGAGTACATTTCTAAGGAAAGAATTGACAGTGGCTAAACCTCAAGAATTCTTCTGGACAGATAGTCAAGTAGTCTTGGGTTACATTCGTAACGAAGCAAGGAGATTCCATGTCTTCGTGGCAAATAGGGTGCAACAGATACATGACGAAACAAACCCCAAAAGATGGTTCTATGTGAACACAGAAGACAACCCTGCTGATGAGGCGTCTCGAGGGATGACAGCAAAGGAGCTCGTTGAAAGTAGCCGCTGGCTGGTTGGACCGAAGTTTCTTCATGAGAAAGGAGAATTCAAAATTCCTACAGAGCAGTATAAAGCCAGCTGTGAGAAAGATGACCCAGAAGTTAGACATGTGTCGACCTTGTCTACAATGACTGCTAGAGCCAACCACTTCGAGATTAGTCGCCTCCAGCATATCTCAAGCTGGCAACGTGCCAAGAGAGTGGTAGCACTATGTATGATGTTCAAAAGTAAACTACGAAAGAGAGAAGTGAAGAGGAAGACAAGCCCTAAATTGAACCGTCCACTCCAACGTGTTATCTTGACAGTTGCAGAAGTCGATGCAGCAGAAACTGAAATAATCCGAAACTTGCAGATAGAACATTTTCGTGACGAATTGATGGTACTTCGCAACTTAGGCTCTGGTGAGCAAAATGACAGACAGACAGCAAGGAAGAGAAACAGTGAAATCAAGCCAATCAGTTCTCTATATCGTCTAGATCCATACATTGGCAGTGATGGTATCATGCGAGTTGGTGGAAGAATCGACAAAGCTGCCGTACCTGACGAAATCAAGCATCCCGTCATCATGCCGAGAAATTCTCATATGACGACATTGCTCATAAGACACAAGCATGAGCAGGTTAACCACATGGGAAGAGGAATCACACATAATCAACTGAGACAAAATGGATACTGGGTGATTGGTGGTTCTTCTGTAGTTTCCAGTATCATATCAAAGTGTGTCTTGTGCAGAAAAATGAGAGGACCATTGCAGCAACAGAAGATGGCAGATCTGCCAAAAGATCGCCTAGAACCGGCACCCCCATTCACATATTGTGCTGTGGATTACTTTGGACCTTTCAACATCAAAGAAAAAAGAAGTATTGTGAAAAGATATGGAGTACTTTTCACTTGTATGGCATCAAGAGCCATTCATCTAGAAGCAGCAAATAGTCTCACAAGCAGTAGCTTCATCAACTGCCTCCGGCGGTTCCTCACTCGTCGTGGACCAGTCAGACAGATCAGATCTGATAGAGGGACGGCTTTCGTTGGCGCTAGAAACGAGTTGCGGGAAGCAATGAGAGAGTTGGACCAGGAATCTATCCAGACGTATCTACTTGAGAATGGAGTTGATTGGATACCCTTCCAGATGAACACGCCGAGTGCATCTCACATGGGAGGAGTTTGTGAGCGCCAGATTGGTACAGTACGCAGAGTCCTTGAACCCCTCCTCATTAGTTCAGGGTCACAACTAGATGATGAATCCTTCCAGACGTTCCTTACTGAAGTAGAGTCAGTTGTCAATTCCAGACCACTGTCTACAGCTAATCTATGTGCAGGAGATGCCCCTGAACCGTTGACCCCGAACCATCTGCTAACCATGAAGGCAAAAGTTGTGATGCCTCCCCCAGGCAAGTTTCAGCGAGAAGACGTATATGCTCGGAAGTGGTGGCGTCGTGTGCAGTATCTAGCGAACGAATTCTGGAGTAGATGGAAGCGTGAATATCTCCAAGACATCCAAACAAGACAAAAGTGGGTCCATCCAAAGCGTGACCTCGCGATAGGCGACATCGTCATTGTAAAAGACTGCAGCGATACTCGAAGTCAGTGGCCACTAGGAAGAGTGACAGAAGCCTACAAATGTGATGACGGTCGAGTTCGTAAAGTGAAACTGATCATGGCTGATCGCGATCTTCGAAAAGACGGTAAACGTAAGCATGAGCCTAGATTTTTGGAAAGACCCATACATAAGCTCGTTTTGATCCTGGCAGATGACTAGATTTGTTCTTAATGTGATACTGACACTATAACAGAAAGAGACTGCTTTTTACATGGGCTAGTATAATCTACGCGAAAGACATTTAGGGATTCCCCCGCAAGGAGCCAAACACAAGAACAATTATACTGTTATATTATTATCGTTTATTTTTATATCAATAGGCAATTAGCAGATTGATATGCAAAGTTATTGATAGCTTGGAAAATTGTTTCTGTGCTTTTTGAATATGTGATATTTCATTTTGGTTTGTTCAACCAAATAAGCGAAACATTGCTTATATTGCAACGTGCATTATTTGGCATGATACATATACAAATTTAATATATTATATTCTTGATGTTTCAAGAATCAAATTGGATCAAGGAAATGCACTTGAAAAGAAAAAAAGGCTTGCTATATTTTGAGATATCGTTCAAAATATTGTATTATGCATTCTTTTATTTATCATTTTATGATTTTATCGTATAGTTTTGACCTGAATGTGCTTTCGAACGTTTGAAACTTCGAACTATTAGAATTATTCACTTATCAAACTGTGATGAGAGCATGCAATCATAATACTAAAGCATGAATACTTTATTGTTTATTGATATTTTTAAAAGTGGTTTATAGTATTGTTATTTTTATGCAAGCGCTATAGATATTTCTAATTGAAGTTTATAAGTATATATATATATATAAGTAACTGTTTTGGATAATCAGTTAAAGGAGCCATGTTGCTGCGACGCAATGCGCGCATTAATTGTTACGTAATCAGTGTCATTTTAATCTTGATTGCTGCGTCATGGTTGCCATGTATATTTGCGCATAATAATAATAATAATCATAATAGTTGCGCGCGTGTTATTAATATTTGTCATGGTTTCAGTATTAACGTTAAAAGGAAAAAGGCTGTGTCAAGTATACAGAAAGAAACAGAAAGCCATATTTGGTAAGTTCGATTACTTTTATTGGATTATTAATTGCACTCTGTTATTACCAAATATTTATTATGAGAATAATGATGAATCGATGTTGTTTTAATGTGAATGATGATGATTAACTAAATTATGTAAATATGAATCTAATGTGTAAACGAGAAGATAATATGTCTGTGTATTTATGATTCTTGTATATCTGTTCTATAATTTTCAGAATGTTATCTGCAACGCTTAATCTACAAAATATTTCTACTGATCATTAATCGACAATCATCTATATTAAAGAGTTCTTTAAATCGTATGAAACTCGTCCTGTCATTCGTCGTATATTATTGGAAACTCCTCTTATATAGAGGCAGCCACAATATATGACAAAAATACTTTCAGTCATCATGAACCCATTAGTGGCCCCTAGCAAAAATCTAAAGGTGGACCATATAGGAGCATAAATGGGTTATACAGTGTATTTCAGAACAAATTTGAAGCAATCTGTTACTTTATCAATACAGTATGACACTCTTTTATGGGCAAATGGGTAGCAACAGGCAGAATTTAATAAATAGAGAAAAATTAGACAAGCATAATGCTGAAAATTGCATCAAATCAGATATAGACCTACATACCATATGTAAAATTAAATAAGAAAGTCATGATTGCTAAAAGCTTAAACTATTCAATTCCTGAAACGTCAAAGAACTGTCTCTGTGCCTGACATAACCACCCTAAATTACCAAATTACAAACAATACTTTGTCATTTGAAGGGGAGAGCATTACTTTTCTAAAAATGTCATACCTTGTAATGGGATTAACAAGACCTTCTGTCTTGCTCTCAGCCTTTTTGCGGAAGAAGAACCAGTAGACACCCACTCCTACACTCAGACCAAGAAGGAAGATATCAAGCGTGCCAATCGCCGGACCAGCCATGGTTTCAGTTGATGCAGCTTCTATCGATTCACTAGCTTCAGCCTCAGGAAACATGATACTTCATTTACACTGAATGATAACAAAAATATATTTAAATGGAAATTTATTCTGTAAATGAGTAACAATGTACAGGAGTAGTGACATGATGGAGACAAACTAATGTGAGCGTGATTATTATGTTGATAATAACAATTGAAATGACATGAGCTACACCACATGCATGTTATAGCGCACCAGGCCTACAGGCCACTACCAAGTATCATTAATGTGTTCTCCCTGATTTGGCAAAAATCAGGGCACTTATAGATTTTCATAGCAAAGCCACCCAATTGCCCATTCCCCCTAGCTAATTTTAGCTCAATATTTCCCCAAATTAGCTTCAGTCCATACAGTGAAGATGATGTAGTCGAGAAATATTTATAATCATGAATCTATGAAGAGATGGACATAGTTGATTATGAATTCACTATAAGGCCTGAAGCAGTTCGTGACTGGACACTGATATTTCACAAATTGTATGAGCAGTAGATAATAAATCACTGAAACCTTGGGAAATGGGATTATAAATAATTATTATTGTAATAATAATTATTTATAATATTATAATCAAGTTTTAAATTTTTATTTTTTGTTAAATAATAATTTTTATCTATAAATTGTTCTTCAAAACGGCAAATTGTTCTTCAAAACGGCATTTTGTAACATTGCTTATCGAAGCTATGTCATAACAAAGCGGTTCAAGGGTCAAGCCTATTGTATGTTTGGGTTTTACAGATGGATCGAGGGATCTACACGTGATTGGTCTGGTAAGCTAAGAAACCTCTAATTTTTCACATTTTTACTAACATTTTTTTTTTGCACCTTCATACGCATTAGGCGTATGAAGGTGTAGAGATAAATAAAATCAAACAAATTTACGTGATTTCTATCTTTAAAGATGGATTTCCTAGGGATATCCATCTTTGTTGACAAGTCTCGCTTATATGCCTATGTCTATGGCAAGGGTTCAAGGCTTCGTGCACCCATGGGTTCATTTCATCTCGCGTGCGAAGGAATATCATATGCACGCGACACATGCAAATATCATGGGCTTTTGCCCAAATAAAATATAATGAAACACTCAAGTTAGGATTTCACATTGTGCTATGACACTTACCGAACCATTTAGATCCTTTGGTGACTTCTCTTTGAAGTTTGCTTTAAAAAAAAAAAAATTCTTGATCTTCAGTGAAGATTTCACGGAGATGCCCTTCGGTCAGCGACAAAATCAATTTTTGGCCTAAAGAGGGCGCGATTTATATTCATATCAAAGACATGACAAGGGAAAGACTAGGCACCTAAACTATTTTACACGCAAATCGACACAAGGCATTACGTGAAGTCCGTGAAGTGTCCAATCATTTCATTGTATAGACTTTGGTAGACCGTATTATTGACGTTCGTTATAAAAGCTTGGACTGCTGGTTTCGTTCCAGGTACGTATATTTTCCAATTTTTTTTATTAGTCATTGTTTTTAAATTATTTGCAAAAAAGTGGTATCATCGCCAATAATAATCTTGAATTATGTTTTTGAAGGTATTTTATTTATTGGTGCCCATAATTAGTCAAGTAATCATAAGAATTGCGCATTCAAAGAATTTAGACACAGTTATAAAATACCGAGGAGCTGAATCAAGGTTGTGAAATTTATTAGCGCCACCAACGGGCTTCCTTGTATTTCCAAAAGAGACATGCGAAGTCACTTTCCAGGCCGAGGTAAGCGAATTTGCTCTTTTTTGTATGATTTTTATTTCCAAATTTAATTTTAAATTATGATTGTATTGTTACTTACCGGAAAGAGCCCCGGTGAGTAGCGACAAGGAGTTTCGGCAAATATTACTTCTGCAAGCGATGTTTGCCGATTTCGAAATCTAGGGTCAAACGCGGTCCGGTGTACGAGGTTAGTATAGCATACATGTACTAACCTCGTACTAGTGTGAGTGGGCTTCGTGATGAATAAGTATGTCAAAATATTAAAAAGTATCATCACAAAGTCCTCAACTTCAAGGCTAAGTATAACATTGTTCATTGAATGAGTGCTGTAGTCGAGGCATCACCTGGCATGATGATCACAGTTAACACACAAGAGCGATTCATGACATTCATGACATGTACTAGACAGCTGGCAGCCGTCTGTTTCGAGGAGTTTTTTTTATTTTTTAAATTTCTTCTCGTACACAGACGGCTCGCTATCGTGCAGCCACCATTAGGGGACTTACAATGCAAAATCCCCCCGTCAGGGCTCTTCAATTTTTGTCTTTAATGAATCAAACTTTTGAAAATTAACGCATCCAAAATGCAAATAAAAATTCCCTCTTGGCATTAATTGCCAAAAAACTGGGAAAAATCAAGTTAAAAGGAACAAAAACAGTGACTTACCTCGGCTGTCGCGCAACTTTACCTCCCTGTTTTATCCGAACTTGTATACATAAACATATGGCCACTGAGTCCCCTGTACAGATCGCGCTAAAACTTCGGTCTCTGTATTTGGTGAGTGAAGCCAACGGAGTTCAGCTGAACAACCAACATAACAGAGACCGAAGCTTTTGGTCTAGACATGTACATGACATTGGATTAAATTAAAAGGTAAGCCAACATTGGTTTGCTGAAATGGCAAACAAAAGGCATTCAGGCTGGCATTTGGATCAAAATGAAAGAGCAGCAGTTGCAGCCAGCAGTTGAAGCCAGCTCTGTCAAATGGCTCTCAAGAAAGAAAAAAAAGTACTATAACAGAGCAAAGACCAGCAATGACCAAGCTGACTTTGAGAAGTACAGTACCAGCAGGTCAAGAGACATTCCAGAATTGCCTGCAAACAAGCTTACAACAAGTACTTGACAGATATTGTCAGTCCAGACACCACAAGTAATCCAAAGCGTTTCTGGAGTTTTGTAAACAGCAAGCGCCATGATGCCTCAGGTGTAGCACCATTAAAGTCTCATGATGGTCTGACTACTGCTGACAGTCTCTATAAGGCCAACATCTTAAGCCAACAATTCTCATCGGTATTCAACCATGATAAAGATATGACCAGCCTGAGAGACAAAGGGCCTAGTACTTACCCATCAATGGATCATATAATCATCTCTCCCCCAGGGGTCCATAAGATTCTGTCTGAGCTTGATATCCATAAGGCATCTGGTCCTGACGAAATTCCTGCCAGACTTTTGAGGGGACTTGCCACCGAATTGACACCAATATTCTCCATATTCTTTCAAGCCTCCCTAGATCAAGGTATCATCCCTGCTGAATGGACGACGGCTAACATTGTCCCCATCTTCAAGAAAGGCGACCGTAGTAAACCAGAGAACTACAGGCCTATCTCTCTGACATCTGTGACCTGTAAGATTCTAGAGCAAATCGTTCTTAGTGACGTCATGACCCACCTTGAAGATCACAATGTATTGTCTGATGCTCAACACGGTTTTTGCAAGAAACGATCCTGTGTTTCTCAGCTGATTCTTGCCGTCCAAGATCTTGCTAGAAGCATTGATGACAAGGGTCAACTGGATATGATACTCCTTGACTTCTCTAAAGCATTTGACAAAGTACCGCATGGACGCCTGTTACACAAGCTTCAATTTTATGGAATCCGAGATCACACTCACCATTGGATAGCTGACTTTCTGAGTAATAGGACCCAACGCGTTGTACTGGACGGATCCATCTCCAACACCAGCCAAGTAACATCAGGCGTTCCGCAAGGCAGTGTCCTCGGGCCAATGCTCTTTCTCATCTTCATCAATGACCTGCCAGAGTATCTCTCCAACAACTCAACAGTAAGGCTCTTTGCTGATGATTGCATGGCTTATGCCAACGTCAAGACAGAGGAAGATGCCATTCGTCTCCAAGAGGACCTTGACTCCTTGCAACTATGGGAGCATGATTGGCTGATGGAATTCAATCCACAGAAGTGTCAAGTACTTCATGTCACAAATAAGCGCAAACCTATCATCAAGCCTTACTTCATCCATGGACAGACTATATCTGATAAAAATACAGCAAAGTATCTTGGAGTTGAGCTGCAGAGGAACCTCGGCTGGAATCAACATATAAATGCTGTAACCAAAAAGGCCAACTCCACACGTGCCTTCCTCCAGAGAAATATCCGGCCATGTCAAAGAAAGGTCAAGGAACTGTGCTACAAAGCTCTCCTGCAACCAATCATGGAGTATGCCAGCATAATATGGGACCCTCACATGCAAGCAAATATAAATAAGCTTGAAATGGTGCAGCGTCGCTATGCACGCTTTGTCTGTAATGATCACCGTAGAACAAGCAGTGTAGCAGCCATGCTGAACCAGCTCAAATGGCCATTTTTACGAGAGCGTAGGGCACAGGCCAAGGTGGTGATGATCTATTGTATTACCAACTCACTCATTGACATCCCACCTACCTTCCTCACTCCATCCACATCCATGCATAGAGGTCATTCTCAGATCTTTGTTCCCTTTGCCAGAACACTTGTCTACCAGAGGAGCTTCTTCCCAGATTCGATAAGACTTTGGAACTCCCTCCCCAACAGCACAGTTAATTGTACCTCTCTACACATCTTTAAACAAGACAGAGGTACAAAAGACCCAGCTCCGTTACTAACGGTGGTTGTTTTTACTTGCACGCTGTAAGTGTAAGCAATTTTTTATCGAATAATGTACATACACTTGCACGCTGCACTTCACCAGTACGACAATACACCAGACGGTGGACTGTACTGTTTCCAGAAGAAGAAGTGTCAAGACATTCTCTGTGCACCGTCCAGTCAGGCCGGCAGGCGATATGCCTAGCCTGGAGGCGTCTGGGGAGTAAAAGTCATATACTCTACGTATGGTTACTCCCCGAACGAGTGATCCCTTGTTAATGCAACCTAGTTACGTGACGCGTATAGAGGGCGGCAAAATCATGAGCGGTGCTAGATTAAAAAGTGCTAAAATGTCCCGCTTCAACTTGCGAGTTGAAGCAGTTGAGGCGAGTTGAAGTTGAAGCGGGACATTTTAGCACTTTTTAATCTAGCACCGCTCATGATTTTGCCGCCCTCTATACGCGTCACGTAACTAGGTTGCATTAACAAAGGATCAAAGATGGCGATGTCAACAAGTGTAAGTAAACTCTCTTCTACCTCTATTACTTCATGTCATTTATTCGTCATTTTGTAACCATAACTATCCATTTTTTGCCAAACGTTGCCAACCAATATTTTTACCCATGTACAGAAGTGTTAACCTCAGATTCTAAACAGAACTAGCACTAGCAGTTTGGCGCATTTTTATAGTTGCCTTTTCCCTCAGTGCGTGGCCATGGGAGCCTATAATATATGTAGCAACGCCAGGCGTTCGGGGAGTAACCATACGTAGAGTATATGACTTTTACTCCCCAACGCCTCCAGGCTAGATACGCCATCACTGTCATACAAGCCCAGATCCTCTCTCCCAATCCCACCACCAGCCTAGCCAGGCGGCTTCTAGAGAGTAAAAATCATTTACTAACGTAAGGTCACTCTCATGAAGCCAGGGCTTCCGTCATATACTTTTGTGTGTACCACCAAAAAAACTGAAACTTTCGCCCCCGAGATTTCTACTTTCTTTCTAAAAGATCTAGCCCTAAATCATGTACATGGGATAAAACTTCATTTCCGACATTTCTACGCTCTCGTTGTTATTTTTGAACAAGAATTCATCAAAAAAATGAGAGAAATATTGTGTAAAGACGGAAGAGACTTGCCCGATGTTTACGCCGCCATCTTGTTTTCTATTGTTCTTCCCCAACGTTACCCGACCAGTAGAGGCGCTGGTCCAAAATTTGGGATTGTCCCAGAAAACAAGGATATCCTCATAAACCAAGACAAATCATGTCTTGATAAATTGAGACTGTCCTTGTTTATGGGGACGTTTTTTTTTCACTTCCCCCTACGGGACAAAGACAGCAATTACGGGAATTGAGAGTGCTAAAAATAGATTCAGTGACCTCAATTACCCCCAGTTCACCGTCTATTTTTCATGACTTACTGTCTTCCAATTATCTTGTTATGAAACCCGATATGTTTACATTGACTAGCACACTTGATTGGTGTCGGCACTTGACAGGTGAATGAACTTTCCTAGATTTCTTGTGTGAAGAAATCCTTATAAACTGAGACAGTCCCTGTAAACTGGGACGATCCCAATTTTCTGACCAGCGCCTCTACTGCCGACGCACGCGTCTGTAACGTTGGCGAAGAACAATAGGAAACAAGATGGCGGCGTAAACATCGGGCAAGTCTCTTCCGTCTTTACACAATATTTCTCTCATTTTTTTGATGAATTCTTGTTAAAAAATAACAACGAGAGCGTAGAAATGTCGGAAATGAAGTTTTATCCCATGGCCATGTACATGATTTAGGGCTAGATCTTTTAGAAAGAAAGTAGAAATCTCGGGGGCGAAAGTTTCAGGTTTTTTGGTGGTACACACAAAAGTATATAACGGAAGCCCTGGCTTCATGAGAGTGACCTTACGTTAGTAAAAGATTTTTACTCTCTAGAAGCCGCCTGGCTACACCAGCCGGCACCAGCCCTTGCCCTCCACTCTCCCACTCCAATCCCAGCGCTAGCGCGCTCGTCATTCTCTTCTCGATCTTTCTCACAATTAATCTCTCTCGTACCCCGATATCCGACTCAAAACTGTCCACACTTCATGGATCACACTACTACAGTACTAATACTAAATTACTACTAAATCTTAGTTCTTACTTTCAACTCACCCTTTTAATCAACTCCAGAATTTCCTAAAATAATATCAGAGAATTTGCTCACGATCCGACACAGCTCTTTGCACTGCATGTTATGCAATAACCTTTGACCTTCAGCTGGCTGGTGACGTAAGCGCGCCCTAGTCAAGCCGACCGCACGTACGATGGGTCTGCGACCCGATTTTGGAATAAAACGAAGTAGAATTTGATGCTATAATATTGAAACATGGAATATCTTACCAGTGGCGGAACTACGGGGGGCATGGGGGGCACGTGCCCCCCCCCCCCCATCGGCTGGCCCCCCCCCCAAAAAAAAAAAAACGGGGAAAAGGAGAAAAAAGAGGGAGAAAGGGAGAGAGAGGTATTATATTATAGTAGGATGGGGGGGTCGGGTGTCCGGACACTTTATATTTTTGAAGCCATCTTTTTTGTCTTTGGATTACACTATAAATATGAATTTAGTACTTGTAATCATCTTCTATTTTGTTCTTTATAATATTTCCTAACATTTTGTACTAAAAATTTATGAAACTTCGCTTGTAAATTTTTCCAAATGACTTTCTAAAATTGATCGTCCGGACACACAACCTGTCCGGACACACAACAACTGGGTATATATAGGAAAGAAGAAATTATTGTTCATTATAATGTGATATTATATTATAGTTATATGAATTATCTCATAAAAATTCGTAACTTTATAAAACATAATTTGCTCAGGGACTATGGCTTCATTGTTCCTGGTGCTCGCATTATATGTTTAAGAAGCATATGTCACTACATACACTGGCATAAATCCCGGGGGGATGGGGGGATATATCCCCCCCCCCCCCACTTTTTACAAAAGAAATGAAAAAAACAAATTTTCAGCTCGCGCTTCGCGCTCGCATCATTTGGTTAATGAAATATGTATGGTCCTATAGTTAATTCCTACAAAGAAACCTTAGAATGCCCCACTTCAGGTCTGAATTATCTAAATTTTCAGCTCGCGCGGAGTCACTAGCGCACTCACTCAGTGATTCAAAATTTTTGCTGGTGCCCCCCCCCCCAAATGCCGTGACCGTGACCCACGGTACGCCACTGTGGACATATCAATGACAATTCCTTGCATATCTAAAACCATGATTGCAAAAAAAATGCCAAAATATTTCAGTCACCCCCCCCCCCCCCCACCCATCAACACGGAATACGCCAGTGTCGGACTACATAAAACAGTAATAATTCGAAGTGAGAGGAAATATATTTGGTGTATATTGACTTGAAAACGGGAGGTTTTAGTACAATGTAGGCTAAAACCTCTCGTTTTCAAGTCAATATACACCAAATATATTTCCTCTCACATCGAATTATTATTGCTTTATGTAGTGACGTACATCATGACTACTTAAAGTGATTGCCCCATTTTAAGGTCCTGCCCGAGCTTACATTCGCATTAGTGGATTGGTGAGATGTGTCTGCTCTACATGAATTCCTAAAATCAGTCCCGAGTAAAATGTCCCCTTTTCTGATCTGAATATCAAAAAATTTTAGCTTGCGCTTCGCGTTCGCATCATTTGGTTGATAAAATACGCATGGTCTACGTGAATTCCTCCAAACAAGCCTTAGCCCTCTTCAGGTCCGAATTTCCTAAATTTTCAGCTCGCGCTTCGCGCTCGCAATATTTGATTAGTGAAAATCATGATTACAATGACTACAAAAAGTGCTTCATGTGTTTAGATGTAATTCTAACAAAATCAGCATGCGATTGGCACTCGCATTAGATGACATCTATGGTGAGATATGTGCACTCTTACTGGATTCCTTTAAAAAAATAGGTGAGATATGTGTATTCTTACTGGATTCCTTTTAAAAAATAGTCCTTAAAATATCCCTGTTTGGGGTCAATGTATACAGAAAATTTCAGCTCGCGCTTCGCGCTCACATAATTTGGTTAGTTAAAATACGTATGATCTTCGTGAATTCCTACAAACAAGCCTTAAAATGTCCCTCTTCAGGTCTCTTCAGTTCCTAAATTTTCAGCTCGCGCTTCGCGCTCGCAATATTTGATTAGTAAGATGCGTATGTTAATCATGATTACATGACAAGTGCTTCATGAGTTTAGATGTTTATAATTCTAATAAAATCAGTAAGCGCTTGGCACTCGCATTAGATGGCTATGGTGAGATATGTATACTCTTAATGGATTCCTAAAATATAGACCTTATAATGTCCCTCACTGTTTGGGGTCAATATATACACAAATTTCAGCTCACGTGCACGCTTCGCGCTCGCATTGTTTAGCGAGACAGGTACTACGTATCATGATTGCATGATTGCTGATAATGTCCCTTTTTAGGTCTGAACGTAAAAATCGGTGAGATATATTTCCTTTTAATGGCACTGTCCTTAAAATGTCTCTATTAGGTCAGGATACCTGGCAACTGAGCGCGCTTCGCGCGCTAACTAAGTGACTCAAAATTTTTGCTTGTGCCCCCCAATGCCGTGACCCACGGTACGCCACTGTATCTTACTGTGTTATGTTCTAAATCATTGCACGAATACCTATGATCAAATCTGTGACTATGCTATCATCCTTCTTAAAATGAAAGCTAATTTAATATCTATAGTCGCAATTACGCGTCATAGCGGTCGTACGATTGGCTACGATTTCAAGCTTATTTGGCATTTAATCCAACATGAAGGCTTGCAATCTTTCAAAATAGTTATATTAGTATTCTTTCAATAATTTTAACCTCAAATAAAATGATATTTTCCATTCACATTTTCAGAAAATTAGCAAAATGCGATTTGTTCCAAAATCGGATCGCGAACAGTTGTAAGGTTCGAGAACGTTAATAAAAAAATACACTTTAGTTTGATGATGTAATAAATGTAGGCCTATATACATGTACGTCTCTACGGGTTGGGGGAGTCTGCAGGCACAGATCCTCAACAACAAGAATGAACGTACCCAGCGCCGGTTTCACAAAAGCTCTTCTTTTTTTCTTTGTTACATATTTATTTACTTAGAATCCTACAAAATTAAGAGCCTCCAGTAGTTTGGGGGTCAAAGATTATCAGAAAATTCAAAAGCCAAAATACCGACATTTTTGATAATTTTTCACTTTCCACATGCAATTTATTAATCATAATTCATCATCAAATTAGAAATCATATTCTTCTTAGTTTGACAACATAATACGCCTATAAGTCATGTACAAGTTCATCACAATTTTACAAAATATGATTGAAGTAAAGGACATATCAAACCTATCAAGTTTTCAGTAAATCATTATATTTCTCATCCAAATTATATTGATTTATCTGTTGCCTTATCATTTCAAATGTAGGTGAATTATTATTCAACTTATACCAATTTCAAGTCCACCCCAAAAAAATATTGCCTTGAATCAATAAAGAAAAATCAGAAGAGCAAATTCATCCCACGAAAAGTTTATTTGAGTAAAATGAGAAAAATAAAACAAGCATTATTATATAACACTAAAAATTTCATTAAAATCGGATGTAAAATAAGAAATTTATTACGTTTTAAAGTTTCGCTTATTATCATAAAATAGTTATTTAGTCACATGCAAATAACAGAGTCGATGATTATGCCCCTCAACTATTTCTTTTTTCTTTTTTTTTTATTGTGTGAATTAAACAATATTTCATTTTTACAGATTTGACAATAAGGACCAACTTCACTGAACCATACGGAACGTTAAACAAAGGTGGGACTCAAATAAAATTTTGTTTCACAGGACAATGAGCAGAAAATTTGAATATTTCATATTTAATATAAGAAAATAAAAAAAGAAATAGTGTAAGTGAGTGATGTCATCAGTACCCTCATTATACCGACCGGGATGTGCATATTTTGTGAAATCAAGCGAAATTTAAGAATATCATAACTTTCTTATTTTACATCCGATTTTGATGAAATTTTCAGTGTTATATATGGTTGTTTTATTTTTCTCCTTTACTCAAATCAACTTTTCGTTGGGATGAACTTGCTCTTTAATACTGTTGCACAATAACGAATTCCCATGCATTGTCTTCAAATCCAAACAAAATACTTCTCGGCTTCGAAAAATAAATTCTTATCTAGATATGACTGAAAATCTATGATAATTTTCAATCAAAATTCTTAACTTATGGTGTACAGATGGGGGGAGGGACCTTGGGGATGCTTCCCCCTAAAACAAACAAGAGAAAAAAGATAAATAAGGGAAAGAAAAGAAATATAGGAAAGAGAAAAGGGTGAAATTTGATATAATTTCCTGAATATTATATTGAATTATACCAGAAAATTTGTTTTTTGTTATAAAAATGTCGAAACATTTGCTCGATACGTCACATCTTGCCCCCTCAACATTTTTGTCTCATTACGCCACTGTATTGCTGTATGTATTTCAGATTGGGAGAGAAGGTGTATACATGTACAACATCCTCTATTTCTTTTTCACTGAAGCACTTGTCAAAATTTGTTATTTTAATTCCCAACAACTATTCTTATAAAATAAAGTTCCGTGATATTTTGTACTGGAAAAATTTCAATAAATCTATAGATCCTATATTCTTAACCCAGCATTTTTTCCATTTTCATCAAGTTTCAATTCAGAAGTCTTCCCCGTTAGTTTGGTAAAGTCAACTCCTCAGGAAAGTTCTTTTTTTTTATTTTTTTTATTTTTTCATATTCATATTCGTTTCGATCATGCATGAGTTTCTTAACATGTGCAGTCATTAAGGGCTCTTTAAATCCAGATTTGTATAAGGCGATGTAGGTAAGGATATTATATTTACACTTTATGATCTAACATATAACGTTCAACTTGGGGTCATTTTTTATCATATTCTTCCAATGATAACATATCAGAACTATCAAAATTATGACGTCATGACTAGCACAAGTTTAGTTAATTCATGTAATAACAAAAAGTGATTATATGAGGAAATTGAAACACATAGATCCATGGAGTTCATGGTCATTTTATAATTATAGATTTGGAGGTGACTGATCCATAATATGACTCAGTTGTTCGGGGGTATTCTGCCATTGCCCCCCCCCCCCCCTCCTCCTCGTGATGAAAAACAAAACCCCACGAAAACCCGGATGATTATAGGATTCATAAGGAAAGTAAAGTAGCCCCTACAATACACTATAGGTTGATTGAATAAAAATACAAAAAACAATTGAAAATTCTATTAAAAAAATCGCATGTGAAGTGAAAACTTCAAACATATTGATATAAAAGTTTTACTTAATTTCACGAAACAGTTATGCACATCCTGGTCCGAAGATAAATGAACTAATGGCGCCACCAACCACTCGCTATTTCTTTATATCAAATATGAAATATTTCCTCGTTATTATCAGCGAAAAAAAGTTTGATTCCTTCCTGCATGAGCATGTGAAATTTTCACTGTCATTATCATGCTATCTCCAGGATTTTTTAATGAAGAGCTTCACAATCGTTATAAAATTGAAATATAATTCAAGCAGTAAAATACAACAAAAAAGAGGGACATCATCGAATTTCTCATTTGCATTATAATATTATCACCATGTTGAGGGCATTATGTTCTTTTAAAAAAGTAAAAAATGGTTGATATCTACTTATTAAGTGACGTCATCTTTTAGTTATCTTTTTACAAGGCTGCCATCATTTTCAAGCTTAATCGCTCACGATGACGGTTCTGCATTTGTCTAAATTATGATTTTTTTTTCAAGTGAATAATGCATCTTGTTAATATTCATTTGTCATTGCTTACATTACGACTATTGCATTGTTGTTTCGTTATTACCATTGTATATGTTATTTTGCATATTCATCATGAATGCAGAAATAAGATGAATGAATAAATGAATGAATGAATGAATGAAACAATCAATCAATCAATCAATCAATCATTCAATCAATCAATCAATCAATCAATCAGTCAGTCAATATTGTCCCTTCTCAAATTACCCATGCCCCGCTCCTGCTTCCAACAATTACGCCAAAAACTACTGCAACAAAATTGAATTAATGCATGGAAATTGTATGTTCTGCTCCTCCTTCCCTTTCCCAATCTATTCACATGTCTTTACACAACAACTATGTTTGCAGTCCGGATATTTCGGGCATTTATCGGATCTAATTCAAATATTATACGTAGTAGGCTATGTGAGCTACATATGATCACCAAACCACCAAGCTTATCCCTGCTCAGGGGCGGAAACAGGATGGACTTGTGATAGGCGGTGCAAAATAATGCTGGCAAAGGTGACAAAAATCATTCTTTTTTTCTCAAGGATAAATGAGGCGTAGAGAGTTACATATCTCTTTATGATGTCTTCTTCATTTTTCTTCTTCATCCCAGTTTCATTTTCTCCTCATTTTAAAAAGAAAAGGGGCTGCTCTATGCCATATGGCGACGCCCCAATCATGGTGCCATCATTGTGTCAACAAGAAGACGCTTATTGAACTGTTCAAGGAACCACATGGACATGCATGAGTATATCCCCTTTGAGTGGTGTAATCAAAGACGTTTAAATAATTATCAGACTGAAAGCTTTTGGACAAGGTTTAGAATGTTGAATTTAACGAAAATATCAAGGCCTATGAAATATCAAAGGGCAAGACCACCCAACAAAAAGTTGAATTGAATAAAAAGAGAAAAATCTGGCAAGCATAACACTGAAAATATCATAAAAATCGGATGTAAAATAGGAAAGTTATGACATTTTTAAGTTTCCCTTGAATTTCAAAAACAGTTATATGCACATCCTGGTAGGTATGCAAATGAGACTGATGACGTCATCCACTCACTATTTCTTTTGTATTTTATTAAAAGAAATCTGAAATATTCTAATTTCTACTCAAGAAATTTCTTGTCAAGTGAACCCAACGATTATTCCTCCCTAAACATGTGGAATTAGCATTGTTTGATTGTAGTTCAGTCAATCAAGTTCGTCCTTATTGTCGAATCTGTAAAAAAAAAATCGAATATTGTGTAACTAAAAAAAAAAGAGTGAGTGAGGGACATCATGGACTGTCTCAATTGCATTTCACTATGTTGTTTATATCACTGTTTTGTAAAAAAAAATAAGCGAAACTTTGATGAAATTTTCAGTGTTATGCTTGTTTGATTTTTCTCTATTTTATTCAAATCAACATTTTTCTGGGGTGGACTTGACCTTTAAATTTAAAGATTAGGAAATTGTCGGAAGGGAAAAAAGGGATTTTTTTTACATTTTCATGTAAACGTAACTAAGTATGTTTCTCAAAATTAATGTCAACATGGTCGAATTGTGGTGCTACTGCAGATAATCATCAGAAGCGTTTAAGTATTAAGCAACGAGAACACAAATTTCATCATTCGACACACGAATCGAAGTCATCATAAAAGAATTTCTAATGAAGGAAATTTACTGTGTGATGCATGATGCAACATTTTGAATACATTGCTATAAACATAATAATGTGAAAATAGTCACTTTGTGAAACTCAATACAAACGTAAAACACAATTCAACGACCATCTATGGATTCCTATCGCATTGGTATCAAAGCCTACTACAATAATGTGATCATTGTGATGTCTAAATATGTAATATCAACAAACTCAATAAGATGCAGGAACATAAAAACATTAACGGAAATCAAATAAATTAACATTTTAGAAAATCACTATCGAGTTCTAGAATTATGAAACAGACTTCACCGTGACATAACCTATTACATCATGGGCACATCAATATGAATTCCTGTATACGAAACTTTAAAAAAATGATACCAAATATCAATCAAAAGTAAACTCACGCATGATCTTGAAATATCCAACGTGTATCGGGTCAACAGAAGTTCAATGTGAACAAGTAAAGAAGAGAAATAGTTCGGAATATTTGTGAAGATGCCTAATAGAATGACTTGGCAATCGATGAAAATGTGAATCTATATTTTGATCTGTGGCTCACCGCTCTGAGAAGATGGGGATAATAAAGGTTGGATAACCACTGATGGCTATACGGGCGGATCCAGGATTGACGAGTGGGGAGGGGATTACAAGGGGGGGGGTAGTGATGTACAAGCAATATTCACCAAGGAAAGGAGAGCGTCGAAAGACAAGCAAATTTTTAAAAATAAAAAAGGGAAATGTGAACAACATATAGAAAAACTTACCCCTCCTACAAAAAAGTGAAAATCAAACTAGAGGCAAGATTTTTTTTTCTTTTTGATTTTAAAGAATACTTCAAATTTGAGGGAATTAAAAGAGAATGGTATAGCAAAATGTATAGTAGGGTCCTATATATTATATGCAAGAATATAAATATGATAAAGGGCTGTTTTTAAGGGTCAATCTGTACCCGGCCGCTTTATTCAAAAGAAGTAAAATTTACTGGCTGAAAATGTAAGAGTCTCTGCTGAGAGAGGGGGGGGGGGTAGATCATCGGAGAGCTGGTGGGACCGAAATATATAGAGAATCAGAAATGCAGCAGGCATTATGATTAAAAAAAAACTTGCGTAAGATGGGGATGGGATTTGAAAGCTCTCTCGCCCCCATGTTCCACGAAAATGCCTTCAATAGCATCTGCAAATTTGATTAAAAAGAAGAGGTGAATAAAAATATCACAAAGTTTGATCTACACTCCCAAAGATCACTTTATCATTTGTGATATTTAACCATACAGGGTGACGTGTGCTTTTGATTGATTCCAAATAGATTTTATGAAATTATTGATAAAAATGCCCACTATTAAAAAATGTCGTTGACATATCGAATGAATTCGACCCAGTTTAATTTTCTCACTTGAATTGCAAAATATAATTATGGTGCATCGCTATTGTACAAACAGCTTCTGTATTCCTCAATTTATTCTTTCCATTGATAGCAAAATCTACCTGACTGAGCATTGTAAGGGAAGGTCCAAAGTTCGTTTGACTATATGACGTCATAATGCAGGTTGATAGAGTTTATGAAATCATTCAGAAATGCTTTATTTTTTAAAACAATTGTCAGACTCCAAGCTCGATAATATATAGTGTTTGAAGTCGTGGCAATTGAGAAGCACGGACATGGCCTCAAAAACTGCGAAAATAGGCAAAGTGTAATCATGAGTCACCACAGCCGACTATCTGTATAAATTTTGTTGCATAATTTTTTTTTTTTGTTGTTGGTTAAATCTCATTCTTACCTGAGATTTACAGAACAAAATCTTTGCATTATGGATCGATTTTTTTTTTTCATTTTCTGTAAAAACGCCGTTTAAAATTTAAAAGGTCATCAATAACGTATAGGCCTATTATTATAGGCAAATATAAAAAAAAACATTTTATTAACAATTTCGTCAAAATATTTGACAAGAGCACATCAAGCGTAAAATGAACACAATTTCAGAAAACTAAACCGATCGTATAAAGGGCAATACAACGCAGTCATTATTGTTAGTGTAATTTATGAATTGTGTAGCTTAACATCACAAGCTCCACGTGTATAGTAATGCTCTCATTATGATGCAATATGGTAGGTTAATCTGAAACGTCAATATTCGTGTTATACGAAATACTCGTCGGATATTTACATTTGTCCTTTGAAGCGGGGGTGCTAGGGTGCTATGCTGAAGCATGCACCCCCAACTGGGTGCTGCGTGTGTTATTTTCCATAGGTAGCACCCCCTGGCAATCTGGTAGGTATGATAAATGACTGACAGAAATGAAACGAAAATGAACGACGTTTTGTAGGAACCCCCCCCCCCCCCCCCCTCTTCAGAATTTTCCTACACAGTGCTTGAAATAGTGCTTAAATCCAACCTTTTTCAGAGCGGAATACCACATTATTTTCAGCTCGCACTTCTCGCTCACATGAATAGAATGTCCAATTTTTAGGTCTGAAATCTCCATTTTGTTTCCGCTCGCGCTTCGCGCTCGCATCATTATCATAGTTATATACCTTTCCTGTTCATGATTAGAAAAGCGCTTTAAAAATGTCATGGGTCTAAAATCTCAATTTTGTTTCCGCTTTCGCTTCACGATCTGTAAAAACTGTGGTGTTAAAACTGATACTATATGAGGGCACTTGGAAACATGAGGCGCGATAGCTCAGTCGGTAGAGCGGGGGTTTCGGATTCCGGTGACCCGGGTTCGATTCCCAAGTGGTGCGCTAGTGCCCTTTGGTAAGGCATTTATCCTCATTACCAGGTCCCTCGGAGAGGACCTTAAGCCGTTGGTCCACTGGTTGCTTGCTCACAGGCATTCGTGCTTTCTTAGCAGTCAGGTAAAACAACCTCGGTATAAAAATGCACCTGAAACGGGTCTTCTTCCGATGAAAGTGGCACAGTACACGTTCGTGAAGGGGCATTTTTTTGCGTGAAAAGGGCAATTTTCAGTGCTTCAAAAAGTGGTGGGGGGGGGGGGGGCACTGGGCCCCCGGCCCCCCAGGATTGCCGCCCCTGATACGAGCAAAATGTCCCCTCCTCCCTCTTCTGGTAAATATACTGCATTATTTTTGTTTGTGGTCACCATTTTGATGTCTTGTGTCATTATTTTCGAAATTATGGTCCGTCACAACTGTTACATGAAATGATCTCTATACATCCATTACAAAACTTTTCGAAATCATGCAGTGCCGATCCAGGAAATTGTAGCCCAAATATGGTTGTATTTTTTTTTGGGGGGGGGGGGCTGGGGGAGCAATGAGGTTCTAGTTACCTAAATCGTTGCCCCCCTAAAAAATGAAAACTGTTTGTCACGAATCCATGGGCTACGAATCCATAGTCATTACAACTGCAGCGGATCGCACAGGGGGCGGGTCCTCGCTCCCCCCGTGGATCCCCCTAAAAAATCAAGTTTTTATAGATATTTTGTCAAGGGCATGAACAAGTTAAAGGGGAATGCAACCTTTGAAATAAGTAGGCGTGTGTTGAAACAGAAAAATCAAAGAATAAGAACATAGAAAGTTTGAGAAAAATTGGACAAATAATGAGAAGGTTATGAGCATTTGAATATTGCAATCACTAATGCTATGGATATCCTCAAATTGGCAATGCGACAAGGATATGTGATGTCACATGATTGTGAACAAATTTCCATTTAATGGACTATAAAATACCCTCAAAGTGTCTCTTTCTGCTTTTTCTTGTGGTGATACAAACTCTTTATCCATGATGTATGCTTAAAAAATCTGTATTACATGCCCTCCTATAGAAAGAATACATGATCTACTGATAGATGTGATAAAAGAGGCAGTTTAAGTAAAATATATACTAAAGTAATGGGGACAGTTGTTCACAAGTGACATCACACATCTTTGTCGCATTGACAATTTGAGGATATCCATAGCATTAGTGATCGCAACATTCAAATGCTCATAACTTTCTCATTATTTGTCCGATTTTTCTCAAACTTTCGTTATCTGTTTCTTTGATTTTTCTGTTTTCACACAAGCTATCTTGTTCCAAAGGTTTCATTCTCCTGACTCCACAACTCGCAGGCGTACGACGTTAGCTGGCGCTATCTACAAACAATATTCAGAGCCATTAAGAAAGAATTAGCCGGTAGGCGTACAATTATTTATTAATGTATATCCAAACATTTCTTTTGTGAAAAAAAAAATATATGACCAGTGGCGGATATATATAAAAATATATAAAATATTAAATTTCTTTGTCTTATACCTTTGTTACATTATGAATCATAATATTTATGATGTATTGAATTCTGAATAGCGATATACATTTTTTTTAATTATACATTAACAAGATTATCCTAATTCATGTTTATTGGAGTAATTTTCAATCATATATGTCTTTTTTTATTCGTTATTTATTTGATATATCATGCAAATTATAATAATTCATTGATTCAAAACATTTATCTTGTAAACAACCCTGCCCACCCCCTAAGAAAAAAAAAACACATGACAATGTATAATTCATGAAAATATTAATTTTCTATGATACCTCTGTTATGATAATTGATTTCTGAATAAAAGGGGAAAAAGCTATACGGGCAGAGTATATTTGTAAAATTAACCATTTCTATATTTTGGTTGAAACGTTCGTCTGATATTTTAATATTGTTCGTACATTTCTATCCTCGATATCTATTCCATGCCGATGCATTATTATTCAAGACAACTGGATGATAAGACCAGTGGTCGCTGCAAATTAAGAATTATTAACGATGAGGGGTCTGTACGATTAATCACATAATAAATCGTAGATATCAGCCCAGTGTTCATTCACTAATTTTGTGTTACAGGACCTTGACTGTGGCAAAAAGAAGATGCTGAAACTCTGCTTATCTAATAAAAGAGAGCCAATGGAGTAAATTAGAAAGTCAAAAGGGGCCTAAGCTTTCGATCCTTGCAGAATCTTCGTCGGAGGCAAAATGACCTTGACTGTGTAGAAGTGTTTTCATTTTATTTTATATTTTATTTGCATGGTCAGCCCGGTCCAACACTTTCAAAACATTTCCCCGCCCAACTGATCTAATATTAATATTCAGATCAGTGCCTGCCCGCCCCTATAGCCCCTCGAGATATATATATTTATATATTGTATATAGTGTAATTATTTTATGATTTTCATTTTTTCAAGGAAGTAAAAGAAAGAAAGAAAGAAAGGAAGGAGGGAAGGAAGAAAGAAAGAAAGAAAGAAAGAAAGAAAGAAAAAAAAAGAAAGAAAGAAAGGAAGGAAGGAAGAAAGAAAGAAAGAAACAACAACTAAAAAATCGTAACCCTGAGATGTTCCTTTCGGTTAGAATGCGATAATTTTCTTTTAAAATGAATTAAGTGTTTTATTGATATCATGATCAGCACAACAACAAGCCATAATAATAATGATAAAATACTACTTCTACTACTACTACTACTACTACTACTACTACTACTACTACTACTACTACTACTACTACTACTACTACTACTACTACTACTACTACTACTACTACTACTACTACTACTACTACTACTACTACTACTACTACTACTACTATAGTACTACTACTACTACTACTACTACTACTACTACTACTACTCCTAAAAACTGTGGAGGATAGTTGTAAAACTTGGCATTTATAAAATTTACAATAATGGACATTTATAGGCCTAAATGATTCAAAATGGTTTATTACTCAAGTTTCCATTTTCTTAAAATGGATATGGAGTTTTTCTTTCTTTTTAGCCAGATAATACTCAGGGCCACTTTGTAAATCAATTATATAACTGAAAGGGCTACCCTGTGTAAATAAAACAGAAATAAATAAATAAATAAATAAAATACTCAATTTCCCTTTTTTCCCCTTAAAAGCATTTAAGCCTTTTTAAGGTTGGCTTTATGTTTGAAATTTACAGCGGTAGATGAAATACTTGAGAGATGAAATTTAAAAAGTCAGAAATTTGTTAGATGGAACTCCAAATTTGTCTTTTTTGGCTTCTTTCAAGAGAATGCGAGAATTATATGGGCGTGGCATTTTTTTTCTGTAATTTTTCGTTATATACGGTGGTGGCGCTTTAACAGCAAGCATTCAAGATGGCGGCAGGTAAGTCAACGACTCTCAAATTCGTATTGATAATTATGCCCATTGTTCATTTCACGCTACATTTTTTCGACATATTTATGCCTAGATCTATTACATATATTGGCCCATATATTAACCATCCATTTATTTCTGTGCATTTTGCTTTTCATTTCAGACAGAGCAGCGGTAAGTTGGCGGTGTATTTCTTGTGTCCGGGTTGGGTTTCAGAGCGAGGGGAGAGTAGCGGTTTGTTCCTGTCAAAATGCCCAGCAGTAGCGGATTGGGAGCTGAGCTGTGATATGCCATGGTAGAATGGATCAGACCACCACCACACATACATACATACACACCAACGCGTGTATTTGATTTGTTGGGCGAGCGGTCTACTGCAGTGTTATTTGGATTTAATCACAAAAAGAAGTAGAAACTAGAATATGAGCACCTTGGTCGTTGGTCCTTGTTAAAGCCAAGGGGGAAGTTCAACCTGAAATTTTTTTGTTGTAAAAATAGGAAAAATAATTAGGGCCTAATAAAAAATGTTAATAATTGATGATGACTAAACTTCGGCATGGAACTATTAAAGACAGGAATAACCCTTGTTTCTGGGGATTTATTCAACAATTTCTGACATTTTACTATCATCCCCATTCACCGACGGTAATCGGTACTTTTAGTGTGTTAGTGCGAGCCTGCATGGGTAATCATTTCTACAGTTTATCCTAGATTTTTATTTTTTTTTAATTGTATTTGTAAATCAAATGACATCTTGAACGAATGCCCACTATTTTTCTTAGACTCTAATCTTTCTTTTATAGGAATGCAATAAAATATTGAAAATATACGTTACCGATGATTTATTCCTTATTTTTTTAATTCTTCTGCCGGAGATGAAAAAATGGCAGCAGTGTGTTGCTGCCCTCTACGTTCAATGAGTTGTGCTTTTATCAAGGCTTTCCGATTAGAATTGTCCATATCCTGGTGAATCAATGCGAGCAACAAGTTCCGAACGCACGCACGTAGATTACAAGCGCAAAGCAGCGGCACAAATTGCGATACATAGCGACTGGTAAATACGTCTGTAAGGATGATGACGTCATCCAAGATGGCAACTTATGTTGACCAACGAAAGGATCGAAGATGACGATGTTTCGATCATCATTTGAAAGGAATTAGCAGTAACTGCGGTCTAAGGTACGATATTTCTGAATTTTATACATTTTTTCGTAAATATGGATGTAATTTCTTTTTCATAATGTGACATTTTATGTACAAAAAAACGATCGGAAAATCGGGTTTCCGCCGAATGTTAGATCTAACGTTACTGCTAATACGTTGTCTGTACGTACGGGCCTCCAAGCTCTTCAGTCTGTATTGGTGAGTGAGCCAACGCAGTTCAGCGGAACAACCAAAATACAGAGACTGAAGCTTTTGGTCTAGGAACTAAGTTAAGCCTAACTTAGGTTTGACTTTGATTTGAGTCAAGTTAGTTCGAGGAAAATCCATCAGATACAGAGATTAAGAAAGTTTTTAAGTTTTTTTTTATTTGTAATGTCATATACAAGCAGCTTTCCCATTGGCTATGAAAAAAAAAAAATCAAATTTTTAATGGTTCGTCATGAAAATTTTAAAAATTCTTTCAGGATTGGGTGTAAAAATGATTTGTCGATGTACTGAAGGTAGATCTACTATTTTAGTGTAGATCTTGAATAAAAATTTTCATCAATTTTCTGAGAAAATTACATTTCATTGATTTTTTACCATTGCGCAGATATGCGTAGACTCAGACAAGGGGCACTGTGCAGACTTGGGGCAACTTACCATAGATGTAATTTCTAGAAAGTGAATGAGTGTGCAGACATGGGGCACCATTTTTTTCTTCAATCTGAAAATGACTGTCCGGGGTTTGGGAGCCATTTCCAAGAATATATGTATCTTTCAAATTTTTATGAGACTTGAACATTAAAAACTATGGAATTCAAACGGATACATGTTAAATCTTAACTTAAATTTTTAGGTGTGCAGACATATGAGGCGCCGAATGTACCAATATTATATAGAACAATTATTTGTTATATAATCATTATTTATTAAATAATAACTATTATTTATATATAATTTACATTTTATTTGTAAATAACTACTATTATATAAAATATCATTTCTAATTATTTATATATAATTCCAAGTAATACTTCATTATTTGTAAATAATAATAGTTCGACATTCCATTATTTATAAATAATGATTATTTGTTTTTCATTATTTATAAATAATGATTATTTGTTTTTCATTATTTATAAATAATGATTATTTGTTTTTCATTATTTACAAATAATGATTATTTGTTTTTCGTTATTTATAAATAATGATTATTTGTTTTTCATTATTTATAAATAATGATTATTTGTTTTTCATTATTTATAAATAATGATTATTTGTTTTTCATTATTTATAAATAATGATTATTTGTTTTTCATTATTTATAAATAATGATTATTTGTTTTTCATTATTTATAAATAATGATTATTTGTTTTTCATTATTTATAAATAATGATTATTTGTTTTTCATTATTTACAAATAATGATTATTTGTTTTTCATTATTTACAAATAATGATTATTTGTTTTTCATTATTTATAAATAATGATTATTTGTTTTTCATTATTTATAAATAATTTGTTGAGTTTTCCATTATTTATAAATAATGATTATTTGTTAAATAATGAAAACGTCTACTTCATTATTTATAAATAATTTTTTCGAGTGCACCATTATTCTCATTATTTATAAATAATCATTATTTAATGTTCGAGTTTTCCATTATTTATAAATAAAGATTATTTGTTAAATAATGAAATATCTACTTCATTATTTATAAATAATAATTTTGTTTCAATATCCCATTATTTATAAATAATCATTATTTATAAACAATTTTTACAGTTTGCCATTATATACAAATAATCATTATTTATATACAAATAACCATTATTTATTAAATAATGCCATTATTTATTAAATAATGCCATTATTTATTAAATAATGGAAAACTCGCTATAACATGCAAATGTGGGACCGCCCATGATATGAATATTCATGATGCGATTTCCTTTTTCGTGATTTTTCTTCACAAATTTTTGTCCATTTCCTCTTCATAATGACATTTCTTGAAGCAATTTTCTAGGGATATGGTCTGATTGTAATATTCTTCATTTTCTATATAACTTCGTCTTCGTAGAAATATCAAAAAGTGTAATATTATACGATTTTTCCTACAGTTCACAATCCCCATAGGCGCGCGTGTATCGTAGGGACAACCGGTGAATCGACGGAGTGCTCTTCATCGAAATACTACGTTGGTTGGTCCCCGGAAGTGGCGGGCGGAATTTAGCCCGAATCCTCGATGGAAGTCGATCAAGTGCATATGAGCTGAGAGAGTGAAATATCAGTGTACTTGTACAGGCCCTTCTACTTTTTATAAATATTTCTTGTTGCTTTTTTTGTTAAGTTAATTTTTCCTGGTGTAGAGATAAGTTTCAGTTCTAATAATGCACTTCAAATACATTTTGGAGTGTCTGTTTGAGGCGTTTGGGGCGATTTCACCCTGGCCCCAAAATGCTCGCAACGACAATACGGGGGCATGATGACCCCTAAATTTTTAAAAACTTATTTTTCTATTGAAAATTATCACAAAATTCACCAAAAGTGTGCACGAAAGCCTTCGTATTTCACTTTTAAAACTCCAAAAAGTGCCCAAATGACAAGCTTGGTCGCTTCGCTGTGTCGCTTTCAACTTGAGAACGTTTACGCGTCTGCTTCCCCCCCCCCCCTCCTCCGAAAGAAATTCTGTATACGGCCATGCTCTAAAGAGCCTGGCACATTGATTTATGTATACTTTCATTTTCATTATCAACATGGCCTTACGCATAATTTTTTCCAGGGGGGCCGGGGCCGGAGCATGACGCGCGTAAACTTTCTCAAAAAAATCTTGAAAGCGAGACAGCGACGCGAACAAACTCAAATGACAAGCTTGGTCGCTTCGCTTTTTCAAGATTTTTATGAGAAAGTTTACGCGCGTCCTGCTCCCCCCACCCCCCCCCCCCCCCCGGTAAAAATTCTGTGTAAGGCCATGATGATAATGTGATAAAAATAATGAAAATGAAAAGTACATATAAATCAATGTGCCATATGCTCTTTTGAGCATGGCCGTTCACAGAATTTCTTTCGGAGGAGGGGGGGGGGGGGGAAGCAGACGCGTAAACGTTCTCAAGTTGAAAGCGACACAGCGAAGCGACCAAGCTTGTCATTTGGGCACTTTTTGGAGTTTTAAAAGTGAAATACGAAGGCTTTCGTGCACACTTTTGGTGAATTTTGTGATAATTTTCAATAGAAAAATAAGTTTTTAAAAATTTAGGGGTCATCATGCCCCCGTATTTAACGTATTGTCGTTGCGAGCATTTTGGGGCCAGGGTGAAATCGCCCCAAACGCCTCAAACAGACACTCCAAAATGTATTTGAAGTGCATTATTAGAACTGAAACTTATCTCTACACCAGGAAAAATTAACTTAACAAAAAAAGCAACAAGAAATATTTATAAAAAGTAGAAGGGCCTGTACAAGTACACTGATATTTCACTCTCTCAGCTCATATGCACTTGATCGACTTCCATCGAGGATTCGGGCTAAATTCCGCCCGCCACTTCCGGGGACCAACCAACGTAGTATTTCGATGAAGAGCACTCCGTCGATTCACCGGTTGTCCCTACGATACACGCGCGCCTATGGGGATTGTGAACTGTAGGAAAAATCGTATAATATTACACTTTTTGATATTTCTACGAAGACTAAGTTATATAGAAAATGAAGAATATTACAATCAGACCATATCCCTAGAAAATTGCTTCAAGAAATGTCATTATGAAGAGGAAATGGACAAAAATTTGTGAAGAAAAATCACGAAAAAGGAAATCGCATCATGAATATTCATATCATGGGCGGTCCCACATTTGCATGTTATAGCGAGTTTTCCATTATTTAATAAATAATGGCATTATTTAATAAATAATGGCATTATTTATTAAATAATGGCATTATTTAATAAATAATGGCATTATTTAATAAATAATGGCATTATTTAATAAATAATGGCATTATTTAATAAATAATGGTTATTTGTATATAAATAATGATTATTTGTATATAATGGCAAACTGTAAAAATTGTTTATAAATAATGATTATTTATAAATAATGGGATATTGAAACAAAATTATTATTTATAAATAATGAAGTAGATATTTCATTATTTAACAAATAATCTTTATTTATAAATAATGGAAAACTCGAACATTAAATAATGATTATTTATAAATAATGAGAATAATGGTGCACTCGAAAAAATTATTTATAAATAATGAAGTAGACGTTTTCATTATTTAACAAATAATCATTATTTATAAATAATGGAAAACTCAACAAATTATTTATAAATAATGAAAAACAAATAATCATTATTTATAAATAATGAAAAACAAATAATCATTATTTGTAAATAATGAAAAACAAATAATCATTATTTATAAATAATGAAAAACAAATAATCATTATTTATAAATAATGAAAAACAAATAATCATTATTTATAAATAATGAAAAACAAATAATCATTATTTATAAATAATGAAAAACAAATAATCATTATTTATAAATAATGAAAAACAAATAATCATTATTTATAAATAATGAAAAACAAATAATCATTATTTATAAATAACGAAAAACAAATAATCATTATTTGTAAATAATGAAAAACAAATAATCATTATTTATAAATAATGAAAAACAAATAATCATTATTTATAAATAATGAAAAACAAATAATCATTATTTATAAATAATGGAATGTCGAACTATTATTATTTACAAATAATGAAGTATTACTTGGAATTATATATAAATAATTAGAAATGATATTTTATATAATAGTAGTTATTTACAAATAAAATGTAAATTATATATAAATAATAGTTATTATTTAATAAATAATGATTATATAACAAATAATTGTTCTATATAATATTGGTACATTCGGCGCCTCATACAGACATGCCCTGGCAGCCCCCCCTTCATGTAGTTCTAATGTTTTCATATACTGGTACATTCTTTTTCATATTGATCAGCTTGATATTCTCTAGGTAACAAATTGGCAATTTAAGAACAGACAACAGAATTCACAACAGACATAAGATCCTAGCCTTAATCGCTTGATAAAATATGAAGTAGGTCATAGGGATTCGCTGGTATCTCAATCTATTAAAATATTCTATGCATGCGTGCGCATGGCTGAAAAAGGTCATCAAAAGTAGTAAACTTTTTTTGAAGATGAGTGATTTGCATAACTTTTAGGAAAGAGGGTAGTAGACAAAGGCAAGATACTTAAATCAGATGAAGGGTTGAATCCTATAAGAAAAAAATTGGTACAGGTATCACAATTTACAAAATTCTGGATCTATTTTAAAGACATCTGCGTGAAAATGGGCCTTATATTTTCTCAAACGAATACCATATCCTAAAGAGTCGCACCATAAGTGATACCAGTTAGCTTTTTCTGTTGGTGATATATCAGGTTTTCAAGATACAAATTTCTTTTCGAGATCTATATGGTCCTGTGTAAAATATGGACATTCATATGATTGTCACACCAGATAAAGAAAAATCAGACAAACAAAACTGAAAATTTGATCAAAATCGGACAAGGAATAAAGTTATGGCATTTTAAAGATTTGCGTTATTCTGGTGATAATATTGTGGTGATCATGGCTACATGTATTTCATAGTTTTGTTGATTTGCCTAGACCAACACGTAAAGAGAATTACAAAATTCATCTCCCCTTTTAAAGAAAGGGTTATAAAAAGGTTTATAAATTTTTTTTTCTGACTCGCATTATATCTAGAGGGATATTTCATGGATGTACAAGTGTGAAATATGAAGCTCTGGAAAGGTTTGTCTATAATCCCATACAGTCCCAAATGAAACGTGTATGTTTTAGCGGTTGTGTAAACACTGGTTACCTTTTGACTCGACCTTACACATGACTGTTATGTGTCATACCATTCACTTCCTGAATAGACTGCCTTTAATTGAAAGTGGATGTATCAAGGCTAGTCAGTGATAACCACATGTCTTCAATAACTTAATTGTATTACTATTAGGAGTACCTGTCCAGGGTCCCGTTGTATAAAACTATCATACATGTAGTATCTTTGCCATTCAATGGTAACTTTCATGGAATCCTTGATTCTTATTGGCTGTTTAGCCATGTTACCATGGTAGTTAGTTACCAACCTTGGCTTGAAATAGTATAAAGATAAAATTGATTGTTTAATTAAACATGCTGTAAGGTACAATCAATAGTAAATTTTGATTTTGTTGCATGGCACAGGAAGGGAAGAGAGGAAAGGATTTTTTTTTAGTTTGATAAAAAAATTGTGTTATTTGTGTATTTTTTTTAATTATTGTGTTATTGATGTATCATTTGTAGAGTGTTCAAAACTCTAAATTTTAGCTCATATTTTGGCTTCTTTTTGTTGTAAAAGTAATATTAGATCATTTACATGTCCATTTTTTAAATAAAAAAGATCCATTCTATTTGAAAAAGTACAAATTTGTGGATTATTGTGCAGGTAATAGGTAATGTAATAATAATTGTTCAATGAATCAAATATTCTAAATTTAAGCGAATCAATCACATGTGGTCATACTTAATTTATTATTTTTTGCGTTACAGTTCAGCAACCCTGAGACTCCTGAATATGTTGGTTTTGCCAACCTACCAAATCAGGTGCACAGGAAGTCTGTCAAGAAAGGCTTTGAGTTCACTCTTATGGTAGTTGGTAAGTTGAGAAATCATTCTTCCTGTGTTGTGTTGATGTTAAAGCACTAGTTCATGTAGGCCTACATAGATTGATTTATGTATTTTGTTAGAATGTTGTGCCTCATGCTATTGTTAGTTTACATGTGTATATTATTTTTTGTGTTTGATATGATGATTTCTACTTTGTCTTGGAAATTAGAGGATCTGATATAAGTATTGTTATATGATCCTATCATTTAAAATAAACTCATTAAAGTGCCAAAGCACCCAGAGTGACCCCAATACTTACATGTACAATTTCGCTGCATTTGTATGTGTTGTATTAGTTTGTGTTCAAAATGAAATACCAACTTTCGATATGAAGCATTTAGTTGATCCTTGGTGGAGCATGATGTAATAGGAAAATATGAATTCATTGCATTGCAGATGCATGTATTTAAAGTGACTTGAAAATGAAAAATCTACCAGATTTGTCCAAATGACCCTTTTCTCTCTATGTGCAGAATAAAACTGAAATGGTCCATCTTCTGATGAAAATAGCCAGCAGCAACAAAACTTACATTAATGTCTGTCCCTCAATAATTAATTGAAGGCAGTCTGTTTTGAGATATTTAAATTAATTTTATGGGGAATGAATTATAATTAGCTAACACCAGACTTAATGAAAAACACTGGAATTCATCTGCAATATTGCTAACACCAATTGGGACAACTCATCCAATTGTGTCCCAGCACTGCCGTAGCCTCTTTAGCTGCTTCTCGCATTACCTGACCAAGAAATGTGTGATGTTATATTTATCTCGGGCCTCAATGTATGTAATCTACATCTATTGGTCAAGGCCTTGAATTCTCCTGTCTGTGATGAACATCACCACTTACTTGCAAAATATCCTGATCTTTGGTCAAACTCTCCATGAAAACCATACTAGACAATAATGATTATCAATATTTCATGTATTTTTACAAGGTGAATCTGGTCTTGGCAAGTCTACACTGATCAACAGCCTATTCCTTACAGATCTTTACCCTGAGAGACACATTCCTAGTGCTGCAGGTAAGTCTTAGTGTTGAACTACTGAATTGTTATTTAGTAGTTCTTTCTTGAAGGGCTTTCTTGAAGCGCCGTGGTGTAGCGGTTCTGACTCTCACCTTGTAATCAGAGGGTCATGTGTTCGAATCCCACCATGGCCTAATGTCCTTTGGCAAGGCGTCAATCCACAATTTGCCACTCTCCACCCAGGTGTTAAAATGGGTACCCGGTAGAATGCGATAGCCTATGTAGTATGCCTAGCAATTGACTTGGAACTCTTGTTCGAATGCTCTCTAGGGAGTGGAGAACATGCATACATTGTATGTGGGCATGCAAGATCCGATGACGGGTAATAATATATATGTAAACCGCTTAGAGACATCGTTCCGATGTGAAGCGCTATATAAATGCGGAATATCATGATTATTGTTCTACAGTGACCAGCTAGCTTGAGTTGGCAAGTGGTAACATGTTGACTACAGAATTCTGTAACTCCTAGTTTGATCTTGATTTTAATGTTTTCCTCTGTATTTATATCATCCATAAATTATGATAACATTTTTTTTTAGAACATAGCAAACAAGTAATAATCTTTTTATTCAAATGTGTGGATATATTATTAAAAAATTTATTTTACTTTGTATGTACAGTGATCATTTAGTTGCCATAGGTATTATAAAGCGGTTGACTTCTGAATTATCCCCATAGGCTTTGTACAATGACTACCCGTTTTCAATACGATCCATAAGAACCTGTATGCACCTTTTCTTTATCTTGTTTGAACTTTACCTTCTGCAGTTATTTACATGAGAAGCCAAATAGTCAACAGATATTTTATCTATTGGCTGTTTTTTTTCTCCACTTTTGAAACATGTGATGCATGCGCTTGCATGGGGATGAAAAGTAAAAATAGTCCTGGACACCAATGACTGTCCAGTGAATAGAAGGTACATAAAATATAAACAAAGTTTATATTGCCATTGTTGATATTGTGTATTTTGTAGCTATATAGCAGTACTATGAATGGGTATTGCCAGTATTTTTCTTTTCATCTATTATTACCAGAAAAGTTTAGTTATCTTACTATACTGTGTACTGTGTACCTCAACTTTGTCTTTTATTGAATGCTCACTTTTCTTTCATTTTTACTATTGCAGAGAAGATTGATAAAACTGTGAGTATCGATGCGTCAACAGTAGAGATTGAAGAGAGAGGGGTCAAGCTTCGTTTAACTGTAGTAGATACACCAGGCTATGGTGATGCCATCAATAACAATGACTGGTAAGTAGTAATCATTATTAAGGCCCTGTTACATCGTTCCGTGCAAGCCTTGCGTGTGTATTGTGGGTAACTATTTTTGTCACCTGCAGGTCACCCACAGGTCACCTGCATTGACAGTATCTCGTAAGCATCTCACACGCATTTGCCCGCAGAAGCGCATGCAAGTCTGATTTGCACGCAGAAAAGTTTTTGAACATGCTCAAACCATTTTTGCGGGTGAGTTGCGGGCAGTCACCTGCAACTCACCCGAAGGCTTGCATGGTGCGATGTGACAGGGCCTTAAAGTTCTGGTCTTCTTTAATGTTATTAGAAATCCTGTAGTTTAGTTCAATTGAAGTTAAGTAGTTAATGTTAATATGTATATTTTATGTGAAAAAAATATTAACGTTAATAGTTAAGGTGACTTTTGAATGGAAATAAATGAATTGAAAAAAGAAGAATAGGACTGAATACATGTATTATGAAAAAGAATAGATAGGGAGCATTTATTAAAATATTGATTTGTGATAAGCATCCATGGCATATTTTCACTTCAATATTTCATGTAAACATACCTGGAGATCCTTATCAGCATAATATGATCCAGAGAAAAACTTTTTTTTTTTTTACAGTTCCTGCGTGTGACACAGATAATACTTTTTGTGTATTTTTTAAATTTTATTTTCATTAACATGCTGCCATTTATTGATTTATTTATAATTTCTAGTTTATGATATTAATTGAATTAAATGTACTTGATATCATTACATTGTACTTGTACATGTATCACTGAAAGAAAGTGAAAGCTTTTATGTTCATTTCCCAGTAATTTGATCACCTACCAGTAAAATAACTCAACATATTGCACACATGTATGAGAAAAAAGTGGGGCTTGAAAATTGTGATAGTACACTTAATAAGAACTGTGACTTACTAGTATTGGTTGCAGTTTTGTATATCATTTTATATTTAGAGTTTTAGACCACAAGCCTTCACAGTAATTCTTATTTGATGTACATCTAAAAATATCTGTAATAAAATTTTTTTATAATGTATTTGGTATAGAGGAAGTTATGTTCATTTTTTGCATGTATTTTTTTTTGCATCTCATTTTTTCAAATAAAATTGAATGCATTTTCATGGTTATTGAAAATTCTAGTATAAGGGGGTATTTCCAGAAACTTGCAATGTCTTGCAAATCAATTGGCAATAGATTATTTGACTTTTCATAATAAAGATTGATCTATCAGTTGCAAATGTGAAGTAAATGAAGTGATATTTCTTCTAACTACACTTAAAAAGATTCAATTGACTGGTGACACAATATTTGTTCTGGGCATTATTTCGTCTAAGATATAGGGTTAGGGTTGCAATAGGGTTTTAAGTTCGGTTTAGGTTTAGGATAGCATATTGTGTTAAATCCAGGGTCGAAGTTGGTCATTCCTTTAATGTGTGGAATTTGCAGCAGAGCAATTGTCGCCAGAGCAAATGTCATGGAACCCAGTTGAAAACACTGGTGAATTTCTACTGAAGTAACCATGTTCACACTTGTTTGCTTTTGTTACAGTTTTGATCCTATTCTAAAATACATTGATGATCAGTATGAACGTTACCTCAATGATGAGAGCGGTCTCAACAGAAGAAACATTGTAGATAACAGAGTCCATTGCTGCTTCTATTTCATCTCACCTACTGGTCATGGGTAAGTTAACATCAAGATCATATTAAGGGGGGACCCATGTGTCTGCACCTAAAATTAGACTAAAGACTAAAATGAATTTCTTTTATGGTTAACAAAACTTCATTTGATTTCATTCCTTATATTCTGGAGAGTAATTGTGCCAAAAATCTCACCCAAATAGGAGTATTTGAAAATAAAAACTCACAGTCTGGCATTTTGAGATAAAAAAAATAATGGTGTCCCATATCTGCACATCCATTATCTGTACGTGTAACTTAAAGTTTCATTGGGAGGAACTGTACAATGTCCCAGGGAAACTCTCACAAAATTCCTCAAAAACAAATTCTTGCATCTATATAGAGACACAAATGGTCACTAGTCCATTTGAATTTTGTCTATTTGTATGATCAGGGGATTTTATTCATTGTGAAAATTTGATATTTATCATTGTGTGATCAGGTTGAAACCACTCGATGTTCAATTCATCCAAGCTCTTCACAACAAGGTCAACATTGTGCCTGTCATAGCCAAGTCTGACACACTCACCAAGCGAGAACTTCTCAAGCTCAAACATAAGGTACAACCATCAGCTATCTAGAGGGCATCTTTGTCAAAGTCTATAAGAATAATGTTTTAGATTTATTTATTCTTTCAGACTATGCCTCATGGCCACATGAAACGTAAGGATATAAAGTAATTTTCAATGCCTCTAGCAGCTTGAAAGGTAAGGTGTTTTGGATAAGACCATGCACTACCACTGTGCTGCTAAACTGGATTACATGGAGATAGTCCTAAGCTTTTGTCTAAAAAAAAGATTTTTTAGGACAGCTCAGAAAAAGCCCTATTTTATGACATAAGCGGCAATCTTATTTTGCCTAGAAAAAGTTCTGTACAGAATTACAAAAATATATTTCAAACAATATGAGGTAAATGGAGCTTTTAATAAGCTGTTTTAAAAAAGAACAAAAAGAATAACATGGTATTGACAACTCACCAACAATATTGTAGTACTTGGTGCTCTTATATTCTTTGACTTATCTCATGTATTTTTTTAAAGGTACTTGATGAGATCCATGACAACGGTATCAAAATCTACCACATGCCAGATTCAGATTCAGATGAAGATGAGGATTTCAAAGAACACAACAAACAGCTCAAGGTAGGAGTGAGAACCTTATTATATATTTTTTTATATCTTGACCCATCGTTGTCATTGTTTTCACCGTAATTAAACAATTTTTTGTGGATCAACTTTAAACTTGAATCCTGGATATGTCGATGAGGATGATCTCGTGAAATTTTGAGGAAAAATTTTGAAGGTCAAAGATCACAGAGGTCTTTAAATACATGAAAATATCTTGTTCTCGTGATAACCAAGTAACCATTTGAGGGATAAACTTCTAACCTGGCTCATTTATGTGATGGGAGTGACAATGGTCTGTTTACATTTTGGTATCACAAGGTCCAAGTTCAAAGACCATTCAGGTCATTTGGAAATTTTAGATGATAGGTGGACCTCTGTTTCTGATCTGCCAATGATGGAGGCATTAAGTAGAGAATCCAAGTATTTTTCTTTCTGCACTATAAGTCTAAGCTTAATCATCTCTTGTTATGTTCATTCTCAGGCTAGTGTACCATTTGCTGTATGTGGATCAAGTCAGCTGATTGAGGTCAAAGGAAGGAAGGTCAGAGGTCGTTTGTACCCATGGGGTGTAGTTGAAGGTAGGTTTTAAGTACATAGGAAGAAAAACCCTTACATTTTATTTTATGACATGTGGATATTCTTTTAGAAGCCTGTTCATTGATCTACAGGTATGAATAAAGAAAACCTCTCACTTTGTTTACATGACATGTGTCAGGGTTTAGGCAGGTGCATTGCCTGACAGATTCATGGATAGTCTCATCACAGCGTTAAGGCCCTGTCACATCATTCCGTGCCAGCCTTGCGAGTGACTTGCGGGTAACCACTTTTGCTACCCGGAGGTCGCCCGAATTAACAGTAATTCACATGTATCTCACGCAGTTGCCCGCAGAAGCGCATGCAAGTCTGATTTGCACGCAGAAAAGTTTTGAACATGCTCAATACTTTGTTGCGGGTGAGTTGCGGCAAGTCTTGCACAGAGCTATGTGACAGTGCATGTAGCATTCTGAGGAAAGCCTTTTGTCCACATTTTACCACACGGTAAAGACGGGGAAAATAGTTCAAGGTTGTAAAATAGTATATAATCAACTTGACTTGAGACCCAGAGGAGAGTACCTTTACAGAAATATTGAAATATCATTAACTCGACTGAGGTTGATTGGCTTTTTCTCCCCTTTTGCCTACGTTTGTGTGTAATTTGTTGATCACCAAGGTAGAAGATATGCATAATAACTTTGATATTACGATCATTGTTTATGTTTCTTAAATAATATATGCATCTCTTTGTCACTCTCTTTGTCATGTTCACCCCTATCTCCAGTTGAGAATCCTGACCATTGTGACTTTATCAAACTGAGGAGTATGCTGATGTAAGTTTATTACATTAATTTTCTTTGGTAGAAATAAATCCCAGTTGTGGAAACAATGTAAAAAGCGATCAAATTGCCTCAAAGAATACCATTCAGTGTTTGGATAAACATTGAGAAAAAAATACATGTACTACATGGTTCTGTTAGAAAACGTGTATGTTGCTGAGAAATGGCTAGAATTAACATTGCATTCCAGCCAAATATTAGGTATTTTCCAAGCAATAAAAATACACTCTCCCACATGTGCTTATCTGAGTTGGGGATCTTTAGTTTTCAGCTTAGATTTTACGATTCAACAGAGTTAGATTATGTAAATGAACCAGATCAAGATCTACCATGATGTTGCGATAATTAACCTTGATTTGAAAGTCATTCTCATGATACAATTGTTTGCTTGCAACTTCATGTACTACTAGTATCCTACAATGTATTTGAAAATTGTTATAAGGTAATATATGATTTGTGTGATTTCTTCTTCATCTGTAGAGCATATATGGAGGATCTAAAAGACGTTACCCATGAGGTACACTATGAAGCCTTCAGATCTGAGAAACTAGCCAAGTCAGGTGGTAGTGCTGCTAAGAAACCAGCTTCGTAAGTCATCTACTTTCATATTTAGTGTTCAAAGGGCCAGAGGGGGACATGCACTAAATCTTTGAATATTTGGAGTTTGGGATATACAGAAAATCACATGCTGTCCTTGTTCAGATACCTGTAGATAGATATCAGTAATATGCAAACATTCTTGGGGGGGGGGAATTAGCAAGAAAAAGATAGAAAATCTTTTTCTTGCTAATTTACCCCCCAAGAAAACTGATATATTTTCATGTTTAGAATTTTGTGCCTTTTATATTTCTAGTAATGTGTAATTTATTCAATGTTATGTATTTTTTTGTTACCTTGGGTAAAATTTGGGTTCATATTGACTGAATATTTCACAGTTTGTAAGTAATTATAATGGGTCTGGTTCTTTCAGACTACCTATGAATTAGTTATGCGAGCTCAAAGTTTTTATTTTAATAAGTTTTTTATTGTGTAATATGGATTGAACACTCGTGAATTTCAGCCTGCTTTCCCAAGATATTATCTGAATGTCAAAGAAACAATACCTGTCAATTAAAACTGTCACTTGTATCTTAATTTCAGCAGTAGGAGAGCAGGGTCAACATCAGAAGAACCTTCAAGTGAGAAGGATCGTATGCTCTTGGAGAAAGAAGCAGAGGTATGGACTGCCCTCTATTGTTCCAAAAAGATTTCCACATGTTTAATATGATCTTTAACAGTGTCCTCTTTATTTAGCTTGTTATGTAGCTTATCACTTTCTTTTGCCCATATTAGATGTTTGGTGTAAAGCTTGTGTATTTTGTATTTAAACATAAGTGGCAGTTATGGTAGTAGCCATACCAAAACGATAATATGATATAATCACCACATAGTATTTTGTATATACAAATTAAAAAACTGTGCCAAATGGTAGAAAATATGTTATTGCTGAGAAAGCAGCATGGTATTCCTCACAATTGCTATGCCTTTTCCAAGCAACAATAATAATCATAATAATTGGTAGATTTTTTTTAATAGGATGCAAGCACAACTTATACACTGTCCCACATGAACTTAGCTGGAAAAGTGATCACCAGTGTGATAATTTTTCAGCATAGATTTATCATTTCATAAAAGTTAGGTTTATCCAAATATTCCAGATCTAGATCTAAGATGGTATGGTGACAATTAACAAGTAATCATTATTTGCTGCAATTACATTAGTTTTGCAGTAATATGTATCATTTTATTTGTTGTTATTGTGTAGCTACGTCGCATGCAAGAGATGTTGGCTCAGATGCAGAAGCAGATGCAGCAACAGGCTCAAACAGGAAGTCTCCATTCTGAAGAAGTCTAGAAGAAAGAGATAGCTGTACAAACAATCATGGTGAGTATTAATAACCTATCTAACCCAGAGATCTTTCTTCAGGTCAAAACAGTTTAGTTTCCTTCTGTACCCCATGATAGAGAAGAACTGGTTTAATTCACGCTTACTTCAAGTGGTACTTGTAAATTATTACCCCCCCCCCAAATTTTTATTTTGAACTTTGGTGTTTAGCTTACAAGAGGAACCATACAATGACATATCTCCATGGGACCCCTGAAACTGAAGTTACTCCTTTTGGCTTATTTTAGTAAAAAAATCTTTTTTAATAGCAGAACAAATTTCACTGTGAATATACTACCTACATCTTCTAAATTTTGACTCTTTATGTCACATGTTTAGGCCCTTATTGATGGAACCTCCCATATAATGAATTATTCACTCAATTGAATTTGTATTGTATAACTTTTTATCTCATTTCTTTTATCAATCTTATCAGTATTATGAAATCATCTACTGCTGGAATACTATTGGGACCACCATTGCTGTTACCAGAAACTTTACCACTTCCTGTTCCTCCATCATAATTACTGGTCAAGAAGATCAGCCATCTGGAAAGAACTGATACATCAGGCATTTTCAATTACACTGTGGTGTTGGTGTTAAGAACATGGCTGCTGAGCTGAAGCTTTAACACCAGCTGTTGGTGTAGAAAACAATACCTGTAGTAATAATGATTGCTCAACATAGAGTGACATCAACTCCTAAATCAGCCCTATTGTTTTGTGTTGCTGGTGTTAGTGTTTTCATAAAATTGATTCCTACACCAGTATTTAGAGTTCAGTGTTGCTGGTGTTTGTGTTGCCACAATGCCAAACTCCACACTAACCTCATTTTGAATTTAGTGTTATTGCTGGTGTTTATGTTATACCAACACCATCACCAGCCATCAACACCAAACTTGATATTACCCATTATCTAACAGTAAAAGATAATGAGCCATAGAACATCTACAGTTGGTAAACCCACAACAGGAATTTTTTTTAAATTGATCAAAATATTGGTGCTGTTAGAAAATATTGTCTGCAAGACCTGCCTAAATGCATAAGGAGATACATGCAATGTTTATTATTGATTGTAACTTTAAGACCAAAAGTTGCACCAATTGTACAATTCATTGTATCTTTTATGTTACGGGGTCTTTAAGGGTCTATGTGTATAGTGAGTTAGAAAATTTAGTTGAGTTTATAGAAGTATTGCATATAAATGGAAATAAAGAGAACACAGTAATGTCACCCTTCTTCAGACTAATAATGTTGATATTGACTACTCATCTAAATCCTTGTTACAGAATTGTCCTTTTCCTAATGTTAGCCCCCCGTATAGAGTACATAGAAGTGCCACATGAATACTCCACAGGGAGTAGCGAATGTACAGACATGGCTGGCAAACCCGGAATCTGACGATTAGGGATTGCAAAACTCATTGAATCATTACATATGTTGCAGCTTATCATTATGTTATTATTTTCAGCATTATCGACTATTGTCAATCTAAGGTTTGAGGAAAGAATGAACAAAAGTGAGTGAATGGGAGAAATGTATGGTATCCAGGATTTTAAAATCATTTATAAATAGGAATTGTGCTGTAGAAGGAAATATGATTGGCACGAGTTGGTTAAATATTTACTAAAGTAGTTTGCAAACTATGCAATACATGAATTGAAAATGTAAAATTAAGCCCATGTAAGTGCACATCTAGCCTTTGAAAATATGTTTATATGACTTCTGATGATCCCATAGACACCTGTTCCATGCTCTGTCCCGAGCTAGCATGCAGATGTAGATACTAATTAGAGATGCTTTATTATATGCTAGTTGGTCTAAAATCTAAGATTTATCTGACATCACTGTTGCTTGATACACTTGGTCCACTAGTAATCCAATTATCACTTGGCCTATAACACCACTTGGGCCAACACCACTTGGGCTCATAGTCATTCATTGCAATGATAACAGTTTTATAATTATTGCCTCTTTGTCCACTTCATAGTCTTTTCCCATTTTGTCTTGTGACCATTGGTTCATTTACTGGTTTGTCTTAGCGCATAGTCTAAAATGTAAGTGCAAGGAACTTGCAATCTCAAGTCAGTTCATGTCCCCCAATCAATCGTAAATCATGAAATTAGTTCTAAATTTGCAATTGGTTGCTGGTCTGCCTCTTGCAATATTTTATTCGACAGTTAACATGGAAACAGTGCTTCTCAGCCAATCAGAATCAAGGAAAGATGTCAGAATCGATTTGCTTTGGTTAGAATCGATCTAAATTTGCAACTGATATTTGTATTCAATTGCAAATAAGTTACATCAACTGTCGTGTGGTTAGACCAAATGGGCATAGCCAGATTTGACATCAGATTGAAAAGCAAGTGGGAATTAGACCAAACCTTTAAGGAGAATTGGACAAAATTGTATAGCAATTCACCATTTCAAAGAAGGCAATATTAAAATGCATTACAAGGGATTAGTACCATTGGAATCATGAGCGCGACCTGTTGGAATGTGACTTTGTATCTTGCAAAAATAGTCTTCCTGCTATAGGCAAAGATAGGTATCATTCTACTCCTTTTTGTGTCAGACTTCAATCCTTTGAACACACATACATAATGATATTCAAAAGCATTTGAAAAGTTTAGATTTTTTCTTTTCAAGCAATATCAATTTTTGCTGCATGGTTACGGGAAGCTCTCACTTTGATCATACCATCTGTATTCTGATGATAGCCTGAATAAACCGATGTGTGGTTTTTGATGTACCGTATGCAAGTTCTGTGTATACACTATTTATGTTGCCTTGTATAGCAAACATATACCATCTATGTATAACATGTTTTATATTCATTGGTGTATTTAATGACTAATATTTAGTGCTATTTTGACAGATAAGTTATATGTCTTATCTACAACTAATTTTTTGTTTATAAAGCAACATGTACCTTTTTTAATGTAATTAGTTATTTTTATTATTTTGATACTTATTTTGTGTATACTATTTATTTATTTAGTTATTTGTTGACTCTTTAGGAAAATCACACCATACTTGGCTGATATGACTTCATTTTTCATTTCTGTAGGATCTTGGTGATAAAGATATTTTTAGAAACCTTTTGCCATCTCTGTTTTCCAATGCTGCAAATTGTTACTCCATTTATGCACTCTAGGCAAAAGCATTATTGTGAATAAATGCTCAAGTATCCCAGAATATTTCCCTCAAAATACCCTTGAAATGCTCATTATTTCGAATGAATGGGAGAGATGCTCCCACATGTGTTTAGGTTGGTATAGAAATTGTAATCCATGTCCCCAAATTGCAAAATCCAGAATTTGTAAAGTATGTCAACTTTTGTTTCTAACATTGAAAATGTTTAGTTAGTAATCTTTGAATAAGCTAACAAGATTTGTTCATTGCATTTTGTAGTAATAAATAATTAAAATATGTCTATTTACTTCATAAATCAAGAAAGATTGTCCTATTTTTATGTCTTTTGTAGTGGAAAATCCCTTTGAATGAAGCTTGTTTAAGTGTAATAAGCAATACATACATGTATATCATTAGTGGTGTGGTAAATAACCCCATTATTTGAAGGCCAAAGTCACCCCAACAAAAAGTTGATTTGAAAAAAAGTAGAGAAAAAAGTAGAAAACCATTGCATTGAAAATTTCATCAAAATTGAACGTAAAATAAAGTTAAATTACATTGTGAAATGAAGGCTTGATGACCCCAATCATTATAGAGGATCTCCACCAAATCATAAACCATGATTTTGTATTTCCATAAAAATAATGAACCAAGTGTAACATTGGGGGAAAGAATAAAAATATATATGTATATCATAAAAAATGAAAAAGAAAGGGCAACATCGGTTCCCTCATCTTTACACCACACATGAAGTGCATGTGATTGATATATGCACATGAGGTAACTTTAAATTGAATTATTTCTTATTTTATGTCTGATTTTGATGAAGTGTTATACTTGTTTGAAAATGTCCTATTGCAATCTTAATTCAATTTTTCTTTGGGATGGACTTAACCTTTAACAGGCTTGTTGAATCATTATAATAAGGTCCATTGTGTTGATCAATATTTCAAGCAGCCCCATCTCGTTATAATAGCTTGTACAGAAGAGGGACACAGTAAAGATAATGAAAGAGAGGAAAAAAGATGGGATGGGGTAAGGAGAGGGAGGGGAGGGGGGGAGAGGGTGGTCTGAAAAACCCAGATTTAATAGGGTTAAAATAAAAATCAGAGAAACGACCTGGGAAACGGATAAGTGAAAAATTGAACAAAAGACAAGTCTGTCATCCAGGGGCCTGTTTCATAAAGAGTTACAACTGTTGTAACTTTTGTCATTATGGCAACTACCATGGCAACAGGACTCGGCAGCCAATCAAAATCAAGGTTACCATGGTAGTTGCCATAATGTCAAAGTTACAACAGTTGCAACTCTTTATGAAACAGGCCCAGGTTTTAAATCCACTTTAGCCCTAACTACGGGGGTGGCCGGTTTCACCTCTTTCTCATAGATATCACCCTCAAACCCTCCCTCCACTTTACTCTATTCAGTGCATCCTCCTTCCTCATCACAACCTTCCTACTCTCCTCCATCACTTGCTTTTTCCATGTCTTCTTCGGTTGCACCCTTCCCCTTTGACAAGCCACCTCAAACTCAAACGCCCTTCTCAAAATGTGATCAATATCCCTCCTCAACACATGTCAACGTACTCCGTTCGCCATCTGATCCGCAGTCTCTTCCAAACCTAAAATCTTCAACACCTCGGTCTTCTTCCTTTCCATCAGCTTCACACCAAATATTTCTCACCATAGAGTTAAAGGAGAATGAAACCTCGGGAACAAGTGGGCTTGTGCGGAAAGAGAAAAATCAAAGAATGTTATCAAAGAAAGTTTGAGAAAAATCAGACAAATAATGAGAAAGTTATGAGCATTTGAATATTGCGATCACTAATGCTATTGAGATCCTAACATTGGCAATGCGACAAAGATGTGTGATGTCACATGTGAACAACTTTCCCTGTAATGGACTATTAAATACCCCCAAAATGTCTCTTTTTGCTCTTTCGTATGGTGGTACAAACTGTTTATCCGTAATGTATTCTTTGAAAATCTGTATTACATATGCCATCCTATAGAAAGAATACATGATCTACTGATAGATGTGATAAAAAAGGCAGTTTGTTCACGTGACATCACACATCTTTGCCGCATTGTGAATGGCAGAATCTACATTACAATAATCAATCTAAATTCAAATGCTCATAACTATCTTATTATTTATTCAATTTTCCTTGAACTTTCGTGAACAGTTTCTTTGATTTTGCTATTTTCCCACAAGCTGTCTTGTTCGAAAGGTTTCATTTTTCTTTAAATACGTGATAAACTATGCTCAGTCCTCAAATTCCCCATCTTGTTTGCGCTCAAACACCACGTTTTACTCCTATACAAAATCACTGATCCCACGCAACTCTTATAATCTTTCCATCTTCAGGGGAAACCTTTTCCCATATAACAATTCTCTATAACATTCCCTAAACTTCACCCATCCTAAACTTGCCCTCACTATCACAGCTGTCCTGCGCCCTCCACTCGGTTTATTTCCAATTCGTCAAATGCCAATCCGTCCAATTGCCAACTTGTCTAATATTTTGGTCTTCCATCAGTTCATCCACTACCTACATAGTCTAATTGCCAATTCGTCCACTCACCATTTTGTCTAAAAACCAGTTGGTCCAATAGCCATTTAGGCCATATACCATTTGGTCTAATTAGATTAAGTGATAATTGGGCAAAATGAATGAAAATGAAATGGATATTAGACCAACTGGTTATGACACGAAATGGTCATAGACAAAATGGTGATTAGACAAAGTGATGATTGGACCAAATGGTTGTTAGACAAAATGTTGATGGATGGAATGGCATTGGACCAAATGAAAGTAGACCATGTGGTGAGTGGTTGAGATGGCAGTAGACAAATTGGCAATTTACCCTCCACTCACACTTGCCCTTTTTCCCTCAAGTATGAAAACTCTCTCTCCACGAAATCTCTTGCCAGCCTCGAGGTGATTCTCTTCATCCTCGATGTACGCAAGGATATTTTTTAAATTGGCCCTATATTGTGATGATGGTAGGGACAACTATTTCATGAGCTCCAACACACAAAATTATTCTAAAAATGTCATCTTATTCAGAACTCTTATTCAAAATTATATATTCTTTTATTATGATGGCAATTGAAAGCATATGATGATAAAGGGAGAAAACAACAAACACCTAATGGGAGAGCTGTCCTTACCACTTGCCAATATCTATATACTTGTCAAATTGAGACTACATAGACTTAGTGATTTCATGTTATAAACAGCCATAACTTTCTTATTACAAGACTGATTTATTTCAAACTTTCAACAATTATATATCTTATTATCACCCTTTCACAAACAATTTTTTTATCAATGTTGGATTCATCGCTGTATATGGGTTATCTTTTTGATGAGTCATACTAGTACAGTAATGTACCATATTTTAGGATTATATTGCACAGAACCTTTTCCAGTACATGATTGATTAATATTTTCAAGTTTACTGAATGAATCATAATATTCATAGAAGTACGTATGTGTAAACCTAGTTTTACTGCATCAAAGTTTTATGGATGCAACAGGTGGAATAGATCTAACTGTACTGTATAAGATCTGCATCATCCAGTGCTGAGACGGTTCTAGCCCAGAAAAGTTTCTTAAATCACAGGGTTTTTCTCTCCAAAAGTCGGTCTACTTCTCAGCTCCTCCAATCCATGCGCAAATGGACACGCCTCGGCTACTCTTGGGCAACCGTCTGGATGGTGCTTGTGGAACCAGCACAGCTTGGTCTTGTAGAGAAGCTGCCTTTCTCTGGCTTTTTTCTCTGACTGCTGGGATGCTCTCTTGGATGAAGTGCCTCTGGGTGATGCCGCTGTATCTGCGGTATCTGGTGGAGGTAACCTACACCAGTCCTTCATGGAGACATTGCCACCAACAACTTGATTGGAAAAACATGGGAAAACAGAGGGCCATCAATGACCATCAGTCATTCATATGAGGGAAATTCAAAGAATACGAGGATAAAACCGTTTCATAAGTTGCTTCCTGCTTATGTAATTCCTAATGAATCGATCTTCGGAACTCTTTGTCATTTATCTTTGAAGGCCAAGCCCAATTCATGCTCCATACCATACCAACCACGATAGCTTCAAATAAAAAGTTAAATTGTGGCATTATAAGTGACTGTGAGTTGGATATATGTAAAGTCCTAAGCATTTATTCCCAAATTACCATGTTAAACATCATATTTGGTACATGGCTACTACTTTTTTTTTTCAATTACACCCCCCATATAACATACTTGAGTTGTTAAATGTAATAACATGGGTATAGATAGTTGCATAAAAGTTACTATTATGATAAATTTCTTGACTGATGGTAGCTAATGCTCAACATTACAGCCAATCAATCAAAGATTCCGTAAATTTTACCATCGGATGGTAAGTTACCATAGTCGACTCTTATGGGGGGGGGGGAAGGGTGGGGAGGGATCTGAAAATACTGATTTCCTTTTTTTCAATGATATGCATCTCTCTGAACAGATTAAAATTATTTTCTACTCACTTTCAAATATATGAGAACCCTTGAGCAATGTTTTTAGTCCTCCGCACTCGTTCTTCAGGTTCTTGAGGGTTGGTCCATCAAAGAGCTTCGCTACATTGCCAAGACTAATTGAACCTTCAAATTAAAGGGATAACAAAAAAAACTTCAAACCATGAACATACAGATACACTAGATAGATTCTTGATTGTGTGGAGAGAAGATGGGCATTTGGCAAATGATTTTGATTTCTTTACAAGTTTTTGTGACCATAAGACTTCTGGTGAGATTACATACATGTAGGAAACTGCTTCAGGACTTTCATGTCATTTTCTCTGATGGGATTGATCATTCCACGTTAAATATTTTCAAGAACAGGCAAGCATCTTCTTACCAGCAAAGTACTTTTTCAACATCTGTTAGCTTAATACTATAAGAATAAAATAAATTAGTAATGATTACCTCCTCTTCTCCAAAGTTTAGCCATCTTCGGGCATCTCTCCGTGTTATCCTGATCACCACCAGTTTGAACAACATCGCCATCCTTTGACATTGTAACCCCACCATCTTCTAGTATCGCCCAGGCAACATCCATAGTGATACGATCCTTCAGAGATCTCTCAACTCTTGAACAGTTCTTCACTCTCTCCTCCACTGCCCGTGGCTTGAAGTTTGGAGCAAAGTTCTTTTCCGCATCCCCCTCTGCTCCAGGGTACTGTCCCCCGGTCGAGCTACCTTCAGGTATTGTCTGATCTTCACTGTTGGTGCTTACCAAATCCTTACAATCACTTGGTGTCCTTCGACTCCTTTCTGATGGGTCAGGGGTGATTCCAGTATTTTGTGAGGGTCCTTTATGGTTTCCACTGGATTCAGAGCTTAGGATCGAGTCTGTCATGTTGGTTTTTCTTTTGTGATGTGCCGACTTTCTGCATCTATGAGCAACATACTCCTCCATCTTGACCAACACTTGAGGATGCTCTGCTGCTGAGTAGGTCTTTTTCCTCCCAACATGGCAGATCTGTACAGGAAATGGCAAGACGATATCCAAAGACATCAAACATGAAGCACTTTAAGATCAAACATACATCAATATTTCTTCAGGTGGATATTAACCATTGACATATTGCAAATATCAAATAATTCTCACAGAAATGAATAAGTTACAATCACCATAAATCTTAATCTAACATGGAATTCATTTGTAAGCATAAAACAGATAAAATAGCAAGTTATGTTCAAATGACAGATTAGAAACTCTAATTCATAGATAAATGTATTTTAAATGAAATCTGTTTTCTAGAGTAACTGAATTCCTGCCAAAACAATGGAATATGCGCATCAGAGCAGAGGATTATCTTTGTATTGGGGGGACGCAACAATAGATATCCCCCCCCCATGAACAAAGGGTATTCCCCTGGGCTGATGCCCATGGATATCTTGGATAAATCATATTAATTTACATGTTAGACATATTCCTGAGCACATGAAAGATGCATAATCTTCAGTGGGGGGGGGGGGGGGAAGAAGCCCTGGCCTTCCCCCCAAATGTACAAATTACAGGAACCTTTTTTTTTTGTAGGTAAAAAAAAAGCCCTGGCGATGTATTAGCATCATGGTCATCAACCGTGTGTCAAGTTAGTCGTAACTTATGATGAGCTTTATGACCGCCCCCCGACGGTTTCAGCTATTTTATATTTCTTAATGTTAAGGCATTAGCAGAGCTGTACATGAATCTTTTGAAGTGTACATTTACTATTTTTCTCATGATATTCTTCCTCAATGTTACAAAAAAAAATGATCTGATATGTTCTACTATAAAATATCCATCTTTCCTACAACTATTGTTCATCTATAAATCCCTCATTATCATAAAACCGTAACTAAACAAATCATTAGAAGATACATGTAGCTAAAATGTCAATATCACCTTTTTTGTTGAGGGTATCCTCATCTTGTCCTCCTCCACCACAAAGCCACACATCTCTCCTGCTTCCCGGACGAAGTTGAGATAGGTACGATACTGGGGTTCCCCTGCAACCCTCTGGCCGAATTTAGTATCAAAGTCATGGAAGCAGCATGGCAGAACAAAGTAATTAGTCTTGTATGATGACCTATTAAAAGTAAAGGGGCAATGGGGTGAAAAGACATTGACGAACCTGTTGACTACTGAATTCTGTAATTCCCATACACTTTGTACAGCGATCACCTGGTACGAGTAGGCAACAGTTTAACCCGATGACTACTTAAATCTTAATTGTCTAATATCCATAGACTTTGTATAGAGATCACCTGGGGGCTGTTTCATAAAGCTGTTCATAAGTTAAGAGCGACTTTGAGAATGACTGGTGATCCTTTCGTACGCGCTAAACCATCGCCAATGAACGTTTTGGTGTATACCATTTTCAACAAGAAAGGATCACCAGTCGTTCTTAAAGTCGCTCTTAACTTACGAACAGCTTTATGAAACACCCACCTGGTAAGAGTAGGCAACAGTTTAACCCGATGACTACTTAATTGTCTTATATCCATAGACTTTGTACAGGAACCACCTGGTTCCAGTGCAACAGGTTATTAAAGTGTACTTGATTAGTGTTTAGATTATAAAGCGCTGGTCAAAATGTCTGAGCGCCGCGAGCATCACAAACTGATGCAGATGAGTGCTTCAAAATAGCTATTCAACTTACAAGTCTTACATGTATAGATGAAATAATATGTTGCTATATACACCCAAGGCCTAATCAGTTGCTTGTTAATTTATTAATATCATAAAAAGCAATAATCTAAGTGATTATTGTACAGATCATCCAAACAAAATGTCTCTGTCAGATTGTTTGGACTTTCTTGACAGAAAAATGGAATCTACATGTATTATTAAATGGTAAAGGAGGGAGGGGGGAGTGGAGGGCATTGTTAGGAACTAATTTTCAAATTGTCAATTTGAAATTGATTTTTATTGCCATGGACAAACTTTTTGTTATTTGTGAATGTTTACTCTTTTGCCATGACAAAAACTGAAATTTAATTTCATTTTCCATGGTGTAACTTGATACATTTTTGTAATTTGTGAATGTTTACCTGGTTGCCATGACAGGTATCCATGGAGTTAGTTCATCTGAGTGGTTGCCAATCAACCAGTCGGTGTCCTTGAAAGATGTCTCCATGGATGCAATGATGGTGCTTTCTTCAAGGTGGGTTTCAGTGCCATACAGATCCCAAATCTTCCTCTTCCGTAGATCAATACCTTTCCCAGGGTACTGTTGATCAAAGTAAAAAAAATTAGGGTCCTATTTCACAAAACTTGTAATCACTTGCAATGCTAAAATTCAATTATAAAGATGATCTCTACTGATAATGCTGCACCATTTCAGTAGCTCATATCACTTCCTGAACCCCATAACACAAACTTAGCGCTTCATCGTCGGGCTGATTTTTTACCAACGAATCAAATTCATCATTATGCGCAATTAAAGGGTATATTATGCAAATAATGTACAAATTGTACAAATCGGCTTATAAGATAAATCACTAAAATTTGTGTTACAGGCCCCCTGCTAATTTGCCACACAATACAAGTGTTATGACACAGGGCCCCATCGTTTCACAACAAAAATTTAAATTTCATTAATAATTATTATTAGTCACTGTCAGTGAACATCACTGACAAGTCTGAATGCAAATTTTACAGAACTAAATACAGAACATATTTTTTGGGGGGGCATTTCAGTATTGTTTGATTGAGGATTAACAACACAACCAACACAATGTATCATATAAAATTATAAATGTCTGAATATTAATCTGTACATTTATGTTCAATATTAGAAAAGAATCATAAACAGATTCCTCCACACATCAAATTTTTACATGGATCAGTTTGTGGTGGCCTAAAGTATGGCCACATTACTGCCAACTGATATCTGTGTAAATTTAGCTGGTTCATTAAGTGTTTGACAGTAATTTTGACATTACCAATGCATGGCCAATTTAAGGGCTGTAGTCATTATCCTCCATCAATCATACACTGAACAGAAAATACTGCTATCATGAAAAAAATGGGCGAGGGCAGTGTGTGCGTCGAATATGTCACTATATTACATAGGTTATGTAAATTCGAATCAGTGATAAGTCAATACGCCATCACGTGACCATAGCTGCGAAGATCGCATTTGTTATATTCTAGGTTTTGACTTCACCTCAGTGAATATAACTGCGTTCTAATGTCAATTGCGGCGTTATATTCACTATGGTGACGTCACTCGCTGCTTAGTTGCGTAATCAGGTAGTTTATTCTACGCGCTAGTGTTAACGCGTCGATTGCATGGAGAACGCGCTTGATGTATTTTCCAAAATTTGTCTATTATGACGTAAATGGATCAGAGCTGCAGCAAGAACTTTGGGTTAATCAGAGAGCCAGATGATGAATCCAATCTCTGATGGCGAATCCACATAGACTATATAACAGATATTGCCTGGTCTATCGTTTTAATAAATAACATTTCGACTCCCCTCCGAAGCTATATTTTTCCCTCAGCGCTGTGCGCTACGGGCAAAATATAATCCCTTGGGGAACATATAACTCCGTCGGGGAGTGGAAATGTTATATTCAAACTCTAGGTGGGCAATATCTGTATGTTTCACAAGAGTTTTTAATTATTTGTAAGGCTCTGCATAAAGAGTTATTGGGTTCAACTTAAACCACAAGTAAGTTGTAACTTGGTCCAAAATGAGTTAGATAAAAAAACAGTAACTCACCCCCTCACTGTTGAGTATGTGAACCAGAAGACCATTGCCACATCCCAGATCTACAAAGGATTGCTTTTTGGAATCACTGGTCTCTTCCCTCTCCCCTTCAAAAAGAAGGATCAAGTATGTTGCTATAGCAACATCCTCATACACAAACTTCTGGGGGTCTGTATTCTCTGGCCAGATCTAGATAAATACAGTGAAGGAGAGTAGGGAAACATTATGTTCAAACAAGCAGTGATAGATCGGGGATTTAGATTGCAGTTTATGGGATGACTTTCACACGTTAAAGTTGAAAGAATGGTCCTTGACTGTTTAAATACATGCAACACTAATTTTCAAAGAAAACAAATTACAATTTGTGGATAAATAATTCATAATTAGCATGGCAGTATGAAAGAGTTTTATGAATCCTCTACCCCAATCTCTGTTAGTTTACTTGTTGAAATCCTATTTGTGATTAATTTGCATCTACCTATAATTGTACAGTTGATATATGCACAAGTCCAATCTCTTACTACCACATAAATCTGACTTTAATTACAAGAAATTTGACTTTGAATATGTAAATAACACAGTTTTGCACATTCTGGTCTAAAAAATGGATCAGCATTACACAATTACTGATTTAAGGAAGGCACATTTGTGCGGAATCTACTGTATATGGTGCATAATAAAGAAACATAAAAGGAAATGTTTTGTACTAATATAATTGTACAACCAGAGGTGGACATAGGATATCATAATTATGAAGGGGGGATATTATTTCAATAAGTTTGGCTTCCTCCCTTTTTTTTTACAAGTCCACAAAATGTATTTTTCTTTGGCAAGAAATTAAAAGTTGCACCAAAACTTGAAAACCTTCATAACATTTGGCTGTCAAATAATGTTACCTAGTTGCCCATGACATTAAGTTTTATTCATGGTAGGTTTACATGTTATGCAATATTTCCTTACCCTGACGAACTCTCTCCCATACTTTTGTTTCATCTCTTGGTATAGTTCAGTATATCTGTCCATCGGTACCAAAGGTTTAACCACCTCGACCCGATCACTGCCTCTGATCTCGCTGGCCCATTTAACAATTTTAGGTGCTAGAGTATTTGCTAGCCACTCGATAGAGGGAATAGATGTGGAATGTTGAGAAGATTTGTAGATTTTATCAACATGGAGTGATATTCTGTAAAACAATGGAACAGAACATCCATGATAAAATCAATGTGAAAATGAAAATTCTGTAGCCCAACAATCACATTCAAATCAAATTTATCAATCTTTGTCAAGTTTGTGTTGAGAATCCTATTGGTAATTGGTAGAGTTAAATTGTCTACACGAAAGCTATAACATAATGCTTGTGGAACGCTATGTCAAATGCTATGCGTCAGGTTTATTTTAGCAAGATATTAATTACTGTTATTTTTAATGTACTACTGCTTGGGTGTTAAAACCTTGAATTTAAAACAATTTAGGGCAGCTCAGAAAAAGCTATATTCATGAAATAAAGGGAAATTGTGGCAACCTCACATTCATTGACTTAAAATAGTCTCAAAACACATGTAGAGAACATTTTTTCTTCAGGACAAAAGAATGTTGCCACATACAGTACATGTACAGTATGCAATTACTAAAAAAAATCTTGCTCTTTCTGAGCTCTCCTTAAAATTTGAACACTTTGAGATACACGGTTTTAAGACCTCAGCAAATTTGACAAAACCATTCTCAAAGATAAATTTATATCACACATTCTTATGAAGTACATCACACAAATAAATTTATTTTCCTCTGAAAAGAAAAGAGGAATTAATGAAAGATGGAAGTTACATAATTTTTCAGTGTAAAATGAGACCTACTACGTCCTAGGCAATAGGATACCACTTTAATTTTCCTGAAAATCATCTCAATTAAAATGAACAATTTTGTTACCTAAAAAGTGTTAGTTTTCTGTGACCTGAAAATAAATTATTTCAGCCAGATTTCAAGCTTTAGCATCAGAAGTGGCCTGTTATTTCTTACCTATTGCTCTGAAATGAAAATTTATAGGATGGAAATTTTGATTCCTTGTTGCCACACTCAAGTAATGTAAAGACCGCTTCATTTCTCTTTTGATCTGTGTGTGGGGGGGGGGGAGAAAAATAACAATTAACATGAGAATAAACAGAAAATATAAAATGTATAATTTTTTTTCTTGACAAGTTATTTGGGAGAAGAAATATCCTTCACTGTGGACTGATGCCCCCTTTTTGCTTGGCAATTTTTGGACAATTTTGCACCCCGGTAAAGTTCAACTCTAGATCCACACCTGCACATTTGAATGAATAAGCAGCAATTCAATGATTCACAATTCTCTTTTTTAGATAAAAAATCATTGGAAACTCTTCACATAGGAAGAATTTGTGAGCATTATCATAAAATTAAAACAAAATAAAAAATACTTAGCTTTAAAATATGTCTAATACAACCCCCCCCCCCTCATTACAAATAACTTTGTCTACAAACTAAAGAAACCTTACATGCATAAATCTATTTTAGTTTTACAATAATTGACATGCTTTGTTTAAAGCTAGTAAAAGCTATTATTAAATACAAATTTTGACTGCATTGCAGTTCCTATACCATCACAAAAAGAGAGAGAATTCATTGATGTAGTAAAACAAATCTATTTGCCATTTAGATTTTGTTTTCAAACATTGGCTCAGATTCCCATTTCAAACTTTATAACTCACATAATTCAAGTTTAGACATAAGGATTGTTTTTTTCAACTAAATCATTACTTTGTGTTCATTCAACAACAAAAAAAGGATAAGAAAAAAGAAAGAAATTGAGATGGCATTTACAAATCATATGCTGACCATCAATAGAATTCTAACATTCCGTCTTTTTGCCTATGTAAATAATACCACGAATAGAGGCAAGCTTCTGCCTTCACACATTCTGGTCCTAAGATTTAATTATGGGATCCGGAGATTGGGGAAAACAATTACTCTGCAATAGGACTAATTCTCATCATAATGCTCCCAAAAGTCCCAAGCTAAGAAGTAGTAGGCCTCTATGGAGGATTTTGTAATGACTTAAGTGATAAAACCCTGTTACACAATATTAGCCTAAACATTTCTTCAACTTCTCAAACCCTTTTTAGTTTTAACTTTAACCCTTCATTCTTAAACAGTTAAATGTTATTGTTACATACCAAATATTCCCACTTCATAGACAATATTATTGATTGCCCTTCTTGACAAGAGTTTCCTGATGCAAATCACACACATTTTGCTTTCATCCTGAAGCAGTATTTCTTCATTTTCTGTGACTTTGTCGGTCAGTTTTTTCTTTTCACTAACACTGTCACTGGCATTGTTATCATCATCACCGGCACAGATTGATAATTCACTAAGATTGGATTCTTTTGAAACATTTTTGTTTGTCAAATCCAAAGTCTCATTTCTACACTCCTTCAGCAGACAGACATGGTGATTTAAACATCGCTCAAAGGAAAAAGAGTCTGCATTCTCTTCTTGAGAAACGAGATATCTGAGATCCTCCAAAAGGCTGGAGAGCCAGTGTTCGCGAGACCTCACCGCACGTGCATCAGAGAGCTCCCCCAGAGATTCGGGCGCAGTGTTCTCCGAGAATCCGCTGATTTTGTGCGTCTCCACCGCGGCTGATACTCGCCGATTTATAACCTGCGGTTTCAACCACCAAATATCAATTGCTCTCCAAAAACATTTAGATTCAGTATGAACTTCTTTGGAATATTCGTTTATCCAGGATATTCCTTCCATTATGGAAGAAGAATTAAAACATTTAAGTGTGAAATAAGTAAAGTTTTTATTCGTTCGCGTGGAAATGTTTTCATTGATATTCTCTTTACCAGTCTTTCGATGTTATTATTAATTATTTCTTTACTATGGGTCACTCACTCACGAGTCACTCGACCATCGGACAATCGAGCTACATTTTTATTGAAATATCGACCACTCCGGCCCTCGATCCTCAATCTTTTTCCACGGCCCCTGCGAGCCTGGGAGATATACTTATTTATTTATTTAATTCAATTTAATTTAATTCAATTCATTTCATTTCAATTAATTCAATTCAATTGTTTTTATTCTATCTTATTTTATTTTATTCTATTTCATCCGGGCTTTTCATTTCATTTCATTTTGTTTCGTTTCGTTTCGTTTCATTTCATTTCATTTTTTTATTTTATATTTAAATCTATTTATTTTTGTATGCCATGCAGATAATATCCTCCAACTACGGGGCGGGGGGGGGGGGCAAAATAGCCGAGGACATTGATTAAATTACTGACCGTTTACAATTCAAAACGATGTATACAATACAAAGAAATCTCCCACAAATAGAATCCCCTCTGAATTTGAGGTCAGAATTATAGAGGTGGATTATTTACCCTGCATTTTAGGCCTGCATCATAGAGATATATCTCGATGGTCTGCATGCAGTGTAATTACCAGTGCCTAGGATAGAGATGTACAGGTATTATATTGATCTCAATGGCGCCTTGCAATAAGAATACTTTGTATCCCATCGGCCCTTTAACTTCCTCTTTAACATCCCAATACGAACGTGAGTGAACACTGCGTTATAATATGTTTAAAATCCCTGTAAATGACCCATCTTCTTAATCAATCTATTTATTTAATGTCGATTTTTTATTTCTGCAGTTATCATGCTTTCTTATAATGTCAATATTTTCTAAAATGAAATTTAAATGATTCTAAAATATGGAGTGGTATTTGAGTGTTTATATGTGACCCTACTGCTGCAACTCTGCATACGTGATTGCGATTATTATTTCGTAGGCTCAAGCCTCAATGCCAAATTTACCTCATTACAATTGCTAATAATTCGATAATTCTTGTTGAGCTAAGTAGTAAATTACACGCACTACCAAATACGATTTTTTAATCGACAATATTTGCCATAAGAAATGGCATCGGTCGGATTCGATACACCAGACTTGTATAGCTTAGTTAGTGATCGTCTCTGTGATTGTGAATGTCAATGTGACTGTGAGCTGTCTGTGACTGAGTGGCAATGCGATATGGCTAAGCTAAGTGCCGCGCTGCGGTGTGTGTCGGCCGGTGTACCGGCGGATCCTGCGCCTGGCAGATACTGTTCTAGGCACCAAATCCGCCGGCGGATATGGTTCTCCTCCGGCGGATTCAGTACCAAAAAAGGCCACTCCCTTCGGAAGATTCGGAAGATATCGTTCTTGCGCTATCGCGATATCCTTCATTCATCACGTTCACACGTCATGCATGCACGCGCACCGCGCGTGAATAACGTTGCGAAATGAAGTTCGAAGAAGAGGTGGGTTAGCCTTAGTCTAATTGAGAGCCAGCTACCTTTCGGATTCTAGTTACATTAGGCCTTGAAGAGGAAAGCCTCAACATTTTGCCTTTATTCTGATGATTAGGGACAGAGTCAGACTCAGACTGACGTTGTTAATCAGAGATTAAGTTTGCACAAAGAAGAATCTAACTTTGAGCTATTTTTTGGCATTATATTCAGTAAATAAAATCATATTCTAAACTTTTCCTTTGCTTTTCTTTCCTCCTTTCTTTTTGTTCTTGTTTGTAGAACTTTTTGGGACCATAGCCCAACCCTTCCATACGCAGTGCTGTGCGGTTGGGGTCCGGAATTTCTTGATATCAAAGCCATTTAAACCTCGCAGATTGCCGCTATTTTAATCAAATCGCGGGCATGTACAGGATATAGCTTTTACACAACACATTTATTCAACCCAGTTGCGTAATGAACCAAATATTTTGAGGGGCAAAACATAGTAATGTGGGAAAAATCTGTAAAAAGTCGCAAAGCGATCGAGCTGGAAAAAAATGCCTTTTGAAATTAAATTCTAATTATGTAATTGATTTTTCCATTAGATTCAGCAACTAACAAATTTCATTGTTTCCATTCATTTCATTATACCTTGTCTCCTTTAATTTATTTTATTTCTCTTGGGTGTGGAACCAAGACCCCCCCCCCCCCCCCCCCCCCCCCCGGCGCATGTGCAGTAATTGAACGTGATTGTGAACGGGAAGCGTTATAGAGCAATTTGAGGTTCAGTATAAATGAAGAGCCCCTACTGTGTGGGGTCTGGGGCAAAGCCCCGGTAGCTTATTTACATAAAATTTGGCTAGCTTATAGCACAATGTTGTATGCAGTCCATCTTTCTTCCCGCTCTTTAATTTCAATCATCGGAAGCCCGGTCGTGTTATTTTTTTTTTCTTGTCCCTTTTCTTTGTTTTCCAAAAATTAGCTTTTGACTAATTGCATTTTACCTTCGTTTCGCGCTATTGTTTGCCATTTTGTCATCTTTTAATTTATTTCTCACCGTGCTATTGCATTACATATGCCTGTTTTGGAATGATTTGTTCTTTCTCAAATGTTCATTTTCCCGATTTCCTTCCTTTTCCATTAAAAAGGGTTTTTTTCTTCGTTTTCTTTTCACTTTTTCCTTTCCTTTTCCCCTCATTCCCCTTTCCCTTTCTTTCTCCCTCCCTTTTTTTCCTTTCCCGTTTTTCTTTTATTCCTGGTTAAATCCGACAGGGGGCAACTCCCCCCCCCCCCCGCCTGTTACGTCATGAATATCCATTAGGTGGACTGATGATGTCACATCTCCACTTGTTCTTTTGTAATTTATTATATGAAATTAGGTTTATTCAAATTTTTTCCTCCAAGAACTAGAAAATTTGGATTGACAACTGATTTAGTGCATTAGATATTTATTGCTGCAACTTATTTCATTATAAGGGAGACATATTATTCACACAAGTATGAAATAAATGAAAAAAATATGGTTTTGTGTGATAACATAAGAAAACGGAAAATGGGGATGTGACATCATCAGCCCAACTAATGAATATTCATGATGACTGTTTTCAAAAAATATTGCTTAACTTTAAACTTCAATAACTTTATTATTTGTTATCCGATTTTGATGAAATTTTCTGCATTTTGCTCAGTGAATTCTACTCTATGTATTAAGATATAAATATTTTCAGCCCGGACCATCCCTTTAATTCAGATTCCTTAACAAAAATATTGAAAAAAAAGGAATAAAAAAAAATCAAATTAAAAATAGGCCTACAATAAACTACATAAGATATTAATCATGTTTTGAAATTCTTTTTTTTAATGTTTTCACAAAAAATTAGCACTCTACAAGCAATAATATGAGTTAACAGCAATATATATTCATAAACTAATTTGCCTCATTTATTTTGAAATTATGAAGTTTTAACTCAAATCTGTAGTTTTATAAAAACTATAGGCCTATATGGGGGTACAAATTTTCGCCAGTCTGGCAAACTTACACTAATCATGGTGTGAAAAAGCACAGTTAAAGATTTCGATGCATACTGCGGACTTAAAGTAGTATAAATTTTCACGTAGGGCCTACAAAACAAAATGATGAAAATGTCATCAAAATCTGATAATAATAAATAGCAAAGTTTTGGCGCATGTGCCAGGTCTATGTATACATGATATATCGAGTCATTGTTTCTCCTATTCCCTCACCCCCATCGAGCCCTTCGTCAAAAGCTGTATGGATCCGCCCCTGAATAAAAATTCACTAAAAGTCTAAAGGCGGACGAAAATCCCCTCCCCCCATTGGTAACGACATTGCCAGAGCTGCGCATGCGCGCTTTCGAGGTTGGACGTCTGTCCAAATAAATATTACACGTATCGTCAATAGAACCAAATCCGCCGAGGAACCAAATCTGCAAACATCAAGCCGCGTCAAACCCGGCGGATATGGTTCCGATTAAAAACGATATCGGCCATTAAGAACGATATCTGCCGGCGGATACGGTATCCGCCGGTGGAACCGAATCCGCCGCTACACCGGCCCCGAGCCAGAAGTTGTGAGTGATGATGTGTGTGACTCTAGCAGGAGAGGCACATGGCCAATTAATGGGAGACCCGCGCTCACCAACATGGATGGATTTGAAGGTTGTCTTCCAATTATCAATATTTTGACCGACACCTGTCCTGATATTTATCACTAGGCCTATATCAGGACAGGTGTCGGTCAAAAAATTGGGATCGTCCCACTCCCAGGACCCAGTTTACAGGGGCAGGGATCAAACTCAAAGATTTCTCCACACAAGAAATCTAATGTTAGGATTAATACTTAATAGTACTATGGTAGTGGATCGTATTACCGAACACTTTTCATGAATTCAATCATATCAAACACATTATTCTCATAAAATTCACCAAACTTTCACCATAAATACACAATTACCTACAAAATATAAATATGTAAAAATTTTGCCGAAATTGTATTTCCTTTTTACGATATTAGCTTCCAATCGGACCCCTCTTCGCATGTGAAATATTTTGGTCACTTGAAAAAGGTATCATATTACCGAACGTGTGTTTTCTATGGGAAAAGTTGAGAAAACAACAAAATCACTGATGAGCTATTTTGACCATATTTTATTATTTTTAGAATATTAAGACTTTGAAAATGTGTTTTTTACCATTTTTCATCATCTTTCTATTCAAGTTCTCTTTGGAAGGATTCTGCAAAATTTTGAGCGTATGAAATTATTTCTGATGCGTATGATGCGCGCGTTCGGTAATACAAGGCCGGTCGGTAATACAAGCACTCACTATACTAGTAGGAAAGTTCACTCACCTGTCAAGTACTGTCACAAGTGTGCTGTCAGTGTCAATGTAAACAGATTCCAGGTTTTGGAAGACGGGCAAGTCGTGTAAAATTGACAGTAGAGGCGCACGGCCAATGATATATTGGAGACTGTCTCCATTGTGGGAGATTATCTCCAATATCAGACTTGTAAAGAATTTGGGTATCCAATTTCAGAGACAGTCTCCAGTTTTGGAGACCAATTTCCTTTGTTTACATTTGCTGCAAAAGGATTACCTTGGCGGCAAATAAAAATGTGATAAGCAGATTCCTCATGAAAAATTACCCCTATTCACCGTCTACTTTAAAAATTCACCGTCTACTTTTGTTTTGGAAAGTCAAAAAGGGGCCTAAGCTTTCGATCCTAGCAGAATCTTCGTATTTGTACTTTTGTTTTGATAAGGAATTTTGTTGTCAATCACACACAAAACAAATGGGCTTCTGACCTCTGTGAGACAAAATTTTGGGTGGAAAAAATCGTGCTTTTGTTGGTGTTGTTTCTTTTGTCCTTTTGCAAAGCAAGTCTCCAATGTGGGAGATTGTCTCCCCTATTGGAGAGAGTCTCCCATATTGGCCGTGCGCCTCTACTGTTGATGGTGAACTGGGGGGAGTTGAGGTCACTGAAATTTTTTTGTTGGCACTCTCAATTCCCGTAATTGCCCTGTGTCCGGCAGGGGTAAGTGAAGAAAAAACTGTCCCCATAAAACGGGTGGATCCAGGATTTCCAAAGGGGGGGACATAAGCCTAAGGTCTTCACTTTCAAGGGGGGGAGGGCACAGTCTTCTGTTTTAATGGCATTTTTACATTGCAAATTTAAATTTTGCTTCTCAAAAGGGGGGGGGGCACTTGCCGGCTGTGCCCATAATTAACAAGGACAGTCTCAATTTATCAATCAAGACATGATTTGTCTTGGTTTATGAGGATATCCTTGTTTCTGGGACAATCCAAATTTTTGGACCAGCCCCTCTACTGCATATTGGACCGTAGCATTGGACCAAGGCAAAGGCCTAGGCTATTATTATTGCTTTGCAAAAGCCCAAACTGGGCCAAAGGCAATGCCTTTAATTTAATGATAAAAAGAAACGATGTTCAACAAAAAGATAATTATTTACACCATGCTTGATTTACACCCAAAATGTCTGAGGTTTAGAAGCCCATTTCATTTGTCTTGTGTATGGATGATAGCCAAAGTCCTTGAAAATGAAAGTATTCTACCCTGATCAGTCCTTATAATTTTGTGGAGCTCAATAAATCGCTCTCCTTATTTTTTTGAGGAGCTCAATTGAGCTCCTCAGAATCGCTCTCCTTGAGGAGCTCAAATCAATTCAATACAATACATGTATGATAAATTGTAGATTTTTCTTAACATCGTATATGCAATAGCTGTGTAGCTGTTAATTAATCTGTGGTGAAACTAGGCCTGGGTCAATATGTTTAAAGTTACGAAATATCGCGTTCCTGCTTAAAAAAAAAATACTGTACAAAAAATTGCTAAAATTTCACATTTCCATCTTTAAGTCCATGAAATGGCCATCTATTTTCCATGATTCCTTGAAATTATTTTGATTTAGTTGAAAACTTTAAGAAGAATGAAGAATATTCACCTCTTTCCTTACTCTGATTTGAATTTACACTCAGTTAATGTTGTAGTCCCACATGTAGACTTCTATGGTATTGCCATGAAAATCTACATATGGGACTACAATATTTACCGATTTTAAAATCAAATCAGAGTCGGGGAAAGAGGTGAATATTCTTCATTTTTTCGGTAGTTTCCAACTAAATCAAAATAATTTCAAGGAATTATGGAAAACAGATGCCTATTTCGTGAATATAAAGATGTAAAATGTGAAATTTCAGCATCTTTTTGTGAAGGCTTTTTTTTTTTAGGAGCGCCGGCGCGATCGCGCTCCTCAAAAATGAAGGTCTGCTACATGGTAATTTTTAAAGTGGTAATTTTTCATTCATCAGAGGTGCTGGTCAGAAAATTGGGATTATCCCAGTTTACATGGACTGTCTCAATTTTCAAAGATTCCTCCACACAAGAAATCTAGGAAAGTTCATTCACCTGTCAAGTGCCGACACCAATCAAGTGTGCTAGTTAATGTAAACATATCAGGTTTCATAACAAGATTATAGGAAGATGGCAAGTCGTGAAAAATAGATTCAGATTCACTAATCTATTGTTCCCAATGGAAATTCGCTCTGTTGGCATTACAAAATATACATACATTATTCACATAGATTATACTGCACAACAATTCAATTAATATACATTTATATATGTACACACCATAGATTGTGCCAAGGCCAGGTAATCCTTTAACAGCAAAAGTAAACAAAGGAAATTTATCTCTCAAACTGGAGACTCGATGAAATAGATACCAAAATTCCTTACTATAGTCTCTGATATTGGAGATAATCTCCCACATGGGAGACTGTCTCCCATATTGGCTTCACACCACATTCCATCTAAATTTTAACTCAGAACCAAAGAAGCATAATCAAGGCGCTATCTGCTAGCATTATGACAAGGGAATGTAAGCAAGCACTCCCTACCATTAATTGAATATTCCTGTTCCCTAGTACCATCAAATCTTCAAAGTTCTATTCCTTTAAAAAAAAAAAAGATTGAATCGAACTATTGCCATAGACTTCCTGATCCTGAGTAGGCTGTGAGGACCTAGCCCTTTTAGAACTACTATATTATGGTAGGTGAATGAATTTTTAATTGTGCAATACTGGTTATGTTCAAGTAGTAATTTGAATCATTTTTTCTTTGTATAGCATGGGAGACGACAAACCGAAGAAGGGGCACACCTCCCGTCAGAAATGGATGACGGGTGGCATCCCAAGATACAGCCGGTCCCAGATGTACAAGCGAACAGCCATGTACAAGAAGAAGAAGGTAATGAATATTGATTATCCACTGCCTTAGTCTTCAAGCAAAAATGTTCTTTTTGGGGGGGGGGGTGGAGGAGGGATATGTGTCTTGCATCTAGATTGAACTAAAGGTTTTCATTTTGAAATGGCTTGTGATGGATATTTAGTCATTGCCAAGTTATATATATTTTTGTTTGTGACATTGAAAAGGTAAACTTATGAGCATTTACAGACTTTCACTTTTTTTTCACGAATGTTTGAATTGCTTTGAATTATGAAGTCACAATGTTGATAAATAATTGTGTTTGATGGAAAATGAAACAAAGTAAAACTTGCTGTGATGATTGGCATTTAATGGTTTTGTGTGATAGTTGTGCTAAAATCTGAAGGTAATCATTGTTGGAATTTCCTTTTGCGCATTTCACTTAGAGATGAATTGAGAACAAAGCTTATACTGCTAGTATTAAGGTATGAATTAATTGGATCTTTTATGCCTCTAAACTTTCATGTAGAACAATTGTAAATAAAAATTAATCTTGTAGGACTAAATTGAAATGAATTTTCAATCCTATGAATCACTTTTACAGACTGTTGTGAAGAAGGAGAGGAAAAGGAAACCAGCTATGGTTGAGAAGCAGATCGGTGGTGAGAAGAATGGAGGTAAACGTCTTGTCCGTGTCAACAGACTGGTGAGTGTCATGGTGGCTTGTAATCAATATCTTATTTTACATTTTAAATGCAATACATTGTAATACTTTTATACAAGCATGTATTTCTCTGTATATTCTTCATGAAGATAAAAAAATTAAAAAGGATGTTATTTTTGTTAGTAGAAGCTGTGATATCACGTTTAATACTTTGTAAAATCCTTATGTGAAAAAAATGTGCAATGTTTGTTGCGAATTTTAGCGTGTACTCTGCATAACTTTGAATTATTATTTTGTCATCATAGAGTAACCTCAAGGTCATGAACACTAAAAATTGTGCACAGAGAGCCTTTTGCATCATTAAAAAGTATGAATTTTGAATCTTTCCACCTATAGCCTCGTTACTATCCAACTGAGGATCTGCCCCGTAGGTTAAACAACCGCAAGACGCCCTTTAGCCAGCACAAGTCCAAGCTAAGGCCATCCATCACCCCGGGTACTGTCCTCATCCTTTTGGCTGGACGCTACAAGGGAAAGAGGGTTGTTTTCCTCAAGCAACTCGCCTCCGGTCTCCTCCTTGTCACAGGTAAAAAGAATTAGATGTGTTTTTTGTCTCGCAGCAAGGTGTGGAGAGGACATACAGCATTTAATCTGTTCATCTTTTGTCCGTCCTCACATTGTGGTTTCCACACAATAGCTTGAAAAATAATAGACAGATTTTTGTCACTCATTTGGGTGTGGTTACATCATAGTATTATGCAGGTCAAATTTAAATTTTGAGACTGAAGGCTTAAAGCTGCAGCCCATGTATTGCTGTTCATGTGATAAACATGGCTATCTGTCTAATGGACAGACAAAATGTCCAGCTTGCTATTGTTTTTGCCTGAAAATAATGAGAAAAGAACAAGATCTCAATGAAAGTCGACTTGTGCAAGTCTTACCTGTTTTTCCAATGAGCATTAATTTATTCCAATTATTTGAATATTAGATTATCATTCTCTGGTGTGAGAACGATATATGAATTAAATTTCAAACATTATTTTTTTCATCTAAACTACTCTATGATTAACATTTTACCCCTGTAACCAGGTCCCTTTGACCTGAACGGTGTACCACTGCGCAGGATCAACCAGGCTTACGTCATCGCCACCCAGACCAAGGTGGACATCAGCTCTGTCAAGCTTCCGGAGAGATTAAATGACATCTACTTCAAGCGCATGAAGCTCAAGAAGCCACGTGGACAAGAGGGAGAAATGTTTGAGTCTGAGAAGAAGGTATGCTTTTTTTGTTAAATACTCTTAAACTTATGCATAAGTTACGTTTAGAGCACATGATCTGTGTGGTATCTCTCAAAGATATAAGTGACTAAATATTGTTCTTAACCCTAATAAGTCTTGGGGGCTGATCCAGCCCCCCTCGACACTTTTGGCGATTGCCGCGCAATTTTTTTTTGAGTGCGTCGCTTACTGCCTTTTTACTTATAAGTCTTGCGCAACTTTTTAGACCAAAATTGCTACCCCCGGGTATTGGTTCTGAAATTACACAACATAAGTGCATGCAGACCCGAAATTGGTAAAAGAACATGTATTTATACAAATCCAATGCGAATAGTGTTTTTTAGCAAAAATTTTTGTCGTGATTGTCGGCCGAGATCATAAGGGGAGCGCCCCCCCCCACAATCTTCTTGGGCGTCGAAATATCCCAGTCTATTTGGGGTTAAATTCCCAGTGTGGTATATAATGTCTCAAGTCTCTTTATGTGATCACGCTCATGGGACACATGCTTGTGCTGTCTATATGAGATTATATGATAAATATAATTTGCACGTAGGTACTTTAGCATGACTTTTAGCCTGACTTTAATTTTAAAACTGTTCAGTTTGTCTGCAAGGGTCCAAAAATTCCAACACAATAAGATGGTTGTCAGGAACTTTGGTCTCCATGGAAACTACTTGAACCTACAGTATGTAGAATTTGAAAGAAGCCTAGAAAGTGGCATTAAAGAATTTAACTGAGATTTGACCCAATGTTAAAGTAAATGGGAGTAAAAAAAAATGTGCACAATATTCTTTTTCTTGTTTGCATCATTTCTAGGAGTACACTGTTTCTGACGAGCGCAAGGAGGACCAGAAGGCAGTCGATGGCCAGCTTCTGTCTCTCATCAAAGGAGTTAAATACTTGAAAGGATACCTCCAGATGGCTTTCTCACTCAGTAACAAGCAGTTCCCACACAAGATGATCTTCTAGAAACCTTGCCGCCAGTGCGGACAATCTAGCAAGAAACTTGGAAGAAACTGTGTAAATCACATCCAAAACCACATTCTTCACTCACACACATGAACTTGTGCAGCAGTAACAAAAGGAGTCGATTATCTGATTGGATCAAGTATCACGGAAACAACCCCATCCCATGGTAGACTGGAATAATATCATGTAAAACATTAAAAACTAACAAAAAAATTACAATGCTGTGTCCTCGTTTTTATTTCATGCTGTTTATTTAGTATGAAATGTTTGGTGTATAGAGGAGGTCCTATTTTAAACGAGAGGGCATTGCAACAATTTGGAATCAATTGCAAGTCAATTTTGGTTCCTTGAATCAATCATAATATTTGCAATTGATTGCAAACTTTGATCTATTGCTGGTCTGTTTCATGCCAAAATGAAGTATAGATTTATTATTTAGTATAAAATTTTTCAATTTTTAGTCAATGAAAGAGGCTATAATTTTTGTAAACAAATTTTGGCATTACTCCTATGGGTTTTAAATCACATGCTCGATCTGTAATGGAAATCATAAGTCAGAAAAAATTAGAACCATTGGACTGAATTGTATATTAATGAGTCAGAAAGAGGGGGTTGAGGGTATTTGAATTCCAGTTCATCGTGACTTGGCCGTGAACCAGAATAGCCTGGTGGTTAAGTCGCTGCCCGGAAAGCACGGTGAGTTGAAAAAGGCCGTTGTATTCATTCTTACTCAAACCACCTATATGTAGCTGGTGCAAAAAGTGTTAAAACTGCCGTTTTCAACTCTCCGTACGGCTGCCGTAGAGCGTGACCGAGGTATAAGTAACACTCAAAGGGGCATATAAATCTCTATGGTTACGCACGACTGTATGACTGGTGAGCATGGGCTGAAATCACAGGGTTGTGCCCCCCCCCCACTTGAATTTTATTTTTGTGTAGGAACTTTGGGGGAGGGTTTCCTCTTTCCCCCAAAGGACCTATGAACTCCCTTATTTTTGCATACAGGGTACCCTTTCTTGTATTACCATCAGTGTAATATGAGATCTGGGCTCCGTAACACAAAGGTTTGCGATAAATCGCTAATCTGAAAGAACCGCACTGATTGGTCCCTGGTCAGTATTTTAAAACTAATCCACATGTAACATTGATATTGATTGGTCAGTTCATTTAGCGATTGATCGCTAATCTTTGTGTTACGGAGCCCTGGTTAAAATTGTTAAAACATATATAGCTCCCACTACGTTAAAAAGGGGTACAATTTTTGAGTCTTTCATTTAGTACAAGAAACGGTCACCATTCTTGCATAAGATTTATAACATTAAATCATTCAAAAAATAAACATGGGTGTGTGTGCATGTGATAAGAGAAAGAGCAAGAATATAGGATGGTGGTAACTGGATACAAAATGGTTGGAAAGAGATATGAACAACTAAAAAGAACGGGGTATGTATGTTGGATAGCTCAGTTTGGCTAACTGAAATTAACTGATATAAACAGGGTAAATGGAGAGGTGGGATTAGGATTAATTGAGATGGAGAGAAGGATAAAGCAGAAGAGAGGGAGAAAGAGACATGCAGAGTTTGAATGCTGCTGATGGTACGATGAATGAAGTATAAAAAAAAAGAGTAAGGGAGAGAGAAAGGATGCAGAAGCATGCTATAATCGGAATAAACAGAAAGTTATACCTCGGTCACATTTGCTCTACGGTGCCCCCCCCCCCCCCACTCCGGGGTCGGAAGGACCGCATGCGTGTTCCCAAAATGTCCGGTAAAGGGGTACTTTTTCGCGGGACAAGTCCGGCCTGCGAATTGTAAAAAAAGGGGGGTGTATTTGAATTTTCACCCGGAGATTTCTTTAAAAAGGTTTTTTTTTTATCTCTCTATTTGGACTCCTGAGAAATTTTAAAAGGGGGTTAAAAATATCTTGAATAACATAGAAAAATTGATCAAATCCCGGGATCAAATTCCTGAAATTCCTGCTAGTTTTGAAAGCTCATTCAGGATTATTTCATTTTGAAAAGTAAAGTACGGACCTTTTGTTGGAATGAGAGCTCACCTGAAATTGAGCAGTGTTCCGGATTAAGGGGGGGGGGGGTCTCCAAGGCAGAAAAAGCCCTCGAAAGGGGGGTTCTGAAATTTTGGCAGACCTTCGATAGGGGGTGCTTTCAAAGGGAGGGAACGAGCATAGGCGTACCCTAAATAACACTGAGTGGGGGGGGGGGGAGGGACAGGCGGCGGCCGTACGGCGAGTCGAAAACAGCCGTTTTAACATTTTTTGTACCAGCTATATATAGGTGGTTTGAATAAAAATGAATAAAACGGCTGTTTTCGACTCGCCGTACGGCCACCGTAGAGCAAATGTGACCGAGGTATTAAGTGAATTCTATTTTTCTCAGAAGGAGCTTGTGTTTCATAAGCTACCCAAGTTGTGTAAGCAATGCAATAAAATCAGGATGAAATCATCCCTTGTGTTGTTTAGAACCCCCCCCCCCCCCTTGGCACCAATATCCGCTTGACACGCTCTATTGCAGCTGCCCACCCTAAAACTCTCTAATGTCCCAAAGTCAAACACTTCTCTTCATCCATGGAGCTGATAGATCCATGCTTCATCCATCTTCATATATATACCAAGGACGGCTCGGCTGATTAGCTCCCAATGTGGACAGATTTAAGAATAGTATTAATTTATATTTTATTAGCTTGATGTAAAATTATTAACCCTAAAAGGACTGGCTATTTGAGATGCATTGAGGACGGGGGTGGGGGCATGATGGCCCCTTCTGATATCGGCCGCCATTCGCACCGAAATTTGGCACGCACATTCTCTACAACATAAACTACAAGCCAGTAAAAAAAACTCTGAAAATAATTATTTTTTATTTATTATGAATAGAATATGCAAATTTATTTGTGAAAAACATTATTTGCATATGTAACACCCAATTTCTCTTCAAATTTTCATTATTTTCCCAGATGTCATCTTTGTAATCTAATTTAAAGTTTACCACAAAGAAAAATTGCGAGAGCCAATTTTTTTCTTTATGTATTTCTTTGTTTTTCATCTCTTGTTTTTTATTGTTTTTTCAATGGAAATTATTACAAACCATTTAACAAATAAATTAAACCCTAAATTAATTAACCCAGCCAATTATTAGAATGATATATAATCACCCTCTTATGAATTTCTTCTCCCATAGACTGTGTACACAAAGTATAAAAATTAGCCATTTTCGGCAAGACATTGTCTCGTAAAAAGTCATGTGGTGTCGCGATGCTATACCCGTATGTCGCAAATTTGGTCTCAAAAGTTGGGTGAGACTTCGAAAAAAAAAGTCATAAAATTTTGCTGCGCTATCTTTTTGCGTTTCGGAAATATCGCGCGAATTGTTGAGGGGGCCCGGGTGAGGGGCCATCATGTCCCCAGTCCTTTCAGGGTTAATTTTATTATGGCAGTTATGGGCCACTTTTCACCATCTTATGGCAACATCAGGCCCAAAGAACAATCTAAAAAAATTAAGTAAGTTACTACTTACGCACGTCTGGAATACGTTCTCAGGTGTTAAGTCAGCTACAAAGGGATAGGGTATTTGGAGCTAGCTCCATGGTCATTTATCACAAAGGTGTCACTAGTCGTGTAGGGAGTCATGAGTAACGTACGAACAGCTTTGTGAAACGGTCCCCTGATCTTGTGCTTTCCGCTCTTTGTAGATTTGAATTATCGTGGTTCACAAGCAAATGAAATGAAATTAAATTCAATACTTTTCAAAATATGATTACGGTTATAGGAAATGAACCCCCCCCCCTCTCTCTCTGTTATTAGAACCACTATTAGAACAGAAGTGGACTTGGCAAGATAACGTATCTCACCATGTTGACATACAACTGTTCATAATTATGTCGACAGGGCGAGATAATGTTAACGCTATAAGCGTCGACATTACAATGTGAAATATCTCGCCATCTCGTCGAGTAGGTCAGCCTCAGGCAAATATTTGACGTCGCAGAAAGTATGACGCATGACGTTATTAGTAATACGCAATACGTTATTTGGGAAATCCCGTAGGGAAATCCCCCTGGTGCTGCGCACGCGCGTATCACGCGCGCAATCTTGGACGCGATTTTAAATAAGTGACGTCACGAATGTAAACAAATAACACGTGCGAGTTCCATCGATCTATCTGCAAAGTGGATGAAACAAGGAGGATGACACCGGCGACATCTTTTAAAGGTAAAGAAAATTTATTAAAGCAATATTGGATTAGACTATGTGTGGAATTTTCTGCTTCCATAGTATCAGATAAGGCCTAACTTGAAATCGAGGTAAAACAAAAAGTTATGTTTGGCCCCAACAGTTGGGGCGTGCGTGTATGACGTGTGTTGTCCATTCTCTTTAGGTTCAGAGTTCATCAGCATCATCCGTTAAAGTACAGTCCACCAGGTTGGTGTATCATCGTACTTGTAGAATTATGCAAAAAAAAAAGCTACTGAAGTGCAGTTAACTGTAATGGCAGGGAGAATATTCCACAGTCTAATGGCATCAGGAATAAAAGTTTTCTGATAAGTAACAGTGCGAGCATGTGGGACGTGTAACCTCATCTGATGACCACGAAGCGAAGTGGAAGTAGCAGCCTGGTTGAAATTACCGTCTTCTTGTCTGGACAAATAACACTTCCGCTCATGACAGCTGAGCCCTAGAATGCATGGCCGTATGCAGCGGGGGGGGGGGGGGGGGGGGGGGAGCTGCCCTCCAGAAATTTTGAGAAGTTACATTTTTTACTGAAGATTTTCACAAAATTCAGGCTAAGGTATGCACAAAATCCATCAATTTCACTTTACAAAATGCAACAGCACCTCAATGACAAGCTCGGTCGTTTCGCCCCTGCGCTTTTGAGTTTTTTCCCAAAAATTTTACTGTGCTCCCCCCCCAGCGAAAAAAAAATTATGCGTACGGCCATGCTAGAATGAGTGTATTTATAGGGGCATATGGGGGGGGGGGGGTTCAATGTCCCCCTTTTGACCAAAGCAAAGATCATCATGTGGACATCTCTGTCCTCTCTTACACGGGCTAAGTGATGTTGAAAATGGTTCCCTTCCCTCTTCCTTTTTTGGGGGGAGGGGGGGGGGGGGGTGACCGAAAGTGGAGTGATGACCTTTTTTTCGCTCGTCAGCTTTTAAAAGGAAAAAGAGAATCATTATGGAGTGATGATTTTTTTTTGCCTACTTCCTCCATGTTCAGAATGCCACACCTGTCTATACAAACATGTCTACATCTACTAAAGATTTATGATATGAATAGACCTATGGCGAGTGTTTGAACTGATGAAAACTTTTTGAAGTATACTTTAACACCAGTGGCGTAACAGGCGGGGGGGCAGGGGGGGCAAGCTGCCCCCCCTGGCGGAGCTCACCGGGAAAATAAAAAAAAAACGGGAAAAAGAAAAAAAGGGGGGAAGAAAGGGAAAGGGAAAGGAAAGAAAAAAGGGGAAAGGGAAAGGAAAAGGGAAAAGAAAACTAAGAAAAAACATAAAAAAGGGAAAACGGAAAGATAACGGGAAAAGGAAGGAAAAAGAACAAGTGACAAAGAACAATTCGCCCCGATATACAAATACATTAGCATGATTAGTAAGACAGGGAAATAAATTAAAGATGACAAAAAGGCAAACAAAAGCGGGAAATAAAGGCAGAATGGAATTAGCCAAAATCTAAATTGGAAAATAAAGAATAGGGACAAGATAACGTACACTATCGGGCTGCCGAGGATTGAGATAACGAGCGGGAAGAAAAATGGATGGTATATAGCATAATGTCGTATGAAAGTCTATCATAAACTTGCTAAATCTCCAAAGGCTCTGTCCAAGAGTCAAGACCCCGTGCAGTGGGAGCTCTTCATCTGTAACCTCCAATGGGTTCTATAACGGGCCCCTATATGGACCTTTCCTGCATTAAGCTTTACGTTGAAGCACTGGCGTACCGGGGGGTGGTTCCACAGCCAAGGGGAAATAAAAGAAAATAAAGGAGGCAGCGAAATGAGATGAATGAAAAAAAATATATGACATGATATTTGCTATAATGATGTAAAAATCTATCACATAATTAGAATTTCATTTTAACAGGCCATTTTTTTCTGGCTCGCTTCGCTCGCTGGCGACTTTTTACAAATTTTCCCACATTTGCTATGGTGTGCCCCTCACAATATTTGGATGATTACGATACACATTATGTGTTGTGTTAAAGCTATATAAATATACACGCAATTTGATTAAAATAAGTGGCCATCTGTAAGGTTTAAAATGGCTTTGATATCAAGAGGTTCCGGGGTTCTGCCCTGGACCCTACCCATAAAGCACTGTTATATGGATGAGTTTGGACCATGGCCCCCAAAAGTTCTACAACCAAACAAACAAAATGAGGAAAGAAAGGAAAGTGTATTATATTTTTCTGAATATCACGTTAAAATCTATCTTCATGTTAGATTCTCATGAAAAGGTTATTTTTTATCTCGCTCGCTTCGCTCGCTCGGGACCTATATCAAGCTACTTCTTGCCAAAAGCGCCATACTCGGCCCCCTCAAGCATATAGAGCTTCGCCCTGATGCTCACAATCATAAGTTCATAACAAAAATCCTGTTCACCGTGGCGTACAAAAAAAAGAGAGAAAAAAGGAAAGAGAGGAGGGTGAATATATGATATCATCTTTTTAACATTATGTCAAAATCTATCACAAAATTGGATTTTTTGCAATAAAGATGTCAAAAAAAATTTGCTCGCTCGCTTCGCTCGCTCGCTTATATATATATACATTTTCCCGATACGCCATATCGCCCCCTCAAAATTGTTGCCTTATGACGCCATTGCCTGTTCAATGATATGACCGGGAAATTTTTGGCTCTTGCCCCCCCTGGCCACCGACCCCTGTTACGCCGCTGTTTAACACAGATAACGTGGCGCTAATTTGTGTTTATCTTTCTCATCATCGATCTCGCAACATGATTAATCTTCTACTCATCGAGTTCACAACATTCATTTTAAGTTAATGTACCGTATGGGCACTAGTATTCAACCCGGCATAATTCAAAGATTTGGCCAAATTCCTCCAAATATCTAGAAATAGCGAATTTTTCTTAATTTCATACCTTTGTTATTTCAAGGGTAATCTGTTGTCTGTATTTTCTTTATCAATCTGTCGACTGTATGCGCGGAGGATCGAATTATGCGGCGATGACATTTTGCACTAAAATTGCACTAGTATTCAACCTAGTGATGATAGATAGTGAATCTCAAAATGGTTTAAATTGCTAAACTAGATCTAGATCTATGTAAGTCTCTGGCTTTGACTAATTCCCTGTTTGGTCTCATCTCAAATGGTCTAGTCCATAGTCGGATGGGACAAGGGCAGATCGAGAGACAGGGCCATCTTTCATCGCTAGGTTGAATACTAGTGCCGACGGATTGAATACTAGTGCCAAAAACCATCGCCGTATTATTTGATCGCCCGCGTACACAGTCGACGGGTTGAAGAAAAAAATAATACAAAAAGAATAACCAACATTTGCTCTTGGAAATAAGGCAGGTCTGAAATTAAGGTAAATTCCATATTTCTATAAATTTGAGGAAATTCTCCAAACGGGTTGAATACTAGTGCCCTTACGGTACTCGAAATTCCATCGATTTTGTTAATTCTCTCGTCATCCCTACACAGTCCTTCTGCACACCCATCCTTTCCCTCCATAAGTGCGATTTTTATGCTGTTTATGTTAACAACTATCTCTCTGTTGTCTCTTCTTCTTCTTCCAACCTCTTTATTTTTAAATCATTTCCCCCACATGATCCCATCTCTCACACACATCAATCGACTCATCAAGTGGATGGCAATCCATTTGTTTTGGTAAGGTCCCCTAAGTCTGCGCAGTGCCCCTTGTCTGCGCATACTTATTAAAAATTCGACTCGAAATGGTGGGAAAATAATGAATTTCGGGCATTTCATGTGACGACCTCAAAAATTCTCATCAAAATCTCCGAATCGTGTGTAAAGAGAATGGGTGCGCAGACATGGGGCACCATTTTTTTGTTCAATCTGGAAATGACTGGCCGAGGGTTTTTTCCCCAAGAAAATCATATGTTTCAATTTTTTAAATGGGATTTTGGGCACAATTACTCATAGAAATATAAGGGACATTATCAACTGATTTTTTTTTGTGAAAAAAAAAATCAATCTTAAGTTAAATTGTTAAGTGCGCAGACATGCCCCCCTTCATATGTATTTGATGGGGGACGGTGTTCAGAGAGAGATCAGATGGATCTGAATAAATATCAACAATGGCAATTAGAGAACAAAACGTGTACATGAGTAATGACAAATTCATTCTGCTTTCATTCTTTGTAAACTATATAGTGAACATTTAGACATTATGGAGCATAGATGGCCCATCGCACGTCCTTGTGTTCAGAGATAGATCAGTCGAGTCAAAGTCTAGACCTTGAAGATCATCAGGAAAATTCCATTTATGATACAAGGTTTACCAGGTCAACGTCTGGAATTCTGTAAGTTAAAAAGCTATATGTTATAAATCCCTTTAAATTCGGAGCGTCACCACATCTTCTATATCAACAAGTGCATGTTTATAGCATTTCCATTTATTTGAATGCAGGATAACAGAGCATTGTCAATTAATGCCTTGCTCACGGGCATAGGTGCGGCGGCCCGGGATCGAACTCCAGACTTTTCATGTATATTCAGGCGCCTTAGGCCACTCGGCCACGGCACCTCGCAATTGAGCTCTATAACGATGAATATAACCATTATCGTGAGGACTTGATAATTTAAGATTTTTTTTTTAAATGACTACCCCTCGACCTTTTAAAATATTTTTTAATATCAGTTTGTTTTAATTGATAGTTAATATGTAATAAAAAAAGAAATTATCAGTGTTGTTTTATAGTCTAGATCCCTTTTCACCACTATTCCTTGCCCTTAAATTATGATAATGTCTTTTATTTGACTTGAACATGAACTTTGCATGTTATATTTTTTGTGTTTCTATCTTATTCAGGCGGTTTGGCTCAGAAAATGAAATCAAGCGTCAAAACATTTACATGATGGAAATGAAAACAGTAATAAAGGTATCGTTGCAAATCGTTAAAGGTTTTTTAAATGATGACATGGGTGTCGATCATGGGGGGGGGGGGATGGGGGGGATATATCCCCCCCAATATTTCAAGTGGGGGGGGGATGGCCTGTATTATCATCCCCCCCAATAATTTAGGGTAGAAAATTTATAATAATGATGATGAAAAAATGTAAAGGTTTGATCATGATGATTATAGTGATGATTATAGTATGCCATCAATCAGTTTGTTTCCCTCGCAATTTGTGTATATTGTTATTAAATAAAAACATTCTTTTCCAGGACTTTTAAACAGATGGGTGGAGGTTCAAGATGAAAAAGAATGAAATGTTTACGTATATGATATTTTTTAACACATGACATAAAAGGACCCCGACGAAAAACAACTTTTGTTGATAGGGTGTTCCATCCCACCAGTGGTAATATGATCATATTTTTACAATTTTTAATAAGTGAAATCAATTAATGGTTTTAGAAAGAATAATCATTCATTTCTCTCTAAAGCGTATCTTCGGATATGAACATCGGATTTTTTCCCCATGTTATTCTTGTTATTGTTATGGACTTGAATAACTAAACTTGATTGGCTCTTTCTTATTTTGGCAAAAAGAAATCTCTTTTGAGTTTGGAAAGGGATGAAAGTTTTGCATTCTATATGAGCACACTCATGCGGTACGTAAATTTCATTTTAACACATAATTAGCTGATATTACACACTGATGGTTCAAGAAAATGTTGGAGAAATATCAAAACATGACAGTTGAGTTTCGATTGTTTTTGTTTGTTTTTGTTTTATGCACTTATAAAGCATTTAAAACATGTTAAAATCGTCTAAGGAATGACGGTAAGGCTGATGGCGCACGAGAAGCCACACAGTTTGTAATTTGTGCTAGTCTTAATTTGTCCAAATCTGCATTTTATCATCATGCATTAAGAAGAAAAAAGATATCGCCAGTCGGGTTAGATTTTAAGAGAGAAGTTGTATACATCATGCTCAATAAACAGATCACTTTGTACATGGTCCAGACAATTTTTGTCATTTTTTCTTTCGTATGAGTTTAGAATAGGCTTACTTGTAACACAAATTGAATTTTCAAAAAAAATTATAAGTACAGTACACTGCAATAATGAAAGAATTTCCTAGAACACAGTGGCGTAACTACGGGGGGGGGGGGGGGCATGGGGGCACGTGCCCCCCAATCGGCTGGCCAAAAAAAAAAAAACGGGGAAGAGGAGAAAGGAAGAGAAACGTAGTGGGAATGAAGAAATTATTGTTCATTATAATGTTATATTATAATAATGTTATGTTATAATACATAAGAAACATTTTTTCATAACTTTGTTTTGCTCAGGCCTAGATTTCTTCATTGTTCCCGGTACTCGCATTGTCTGTTTAACGTTTTTAAGTCAATATACACCAAATATATTTCCTCGCACTTCGACTTATTATTGTTTTATGTAGTGACATATGGTTCTTTTTCATTACTACTTAAAGTGATTGCCCCATTTTAAGGTGTTAATATAAAACATTTCCTGTCCGTGCTTACGTTCGCACTAGTAGATTGGTGAGATATGACTGCTCTTCATGAATTCCTAAAAATCAGTCCTTAAAATGTCCCTTTTTCTGATCTGAATATCAACATTTTTCGATCGCATCATTTGTTTAGTGAAATACGTATCGTATGGTCTTAGTGAATTCTTACAAACATGCCTTAGAATGCCTCTCTTCAGGTCTGAATATCCTAAATTTTCAGCTCGCGCTTCGGGCTCGCAATATTTGATGAGTGAGATGCGTATTATCATGATTACATTGACTACAAAAAGTGCTTCATGTGTTTAGATGTAGCAAAATTAGCAAGCGCTTTGCACTCGCATTAGATGACTATGGTGAGATATGTATACTCTTAATGGATTCCTAAAATATAGTCCTTAACATGTCCTTGTTTGGGGTAAATATTTACAAAAATTTCAGCTCGCGCTTCGCGCTCGCATTGTTTGTTTAGCGAGACAGGTATGTATCATGATTACAAAAATTTGCTTATAATGTCCTTTTTTGGTCTGCATATCAAAAATTTTCAGATCGCGCTTCGCGCTCGCATTATTTGAGCAGTGAGATACATATCCGTTTAATGGCACTGTCCTTAAAATGTCCCTATATTAGGTCAGTATACCTGGCAACTGAGCGCGCTTCGCGCGCTCCTAAGTGACTCAAAAATTTTGCTGGTACCCCCCCCCATGCCGTGACTCACGGTACGCCACTGCAAGAACACCATGCATATCAACCACTCCCAAATGTCCTAACTTGTGATTTTAGTGGGGGTAATGTTGAAAGATCCCCATCCACAAGAACATTTGTGTCAATCATCCCCCCCAACCAAGAATACCGATCGACACCCATGAATGATGATATGACTCTAATAGGGATGGGGTAAGTAGTGGTGATGGTGGTGGTTGTGGTGGTGGTGGTGATGATGATGGTGATAATAATAACGATGATAGTGATGATCATCATGATGACAATGATGATACCAATCCCTACCCCAAATTGCCTATCAATTCTATTTGAAATAAAACGGACAGAAAGTGTCGGAATATATAGCTATCCGATATGCAACCACTAAATTTGCAACATAGGTTTCAGAAGGACCCTTTCATAAGAAAAAAAATCACAATGAATCAATAGATATAAAAATAGAATCAAAGGTCACTCCACTCTTGTACAACGGAATGTTAGTAGATGATTATCAGATGTAATCTGCATTATAGAATCTTTACCAAAGCTTTGATTTGATATTCAAAATAACCAAGTGAGGATACCATTTTATATAGCTCTTGAAAGTATACATGGTATTGTCATTTAACAATGATAATGAAGTTTACACTAATATAATATCTTTATATAATATTTTTTAGGATAAGATTCCTTCATGTCATTTTCAGTTTGTCAAATTAAAAAAATTAGAAATTAATTAATGATAAGAAGCATAATAAATTACCCCATTAATATTCCTCTCAAGAGCCCTCTTCAAAGTACTTTATTTCAACGTTTCCTCTATCCCTTCCTTTTTCATAGTTCAAATCACGTCGAACATTTTTCGTGTAAGCTCTGTTGACGTAGTACAGGAGAATCAAGCAAGTGTCGCGTGCCAAACAAGGTAAGAATTCAGACATCATAGCTATGGTAAACACGCCTTGTTTCTCGGAATCTGGGAATTGTTTTAGCATGAAAGATGTGAGCATTGACAAGATGGCATTTTCCAGGAGCTGAATATATAGGCACATTCAGGCATCTGTGCTCCAGAGTCAAGTAAGCCCAAAGACAGTACGATCAGAAGTGACAACTTGTAAAACGACAAAATATTGATGTAACTCTCCACTTAATAAACAAAGCTGTTAAAAATACTGGGATAAAGAGGCTGAGAATCATATGATAGGAAATAATTGATATATATAATTATCTATATAATATATATACAGTATGTAAACTTATCAGTTTGTCTTTGATAACGAACTTCAGTGAAAACGGTTATGATTATGGAATATCCCTTATGTGTAATAAATACATGCATTATCTGTATATTGACAATGGCGCGTCTATAAAAAAAATGAATAACAAGATTTGGATCTTACGAAGATTAACATTCATGAACTTTCAGAAATAGCAAACCAAATACCCAAACGTTTTATGTCCGGACACAATGTTCTGGACAAAATGACAATTCGAAGTAGTTTCAAATTAGGTTTGTTTATATTACAAAGCATAAATATGACATGTATGAGTCAGGGCCCAGGGGCGGATCCAGAATTTTCACCCAAGAAAATGAGGATGGGGGCATTTTTGTACTTTTTTGTACAGAAAAAATACAGCCCCCCCCCCAAAATAGAAATAAAAGGTCTTCACTCCCAATGAATGGTGATTTATGTCAGAAAAAAAATGGCAAGAAAAAAAAGGAGAGTAAAAAAGGAAAATGGTGTGCACGACATATATATGTTTCCCTAAGAAATATTCGTTACCTGGATCCGCCACTGGTATGAGTAATAATTTGAACTCTTCATCGTTTATCAAATAGTTGTATCCAAAGGAATTGTTGCTGCACTAGCGCCATGAGCGTCTCAGGACGGTGTGTGCAGATATCACTGTTATTATTATTATTATTATTATTATTATTATTATTATTATTATTAAAGAAACAAACAAACAATTTGTTTATTTGCTTAAATGTCAGGATATCCGACCCCATCGTATTCTTGCAATTATTGTTTTTCTTCAAAATCTGTCAATAGATATCCTTTATTTATTACCACAATTTGAATTATGTGGGAAGACTATGAAGGACTTTGTTTATTCACATCTTCAACTCGGGCACGGTTTGAAATTATGAAATCTGAACACATCTCCCGGTTCTTTCATTCGTCTTATACAAAACGAATATGGAGGATGAAATATAGTTCTGGTTGGTTATGAATTCAAATTAATACAAGTACTTTTTTTTTCACCGTCTTTGATCAAATAGTGCACAGAACTCTACCGAAGTTATCCCGGGAGACCTCGTTGAATCTAGTGAACACCCCACTTCATTTGACACAGAGCGCACCCTGGGAGACCAGACGAGAATATCAGAGCCGGACACATCACCAGAAGGAACCGAGAGCCAGTATGACATCGATATTGAATTGATGCCCTACACGACCGAAGACCTTAAAGAAGCTCTTGGTGAAATCAGAGAAGAAGTGACAAGGTACTGTTCGCCTCCAGATCAAAAGGAAGGTCATTCTCTTGCAAATAAAATACTGGTAACGGCTGGTTCGTCTCTCATGCATATGTTAGGAGTGAATAAAAGGCAAGAGGATGCCAAGAAATTAGAAGGTGAAGGAATAGCAAGCATGGCAAGCACTTGCCCAAAGAATAATGTCGTTGGGGACACAGATATGCAAGATGGGTCTTCTACATCAACTACCGGAAGACACTTTGAATCTAGCGATGAGGAATTAGTGTCCATTTGCAAGTCAGGGTGTACCGATGTCCAGCATTTCATGGGCGAACTTGTGTCTCCACGAGATGCAGACAGTAACAATCTCTCCGACCATGAGATAGTTAGCAAAAGTGATCTCACGGCTGACAATAAGGACGGTGCGAAATCTCCGGAAAACGACAAAAATCCTTCGAGTACAGGACGGAAGACAGTGCGGTTTCTTCTTGATGAAAAGGATACTGACTCAAGCGGCCTTACGAAAAAGGTGAGCGGTATTTTCAGCTCGTCCTCGTCATCATTGTCGATAGCGTCATCGTCTTCAACATCTGATTTTGCCATGGATCTTCCAGGCTGCATCGAACCAATCATCGAAGAAGTGTCCGACAGTTCTGGACTAGCTGAAGGTGGAGGGATAGAGTACATTGATGAAATCTGTGAGTTGCCATCTCCTAGAATCTATTTCGCCGAGAAAGAATTACCTTTGATCAATTGCCCTAATCAAGAGCATCTTTTTGAGCTTGAAGACATCATCCCAAATGAGATCTCGAGTGCTCCTCCGATATCTTCCGTAGATATGAACTTCGAGGATCCCCAAAGAAGGATTTCGCCAGATGAACTTGTGTTTGCCCCTATCAAGCCAGTTGTTGACATTCCAGTTTGTGACACCGATTGCGGCAGCTATTATTCAGCCATGTCAGAAGTTACTCAAGGAGAACACCTAACAGGGGCTGCCGCTGAAAACATTGCCTCAGCTTCATTACCCCAAGAACCAAAAATATTACCGGCCCCATTTACAGTACTAGACCCTGATCCATATGTCCACATTGACGATGAGGGATGTTTCAACACCGGTTTTATCCACGACCCCGTATCGGAAACGAATCCCATTGTCAACGGGATAAGCTTTCCTGACGAGGTACAAAATGGAATGATAGAGGGACATCCCGGCTCTTTTACGGCGAACGATTTACCCATGACCTTACCGGCAACCTTCAAGCACTTTCACAGACGCTCAGGGGACTCCTCGAGCGAGGATGGCCGATGCAGTGCAGGATCCATGGAGGTGATGCCGTCTGAATCGAATGAGAGTCTCACCACGGCTACTGAAACATGCTCGACCTCACTGGAAAAGCCAGACACCAATAACCTGATAGAAGTAGCGCCTCCGGTCGTCTTGAAGAGATCACTTTATTATCTCTCCCAGATTCATCAGCTGGAGAAGATGGTCCAAGATGGAAAGAGACATGTTCAGTCTTTACAGGTAACAATTCCCCCACTCTCTCTTTCCCTCTGTCTGGACCCCGGTCCCTTAACCTTTCATTTCCCTCTCTGATACAGTCACAACAGAGAAACAGACACCAACCGACCGATGGTAGGACATACATGTATGTCATTGAAAATAATTTTGTTGGTCTGGGCTTGTTATACTAACAAATGCAAGATTTTTATATAACAAAATTAGTATCAGCCGATCAGATCGAAGGATTTCAGTGGCTTACAACTGTTATTGTAAATTTGTTATTGTAACAATTTTATGAAACGGACCCCCGGGGAAATTTTCATCAACATTTCTGTCCGACAAGTTGTCAGATCTGACAAGTCTCCTTGATGTTGATTGGCGGCTTAGAAGCACTGTTTTTATGGTAACTGTCGGATAAAACATGACTTAATGGATAAAATGTCCAACAAGTCCTTTCATGAAACGCTCCCCTGGAGTCGGTTTCTCCCTCGTGACTATGGCATTATATTGCATTGCAGAAGTAAAACTACAGACCATGATAATAATATTCTGTTTGAACGACTGTCTTCACCCTGGATGCATTCCCAATGGATATCGGCTATGCAGAGCCTCCTACTGTTTCTGACCATCAAAAGTATTACCGAGTATAATACTCCTTAAAATCTTCATGCTTTCCAACTTGTATACTAAAGAAGGAAAACCTTAACATGGCTATGAATGCCTAAAGTCTGTTACCGAAAGATGGTTGCCGTACATGATTTTCCAGTTGATACCAATTAAATACATCACACGCTCTGCAACCACTTTTGGGAGGGCTAGGTAGGACGAAGTGTTCATGGTACTAGGATATATCTATCTCAGACAAATATGCCAAGATTCTTGTCAATAATACTGTAGATCGACAAAAACCTTACATGGAAGAAACAGGTTGACATTGTCTGCAATGTGCTAAGCAAAAAAATTGGAATACTTTATAGATTGAGGAATTATGTAACAAAGAGAATCTTAGTTATGTTATACAACTCATTTATTTTATAACTTCTGAAGGTTTCCATGGCGAAGAAGAATAGTGTAGTAGGTTTCACGGTACACCATTGGGTGGTCCTTTTCAGGACCAACATATGCCCAAGAAAGATACATGGTGTACCGTGAAACCTACTACACTATCATTTATTTTACCACATATAACGTATGGTCTGGAAGTATGGGGTGGGACGTGCAAAACAACCCTGAACCCGATATTATTACTTCAAAAACGAATAGCTAGAATAATGACTTTCCACCATCATACTTATCACTCTGCTCCTTTATTTTATGATCTAAATATTCTTGATATTTTCAAACAATACCAATATTTGATAGGAATATTTATGCACGATTTAATTAATAATCGGTTGCCGCATAGTTTTATTGATTATTTTTCATTTATAGACCATCCTTACAATACAAGAAATAGAGAAAAGCGAAATGTTAATCTTGACAAAAATAATACCAATTTGGGAAAACAATCAATTTCATTTTCTGGTCCTACATTATGGAATCATCTGCCAAGTAATATTAGAAACACCCCAAGTCGTAAGATGTTTAGCAAATCGTTAAAATTAATGCTACTGGAAGATTATAATTAATTTGGTATGGTAAAATACTGCCTGAAAACAAATGATTCTATATAAAGATTTCGTGAATAATTAAGATATTTTTTTCTTGTAAATAGTGTAAATATGTTCACTGAAAATGATCGAAATTTTCTGCAACAGTAATAAGTAGAATTAGTATTGAATTTGATGTACAATATTGATATTTAGTTAAATTTATTGTCTAAACTATGATAATGACATTATTTAGGGCTAACCTCGATTAGCATCTTGCTATTATGTTATAGCTCCAGTTACCAAATGTTTTGTTTATATGTGATATACTATTCCTTGTAATTGTACCTGACAGTGATATTTGGTAATGAATTCAAAATTCAAATTAAAAAAAAATTCAAATATTCTGAAAAATGTATATGCATGTCCTTTCATTATTCAGGAGGAATCTACCAAGCGAGATCAAGAATACGAAGCTGAGTTGCTGGCACTGAGGCAATCACTCCAACGGGAACTAGAGGAGTCTCGAACCCAGGGCTGGATGGTAGAAAAGAGACTCACCGAACGGGTCAAATGTCTGACAGCTGATGTAAGACCATCATTAGTATTACAGGGGTGATAACACGGGGAGGGCCGGAGGGGCGTTTTCAAGTGACTGAGAACTTAGGAAGAAAAAAAATAGAGTGAGACGAAAGGAGATAGTAGTGCTTGGTCATTAATTATTCTAGTGATATGTGCAACCAAGCCCAAATATTATGATATTACTCTTTTCCCATTTCGAATTATTCTGTTCCTCTTCTTCTCCACCTCCTCTTTCTTTCTTTCTTTCTTTCTTTCTTTCTTTCTTTCTTTCTTTCTTTCTTTCTTTCTTTCTTTCTTTCTTTCTTTCTTTCTTTCTTTCTTTCTTTCTTTCTTTCTTTCTTTCTTTCTTTCTTTCTTTCTTTCTGTCTGTCTGTCTGTCTGTCTGTCTGTCTGTCTTTCTTTCTTTCTTTCTTTCTTTCTACCTTCTTCTTCTTCTCTTCTTTTTCTTCTTCCCCTTCTTCTTCTCATCTTCACAGAATGGAGCTCTCATGAGGCAGGTTAATCACATCACAAATCGAATGCAGGAGAGTGAACGAATCAACACCATGATCGTTGCACAGTATCACAATGCACTCTCAACTGTACAGGTAAAAACATTGCAAAATGACCTAACGAAAGTGGTAATTTGCTTTCATTCCGTTAATCTATAATTGCTTTTAAAAGAACAAAAACATGTAGCTTCTCGTACTATCATCCCAAGGAGTTAGTATTGACGCCTAAAATGAGAGCACCTATAAAGGTAACACATAGTAAGCAAGGCTTGTAATTATTGCATGTCAACGCACCTCCATGCAGTTACAAGTTTCATACTGTGTAAGAAGAACTATGTCTCAGTTACTGTGTAAGAAGAACTATGTCCCAGTTTCTGTGTTGGAAGCAGTGGCGTACCGTGGGTCACGGCATTGGGGGGGCACCAACAAAAAAATTGAGTCACTTAATGAGCACGCGAAGCGCGCTTAGTTGCCAGGTATACTGACCTATAAGTAATAGTGACATTTTAAGGACAGTGCCATTAAAGCGGATATGTATCTCACTCATCATATAATGCGAGCGCGAAGCGCGAGCTGACATTTTTTGATATTCAGAACTAAAAAGGGACATTATAAGCAAATTTTTGTAATCATGATACATACCTGTCTTGCTAAACAAACAGTATATACATGTCTCACCATAATCATCTAATGCGAGTGCCAAGCTTGCGTATGCTGATTTTGTTAGAATTATCATCTAAACACATGAGGCACTTTTTGTAGTCGTTGTAATCATGATTATCATACGCATCTCACTAATCAAATATTGCGAGCGCGAGCTGAAAATTTAGGAAATTCAGACCTTAAGATAAGCATTCTAAGATTTGTTTGTTGGAATTCACGAAGACCATACATATTTCACTAACCAAATGATGCGAGCGCGAAGCGCGAGCTGAAATTTTTGTATATTTTGACCCTGAACAGGGCTATTTTAAGGGCTATTTTTTAAAGGAATCCATTAAGAGTACACATATCTCACCATAGTCATCTAATGCGAGTGCCAAGTGCATGCTGATGTTACTAGAATTACATCTAAACACATGAAGCACTTTTTGTAGTCATTGTAATCATGATTATTATACGCATCTCACTAATCAAATATTGCGAGCGCGAAGCGCGAGTTGGAAATTTACTTAATTCAGAACTGAAGAGGGGAATTCTAAGGCTTGTTTGTAGGAATTCACGAAGACCATGCGTATTTCGCTAACCAAATGATGCGAGCGCGAAGCGCAAGCTGAAAATGTTTGATTTTCAGATCAAAAAAAGTTACATTGTAAGGACTGATTTTAGGAATTCATGAAGAGCAGACATATCTCAGCTATCCAGTAATGCGATCGTAAGCACGGACAGGAAGTGTTTTATATTAAGCCCTTAAAATGGGGCAACCACTTTAAGTAGTCATGAAAAAGAAGCATATGTAACTACATAAAACAATAATAATTCGAAGTGCGAGGAAATATATTTGGTGTATATTGACTTGAAAACGGGAGGTTTTAGTACAACGGGATTATATATCTCGTTAAACAGACGATGCGAGCGCCAGAAACAATGAAGACATAGGCCCTGAGCAAATTATGTTTCATAAAGTTATGAATTTTTTAAAGTAATATAACATAACATAATCATAATATAACATTATAATGAACAATAATTTCTTATTTCCCACTACGTTTCTTTTCCTTTCTCCCTCTTTTTCTCCTTTTCCCCGTTTTTTTTTTTTTTTTTTTTTGCCAGCCGATTGGGGGGGGGGGGGGGGGGGGCACGTGCCCCCCCATGCCCCCCCCCCCGTAGTTACGCCACTGGTTGGAAGTATTGTGTTACAGTTAGAAGTAGGGTCTCATTTACTGTGTTAGAAGTACTGTGTCTCAGTTGCTGTGTTAGATGTAATGTGTCTCATTTACTGTGTTAGAAGTACTGTGTCTCAGTTATTGTGTTAGAAGTATTATGGTTTTAGATACTTTGTAAGAATTACTGTGTTAGAAATATTGTGTTTCAGTTACTGTGTTAGATGTTCTATGTCCCAGTTACTCTATTAAAAGTACTGTGTCTCAGTTACTCTGTTAGAAGTACTGTGTCTCACATACTAGTTAGATGTACTGTGCCTCATTTACTGCGTTAGAATTACTGTGTTTGCATTTAAAGAGGAATACTGTTACTTAAAGCAGATTTTTTCATAACTAAATTGTATTTCCGATTGTGACCGTATATTTAGGCGATGGAAAAAGAATACAAATCTGCTCAGAAGAAAATCAGGGAGCTCCATGGGAGACTGGAAACAGAAATGAAATCAGATTTGGGCACTAAAGAGTGAGTTTCATCATTTTCTTGATTTTTTTGAACGCCTCAGTTTTCATTTTAACAATTTTAAAACATTCTGTAAAGATAAGTTGATTTGATTTTGAACGATAATCATTACTTATTTGTAATGCTTTTTGTGCCTTCCTGAATATTTAATTTGTCTTCTGTTTTGGTAGAACAATGACCCACCCATTCCTAAGGTGAAAATGAAACCATTAATAAATATATAGATATAACTTTATGTCATACAGATAAAATAAATACTTATTTTTTTTCTCTAGATGCATGAAATATTAATAAATCAGAAAGTGAACTAGTTAGATAATGGAAAAAAGTTAAAATATGACGATGATGAAGTATACTGTAATACGGTGACATTAAATATAACTTCACCATACCATGATTAATTGCAACATCGTATATCTCACTCATCCATGGTCTCCCTCCTACTTCTTGTGACCTGGGAGGTGTTTCATGAAAGTTGTCAGCACTGATTAACTTGTCAGTGCTGACTATATCAGTAAAATCCTTGCTTTTGATTGGCTGAGAAGCTCTGGCCTCTGACTGTTACTATGGTAACTGTCGGAGAAAGACATCTTATAGTGCTGACAACTTTCATGAAATGGTCCCCTGTTTAATCCTTTCCTCCTACCTTTTCAAATTGAGACACTTATCATCCTTCTTGCAACATCAGCTTTTACTTTTTCACTTTATCATCTTTTTAATACGCATTTTAGCGCTTTATGTTTAGTTGCAATATAAATATATTCCTGTTATTATTTCAAATTTGATGGTTTTTAACCAGTTTTGTATATTATGAATATCTTTCATAAACGTGTGAATTGTACACAATTTAGCCTCCTGTCTGCAAAGTACACTGATGATAATCCTTTCAAATAAGTTCAATTCAATTCTTCAGTAGGGATATCATTTCGTTTGTTCATTTATGTAATTTCATTCGTTTTGATACCTTGATCTCTCTTTAAAATAGTATTATAAACGTGTGAATTGTACACAATTTAGCCTCCTGTCTGCAAAGTACACTATAAAATGATAATCCTTTCAAATAAGTTCATTTCAATTCAATTCTTCAGTAGGGGTATCATTTCGTTTGTTCATTTATGTAATTTCATTCGTTTTGATACCTTGAACTCTTTCGCAGGACTGTGGAGGAGCTTCTGAAGAACAAAGACGAAATGCTGCAGTCTATTCAGAAGCTAGAAGATCGATTACTGGGCCAGAAAGATGTCAACTCAAGACTCCTCTCCGAGATAGAAAAAACGAAGGAAGAAAAACAGAATGAAACAAAGCGGATATGTGAGGAGAAGGAGAGAGAATTTCGAATCAAGACAGGTAAGAACAGGCATATTTTGTACTGGATTTGATATTGACAATATACATGCATGTATTGCATAGGTCAGATAATTATCACTTTAATCTATTCATGCATAATAACATTTTAAAAATGACAACAAAGAAATCAAATTTTAATGTAGTCTGAGTGACTTTATTCCGATTTTCTTCGATAATTGATATGGATGGTTTATTCTAATCCAGTGGCGAGTGCATGCAAAGGGAATGGGTATATTAAGTATATTGGATGAAGAACATGAATTTTGTTTTATAAGGATGGGGGTGGGGTGGGGTGCAGAGGATAACACACAAAGAAGATACACGACGTGGATATCGTTTCATGTTAAAAAGTAAAAACTGTTGAATGCACGGAACACTGCTGATGAAAGTGGCAGGTCGAACTAAAGCCGGGGTTTTGATAGTTGCCCTTTGTATACTCAGGAAAAAGAACTTTATAAATCGAGCATTATTATTATTCCTCTTAAACTGAAAGACGATTTAAACTTCTGTGAATGTATCACCTATTATATGGGATGTTAGAATATGAATTCCACCCTTTTTTATCATTGTATACAATAATATATGCCTGATGGAAAACCATCTGTGGGATTTGTTATATTTCGGAAGTCACAAGAATGAATTTTAAGTTACCACGTGCATTTGTTTTCCTTTCACAGATCAACTGAAGAATAAGCTGGATTTGCAGATAGTCAAGCTGAGGAAAGAGCATTCAACAACTGAAATTTTGAAAGCAGAATTTACTTCGATAAGAAGGGATCTTGAATCACAAGTTAGTTATTAACCTTTTTATTTTACATTTCTCTGTGATTTTTTGACATGTTGAAATATGCATCACGACATCAAGCCCTTGCAATTTTTTGAAGTTAGTATCTAAGCATGGTATTATTCCTGTGCTTAAAAAACGCTTTTCCTTGCATAGAATTACTCATTTTTCTTTCGAACATTGATTAAAAAAAAATCATCAAAGATCATGCAGATATAAAAACGATTTACGGTATAGCCTCACTTCTTTGATATAAGTAATATCTATAGAGGTTGAACTGTTTCACATTGTCGTCCTCAATCAATATACAGATTACTGCCAGGGACGTCAAACTTGAAGAACTTCGAAGGCAAATACTGACTGATAATGAAAGAGAGAATGGGAGCAAGAAGGTGGAAAGTGATATGGCAGGCAGCCAAGGAGAACAAGACCAAGTCGAAAAGAATGCAGAAGACAAAGAAGAATTGAAGAGAAAAGAGAGTAAGATTCGTGTGCTTGAAAACGCGCTCACGGACGAGAATAAGAAGTTTGTCGATCTTCAGGTTAGACGGAGTTGTCTTATTATTTATATATTGATTTGTTCACTTTAAATAAAAGGCTTGGTAATTTTCCATTATTAAATCATTTGATTTACTAAGTGAGTTTATTTCATTTTGAATTTTCTAATAACAACATTACAAACTAAAGCAGAATATGTAACACGCTCTTCATTACATTTTCTTATTTAAAACTTAATTATTTAATAACTTTATAAAAAAGTGATGATTGAAATCAAACCGTAACACCGTTAACTGGATTAAAAATATATGTATTTTTGTTATACTCCATTCATGTTTACAAAAAATATGACAATAGAAATCATCTTTCTTTTCATTATTCCCTTTGTAGTTATTGTATCGTTAAAGCTTGTTATAGATAAACAAAAAATATTCCAATTTCCCATTATGACTTTCATTTGAATTAGGGAATATGAATCAACCATTTTAGATAATATAAGGCTGTTTTCATGACAGCGCATTCATATCTTTATAGTCGATCTTGATACTATTTTGATTCCATCTTCAATATGTAGGCGTCTTTAAAGGAAAGTGAGGTCCACCTGACTATGCTACAGGAAGACATGGAACGTCGAGAACGGCTTCTTGCAGACGCCTCCGAATCATGTCGACGTCTGAAGCGACAGAAAAATGACCTCGACGAACAGGTACAGAACCAGAGCTCCGAGATCGTGCTCCTCCGCGAATACCTTGCGAGTCGAGACCGTCGAATCGTCCAGATGGCCGCTGACCTCTCCCGTCGTGATCGCCGGATCATGACGCTCCTAAAAGACCTACGACAGCAGCAGTCGCCACCACAAACGGGTCCGATAGCCAATGCAGTGAAAGAAACATCGTCGTCGTCGTCTCTGACGCTTGATCAGGTGATGGCAGGAAAGACCGAAGAGGCATCCCTGTCGGATCGGAGCAGTGACGAGCGCAACAACCGGATGGAAGAGGCGATGAGTAATCTTGAAAAACAGCTACAGGTAATAGGATGATCATAGTCATCTTGGAGTGATCATGTTATACGTGTGTACTAGTAATAGACGTGATAGAGAGGAGAGTCAATACTCCCTGGACAGGAGGCGCGTTTCCGTTTTACACCCTGGCGAAGGCATTTTCCGGAAAAAATAGCCACAAAGCGACTAGTGAAGAGTCTACGTCTACGTTTGTTTACATAATCAGCTGGGCGCGCGATCCAAAAGTCCGCACCGAATATATCCGCAGAACATACGTGCAAATGCAGCTGAGCTTATATAGACGAAAAGCTTCAGTCTCTGTATTTTGGTTGTTCCGCTGAACTATATACGTTGGCTTCATGATTTTTTTTTTACTTTATCGCACATGATCGTTTATATGAATGAAAACGAATAATAGCTAAAATATTGAAAAATAAAACACATAATTACTTTTTTTCATATTATATCTATCCTTATATCTATCATATTTGTCTATCCACTATCTATGTTATAAATCAATCTATGGAACTACATGATATATCTATCTGTTAATTTGTCTATCTACTCTGTCTCTCTCATTCTCTATCTACCTATCTATCTGTCTATCTATCTATCCATCTAACATCTATCTCTCAAATTCTCTATCTATCCATCTGTCTCTCTTCTATTTCTCTCTATCCATCTACTAATCTACTCGTGCAATATCAACACTGCTTCGACTTCCTTCGGGAGTCTATTTCCTCAGCTCTACTTTTCCCTTTTTTGTGCTCGATTCGATTCAATTACTACTTTATTTACTTGTTACCATTGTTAAATGTCTTGTATTGCATAATGAGGTTTTTTTTCTGAAGGTTGTCTCCTATTCTCTTTCAAATTCCACCTCTTGCTTTTCCTTCTCTTTGTCTTATCCCCGGGGGGGCCACTTCCATTCACGAGTGGATACCATGCGCGACCATGGGGTCTCGAAAAGCACCCTAAACACGTAATTTCCATATTCTGAAAATGCACCCCTTAACAAGTATTGGCGTGTGAAACCCTACCCTTAACAAGTATTGGTAACAAAACGATACTCTTGGCAAATGTTCCCTGAAATGAACCCCTAAACAAGTACAGGAATGTTTTATTGTTACGGGTCCTTCGGTCGTCGGCTCTACCTTATTTGGTTTAGTACGACCCCACCTTCTACACCTCGCGCAAATCAGACTCTAAACACGAAGTGTTGGGGCAAAAAGGACATCCTTTATAAAACATTTTAATTTTGTTTCATCATCCCCGCGAATTCGACCCTAAACACGTAATTTTCCTAGCGAAATAGATACCCTTTTTTCATTATTTTTGTGTTTTTGACACCCTTATCACGTTACGTACGTAACGTGCCCTATCGTGAAAAAGACATCCTTTTTACGTGTTTTTTTGGTCGCGCATGGTATCCACTCGTCAATGTAAGTGGCCCCCCCCGGGGTCTTATCCCAATTTCTTTCCCTTCTCTCACCTCTTTCCTCTTCTCTCTCCTCTTTCTTCTTAATCTTTCATTCCACTTTTTTCTTCTTTGGTGACACTTTGTAGTACTTTTGGCCTTTTGTATTCGTTTATGATACATTTCTTTTTCATCTGTATGAATTTGTATTGTATTTGATATTCATTTATAATGTTTACTTTATATTTTGTTATGATTCTATTTGTATGTAAACATTCACTTATTTCAATCTTTGACTGCTTGTGATTGTATTTTGATAGTTTTTATTGCAATAAAATCCAATATATATATATATATATATATATATATATATATATATATATATTTCAAATTCTCTCTATCTATCCATCTGTCTGTATTTTTCTCTCTATCCGTCTATCTATCTCTCGAATTCTCTCTATCCATCTGTCTTTCTCTAGTTCTCTCTCTATCAATCTATCCATCTATCTTCTATCTATCTATCTATCTATATGTAACTGCAGTATATATATATATGTTAATTTGTCGCTCTTCTCTGTCTCTCTCATTCTTTATCTATCTATCTATCTTCTATCTATCTATTTATTTATCTATCTCTATTTATCTATGTAACTACAGTATCTATCTATCTGTTAATCTTCTCTGTCTCTCTCATTCTTTATCTATCTAACATCAATATATCTCTCTCTATCTCTCTCTCCCTCTATTTATCTATCTATCTATCTATCTATCTATCCATCTGTCTTGTTTTCTCTCTTTCTCTATTTCTCTTTTTCCGTCCATAATTATCTATCTATAACATCTCTCCCTCTCTCAAATTCTCTCCCCCATCTATCTATCTATCTATCTATCTATCTATCTATCTATCTATCTTCTATCTATTTATCTATCTATGTAACTACAGTATCTATCTATCTGTTAATTTGTCTATCTTCTCTGTCTCTCTCATTCTTTATCTATCTATCCATCTAACATCTACCTATCTCTCAAATTCTCTATCTCTCTTTCTCCCCCCCTCTCTCTATCTATCTATCCATCTGTCTGTCTTTCTCTATTTCTCTCTATCTATCTTCTATCTATCTATTTATCTATCTATCTATGTAACTACAGTATCTATCTATCTGTTAATTTGTCTATCTTCTCTGTCTCTCTCATTCTTTATCTATCTATATATCTATCTAACATCTATCTATCTTTCGAATTCTCTATCTCTCTCTCCCTCTATCTATCTATCTATCTATCCATCTGTCTGTCTTTTTTTTCTCTTTCTCTATTTCTATTTTTCCGTCCATATATATATCTATCTATCTATAACATCTCTCCATCTCTCAAGTTCTCTCCCCCATCTTTCTATCTATCTATCTATCTATCTATCTATCTATCTATCTATCTATCTATCTATCTATCTATCTATATATCTATCTATCTATCTATCTATCTATCTATCTATCTATCTATCTATATATCTATCTATCTATCTATCTATCTTTTATCTATTTATCTATCTATGTAACTACAGTATCTATCTATCTGTTAATTTGTCTATCTTCTCTGTCTCTCTCATTCTATATCTAACATCTATCTATTTCTCAGATTCTCTATCTCTCTCTCTCTCTCTAGGCTATCAATCTGTCTGTCTTTTTTTTCTCTCTCTCTATTTCTCTTTATCCGTCCATATATCTATCTAACTATCTATCTATCTATCTATCTATCTATCTATCTATCTATCTATCTATCTATAACATCTCTCCATCTCTCAAGTTCTCTCCCCCCCCCCATCTATCTATCTATCTATCTATCTATCTATCTATCTATCTATCTATCTATCTATCTATCTATCTATCTATCTATCTATCTATCCATCCATCTCTCTGTCTTTCTCTCTCTCTCTCTCTCTACTTCTATCTATCTATCTATCTATCTATCTATCTATCTATCTATCTATCTATCTATCTATCTATCTATCTATCTATCTCTCTATCTATCTATGTCTCTATCTATTTATCAGTCTTCTATATCTATCTTTCGGCATCTCAGTGTATCAATCCATCAGACTTCAATTTTCTTTCTAATATATGTATCTGTTTATTTTTATTTTGTCTGTCATTCTATTCATTTAGTTAATAATTTATATTTAGAAAAAAAACTTTTTCATAACTTTTCATTAAAAAAACGTAACTGCAAAAGCATGTTCGGATTTCACTCATATGACTGCTCTCAGTACATGAAGTGCCGAGGAACTCTTGATCAGTAACTGTGCAGATTGCATGCGGTGGTCTGCAACCAGCGACGTGTGTAGACTCTTCACTAGTCGCGTTGTGGCTATTTTTGCGGAAAATGCCTTCGCCAGGGTGTAAAACGGAAACGCGCGGACAGGAGAGGGTGATTTGGGAGCAGATGGACGAATGAATAGAATTAATGCAAGTTATTGTGAATTAGTTTAAATCATTTTAATATCAATCTTTATTTTTTTGCTATCAATCACTAAGTCATTTTTAAATTCTTTCATAAATCAATTACACAGACTCTAAAGCAGTATAAGTCAGATGCTGACGAACGTATCCAAACTCTTTTAAGAGATCTTGAGGAGAGCAAGACACATGTCGACGAAGTCAAACGGCTGGAAAGAGAAAAGGACGAACTACAGGAGTATGTCACGCACTTCGAAAAGGATATGGGCAAACATGATCTTTCCCCGCAATCGAATGTCATAAAAAGGTAAGAATACGAACTGATAATTAGAACCTGTATAGAAAAAATAATTTGGAGCATTTCATGAAATGACTTGTGAGCTGTTTTATCCGTCAAATTCTGTAATGGTCTAATATCATGCCTCTCAGGCGATCAAATCCAAGAAGGTTGTCAGATCTGCGGAGCGTTTCATGAAAGGACATGTCGGATGTTTTATCCGACAGTTACCATAGTAAAGTTACTTCTCAGCCAATCAAAATCTAAGAAAGATGTAAGATCTGACAACTTGTAGGACAAAAATATTGATGAAACGCTTACCAGATACCTTGACAGATATTGTTGATGAACGCGGCTCCCCATATGCAGTGATGGTGGATCCGTCACTGCATATCATTATTGTGATGGATATTGTCGACCTAAAAGAATCTGCAAGAAGAGGAGGAGGAGAAGTGGAAAGGAAGAAGAAGAAGAAGAAGAACAACAACAACAACAACCACAAATAAAACAAACATGAAGTAGATAATGAAGAAGAGGAATAGTTAATTGTGTAAAGTTGATCCAGATGAGCAGCCAAGAATGAATGTTGTAAACAAAATATGTGTGTTATTTTTTTAGATAATTATATTCCCCTCTTCTTTTCTTCAAAGGAAAAACTTCATTTTGAATTCTTTAGGAAAAGGCTGGTTTTCAAACCAGACGAATATCATCGTCATACACACAAGCGTAGTATATATTTTCTTTCGTTTTATTATCATGATTAGACTGCAAACATTATTCCTTACCAAAGAGGAAGAATTTACTGCAGAACTCGCCTTCCTTCAAATTGCTAATAAAGACATGCAGGGGATCATGAAAGAGAAGGAGGAGTTGGCCGCAAAAACAGAAAACATGGTAGGTATCCTATCTGTTTTAATGCTTCCAATAATAGAATTCACCTTTTTAATAAATCAAACCCTTGTTTCCTAACCATTTAAGAACATTTTGTAGACCTATGTGTTCTTTGAGATTAGCCATATTATGTGCGATTTTGGACAATAAAACTGGACAGTGAACTGGTGAATGAATGAGGCAAAATCGGGAGAGTGGTAAATATTGAGAATATATTATATAAGAATGCAAAAAAATAGTAAATTGAACCCACAGTTATAAATGAACTTTGCTTGCTCAGTTGACCAATTAAAATTTATCACCATTTATCACCATGTCGTATAACAATGATAAAACAACTTGCCGTTTTGACGAGAGAAATAAATAACTTGTTAGCTTGAATAACCAAATAATAATAGAAATTTTATAATGACGACAAGTGAGCGCATACTTCGGAAGTACATATACATGTATAAGAACATTCTAAAATCACGGAGTAACATTTTACTCAATATTGGGTAGAAAGGGAACATGCATATTTGCTGAGTATTTTTTTAACCCCATATTGGGATATTTCTTTGAATTTGAATTGAATTTATTACCAAATATCACAGTCAGGTACAATTACATGGAATAGTACATCACATATAAACAAAACATTTGGTAATTGGAGCTAACATAATAGCAAGATGCTAATCGAGGTTAGTCCCAAGTAATGTCATTATCATACTTTAAACAAGAATTTTAACTAAATCTCAATATTGTACATCAAATTCAGTACTAATTCTACTTATTACTGTGCCGAAAATTGTGATCGCAACATTGCGTAAAAATTTTTACCCAAACTTTCTTTTTACCCAACTAACATCATGCATGTTCCCATTTTACCCAATATTGGGTAAACATTTGTTTTAGAGTGAACTATTACCCCGGGGGGGGGGGCACTCGACCAAAAAAGTGGTAGGGGTGTGCCGCGGGCAAGGCAAAAAACGGGGGCCTTGGAGCGGGCTTATTGTAAAAAGGAGGGTCCTCGGAACGGGCTTCGGAACTACAAATGTTTGTGAAAACGGGGGTCCTCGGAACGGATCTCCGTATCTCTGTGAGTGCGTATGCATCCCTATGGAACGGGCAATCGTGCATGACGCAGCTAGCGCGGCCTCCGCCGGGTGCGCTCGCGCTAATAGGCGATGGTCGAAAAGCGCTCTACGGCCGCTTTTCACCAAAATTGTAGCAGATCAATGCGACCAGAACGGCGTAACGAAAAATATGCGAAGCTTTGGAGCGGATTTCTTTCTTCTTTTTTCTCGATAAGAAGGAAATGCTATGCCTTGGAGCGGCTTTCTTTGTTCTTTTTCTCAATAAGACAAAAATGCTATGCCTTGGAACGGAAATTTGAGTGTAAAAATGGGGGTCCCCTCCGCGGCACATACCCACTATGCATTATATACTGAGTGCCCCCCCCCCCGGGACTATTACATTGAGCATATTCCAATGATTGCGTTTTATTCTTAGAACAAGTGTAATCAATGTTTACTGAATGTTAATATCCTATATTTTACATAGAATTCTGAAGAAAATGAGAAGATGAAGCTGGAATTAGAGAAGTATCGAACGGAATTGAGTGATATGAAGGAAAAAATGGATCGCAGTGGCCAGTCTGCAGATACTCAGATCGGTAGTCTGACGTCACTATTGACCAGCTACAAGCAACATATCGAGTGAGTTGACCGTTTCATTAAAGCCGTCGTCGCTGACAAACTGTTACCATGGTAACAATCAGACACCTGTAACCCACACTAAACCAAAGAAATCAAATATTAAAGCTTGTCAGATTACAAATGTTGTTAAAGGGCCGCTCACATACATAAAGAAAAATAACGCAGTTGAAGGAATCGTTTCAATATAAAGATCCTAAATGAGATATCTGCAAGAAAAGATTTATTTTTATAGCCATCCCTGTAGCCTTTTCAATTTTATATACGAAATTGTTTGAACTGAACAAATCAGTCAAAAATGACTAGTTAATAGGGCCAGCTGGGTGCAACTGTTATTCTAGTCATATTTGACTATTTTCTTGTCGTATTTTACTAGAACAGAGGGTTTCTGACTAGAATATATGTATGTCAGAAATGTGACTATAATTGATTGTCATATCAGTTGCACCAAGCTGACTACTGGTCTAGTCCCTTTGACTGATCTGTTTTAAGAGTGCGCCTTTTTCGGAAGATAGAGAATCATTAGATTTTCGAAAACCTTTTCATTTACTTGTTTCTTTAACCTTGATATTTCATGAATCTATTTCTGAAGTTCTCAAGAGCATCTCCGTCATGATGCTGATCAGATGGTGTCCCATTACATATCGGAGAATACCCAACTCAAAACAAAGCTTGAACAGTCTCATTTGGAGCATGAAAATATGGTATGTATATTATGATAGGTCCTATGGTCAAGGAACAGGATACAAGGGATAAACCTTCCAACAAAAATCGTAACAACTTTGTAAATATCAATCAAGCTTCCAAATTTTACTTAAAAAGTGGCAGGTTATAAATTTTCAATGGCATAAACACGATAATGCGATGATGTAGTCCCTACATGTTGCCAGTGAATGTTCCAATGCATGATACATCCTTATGATTCTGCAAATCTCCATTGCCGACATTAAGGGACTTCATGTCACGCCTACATCCTCATGGGTTTGCTTTTTCAATGACAAGTCCTGAAAAATAACTTTATTTGCGGGGTCTTCCTTGTTCAACACAGAAAGTACTATATCTTGAAGCCTCTACAACAAAATATTATTGTCGTTTACAAATTCGTAGCTTATTATTTCCTAACAAACCTAAAATATATTAGAAGAGTAGCAATAATTCATTGGTTCTATATCATTATTTTCAAGGCGAAGGAACTAGCTGCTGCTGAGAACCTTAAGAGCTACTGTGTACTGGAGAAGGAGAAAGTGGAGAAAGAACTTGAAGAATTTAAAACAAAGTATGATCTCATAAAGAGCAATAATCTAGAAGAGCGAGACCAACACAAGACGGTCGTTGAAGACTTGTCACAAAAAGTAAGTACTACATCCTTCTCTTTATATATTAGTATTGGAGCCTTTGGGGTAAGATTTGTATTTTCATTAAGGAACATGAATCATATAGAATGACTTGATGTCCATAACAAATCAAAACTATAAAAGTTAATACAATGTCATACAGTCCACGCTCCCCTCAATGAGTCATAAACCAAGAAATTGTATATACGATTATGCAGTTCATTATCTTTCACCTAGCGTAAAGTCGATTCAAGAATTTATTCCATGTCCAGCAAATGACCCAAACAAATACCATACCCCTATAAATTCAGAAAATAAGCGACCCCTCCCCCGAATATGCTTTCGTGAATCTTAGAAAATGGCGAAAGTCTCTATTTCGGAGTGTCAGAGGGATGAATGTAGGTTGCGCACAATTAATTCAAAACGATGGGGAAAACCAGAGTTTAACTTAATGGATGTTTTTGCTATTTTCTGTGCTTGATAATTTAACTAAAGTATACCTTCTCATTGCGTAAAAAATGTTGAATTAATTCATTATCTTGTCTTTCCAAATAGTTGGAACAAAAGTGCAACGAACTTTCGACGACCTCACACAACCTGGAACAGGTGTTGGCTCAAGTGGGTCATGCTTCGGATCACTCTCAAGAGCTCAGCCGAAGACTCGGGGAAAAGGAAGATGAAGTTCATGATCTCAACGTTCAGTTGCTAAAGGTGGATGGCCAGCGGAACAGGATCGAAGCGGAGAAGACCGTGCTAGAGAGCCGACTCGATGCTTTATCACATAAGGTTTGGCGCCACCTATTCATATCAAGATGAGTGAAAAGAATAGAGAGAGAGAGGGAAATAGAGAGGACAAAATGAATGAAAGAGGGAAACATCCCTCGATGTAGGCTGAATGATGATATTCATGAGTGTCACTTTAAACTCAAATCCCTGTTCTATTTTTTTTATCCTATAATATTTTACTTAGATTTTCAGCCTTAGGCTATACTTAATGAAAATAAAATAATATGATATTATCAATATCAGTTGCTTGGAATAGAAGCGCAAAGAAACGAAAAATCTCCCGTCGATTTCCTTTTAAAAAAAATTATGTTCGGTCTTTGAATTTTCACCTAAGGATTGACTACTCATTTTGTCGGCACAAATATCTACAAACTTCGTTACATTGCATGGTGGATATAGATATGACGAAACATTTGGAATTTCCCCCAAAATGAAGGGGGTGCAGATCGACAATATGGTATTAACTTTGCCATATAATGGAATCCGTGATTTTGATTGACTGCTGAGCATGGTTCCCACTGTTAATTACCAATGGACGACACAGTGACCATAATATTATAACACTTCATGTAAGGGATCGCGGGAACTTGTCTTTGAAGAATCGACATAACTCGGTCACGTCTTACAAAGAGTTACGATTGATTCAACTAAACTTGAGATTAATCCTATATCCTGTCACGTCCCTGATTCACATCGTATATAGATTGAAGAGTTAGAGACCGCTAGAACCGAGTCCAAAGAAGCACTATGTCAGAAGGAAGGAAGGAAGGAAGAACTTTCGAAAGAAATCACCGACCTCAATATGCGACTAACCTATGAGATGAACAACTATGAACACCTGAAGGTAAACATTTTTTTTTCATGACATTGATTTAACCAACCCTACATAAAATTAGAACGCATTTTTCTGGAGTGCCAGTTGTCAACTGATTTACCAAATACAAGTAATGCAAATCCTCTCTTGAAAAGTTATCCAAAAATTCAGACTGTTATGAAATGAAGAGAAAAGTTATAATTTCAACTTTCAATTTTCCGAAATTCTTTATTCCATTCCCATTCAAACCATAATACAAATTAATATAAATCAGATACAATTTTACAGACGAGCATTCTTACTTCGTAAAAAAAAACAGTATAAAATATTTAAAAAACAGTATAAAATATAAAAAAAACAATATAAAATATAATCATACAGTACAATTGAATAAATTCTTTCATTTATTTTGATTTTTATCATTTATGAAAAAATGATAATCTGATAAGATATAATCGTAGATAGAAAGTTGGAGTTGGTTTATTCATGAATATCGGAACATCTTTAAGGCATATTCGAATTTGCAAGGATTTTTTTTAGCAATTTAATTAATAATTTGAAATAATAGATTGATTAATTAATGTGTATGAATAAACATTATTGAATAGATAGATTATTATATTAATGAATAGATAAAGACTATTAAAAAAAATGCAATCATTGTCATCATTTGAATATCAAAATGTTTGTTTGTGTTAGACCTTACACTCGAACTTGGGAGAGAAGAGTAGAAGTCAGATTGAGCAGATTCATCACTTACAAACTGAGATAGTTAATCTAAAAGGACAATGGGCTATCAAAACAAACGATCTGGAAAAGACGAAAGAAATGAAAGACCAGCAAGAAAATGGTACGTAAAAAAATAGCAAGTTTTGTATAAATTAATTATTATTTATTTCATTGCATTTAGCTTAGTTTAAAGTTCTGTCCGTTTTTATTTCTTTATTTTATTCAATTTTTTTCTTACGTTACTTTAAGACTGTTTGATTTAATCGGAAGTCATATCTATTTTAATTCAGATCATATTTTTTGGGTGTTGAGCTTAGTTTCCTTTGTATAATAAATATATCTGTCGTCTATAACGTCAGCCACTATGACTGATTTACCTATAGACGTAAAATGTTTCCTAGGTAATTGGTTATATACCAGCTTGGCGTTTACCAGCAAAAAGCTGTCCTGTCGAGTTCCTACGGGAGTTACCAGCATAAGCATATGATTTTAGTTTAGTTTATTAAGTTAAGTTTCGTTTAGATTAGTTTACTTGGCTATAGTTTAGTTTTGTTTGGTTTAGTTCAGAATAGTTTCGTTTGATTGAATTCAGTATTTTTTTATCAAAGGCAACACTTTTAGCACATTTTTACGTTTTGTACCTTTCCTCATTGTATTATAGAATTAAAATCCTATCACTCGCAATTCACGGAAATGACGTCACAAATCGACGAGCTCAAACAACTACGGGAGGCAGATGGTGAGCTGTTTGAAGAGATGAAAGTAAAACGAGACTTGGAATTAAAGAACAAGGGCGAAGCAGAAGAAAAGTGTCGTAAAGCTCAAGAAAAGATTGAAAAGCTTCAAAAGACATTGAAGATTAAGAGGAAGAAAATAGTCAAATTACAACAAGAGAGAGCGTAAGTGATATTGTCTTTTTGTTAGCAATTGCATCCTCAACCAAAGTAGAAAAATAGTAATGGATGAGACATCAAGAAAATGTTTTATGATTTTGTTTCACAATCTGGATTAAAAAGAATAAGTGAAAATCAGCTGCATTTCTGCTGCATTGCAATGGATTTAATGTGCTAGGATCTAATCGATAATTATCAGCATTATAAACGTCAAAGTATGACTTGACTAGAATGGTCTTGGAATTGGTACTGTACATGTGCGTAGGTCCACAAAGGGGTGTCGCTACAGAGGGTGGGGCCGACCGCCCCTAAGACATTTGACATCTCAGGTTACGAAAGAAATAACGTGTAGAAAGGAAGAGAACAGGAAAGCAAAATAAAGAATGCGGAAAGGCATTTCTTATTTATGCTACTTTATAATATTGCAATTCTTTATTGAAATATATAACTCATCATTGTCTTTGGAGACAATTTACCACCCATCGAAATACCCTTGGTCCCGCCGCGCCACTAAACTAGAACATTGATAATGGTTCAACATGATATTAAAGAAAAATTTAATTGAACAATAACGTGTATAAAAAATGAATAACTGTAAATGTATGAGTTACATTTGGAGGTAAATTTCTAGTGTGGGCTTATTTATTCATCATCTATTCAGCACTTTCAAAACAATATGAATGGCATAACAATATATCAATTTTCAATACTCGTAAAATGCTTTCACCCCCCAAAAAATGAATTTCATGTATAGGAATCTGGCAACTCAAGAAGTAGAGACAAGCAGCACGGTTAACCCAAGGGAAACTGAGGCTAGGAGCCAGCAAAATCGAAGCAGGCAAGAAACCTTGGATAACGAAGACCTACAACAACAGCAGTTACAGCAGCAGCGTCAGCAGCAACTGCTACAACAAGAGCTGCAGAAGAATCGCACTGCGCATATCACATATGATATTGCCGAGGTATGCTTTGATACTTGAATTAAATCCGTATTGCTTATTATTACGTGTCCTCATTGTCCTGTTTTACAAAATTGCTTGTTCTATGTTCTAAACAATGAGTTCAGTTTTGTAGAAATGCTATTTTTTGTAAATAACAAATGCCAACTTCCAGCTGGTACTCGGAAACAACAAGCTGTACGCAATTACCGTCGGATAGCATATTTATCAACAAATTACTAAAGTACAACGTTTGTCAATAAAATTTCATAGCTTCCGAATCACTCGCAGAAAAATTTGAATTATTTAACCATAAAGATAGTAGATTCCCATTTCTAAAATGTTCACTTACTCACAAAGCATGTGTATCTCTCTTATTCAATTAAAGCTCCAAGAATGTTTGAAGGATAGTCGTTTAAAGCTTGGTCAGCTCACTGAGAACCAAGAAGCACTCTACAATGAGAACGAGTTGCTCAATCAAAATTTGGAAACCCTACATGCTGCCTTGGATGATGAAAAGACCAAACACCAAGATGCCATTGGAAAGATGAAGAAACTCACCAACGACTTAAAGCACAAACGTGTTGAATTAGTAAGATGTGACAGATATGAGGGGGTGGAGGAAGGGAAGGGAGATAGAGAGGTCGACAGATGAATGGATGGGTGGATGGATAGATAGTGTAGATAGATAGATAGACTGCTGGATGGATGGATAGATGGATGGATAGATAGATAGAATGATAGGTTGGTTGGTAGGTAGGTAGGTAGGTAGGTAGGTAGGTAGGTAGGTAGGTAGGTAGGTAGGTAGGTAGATAGATAGATAGATAGATAGATAGATAGATAGATGGATGGATGGATAGATGGAGGGAGGGATGGATGGATGGATAGATGGATGGATAGATGGGGAAGGTAACAGATAAAGTTAAACAATCGAGCCTGACCGGGAGTATGAGCTATAGAGCCTCAACAATTATTGTTTTTTTAAACAATAATGAACATAAATATATCTTTAAAAACAGATATCACTTGTAATAATGAATATATTTTATCATTTTAGCGATGTAAAGGTATCTGTTGCAGAAACACGCAAAATATGTAAGTAGGTCTATTGCATCAAGTAATCAAAATTTGTGCTTTCAACAACATGGGCCTAATGGTAATTGCGTACTATAACGATTATCAATTATGTTATCATTGTATTTTGTAAAACAAAATGTTCATGTCAAATTAATGAAGTTTGTTTATAATAAATTCAAATTCATTCATTCAAATTCAATATAATTATTAGGTAGACACGCGCATCATACTCTCTCTAACGAACATGATGCAGTTTACAAGCTTTGCAAAATGTGTGTTTTATTATTTCAGCATAAAGCAAAGAGAGAAATTCGTTGTCGATCACGAGAGGCTGAGCGAACACTGTCGACGTTGAACCAGAATGAAACGATTCGAAACGATCTGAGCCAGGAAAACACACAGCTCGTTATCACGTGCAGAGAGAAAGATGCACAAATCACGTTATTGCACGAAATAATCAAGACGCATCAAGATCAGGTGTGCTAAACGTACAGTAATTCTGTCAGTATCGTGTTTTTAGTTTCTACGTATATGTAGAGCAAATAAATAATAATAAACAAATCCCAGTTGTTGTTTTAGTTAAGTAAATGGATGTATTACAAACAAATAAAATACAAACAGTATGATTCATCATGAATTGAAAAAAAGAAATCCTGCATGGAACTATTATGTAATGCTAATTGAGGTTAAACTATTATGAAGTCCATTGCATGAACCAATAATTGACTGATATGTACATCTGTGATATTTTTTTAATAACACATGATACATTATTTACAATATTACTAACAAGAATAGCCATACATTTGATATTAAGTGAGCTTAAGATAAAGATAACAAATAAAGGCATGCATGAACAATACTTAAGGTTGTCTCGCTCCCTGTCGGATCAAAAGCTCTCACGCGCATGCGTAGACACCGGAATAGATATAAAAGTTTTCTCCACCAAAAAGGCATTGGTTGGAAGCAGCTTGAATAATGTAGGACTAATTCTAAAGAGCTCAGATGATGATGATGATTTTTTATTCAACAGATAAATGAGCCCGATACAGCCGCTTCACCCCAATTTATCTTCAAAGACTGCGATCATGAAGGTCTAATTAGAGATTTGGAGAGAAAAATGTAAGTTGAATTGACTTTTGCCACTGCCAGGGCCCTGGGAACATTTTTTTTTTACTGGAGTTGCTGATGTAAATTTGAAAAGCAAAAAAAAAAAGAAAACAATGGTTTCATTTATTTATTCATTTATTGATATATTCATATTCCACAATCATCAAAGTACGTTTCGTAATAAATCATTTTTACAATGAAAAGATGCAGGAAAAATGCAGTACACATGCAGGATTGAAACGTACCAATGAAATGAAAAAAGTGGAGGGGCCTACTAAAAAGCAAAGCTTGTAAAATGTAGACCCCCTATCAACATTTTATACAAGGGTAATATGATATATGTAGAGTAAAATAATCAGCAAAATTCTACAAAATTATATAGATGTAAACACTGTAACACAAATGTAAACACCCTATTCATTATAAACACTGTAACACAAATGTATATAGACTATTCATGTACTTATTTGGGTGCCGAGAAAGCTTGGGGTTGCACCCCGCTTCCAAGGGCCATGGCCACTGCGTGTTTTATAAGTGAAATCCAATGAAGGTAATATCAAATTACAAACAAACATAGGATATGATACCTATAATGAAAAATGTTAACATTGTGTTTTAATATTTTTGTCGAATGATAATTAACATGAAATCAAAGAAACGTGTATGACTGTGTAAGACTGACTGTGTGCAAAGAGGTTACGTCCTGTCGACGAAAATCGAGCATTAGGTCCAAGTGCTCGTTTCAAAACAGAACATATTATTTCGGAATATTTAGAATACAGATAACTTTATTAACTTATTTTTTCCCTATCGTTCTTTGTCACTTTATTCATATGCAGAGAAGCAGCTGAGGGAGAAATTCGTTCTATCAAAGCACTGAACTGCCGCTTGAATATTGACATGCAAGTAAAATGGTATGATCATTCGAAGTTACTTTTGAAGATTTCGATCGAGGTCGGTTAATGCAATGATTTTGGATATATGCCACACTTGAATTATCATTAACAAAGAAAGTTATGATCATGTATAACTAAGTCACTGATAGGAAAACTACTCCTGATTTCTTCAAGCTTATTCTTACATGTATATTCATGCATTTTGAACACGTGATAGATTTATTTTTTCAATCATTTTTGTTAGAATACACATCACTGTTTTGTAATAAATGCTAATGGCAGAGAACAAATAATTTTATAAAATAAAAAATTAACAAATGAATGGAATTCATGACCATTATCTCACCAGCGATGCGCTTACCAACCAGAAAGCAGAATGCACTCGTCTCCAAACGGCTACATACGATCTGCAGCAGGTTAACTGGGATCTGAAACAGAAACTCGCGGATGTCAAGTATAAACTACAAACAGAGAAACAACTACGAAAACTACTCGAACAAAGGTGAGAGAAAGAGGGAGAGAGGGAGTTAAAAATTAATAGAGAAATAGGAATAACAGTTAGGGAAAGGGAGACAGAGCGTGAGAGAAAGTGAGGCGGAGAGATTTACAAAACTCCTTATTTTTCAAAGTGAATAAAAATAATAGATGTTTTATCGAAATGGGTGCATTATGTTTCTTTTGTTTGATGTGTCTAATTGCAGACATGATGACGAATTGAATGACATCAAGATGAAGTCAAGTTTACTGGAAGATCGGGAAAAGGACAGAGGAACGCTTCACAGGTATAGCCACTATATTTTCCTCCCCATATTAATGGAAACGATTTATTATGAAATGTGTTTTGATGATTGTGGAGTATGAATATATGAATAAGTAAATGTTGTTGTTTATAAAGTTCCATATGGGTTTGTTGATTATTTTATAAACTCTCAGATTTGCTATTCCCCTAGCATTTGATTTCTAATTTCTCTTTCTATTTAGCATTCTCCTTCGATGCATACTTTCAACTAAATTATTTGTAGCACCAAATACATTGAAGTCTTGGAACTACTCATTATATCTGTGTCTCCATATAAGTATTCTATAGTGTTTTATAATGATGTATTGATTAATCAGCATTACTAACAAATTCCCCATTTGTTCATAACCTCATAATGGATTCCACATTTTTTGCTGGAAAAAAGATATATACTTATGAAGAGACTAAATCCTAACGTTACTCTTTCTAACTCGCTTACTAATTTAAGCAAAGAGATTCAGAGAAAGCTATCCAGACTAGAGCAACGTCTTCAGAAACAAGAAGTTCAACCAGTTAATATATCTGACGATCAGAGACAGGTACGCTACGAATACAACTTACCAATAATTTGACTATACTGGTAACAATGTTATACCAGTTCATAAACCATGCAGGCAACATTTTTAAAGTGGCAACATTTTAGATGGTGGTGATTTAAAAAAACTGATTGCTAAGAAAGCATGAATACTTGTAAGCAAGCAACCAGAGGACCGACGTCTTAAAGTCCTTCCGGGGGGCCTGGTAATGAGGATTAATGCCTTACCAAAGGGCACTACACTGCAAATACTCCGGTGTTGATTTAACACCAGCCCGGAATCTATTATATTCCGGGCCGGTGTTAAATCTATACCAGAGTTTTTGCAGTGTACACTAAATATTGGGTAAAAATGACCCATGAGGGTAATTATGTGTCCAACCAACATTGGGCATTTCTTTTGGGCATTTTTATTTATCCAGTGTGATGAAAATTTTGCCCATTCTAAAGTAATTGCTGCTTGTTTTTTACCCTTACTGGACATGCTTTCCGCATTGGGTAAAATACTGCCCAAAATTGGTTGGACACAATACTCTCATGCTGGTTAAAATTTTACCCATTTTTTTATACAGTGTAGCGCACCAAGTGGGAATCGAACCCGGGTTCCCCGAATCTGGAACCCTCGCTCTACCTGTGATGTGATGAATTATTTCAGAAAACTTTGCGAGCGAGTGACACGATTGAAATTTTACCAGATTCTGATAAAAGAATTAATGATATTGATATTAATATATTACATGTATGTTATTTTTTCATAGTAACAGTATTAATGATTAGAAGGTCTCGTAAAGTGCTCATATGCTTGGTTTAAAAAGAGACTTTATAGGCCTGATATTCAAGAAAATCTTTGATGAGCTAACTTTTGGATGCATTGTTTGTAAAGAATGCATTCGAGTAAAACGAGAGTGCCCCCGAAACCTTGAGCTTTTAAGAACAAGATTGATGATCATGATCATTGTGATAATAATATTGTGCATTACGTTATATTTAACGTCATTATATCATTATTTCGTTCAATCTTAGATTAATGGTTTGAAGAGCGAGATTGATAAACTCGGCACCCTTCGTGATCTTGATCGTCAAGCCCTCGATGGACTCACCGCCGACCTAGGCGCCATTAAAAGTTTGATGGCCTCTGAAATCCATCTATCGACCAATCAAAACAGCTCAAACCAGTATGTTTGTGAATATTCATTATCAAATTCATTTGATACTCCCTTAATATAATGGTGTGATGTCTTATAATGATTACATAACATTTCCTTAATATCTAATTCCATGAATTATGTACAGTATGATTGCATTCAACTAAATTATCATGATTATGTTCACCTTAATATAGAACAAGCTATTATTTAAAAAAGGGAGAATGCTTTGAAATCACATATGCAGAAAGGAATTTTGCTAGATATTTCAGGCTTTTGTAAATCTGTAATATATAGATATTACTCCCAGTTTAACATGAATAATCTCTCATTAATTTACAATCAATCTTAGTCTATGATGAGATGGAATTTTTTTCATGAAATATTTCCCTATATTTCTTCTAAAATACATGACGATGAGTTATTGATATATTTGTTAAAACTACCACTATATTGACAGTTGCTCTTGTGAAAAGAATATCATTTGAAATACCATTTGATTATGCAGGCAGAGTCGTACCGAGTCTCGCGCCTCCCGTGTCCAGCAAGCGCTCAGGAAGGCGGAGCTTAGTGCAATCAGGATGACGTCATTTTCAACCACCCAATCAGACGTGCCTATTGGTAATCTGCTTGGACTCTCCGACGAATTAGCAGACGTTTCGAAATCGGACAGTTGATAACTTTGAGTCTTCGACGAACAATATTAAACTCTGTTCTAAAGACAAGATGCGAGCCCCCCCCCCAAAAAAAAAAAAGTAGCTTTTTTATTGCAAATAGCAGCAAAGGGGCAAACAAATTTTGAACCAAAACTGTTATCCGATGACATCGAATACTAAATATTCATAAACTTGTTACTTAGTACTGATAACTTCTATTTCGGTACAAGCTAAAACAGCAATTGTATCGTTTTACGATTTTGATAGATAAAGTGATTTATTTCAATACAGAAAATATGAATCATTGGAGATGATGAATATTCGGATACCTCTCTCGTGAAAACCGTTTCCTTTTTGCAGAGACAGAATATGGTCTGTGATGATGAATATATTTCCGAATCATTAAATGTAATTACTAGAAATGTTAAAGCTGAAGTTCAGCCCATTTCCCGGTGAACGTAATTATGCCGACCATGATTTATCAAATTTAAAAGCCTTGAAAAAGTAAATAGGTCCGAAAATGTGCCTTCTGTAGTATGGATGTACGAAGGTCTATTATATTTATTTCTATTAAAGTCTTAACACATTCATATCATCAATAAACTTCCGATTGAAATTCTAGCTTTATCATCTCCTGTGTGTTATTTTTTCTCCTAAGTTGCATTGATTTTTTTCTTTTTTTTTTCTTTCTCTCCAAACATTCCCCCTTTTGTCACTCACTACTTACACACATTTATTCTCTATTTGTTTTTGCCTAACTTGGGTTGTATTGTTCTTTTGCAGTGAAGGGAATGCCTACTTATTTTCGACAAGAGGGAACTATCGATTGTCTGTTCAAACTTTAGTTCAAGCAGTAGACCTATATGAATAGACTATCAAAATTTCAAAAAAAATCTTTATATAAAGGCAAGCGCATTTTGTTGGTAGATTGCTTCCGTGCATGCTCATCAGAAATTGTATATTCAAGAGAAATTAAAAGACATACGTATTGCAACATACACCCTTGCAAATACCAAATAAACGTAAAGCGGGGAAACTAGGGGGAAAATCGATGAAGAACGAAGTTGGGGGCATTTTTCTCTCTGTTTCGATATTTTTAACTCGTGTGTTTACGATTTCATGTTCTGTCTAGATATCTTGTGAATGTCTATTGTGTGTAATTATAATCCCACCGTAAAAACATACCATCATCAATATCTATATTCGTGGGGTTCATTATTCAACAGTACAATAATAGGGCTACTTATGAATAACATAAAATTCTAAAGATAAAGACCCGACGGCTCATTGACCGATCCAAGGCATTCAAATCCTATTCATTCATGAAGATCGAGACGGTGAGCGACCACTCCAGCCTGTTTTCCCAGGGACCTTTTGTTTTGGATGTTGCTACGAAAGCCCGAGCGATGATGTAATTGCCCAAATCGTATATGACTGGAGGTGCATTTGTGCGAGTGCTTTTAGTCGGGATTTTACATGTGCAATTCTTTCTATAGTAATTCTTAAATACTTGAAACACCCCGACCCATGCATGAATAACTGATACTGCAGCAGTCTTGTAAATTTAAGGTCCGTGGTTCAAATCCCCTTTCTGATCAGGTTGATGTAGCCATTGCTCTGCTCCCTTTAATTAAAGACATAAATTCCTTAAAGAGAACTTCAAAATTCGATTGTCTATCCAACATTAATAGGGTTTGATAACTAAGCAAATGAAAAAGATTGATTATTGTTCAAATATCCAGACTCTGTATAGTACATGCACATTTTCTCCTACCGTATACATTATATTTCTTCTTCGAGAAGGGAATGAACTGGTGATCGATATCGCGTTGATTTAATTTCTTTTCAATTTGAACGTACGAATCAATAATAATGGCAGTACAAATCAAGGAGCAAAAAAGAAAAATAAACGTATAATTAAAACGGACAGTGTTATTATTTGTAGGCCTATTTGTGATTCACAAAGTCAATACTATATAGATATTGTAATTATCATTCAACACGAATTGGAAGAGGTATAGGGGTACATTGGACACAAATAATATTCAGCTGTATTTGGTTCCAGGGGCCTAGTGTGTTTCTTGTTACTATACGGGTTGAAGCTATTCATGGGGTATGATGTAATCGTCCCATTGAGCATATTACGTTGTGTTCGATGTGAAGGAGAAAACTATCCCCAGAAAATTGTACGAATTTATTAATTTTTGTATCTAACAGATGTAAATTAGGCCAATTTACTGAAAGTATGTAAATGTTTTTTTCTGTGTCAATGTATTGGCAGCTAAATTTTGATAAAACGCTTAGAACTTGGGATAACATTCATCTCCGATTTTTTTTCCGACTAAACCCCTTCCCCCCTCTCTCACCTTCACTCATCTCTCTCCCACACACATTTCTCCACAATGTTGTTTCTTAGTATTCAAAACATTTTTTTTGTATGTCTACTCGATATTTCAAATAGAAAAAAAAAATCAGAGCAGAGTACGGAGAAGATGGGGGGGGGGGGGAACAGATCAAAGACTAAAGAAGGGGGATATAATATATGCCTATACACTCTAGATTTTAAGGGATCTAAGATAAATAGGGACCAGCCGAATATTGGATTTATTTCTAATCTTTATGATAAACTTATTAAAATCTTTTAGCCTTATATTTCAATCCACAAGTTTAAATATAAATCTAATATTCGAATTATAATATTATGCCTATACACTATAAATATGAAGATCCAGATCGGTTGTGAATAGGGACCAGCCGAATATTATTTTGATTCGTTTCTGATCTTTAGGATTAACTTATTCAAATCTTTTATTGAATCCACAAGGTTAAAATGTAGTATTCGAATTGTCCCTATTCACATATGGGGGCCGTTTCATAAAGCTGTTCTTAATTTAAGAGCGACTTTAAGAACGACTGGTGAACCCTTATACGCGCTAAACAATAGCCAATTCAATACCATGTACCACAATAAAGGATCACCAGTCGTTCTTAAAGTCGCTCTTAACTTACGAACAGCTTTATGAAACACCCACCCGATCTGGATTTATTTTAAATCTTCTAAATTACAGAGAGAGAGAGAGAGAGGAGAGGGGGGGTGTGGAGAGGGAGGGGAATATAAGACAAAGTTAAGCGGGGGGTCGAGGGAGGGGGTTTTGTGAAAGCGTTTTCTTAGTGTGAAGTCCCTGAAAGAGAACTCCGTAATATATTCGCGTAGATATCTGCCGCACACCACAAAAATAAAATAGTTCATCATACCCCCATTCATAATAACAAGGGGGGCATTCCCTTCACTTCTACGGTTCAGTGCTCCGGCGCGCGCCTCTTGTCGGCCGGCCGGTCTGGATTCCCGTGGCAACAGGGTAACACGGGGAGTGATTCACCTGATCATTGTCTGCAGTCGGAGGTATTACGTAATCGTATTTGAACTCCTCTCTGTGTCTCGAACTCGAGCTAAATTTGGGATCTCTCATCATCAGAGAAGCCCGGGAATCTCCAGCAAAATGGTGTTGATAGGTGGATATAAAAAAGAGGGCTGGTCCGGTGGATCGGAGATCACATTCCATTTCAACTTTTTCCTCATTGGTGATTCCAGCTGCTTGCTTGCATGGGCTTCACCGAAGAGTTTCAAATTTTATTGAAAACGGAACAGATTTTCATCGTTATATTTCGGTGAGTCACCTGTCCTTTCGTATTCCTGCTAGAATAAAATTACCTCTTGGATTAGTCAATCTTCTATTTATAAATATGCTTTTAGATATTAAAAAATCCGAAGCCGCTCAAAATGAAGATATGATCGTAATTATGAATAGGCTTACTTATCTATAGAGACTTTGAATTTGTTTTTCCATTTATTTAAAGTATATATCTCATAGTATACTTGACTTTTCTCTTATTCATCAGTATATTTCACGATTTGTCTGTTAATTTATTAATGTATTTTGAGACATACATTTTCAGGGGACAATTTCTACCTCAAATCAATTAACGTGATTTATCTATACTTATTTATTAATTTATCATTTGAATTATTTGTCTATCCTTTCGTTAATTTGCTCGTTCATTCATTCATTCATCCATCCATCCATCCATTCATTCTTTCTTTCATTCATTCATTCATTCATTCATTCATTCCGTTTATTCGTTTACAATCCTACCCATCATTATTTTATCTTGAAAGGAGTATTATTATATTGTAGTGATATTGGTAGTTGATGCAGAGACATCGATCTTAGGGACGGGGGGGGGGGGCAAAATATCTTATTATCCCAACTATCCTCTTAATATTCATTGGAAAGTGTGCCTTGATAATATTGCAAGTGATGTTTACTTTTGACAGTGGACAACAATTGCACTCTCAAATACACCATCTTATTTTCGTTCGCCACGAATTATATACCATAATAGCAACAACAAATTGTACATTCGGATGCATGAATGCAATTAGTCCTGTATCAATTGAATCCATTGTACTGGTATAGTGATATACTGCTATACCGGTATATTTCATTTTCTGTATATCTTTGGAGTTATTACAATTTTGAATAATTTCCTTCAACCTCTCCTCTCCGCTCTGTCGTGATTTCACAAATAAGCACAATTGATTCATATTCAATTTATTATTTAAACCCAAGTCATTTAACATTTTATGCGTAGACCCAATTTAAATGATAACGGAAGAAATTAATTGACAATGAATTTTGCAATTTGATATGTATAGAAGGCTATGTACATGTATATACATTTTGTAAACATTTACGAATTTTAGTGGAAAGTTGATGCATATTGCTATTAAGTAATAGAATCACTAAATATCTTCATGTTGTCTGCCCTCCGTAAATCATCTCAAGATTCTGAGTGTAATAAAATCTGGTGTTAAGTTCTCTTCAGTTAGGTTAAAGAGACGATGGATCAGATGTGGTAGGGAAAACTGAATTGAGCCCTATTTTTCTTTCTACAGTATTCCTACCTATAGTCAGAATATGCTCACGTTTTACGCCGTTTTTGTCTCACCTGCATAGCAGAGTGAGACTATAGGCGCCGCTTTTTTGACGGCGGCGGCGGCGTCAACACCAAATCTTAACCTAAGGTTAAGTTTTTGAAATGACAGCATAACTTAGAAAGTATATAGACCTAGTTCATGAAACTTTGCCATAAGGTTGATCAAGTATTACTGAACATCCTGCCTGAGTTTCAGGTCACATGACCAAAGTCAAAGGTCATTTAGGGTCAATGAACTTAGACCATGTTGGGGAATCAACATCAAAATCTTAACCTAAGGTTAAGTTTTTGAAATGTCATCATAACTTAGAAAATATATGGACCTAGTTAATGAAACTTGGACATAAAGTTAATCAAGTATTACTGAACATCCTGCTTGAGTTTCACGTCACATGACCAAGGTCAAAGGTCATTTAGGGTCAATGAACTTTGGCCAAATTGGGGGTATCTGTTGAATTACCATCATAACTTTAAAAGTTTATGGATCTGATTCATGAAACTTGGACATAAGAGTAATCAAGTATCGCTGAGCATCCTGTGCAAGTTTCAGGTCACATGATTAAGGTCAAATGTCATTTAAGGTCAATGAACTTTGGCCAATTTTTGTTTGTTTGTTGAATTACCATCATAACTTTGAAAGTTTATGGATCTGATTCATTAAACCTGGACATAAGAGTAATCAAGTATCACTGAACATCCTGTGCAAGTTTCGCGTCACATGATCAAGGTCAAAGGTCATGTAAGGTCATTGAACTTTGACCATTTTAGTGGGTAATTATTAGATTGATGTCATTACTTTCAAATTTTGTAGATATAGTGTATATATAAAATGTGGATATAGGGGTAATCAAGTTTCACTGACAAGTTTTAGGTCACATGATCAAGGTCAAATGTCAATGAACGTAGTATTTTTTCATTATATAAATGGTGTTTTTGTGAATAATTATTTGATAGTAGTTTTCAAAGTCAGCACTGCTGCTATATTGAATTGCGTGATGCAGGTGAGACCGCCAGAGGCATTCCACTTGTTAGTGCTATAAATCAACGTCTGTTGAAAGGGGAAGTTCACCCAGAAGAAAAGTCTTGTGTAAAAATTACCAGAAAAAGTAATAGTAAACATTGGTGAAGGTTTGAGGAAAATCCATCAGAGATTATAAGAAAGTTATTAGAATTTTAAGCTTTTGATTTGTAACGTCATGTACGAGGAGAGCTGCCCCATAAAATGTAATATAATGATGCAAAACAAAATCAATATTTTAGTAGTTCGTAATTTTGTTTGCTCTCAGGAGCGGGTGCGAAATAACTTGTCTGTTGATAACTAAATGTACCATCATCACCATCATGTATCAAACCATTTTCATTTTTTTAGTGAAAATAACATTTCCTTGATTTTTTTTTACCATATGATGTGTGGGGAAGCTTCCCACATAATGACATGCATGACGTCACAAATAAAAATTTCTAATCTTTGATGGCTTTTCTTCAAATCTTTACCATTTTTTAAATCATTATGTTTGGTGCTATTTTTTATAATAAACTTTTTTGTCAGGGTGAACTTCCCCTTTAAGATAATATTCAAGTGAAACTTGCGCTGATACAGGGTTCATAAAAAGGGACACATAAAAATGGGAAAAGCTTTTACTGAATTTTTTGGTGAGCAAAGAAACAGAAAGAGGAGTTCCCAATATCGAAAACCGACTTTTCATCCCACGTTACTAGTAATATAAAGGAAGGGGGCTCCTATCATTTTATAAAGGAACATTTCTCACGGAAAGGGTATTCCCAATTAAAGTACATGTTCCTGTGCCTCTGGATTGAACGATATGTAATTTGAATTATGACTATAATCATATTCATTTTGTTTTATTTCGCTTCATGATTCCAGTACCTGTAGGACCATCGGGCGTCACCAAGTGCCACCAAGATGGCTTCTCCAGTTGTGCTCTTCTGCTGGAGGAATATCAATAATGACACCCCATGGTATCAGAAAGAGAACCTTGGATACTGTTCGTACAACAGCATCAAGAGCGAGTGGATGTTCCATTTTGGCAGTCATGTCTTATTGGCACTTGTCAGTGCGCTGTACGTCTGTCTTGACCACACTGACCAAAAATCAACAAGCTCTACTCTAAAGAAGTCATCCATTCCGGATGTTCGCCTTGTCATTGCGGTCTTGTCTGTACTGGTGCATACCCTGGGTTTCCTGCGGATCACCTCAATCGCAAGATCAGGTCCAGATGACATGCTGCTCGATGGAACATCGGCTTTTGCCTGGCTTCAGTTGTCAATCTACACGTGGAAGCTAAGACAGCAGAGTGTTCGGCTGGCCCGGACACACAAACCGTTGGTATTGGTGTGGTCGTTGACGTTTGTATCCCAGTGCATGCGTCTTAGTATGGTGATCAAACAGCTTCTGAACAACACCTCGACTACCTTTGAGCAGGAAGGCGTAATTGTAGCATCAGGTATGCTTCAAGTTCTGTATCTCCTGAGCCTCCTGCCACCACCAAGGTACACTGTTTTATTTCAAGACAAAGTTGGACGTTCTACCGGTCAAAGCATCGACGATGACACTTATGAAGATACCAAGTCTTTGGAGAAGCCTTCGGCTGGTGCCGACCACCTTGGTATTGCTGCGGAGCATGCTGGTTTATTATCTAGGCTTACTTTCAGTTGGGTCCAGGATATAATGCGTAAAGGTGCTGCAGGTCAGCTCAAGAAAGCCAGCGATGTTTACAAGTTTCCAGAGGATCAAAGAGCTAGTCGAGTAGAGGATTATTTTTCTCGTTTCTACCAACAAGGGTCAACATCATTCGCTGAAGACGTTTTCGATTCTGAGGACTCGGTCAGTATCAAGGATCTCACAACGACCAAGAACGATTCGATCAGAAGCAGACGAGGTAATATACAAGCCCGTTCTGTGTTTCAGGAGAAAGCCGAAGATCACGAAATGCCACGTTTCGACAATGCAAAGAGAATCTCTCTTTGCCGGGCCATTCTGCGAGCTTTTTGGTTCCAGATTTTCACCCTTGGTATTTTCAAACTCGTGTCCAACACATGCAAGTTTGCCAGTCCTTTGCTGTTACACGCTCTCTTGTCCTTTCTTGAGAACTCGGATGAACCCGTCAAGAATGGATACTTCTATGCCTTTGGCCTGTGCGTCGCCACTGCACTTCAAACGATCGTTAATAGCCAATTTCACTACCGAATTATAGAACTTATGATGAAGCTGCGGGTAGCTGTGAAGACTTCGTTGTACCGGAAGACCCTTGCGGTTGGGGCCAGATCTTTGTCGACTTTCACCATGGGTCAGATCAACAACTTGATGAACGTGGATGCAAATAGGATCTCCCGGATCTCCCACTCCATTAATGATGCATGGAGCGTGCTCTTGGAAACAATCGTGACACTGTTCTTGCTCTACCAACAGGTACATGTTACCATGCCTTTGATTGAAGGAGAAAAATTGAACATTCCAGTCCAAATCCATGTTCCACTTCCAATTTTAGATTTTGAAATTGAAAATAATTAACGAAAATTTATAGGGGGTTTAACGGATATCTCCCATCGCGAAACCTCCACCGCGACCACGAGTGCACAATAAAGTTAGTTTATGATAATTGATCACGAATAGATTGACATAAACCAGATCATAAATATAACAAAAATGAATTAGGGGTGTTTGTAGTTGGTAGAGTTGTTATGCTGAAAAATGTTGTCTTATTAACAACAGAGTCCCTTCTCATGAATGCACTGTCCTATAATCTGCTAATACCAACAGTTTCGATCCAATAAAATCATTAATATTGGAAGATATGGTTAATCTTTAAAAACTCCCTCGGTAATCTGTGCATGTTTTGAATAAAAAATATTGATATCCTTGAAGTGGCAGGGGGTGGGAATGGGGGCAAGGTCGAGACATTTAATGTACTCTCTGTCTTTTTCTTTTCAGGTGGGCGTATCCTTCCTCATTGGAGTGGGGTGTTCCTTCTTAATCGTGCCTTTATCCAAGTTCATTTTGGCAAAGATCGTTCGGTACCACCGGAAACTGATGAAACAGAAGGATAGCAGAGTAAAGGTATACTGTTAAGAACGGGGGGTCCCAAAAATGTGCCTTTTGACAATTTCATTCACAAGCTTGGCTTCTTATGCTGTTAGGGGACCTAAAGCATTTCAAGTATACACTTATTATATCTGTACCATTTATTTATGGTATTTGTATTCATGTCTTTGGTTTTATTCAAATAAACATGAACTTGAACCTACAAGGTTATGACTACAAAATCGGTTAGTTCTCCTCCCCCAAATAGGGGAGAGATCTTTACTCCACTTTTAAGACTTCCTAGTCCCATTTTAATGCATTGTAGCTAGATTGTAGCTAATGTCGGTTTTAGTTGATTGGGGAGTGTTTTATGAAAAGCCTCCTTTACACTTATTAATATGTCATTAATCAGTCATTGATTAAGATGAAAGAATTTCACCATAGCTTGCAATTAAGTTGTCAGGAGGGATTACTGACAAGAATCTCTTTGAAACATGCATTTCTCCAAAATTCTACATTTTGTGTCGTGTGATTTTCTAGATGATGCACGAGATATTAAATGGAATGCGTGTCATCAAGTTCTTTGCCTGGGAAGGCCAGTTCAAGAAAGAGATCAATGGACTTCGTTCTGAAGAGCTTCGTAGTTTGAAGGGCATCAGGTACTTCTGTGCCTTGAATCATTATGTCTGCTCCACCTCACCGATCCTCATAGCTTTGCTGACTTTCACCTCCTACACGCTGCTTGATGGCAATGAACTTACCGCTGCGAAGGTGAGTTGGGAGAAAGTGGGTCAAAATGATATTTGGTACGGAGGTGATATGGTCTGTATTTATTTACATTATCTAGGGTATGTTTCATAAATCTGTTCTGAAAGTTACAAACGTCCTCCTATACATTTTCCCTGAAGGAAAAAAATATAGCTAAAATATAGGACCGTTGCTATTTTCCTTGCTTATCGAATCTTATGCAGCTAATTACCAAGCTAATCCCACTCACCCAGAAGAATTTGGCCTACGAAATATATTCATAATTATATACAAACACTTTGTGGTCATTCTATTTGTTCTTGTTATAATTTATTTCGTGATCATAACTCATAAAGTGAATTTACTCTATCTTAATTTGCTCTATCTATTAAACTATCCCTTTCTTGCCTTTCAGGTTTTTACAAGTCTTGCCCTCTTCTCAATGCTCCAAGGACCAGTCAATGAAATCCCATGGGTCTTGAATTGTCTTCTCGAAGCTTGGGTTTCCTTTAAACGAATCCAGAAGTACATGGACATAGAAGAGACAGATCTCACTTCTTATTACTTATCAGGTATGACGAGTTTCATTATTTCCGAAAGGAGCCAAGTCCACTTTTGTTTAAAAGTAAGATATCAGTTAGGCTTATAACTATTAGTTTTAAACTAATTATGCTCACACAATTAAAAAAATGTCAAAAATTTTCAGAGCATTAATGAATGCACCTCCTGATAAAACAATTCTACTAAACGCTTGTCGAAAATTGACGCGATATTCCATACCCGTGTCTATAGATTCGGTGTATATAACTTTTTTTTTATATTGATAATGGTAAAAAGAATCTTTTGATAATTATAATTGACATGTTTTCAGTAAAAAAAAAGTAATGAAAATAATGATGGGTTCACGGTTAGGAATGATATCCTTGCGTGTTACTCTAATTGGTTTTCATAGACGTGTCTAAGATTCTCTCGGAATGACTTTGTTCGTCGCGTACCATCCGACGTAAGGAAACAAGAATGCATTTAGTCTTTTTTTAGAGATCCTGGTAATGTTTCTCAATTTTTTCATTACAGGCAACAAACATTCATCAGAAAAGGACAAAGCAGCAGCTCTGAAAATCAAGGATGGATGTTTTTACTGGGAACATCCAATGAAGAAAGATGACGACAAGAAAGATGGAGAGAAAGGGAAGGATGAGAAAAGGGGCGATAAAGAAAATGAGACCAAGGATAGTGAAGGGAACGAAGGACATGACGTGGAAGAGCATCCCAACCCTGTCAAACTTCAGGAAATTGATTTAAATATCTCAAAGGTAAATAAAACGATACAGACTCCATAGAAGGGCCATATGTAGCGGGCTGGAATATTGGTGGGAAGGATGAATGTTCCTTTAAATTTTCAAGCCATGTATATACAAAAATGTAAACTATGCAACATATCTAGCTTTTCCCCTCGATTGCTCAAACCCCACAGGGCCAGTTAGTCGGTGTCATCGGTAAAGTTGGGTCAGGGAAGACCTCTCTGCTGTCCTCCATCCTTGCTGATATGGTGAAGGAAGGGGGCGACATCAGTGTGGCCGGGCTTCGGCAAGGGTTCGGGGTGGCAACCCAGGAACCATGGCTACAACATGCCACCGTGAAGGAGAACATTCTCTTTGGTCGAGAGTACAACCCTCAGAGATATCGCCAGGTGGTGGAGGCTTGCGCTCTCCTGGAAGATATCAAGGTAAGAGCAATAGCTAGAGCACACCTTGCGGAGAATATTCTGTATGGGGAGGAAAATAACCAGGGGAGTGTTTCTTCATATTATTTTATCGGACAAGTTGTCAGATCTGACAACTTTCCTTGATTTCGATTGGCTAAGAACCACTGTTACTATGGTAACTGTCGGATAAAATATTCAACAAGCCTTTTCATGAAACGCTCTCCTGGTGGTAGAGGCTTGCATGCGCTCTCCAGAGAGATAAAGTATACCTATAAGAGCCAGGGATACAACACTTCCCGGAGAACACAAAGGTCCTTGGGCTGGTTCATCTGTATGTTAATTCTAATTGAATGGAAATATTTCACAAAACCTAGTCACTCTTTAATATATTTATTCTCGGTGTGTTTGGAAAATTAGTTTGATTCCAATCTTAAAAAAAACGATCAAGCTTTGTAAAGGTACAAATTGGTGTCGAAAGAAGTTTTGCATCACTTAAATCTCAGAGTAATAATATCAACCCTCTCTCTTGATGCGCATGAATTTACTTTGCCTTGACCCCTGGCTATGCCATATGATAACTTCGATGACTGTGATGATTTCTTAGTTTTTAATTGTGTTTGATGTAGATACTGCCTGCTGGAGATGAGACAGAGATTGGTGAGAAAGGTATAACTCTCAGCGGAGGACAGAAAGCAAGGGTCGCTCTAGCCAGGGCAGTCTATCAGGTATGGTAGCACTGTTTAATATGTAAAAAGAAGTGGGCGTCTACCACCAAATGAGTGACGGTTATACCCAGAGAGGAGAGAAAGCGAGAGGGAGGGAGAGAGAGACTAAAAAGAAACAATATATGCCCCTTGAAACAACCTTCTATTGATAGGGAAATTATCAAGTGATTGGCAATGAAACTCTATGACTCGAGTCTTGTTAAAATCATTACGTTTTACCTCATATCTACAGGACAGTGAGATTTATCTCCTCGACGATCCGTTGGCTGCTGTGGATGCCCAAGTAGGACAACATATCTTTTCCAAGTGCATCATGGGACTGTTACGTCACAAGACAAGGGTTCTATGTACCCATCACACTCGTTTTCTGGTTGACGCCGACGTCGTCGTAGTCATGGAAGATTTCAAGATCCTAAAAAAGGGTAAGGATATCAAAACAGAAATTTATCCAATCCAATCCATGAATTTAAAAAAATCCATCTGTGGTGCATTGCTTACAAAGAATTCTAAGGCACATTCTTTGAAAAGGGCTATCTTCCGATACTGTCTCATTCTCATTTCATGGTAAAATTATTTCTAGGCACTTTTCAAAATTTACAGTGGGATAATAATGATCTATTCGTATTTTTTTTCTTTTCAGGACCTCCAAATGAGGTGTTTAACGATCCCAAATATTCCGGTCACCTGAAACACTGCAAACTGGAAACGAAAGGAGATGAAAAGGTATCTGAGTCTGAGGTCAAAGGTCGCAATGGTGATGGCAAGAAAGTGGTAGATGAGGAGGAGAAAGAGGAGGGCGTGGTCAAGTCAGAGGTTTACCAATGGTACTGGAATGCCGTGGGGAATACTCTAGCTTCTATCATCCTTGTGACACTTTTCCTTATGCAAGGTATGTATTACTACTACTGCTACTTATACTACTACTACTACAACAACTACTACTACTACTACTACTACTACTACTACTACTACTACTACTACTACTACTATTACTACTACTACTACTACTACTACTACTACTACTACTACTACTACGACTACGACTACTACGAGTATGACTACTTCTACTACTACTATACCACTAGAGCTACTCCTACTACTACTACTACTACTACTACTACTACTACTACTACTACTACTACTACTACTACTACTACTACTTCTACTACTAATATACTACTACAACTACTACTACTTCTTCTACTACTACTACTACTACTACTACTACTACTAATACTACTACTGCTCCGATCGAGAAATCGATGCAGAAAGTAACTATTACTACTACTACTACTACTACTACTACTACTACGACTACGACTACTACGAGTATGACTACTACGACTACTACTACTACTACTATACCACTAAAGCTACTCCTACTACTACTACTACTACTACTACTTCTTCTACTACTAATATACTACCACAACTACTACTACTTCTTCTACTACTACTACTACTACTACTACTACTACTACTACTACTACTACTACTACTACTACTACTACTACTACTACTACTACTACTGCTCCGATCGAGAAATCGATGCAGAAAGTAACCAAAAAGTGAAAAAGTATCTTACTACTTTTTACAAATATTTTCAAAATGACTATTTCAAACAATTCGCCCACTTTGCTTACCTATGGATATGATATCATGAAGCCTTACTGTTGAATCAGAAATCAGATAAACAAGCTAAAATAAGTAACTGAAGGCCCTTTGGTATGGAAGAGTATGTGCATGTGCGAGTGTGTGTGTGTTTGGATACATAATTGGATATGCCTCCAACTTATTTCAAATGACCCTACAAATTCCTCCCGGTGCTACTACTAAAAATCAATCTACACCAGTGCTATTATTATTATTACTACCCTGTCTAGCAAATTGATTTTTAAAATATGCATTTCTGCAGTGACTGGCAATATGAGTGATTGGTGGCTATCTCACTGGGTGACCCAGACGAAGAGTATTGAGGATACCGTATCGTCCGCGCATGCGCATCAGCCATCTACTACTCAGTACTTCAATATTTCTATGGAAATTGGATCGGAAGACCAATGGTAGGTGTAGTTTTCGGTGTACTGTTTCGAAAAATTAAGCATTTAAATCAATGGGTTATAACGCAGTGTTCTTACCTCAAATCCCGTGCTTGTCGGGAGTTTTCTCCTTCAATCATTGCAAGAGTGGAGGGGGGGGGGGTAGTAGGACATAAATATGTCCTTGTGATTAATTTGTACCTTTAACAGGTGTAACAAAACAAGTAAAGTTAAACGTAAATTATAACTTCTTGCCTACTGAATCGAATTTGAAGAGTAAAAATGTCGATATATAGGCGGCTATCCGTGGCATTTTCCGCAAACTCATTTGCAAATATACCGTATGCCATACTATTTTGTTTCAAAAGGATGTCACTTAAGGTTCACTCACTTCATTTTCTCTAACTGCCTGATCCGTTTGTATTCACTTGAATTTCATTGGATCCATCTTCTCTCAGGTTTCCGGATGCGACCAAGGACCAGAACGCTGTCACAGCAGCCTCATTATTCTATCTCAAAGTGTATGCTGGAGTAATCGGGACCACTTCTCTTTTCACTCTGCTGAGTACATTTCTCTTTGTTTATGGAGCTATTCGTGCTGCTACGACGATCCATGATGGGCTTCTCAACAGCATCCTTAGTGTAAGTGCAGTCCTTCGATGTGACCGTGATAATCATGACGATGACTGTCATTATCATGAATATCTTTAAATCCGAATGCATCACCACCGTCATTAACACCACCACAACTACATCATCATCATCAGCACCATCATCATTATTATCATTATCATCCTCATAATCGTCATCAACATCACCACCACAATCAATATCAGTGCAACCGTTATCATCATCATCATTACCATCATCATCATCGTCGTCGTCCTCCTCCTGCTCCTCATCATCATCGCCACCACCATTACCACAACCACAATCAATAACATCGTCATCATCATAATGATAACAATAATCATCATCATCATGAGCAACAGCAGCATAATATTCTCATCATCAACATCCTCTTCCTCCTCCTCTTACACCTCCTAAACACCATCACCATTACACAATTTTTGTATTATCATTTTTGATCGATGACATTCATTAATTATTATCTTTCCTATCTTTCCAGGCTCCCATATCGTTCTTCAACGCTACCCCAGTAGGTCGCATCATCCATCGTTTCACAGATGATGTCTTCACGATTGACTTTCACATGACCTTCGCCTTGCATCACCTCCTGACTGAGTTTCTGTCCTTTGTCGGAGCTGTTATCCTCACCGCATACAGTCTACCCTGGTTTATATTCTGTCTTATACCCCTTGCAGTCATATGCTACTACATGCAGGTAGGTTGATATGTTGTAGTTATACCCCATGCTTTTCAAGTGTTATTATTATCATTCTTTTTTATGTATTATCATCATCACTGAAAAAAAATCAATGTAATTATCATTAATATCAATATTACGGTCAGTGAGTTAATTTATCATTATCACTTTTCCTTTACAATGATGACGATACCTAATCACGTCAGTCAATGCATAATGGAAATTCAACTTTATCAAACTATAACCAATATTTATCTTAATTTTCAAGTCTTTCTAGCAATTTTGTTAACGTAATTGATATGACTGGTCCAGCATTGATTTGATATAATTATCAATATCATAACTTGCAGTAGGGGCAGTGGCGTACCGTGGGTCACGGCATTGGGGGGGCACCAGCAAAAAAATTGAGTCGCTCAGTGAGCGCGCAAAGCGCGCTCAATTACCAGGTATAGGCCTATTGACCTTATATAGAGACATTTTAAGGACTGTGCCATTAAACGGATATGTAATGTATCTCACTGATCAAATGATGCGAGCGCGAAGCGCGAGCTGAAAATTTTTGAAATTCATACCTAAAAAGGGTCAAAATAAGCTATCAAAAAAAAAAAAAATACGTATCCGTCTCGCTAAACAAACAATGCGAGCGCGAAGCGCGAGCTGAAATTTTTGTATTTATTGACCCCAAACAGAGACAGTTTAAGGACTATTTTTTAGAAATCAAAAAAAGAGTATACATATCTCACCATACTCATCTAATTTGAGTGCCAAGCGCTTGCTGATTTTGTAAGAAAACATGAAACACCTTTTGTAGTCATTGTTATCATGATTAAAATACGCATCTCACCAATCAAATATTGCGAGCGCGAAGCGCGAGCTAAAAATTTAGGAAATTCAGACCTGAAGAGAAGTATTCTAAGGCTTGTTTGTAGGAATTTACGAAGACCATACGTACTTCACGTACAAAATGATGCGAGCGCGAAGCGCGAGCTGAAAATTGTGTATATATTGACCCCAAACAGGGACATTTTAAGGACTATTTCTTTTTTTTAATCCATTAAGAGTATACATATCTCACCATAGTCATCCAATGCAAGTGCCAAGCGATTGCTGATTTTGTTAGAATCACATTCAAACACATGAAGAGCTTTTGTAGTCATAGTAATCATGATTATCATACGCATCTCAGTAGCGCAAAGTGCGAGCTGAAAATATAGGAAATTCAGATGTGAAGAGGGGCATTCTAAGGCTTGTTTGTAGGAATATACTATGACCATACGTATTTCACTAAACAAATGATGCGAGCGCGAAGCGCGAGCTGAAAATTTTTGATATTTACATTAGAAAAAGAGACTTTTAAGGACCGATTTCAGGAATTCATGAAGAGCAGACAAATCTCATCAATCCACTAATTCGAACGTAAGCACGAACACGAACAAGGATTTTTTTATATACAGACCTTAAAATGAGGCTATCACTTTAATTAGTCATGAAAAGAAGCATATGTCACTACATAAAACAATAATAACTCGAAGTGCGATGATATATATTTGGTGCATATTGACTTGAAAACAGGACGTTTTGGTACATCATGATTGTACATGTATATCTCGTTAAACAGACAATGCTATTACCAAGAATAATGAACAAATAGGCCCTGAGCACATTATGTTTCACAAAGTTATGAAAAAAAAATTCTTATGTAATATAACACAACATACAATATAATATAACATTATAATGTACAATAAATTCTTCTTTCCCACTACGTTTCTTTCTTCTCCCTCTTTTTCTCCCTTTTCTCACGTTTTTTTTTTTTTTTTTTTGGCCAGCCGATTGGGGGGGGGGGCACGTGCCCCCCCATGCCCCCCCGTAGTTACGCCACTGAGTAGGGGGATTAGTAGATAATAAAAAATATCAATAGTAGGGGCCTAATAGTAGGGCCTAGAAGGTTGTAAAAACTGTGATAATTCAGTTTTCAATAAATGAGTTGTAATCTTACCAAGCCTCTTCTTTTGTAAATTTGAAATCATTACTTGTGAAGTTTCTTTATCTCGATGTATGATATTGTTACCGTTATCCTCGAAACTCCACCCCTTTTTAATCTTTGAAATGATTTGCGTTCAATATCAGTACATATGTGTTTACCATTTTGAATTCAGGTTTTACTTGTGTAATTATTCCCCCTTAGGACTATTATCGGAAGACTTCAAGGGAGTTACGCCGCTTTTGCAGCATTTCCAACTCTGCAATTTGCAGTCATTTCTCCGAGACGTTATCCGGTCTTACAGTTATCAAAGGCATGAGAGCAACAGAGAGGTGAGCATTCTAAATATTCATTTTAAAGCAGAAATTGGTAGAATAAATGTCACATTCTATTTTACGTCGAATGATTGCGTCAATATGAGGATGTTTTATTTTGACATCATTATTTACGTTTTGCGGGCCACTAAATTAAAACATCACGACGTCATGTCTTTTATTATACGTTTTGATGTTCATTAGTTGACAATCCTTTGCGTCTTTCGGACGTCATCTAATCATCTCTAAACTTTAATTGCGAGTTGACCCAATAAAACTTTTTTTAGAATATAATAGAAATATTTTTGACAAAAACTACTAGATATGAGAAGTTTAGTCGTGATTGTTAATAAATCGAGTATTATCAAAGCAATTAATAGCCAGTAATGATTAAACAGTGACATACTTTTAAAAAATTAATCAGTTCCTTTTTTAAATACAGTATATAAAAAATATAATGAAAATATAAAATGTTGTTTTCAAATGACTCTTATCTGCGATTATCATACAGATTTCGTAAAGAGAACCGCTCTAGGCTAGAGCTTCATCAACGAGCCTGGTTCTGTTCTGATGCCGTCTCTCACTGGCTGTTCTTTAGGCTGAACATGCTTGGTGTTGCTATGGTAACAGTAGTTTCCGTCACGGCAGTCCTACAGCATCAGTTTCAGACTTCTGATCCAGGTTAGTATTTCCCTATATTATGATTATCAAAGATCTTATTCCCGCTATAAGCAGTCACATCGGCGAAACCAACTACAATTTCTTGTTATGTCAGTATGTAGGTTTCTAAATTATTTTGTTTAGAACTATTCTTATTAAAATAACAGTTATTTATCAACCAAGGTGTTGAAGGAAAGTTCAGTTTCGAGTTACTTTGTTGTTGAATCATACACTTCTTGTGTTTGTGACTGTTCGGTACTGTACATCATTTTTCTAATCAAACTCAAGAAACCACCACAATTAATTCCTTTTCCTTTTCCTTTTAACGATCTAGGTTTGGTCGGACTGGCTGTAACGTATGCACTGGCCAACACACATCGAATGATAGCTGTAATTAATACACTGACAGAGATTGAGAAACAGATGATCAGCACAGAGCGAGTACATAATTACACCACAGCTATCCCAAACGAACCACAGGGTGGAATGATTAAGGTGAGGGTGGTGGTAGTAGTGATTTTGATGGCTGTCGATATTGTTGTGGTGACGAAGGGGAAGAAGAAGAAGATGATGATGATAATGATGGTGATGGTGATGATGATGATGATGAGGATGATTATGATGATGACTATGATGATGATGATGTTGGTGATGATGATAATGACGATGTTGGTGATGATGATGGCAATATTGGGAGGAAGTAGTGATGCTCTTATTGTGATAGTGATGAACGACATATATTTAACTAAATTTTACTGACCAAGTATTAAAAAAAAAAACAATAACAATATGTATAATAAAATTAGATGGATCACCGCCCACGCAGGTGTTCTACCGCGGGATTGGGGGATTATAACGTTGTTAAAATGTACATTAATTGTCAATTTTGTCTCTATCCTAATCACTAGTGCCATGAAGGCCCTATGAGGCTAGAATGTACAATTTTTTTATGATGTGAAAGGAATAATCACGAAATCTTGAAGAATGCAATTAAATGACGCGAGTGACTGAAAATGGTGTTCACATTATTCATAAGGTGAACATAAATATTTCTTACATGACGTTACAGGCACCTCCAATTTGGCCTCAGCGTGGTGTGGTCAAGTTCAGCAATGTCCAATTCTCTTACCGTGAGGATCACCCCAAGGCCCTGAGTGGGGTCGACTTCGAGACCCGTCCAGGAGAGAAGGTTGGCATCGTGGGTAGGACTGGTTCAGGGAAGTCCACTCTATTCCTGGTCCTCTTTAGAATGGTCAAGATTCAGGAGGGTTCCGTGACCATTGATGGTGTAGACCTGTCTCAGTTGTCGCTAGAAGATGTCAGGTAGGTCCTATTACAGTGTCAGTGGCTTGTCCTCGTAAGGTTAATTTGCTTTGTACAATGGATACGAGTTGTTATAGCTATTTCATGGATTATGATGATTACTTGATTCAGCTTGATTTGTTCAGTACATAAGAGCACAACTTTCAGAAGTCATTTGATCTCCAAATAGATAGAAGGTGTTTGTAAAAGACTGGATATAATATTGTTTCACTTATACCTTAAAATATATTTAAAGATGCTTTAAAACTCTAACATACAAACAAATAAATAAAATAACTATTCCAAAGACAATGCATCAACTATAAATTTGGGTAGATATGAAATTAACATGGAACATCCTTGCCCATTTTGAGGCGATGTGCCTCCTGATAAGTAAGCCATGTTACCCGTTGTGGTTTGTTTAAGAATACCCCCTGGCCATTCTCTTTTTGTAGGTCCAAACTGGCCATCATACCCCAGGATCCTTTCCTCTTCAGTGCTTCCGTCCGAAAGAACCTCGACCCTGTTGGACAGTTCAGTGACTCAGAGCTTTGGAGTGTCCTCAAGAAGTGCCATCTTGAGGATGTAGTCTCCCGCATGGGAGGACTGGATGCGCAAGCGGGTGAAGGAGGAAAGCAGTTCTCCACTGGTCAGAAGCAGCTGGTCTGTCTGGCTAGAGCCATGCTCACAAGAGCACAGGTATACTTCTGCTTTCAAGGATATACCACTTTCCACATTGTTAGAATTGTTAGTGGCGGTCACACGAGAAACTGAGGACACAAAATATATGATTGTAATGATAACGAATTAAGAAATATCACGTAAAGTTAAAAATAGAAAGTTAGAAAATGGAGAAAATTTGGTGCAAATCGCATGTCTATATTCAAGTTCGATACATATATTATGTTGGAGATTACTTGAACATTCATTTGTGTGACGTACTTGACGTTCTTGTTTCAAGTGATTCATATCACAAGAAATAAGCGCTACATGAAATATAGCTACCATAGATCGGACACAAAATTATATATTAAAATATAGGAAGTTTAATCGATTTGTTATATGCAGTGTTTTTGTTATGATAGGCATTATCGACATACGCGTGCAGTACGCTTAAACACAATTATATTTCATTTCGGAACCACTTTCTGAAATTTACTATACTCAAAGGGCTAATATGCAAAAAAAATGATAGCATCATCTTTATCATCTATTAATCAGGTTCTGTGCATCGACGAAGCCACGGCAAGCGTCGACATGGCAACGGATGACCTACTCCAGCAAGCCATTAAGGAGCAATTTAAGGATAACACTATCCTGACCATTGCCCATCGTCTGAACACTCTGAAAGACAGCGATCGTATCCTAGTAATGGATGGAGGCAAGGTGGCCAAGTTTGAAAAGACCAACGTTACGACAGTAGAAATGTAGTCAAGTTATGATAACAGGCGTACAGATTAGGGGGAGGTGAACTTAGGGCACCCCCACTAACAAAAATCCATGAAAGAGAGAAGAAAAGAAAGGCCTTGATAAAATATGACACCCATTACGAAAATGTCCCGTTAAAAGCTCTCCGAGTTAGCCCTGGCAAACTCGGAATTGAAACATTGACTTCTCTGCAGCACCCACAAGAAACCTTATCATCCCCCAGACCGCAGAATGCCCTCGGGTGCGATAAGGGCTTGATAACCACAGAATATACAACTACTGAATTCCAACTGAGCTGCATGGTTGAATAGCTCGATGGTTGAATGAAACTCTCCTGTAACAAAAGTTGTCTGTTATAATGGAAAAGTTATTAACAAGAATTGGTATCCCAGAATAAGCTTTAAAGCATGTAAATTGAACTGGTAATAGATGAAATATACTCAAGAACCCTCTAAACACAGACATTATCAACTTGCATTTCGAAGGGAGTAGCCAAAATATGTTATTTACACAATAGTCATAGCCCATCACTGGTTCTTGGCTGTGGTTTTTAGTTTTACCGCAAGCTAGTGCTGATAAATCTGACTTGCTTGAAATTCTGGACATCATGATTCGTTTTCTTGTTAGTTATTTCATCTTCATTTTATGAATAGGACTTCTTAAATTGATAGCTATCCCAGATATAACTTTGAATGGCTGAAAAGGACCGAGTATAAGCCAAGATATGTTATATTCAGTGTATATGTCTCTCTGCTGAGCGTGCTAACACGTTTGGCCTCGTTTAAATTGAAACATTGACTTCCGAGTTTCCCATGTAGGCAATCTTCGGGAACTCGGAAGTCAGTGTTTCAATCTGAAAGACAGCAAACTCGTTATCATTGACTAGTCTAATTCATAGACCAGTATACTGTTCTATAAATGTATTTTTGGTTTGTTATGTAAATGAGAGTGGTGTAAATCACTTCACAACTTTTAATTAAATGATGGAATTATGAGGTTTAGCGTGGCAATGATAATACTGATAAATAATATTTCTTAAAGTATGAAAAATGAGATCGCAATAGATATTAATGAGTAAGCACTCATTAATTGCACAGATGGAAAGTGGAATCGATAGTGAAACAGATAGGAGAATGAGGAAGAAGGGGGAAGAAGGAGGATCTGAGTCAGAAGGGAAGAAGAATTAAGAAGCAGAAGAGGAAGCAGAGGGAGAGAGGAAGAGAGAGTATGTAGATGGGATGGGGAGAGCCCGGGGGAGAGATGACAGGTGGCAGCAAAGAGGGAGAGCTAGATGATAAATCGCGCCTACAAAATGTCTGAGTACCAGACTATCCAACCTATTAAATGGGTTTCATCGATGCGGTTAACTGTTGCCCACAAGGGACTACTTGTGTTTACTTTCTTCGATAAGCTTCTTGGAGTTGGAACTCTCCCCTCTTCCAAAGGCAATGACTCAAATTTTAAACGAGAGGTTTTCGTCATGCCGTTTTCTATATAATATCTAAAGATCTGTCACAAAATTAGATTTTTGCTTTAAAAAGTTAAGTGCTTTTGCACGCTTGCGACTCTTTAAAATTTATTCCCGTACGCCATGTTCCGCGATTTCCCTCTCCTCAAAAGTTTCATTCATTAAACGGTTAACTGCCGATTGGTCTTTTGCCAATTCGTCCAATCATCACATGGTCTACCTTTATTTAGTCTAATGCCATTTCTTCCAATAATCACTTTGTCTAATCACCAGTTCGTCTATGACCATTTCGTCTCGTAACCAGTTGGTCTAATACCAATTTTCTTTTAATTAATTTTGCCCAATTAACACTTCATCCAATAGACAAAATGGTAAATGGACTAAAAGGCTTTTGGATCAACTGGTTATTAGACCAAGTGGTGACGAAATGGCAATTAGATCATGTGGATAGTGGACGAACTGATGGTAGACCAAATGATAGTAGACGAGTTGGCATTGGACCAATTGGAAATAAACCCATTGACCCTTTGGTAGTGAGCGTGTCTCAGATGACAGTGTTGCTAATTATTAGGGAAATTCTATCTGAAGAAACTTTAAAAATATATTTACATTGTGATGGTTATCAGGGGGCCGTTTCATAAAGCTGTTCGTAAGTTAAGAGCGACTTTAAGAACGAGTGGTGATCCTTTCTCACATGCTTAATAATCACCAATGAAATTAATGGTGAATATCATTTACCAGAAGAAAGGATCACCAGTCGTTCTTAAAAGTCGCTCTTAACTTACGAACAGCTTTATGAAACACCCACCTTGTCTTTGTCAAGTTCGCAAATGATCTCATATAAATCAAGTAATATTTTACAGATTATGGCAAGATGGCCAAATCTTAGGAAAACGTATGCTGGTAAATTGAGCATCAGAGGAACCTGATCATTCCAATTCGGGAAATTTAGATTCGATTGCATATTGAAGGTTCATGTCCGCATTTTGAAGTGATGGATAATTTAATTTTATTTATTTTTTGTTAATGTATTACATACCTTTAAACATGTATAAAAATACAGTACACGAGTTGTGTTATGATATGTTTTCACTGCAAACAATTATGGTCAAAGGTACATTACTTCTTGTTTGGTAAAGGATGATTTTTTTTAATATAAAATCCGTTATGACGACTTTTTAAAAACAATTTAATACAATAAAACGAGGCTGGAACTCTTTAATTATTTTGAAATTGCTCAGGTAGCAATAAAAAATGAGGCTGGATCCTTATTAAGTCAAAATTCAACATTTACAGTTTATTTTAATTTTCATAGATCTTCTTTCATGCATAATAAAAAGTGTGGTTATATGAAAACTGTTATATTCTGTATCTAGGTTTAGGTCCTGGAGGGCATGTGCCTCTCTCTGGAAAAAAGGTTGTACTCTATTGTTTCCATTTATGAAGAGTATCCCATTTTGGGAGTGATATCCTTTCCCCTTTTCGTAGAGAAAAAGCAATTTATTTCATTACCGGAGTAAGAACAGTTTTGTGTCAAAAAGTTTTGAAAAACCTAACCTAATTGTTATACCCTAACCAATGATGCCATGAATTTACCCATGATATCGGTTTCTTTTTGTCTGATTCAACAATATAATCTATAGTCAAAATTTGCTGAAATTAAATCAGTAAGATTATTTTAAGATTTATCAGGTTCATTTTGAAAAAAAAATCACGGAGCTAAAGTTTAAAATAACAAATCAAAGGAATTGAAATAGAATTGTATGGAACTTTTATTGTAGTAACGACTAGACCTACTGAATGTGTTTATAAATTAATATTTTCAGAAGAAATAAATTATTGAAACACAATTTACTGCTTTTGTAATCTGATATTTCAGCGATTTCATTTTTTCTTCAATAATCAAAGAATAAAAGATGAATCATATTTCATTGTCATTTACATGAATGACAGTAAGCCTTGTATCATGTAAATAATTTCGATCATGATTCCTATAAATCAGTAATTTTGTGTTTTACGATTGATGTCGTATTAACCTACATCCTGGTTTGATGTTATAGATATTTTGTTTTTATCTTGAATAATGTATCAAAGTGTTCTTAGTTAAGTGGTTATTTTAATGAGCTGTTCGGAAAACGAATGTTTTTATATAAGAAAATTTATTACTGGTTAATAAATAATGGGATTTCAAATCTGGAAAACATAATGAAGACAGGCTCCTTTATTCTTTGTGTGAAAGGGAATTCAGACGATAGCAAATTGAAATCGCGGGAGAAACAGTGTGTGATGGATCTTGTAAAAATGAAGGGAAAACAAAGGGGAAAAATACGAATTAAAAGAGAAAAGAGAGAGGAAAAAAGGAGGACAAGGAGAAATAAGAGCGGGGATTTAGACAAGGACAATGCGAGAAGTAAAGATATAGAGACAGAGGGAGAGAGAGAGAGAGAGAGAGAGAGTATATTTGGGAGGAAGCGTGAGATGGGAGAAAGAAGGGGGGGGGGGGGGTAAGAGGGGAGAATGGAAGTAATACGGGGAGGAAATCTAAAATTAAAAGAATAAGGGACACCAACTGTTATGATTATGCTTGGGCATAACAGACTAATGAGACACATTTACCAAAGTAATCTAGAACGTGCATTACACTTTATTATCGGATAAGTGTAATCATATAGGTCTTCCCACGCCAAAAAAAGGTTACCACACCCCAATTGTCTAAATTTCTCTTCCGACAATCCAAAAATGTTAATCAATCTGTAACATATTTTTATGAACATAATTATACCTGATTTTACTTAGTCCATTCACATTCTGCTCTGTAAGGTCTTCTTGGTCGAAATTACCGACCAACCTAGTTTTGAATTGAGTACATTCTTCTTTAACTCTACTCTCTGTCACATTTACAAAGTAAAAGAGTGATACTATGGCCCTAATAATCTATCATAACTGTCCTTGTATTCTTTTAACTCTTCCCATAAAGACAGATTTAGTTGTGCACTCGACGAGGTTCACGAAATTCCAACGGCAGAGGGAAAAACATGGGTTCGATCACGAGCTCGTACATAAGATCGAATCTCGAGAACACCGGACGGTACTCTTCGATGACGAACGCCTCTTCTTCATAGGGCTCGATCGGCGTGCTCGTAACCAACATCCGTAATGTGGTTAACGGCGGACGAACTCCGCGACGGACGAAGTTGATGTCAAGAAACTCGAAGACATCGTGAATGACATGCCAACGAATGCGACCTCGAACCTCCAAGTGCCTGAGTCGAGGGCTGTCTCGAATTATGTCGATGAAGCCTCTGCCGTATAGTTTGTAGCACGGTGTCACGTCAATGACTACCTTTTCAACTGTCTGTGTATTTGGGAATGAAAATAACAGATAATAATAAAATGTAAATCGCATATAAAATTTGAGGAAAAAACTTCATAGGAGTAAACATTATACTGCCAAACATATGACTTCCAGTACAGTTAATCAATTTTTAAACAGCACTATTCCATGTAGTAATACTATTTTGCCAGGGTGGTGTCACGGAGACAGGGCCTAGGCCTTGGGTCTAGTTGGGGAACCGAGTGGCCTGCAATTTTAAAGACAATAATGAAAAGAAGAAAGAAAGGAGACGTCAGGGTCGTGTAACTCAATTTTTACCCTAATTGAAACATAAAATACATCTCATCTTACCCTGACGCTGCGCGCCTGTCCCTGCCATTGACAAAAATTCCATTCTTTTTTTTTTTACAATTGCTTTAATTATGATTCCCCCACATTAAAATAAGAAACGGCATCTTCTCTTGAAACAAACGTTTCAGTTATTACTGTTTGATTACAATTTTTGCATTCATTAAGATACAAATTAAACCGCTTATATTCAACGATATTGTCTAAAACGGGGATCATAATCTTTAACACCAAAATAACGAATAAAAAGATGAATTATACTCACGTTATTAAGATATCGTGAGATGTATTTCAGAGTCCTATCCGGTTGAAATGAATCATCGTTGTGTCCTACTACACTCAATATTTGAAGTGGCATCTGAGGTGTCAAAACACGCTGAATGTCGTTTAATCGAATGACCCCAATCAGAGAAAACTCTAGTTGACATTTCGACATCCTTCCGGAGAACGCCCTCCAAGCAGGTGTCCCTACGATGTGGTTGAGGTTTTCTCCTCGAATGCACCTCACATGGAAGAATTCCAACAGTCCGTTGCTCTCCCGGGCTAGGTTCCTCAGAAGTTCGTCCGACAGAGCGGAGTAATTCATGGTCAACTGCACAAGATTTACAAATCGCGGTAAGGTTTCTGCAAATTCCGAACTTTGGTGGACGGGTGCTCCGGGACGAAACAGTTCTTCGATGTCAAGGGCTTTGAGAACTCTGGATGATTTCTCGCTTGCTGCTTGAAGTAACGCTGTTCCTTCTTCGCAAGTCATACCGCCGTAATTTAGATCCAAGTAGCGAAGTTTCGCCTGCCTACCCAGGAAGCGACGTGCTGATCGAATGATCCCTTGACGCGCTCGCCCTCCAGGTACCCCGCGAAAATGGACATGAAATTTCAGCTCTGTCAGAGAGAGTTCCTTCAGTTGGACCCTCTGGCGGTACAGTTCGGCGAAGATGGCAGTGAAGGTGCGCTGGAATTTTCTTGCATGACGCAAGCTTCTTAGCCCACTTGATAGATGCAGACGGCTGAGAAAGCGACCAAGGATGCTCGCGTAGATGACATGGGAACGGTCTTTGAAGTTTCCCCGGAGTCTGATGATACGATGACGCCATAACCGTGGAGCCGCAAGAATCACTCGATTCCAGTTCTTGCAAACCTACAGATATGGAAACGAAAAAAATATATATATATAAATTAAAGGTTATACTGTCTTTCCCCAATGATGTGATTGTAGTACAGCATTTGATAGAATGTAGAAAGAACCCAAGATATGATTAGCAACAACAGATACAGGGGGGGGGGGGGCTGGTGGGTGGTATACTGTGCCCCTATGGATGGGATGATAATTTGCCACCTTTTTGGGGAAAATATTTTTTTTCCTTGAAACATTTTTTTGTTCCAGAGTGAAAATAAGATATATTTTGTATTAATTTTCTCTGTTGTCAGGTAATATTGCAGCGATTTTTCCCTCTTCTCATATTTGCCAAACAATTCCCCTGGAACATTAGACATTACATTAAAATCATGTAAAAGAATAAATAAAAAGCCTAACCAGTGTCAGTAAACGATTTGTTTTTCTTAAATTCGGCTTGACAATCAGAAAATAAATTAAGACTTATGTCCAATAGTTTGATATGATTTATTATAAATAATAAAAGTCACACATTGGACTCCGGATTGGACTTGTTTCGTAATATTTCTGAGATTTAAGACTTGAATGCCCAAAGAATTAGTGTTCATAAAATGGAAGGGTAGGAGGCACATATTTCAACTTGGATATATAAAAAAAATCTACCAATGAAGATCTCACTCTCAGTGCTCATTGAGTTCACGGCCACATCCTTTTTATTCTTCGACCTCTTAAATCTCTTAGAATGTCATTTTCTTTTAAGAAGATGCTGCTGAAAATGTTATTCATAAATTCAAAATTACCAGTGACATCTCGGATTTATCCCACTGCGTCAAGTAAGATGCTATTTTTGCCAAGACGACATCGGGTGTATGATCCCAAGGTATCCTGTCCTCTTCCTCATCCTCTTCATCCCCTCCATCATAAAACTGTTCTCCCAACAGTTCTACATTAACTTGTTGTTGTGATGTACCGGGAATGTCATTTCCTCTGCATTCAAAGTGAAATGATACATCGTTTATGCAGACATCGTTTATCGGTAACTCATCTTCTCCGAGATAGATTATGTCAGAATTTTGATCGGAGATTTCCATTGTTACATTATTAGGACTAATGGGCTCTTGATCATGATCATTGTTGTCCCTCAGATTATATTCTTCTTGGATATTTTGTGATATGGTTAGATCTATTTTCCCCTAATTAAAGTGGCATTTTCGCCGTTTACTGAAACTGTTGATGCCTTGTTTGATTATACACACAGGATGCTGGCACGGTCCGCAATACACCGGCACACGCCATTGGCTAAAAGTTACAGGTTGACATAGGAACGCTTCGCGACCATTGCTTCTTATTGGATAATCCGCGTTGGCCATTGTCGCGTCATAAACCTGTAGTGCGCATGTGCGAGTACGTCGAGTAGTATCAAAGGGAGTTACAGTAGCATCAGCGGCAACGTCGTGCATGCATGCACGCATGAGAGTGCATCCCAAGCTATACTAGCATCGTGCATCGCATCATTTCGCATGGGGATAAAACCGTGAAATAGACAAGTGAGCAGCCTACCAAGTGCATATAAGCTAGCCCATATTTTAAATCCCAAACCCCATGTTTGTACAGCCCTGTCTAAACCTATTTGAATTTTAAATGCCCATTAAATTTTAATTAAATCTACCCCCTGGACATCCACCCCCCGGACATCTACCACCCGGACATCTACCCCCCGGACATCTACCCCCCGGACAAGTACCCCCCGGACATCTACCCCACGGACATCTACCCCCCGGACATTTACCCCCCGTATCCAAAATATCCGTGAGTAGATGCCCGGGGGTAGCCTGTCGGGGGGGGGGGGGGTAAATGTCCGGGGGGTAGATGTCCGGGGGGTAAATGTCCGGGGGGTAGATGTCCGGGGGGTAGATGTCCGGGGGGTAGATGTCCGGGGGGTAGATGTCTGGGGGGTAGATGTCCGGGGGGTAGATGTCCGGGGGTAGATGTCCGGGGGGTAGATGTATCATGTACGGGGGGTAGATGTCCGGGGGGGTAGATGTCCGGGGCGGTAGATGTCCGGGGGGTACTTGTCCGGGGGTTAGATGTCCGGGGGGGGTAGATGTCCGGGGGGTACTTTTCCGGGGGGTAAATGTCCTAGGGGGTACTTGTCCTAGGGGGTAGATGTCCTAAGGGGGTGGATGTCCGGGGGGTGGATGTCCGGGTGGTAAATGTCCGGGGGGTAGATGTCCGGGGGGTAGATGTCCGGGGGGTAGATGTCCGGGGGGTAGATGTCCGGGGGGTAGATGTCTGGGGGGTAGATGTCCGGGGGGTAGATGTCCGGGGGTAGATGTCCGGGGGGTAGATGTATCATGTACGGGGGGTAGATGTCCGGGGGGGTAGATGTCCGGGGCGGTAGATGTCCGGGGGGTACTTGTCCGGGGGTTAGATGTCCGGGGGGGGGTAGATGTCCGGGGGGGTAGATGTCCGGGGGGTACTTTTCCGGGGGGTAAATGTCCTAGGGGGTACTTGTCCTACCTAGGGGGTAGATGTCCTAAGGGGGTGGATGTCCGGGGGGTGGATGTCCGGGTGGTGGATGTCCGGGGGTGGATGTCCAGGGGGTAGATGTCCGGATACGACTCCGGTAAGAAGAAGGACGTGACAAAAATAATTATCTGCCAAGCCAGTCACTTTTTAGAGTGCAGGGGGGGGGGCTTAGACAAAAAGTGGTATAATTTAAAAAAATCTATGTAGTTCCTCCTCTTCAATGATTCTTGATCTTTGATCCTTTTTTTCATCACCTCATGCCTATTTGTTTGTGTTCTCCTTTACCCCTCTCTTAATTTATTTCCCATGACCCCGTTCTTTCTTTTACTGCTTGAACAAAAAGAACAACAAAATCTTACGGGGGCAGTCCCTGCCCCCTGTATCACCGCCCCTTTTTATATATAAATGTATCAAACAACAAAAAGAGGCCTCGAACATATGTAAATCTGAGCTGAATCCAAAACAACATAAACTAACGAACCAAAGTATAAACGGGGTATAAACTAATTAGCCAAGACAAAGAGTATATAGATTGGCCCATTTGCTCCCATTGGCTTTTAGCTGTGTATATTTTTTCTTTCATTCATTTTCTGACTTACCTATTTCTGCCTAGAATGTTTCATATACTAAACGGAACCAATGAGTACCTGATGTTATAGGACTGCCATATAGTTGACCCATGACCCATGATCCATATTACAAAACAAAACAAAAACAAGTAATGAAATGTTTGCTGCTTCATCACGAGCCCAATTCATGAGCGCTAATGATATGCCTATACTTTTTAAGCCACTCCCCCTTTTGGCTTCTTGGCTAGGCTACAGGTAGTACAGTTGTCTCGACTCGGTTTCTTAATTCTTTGTCTAAAATTAACAAGATTTTACAAATAAAATGACAGCTAATACAAGATTGCCGGTAACTCGCAGAGCCCTGGTTGTTCCAGAATTAGATGAGCTTTCAAGAGGTGAGTTTGAAAATGATATTATATTTGTGAACTGTATCGAAATTGCCGATAAGCTTCATTTATCAGTCCCATACGTTGTAAATCTTGTTGGCACTTGTTAGGTCGATTACTATTAGACTTCTCAACAACAATACCAACATTTGCATTGTCATTGATTCGACAGGCAGTACTAACATGATCTATGTTTATTGCATGTATTTTTGTGTTAAATTCCTGTGTTGCGTGTGAAAGATGGGCCTATCAAAGTGTTATTTTGGACATGTGTTAATATGGGATTTTGCACGTAAGTAAAAGTAAGGGAAAATAAACAGCCTTTTTGCCCTAAATTTTGGCTTTGCCTTTGCCTTAATTTGGTCTAGACTCTAGTCTTGAGGACTCCATGATGATTACTATTTAGATATACTTCTTCATTATTTGAGTCTTAAACCCATGGTCATATATGTATAACTATTAAGAGACCCATGTAAACAAAGATGGATTTCCCTAGGAAATCCATCTTTTAATATAAGAGTCACGTAAAATGTGTTGATTTTATTAATTTCTACGCCTAATGCGTAGGAAGGTTTAAAAAAATGGTCACTAAAAATATTTCAAAAATGAAGGTTTCTTACCAGACTGATCTCGTGTAGATCCCTCGATCCACATGTACACAACGCAAATACAATAGTAGGGTGTCTGAAGCCACACTGAAAAGTGTCAGCATAAAACAGGCTGATTTAGGGGAAAATATGGCACATTTTTTCGGGGAAGTTCAGGCTACTAGAAAAATGTGATCTGAATTGATTATTAACTTGTGTTTGGCATGTATGGAAAGAGAAAATTCAGGGGCTTCTTTTGACAGTAAGGACAAGTTTATATGATCATTTTGAATAAGGATTTAGAGATAAATTGCAAACCCTTATTTTTGTGTGTGTTGAGATTGCCATTTCTTCATGCGTTTTCTATGGGAAAATGAAATTTCTATTTTGCACAATTTTTTTCACTTTGTCGCAAGTTTTCATTGTGATCTGGTTTACAAATCTTTATAAAAATCATACCATCGGATAGAGCATAAAAAATCCTATTGGACTCTTTATGGACAAGTTTTTGGCATTAATAATAAATTCATAGTTCAGCTCTCGGAAGCTAAAAATTTGGATTTGTGTGTGTCCATTTCTTAACTACACAGTCTATGGCAGAGAAATGCTGAAAATTGACCTAATTTCATTCTTCTTTTCTGCAGCCAATAATTTGATTTTTTTTCAAAAATGTTACATTTCTGTCAGTCTGAAGGTCATTTCTCTTCAAATTCACAAAGAAAATGTGATATTTTCTTGAAATAAGAAAAATAATTTTTTTCTCCAGACACCCTAACAATAGGGTCGACCCTTGAACCGCTTACATATGACATACATCCGGCTAGCGCGATGCCGTTCTGAAGAACAATTTATAGATAAAAATTATTTTTTCACAAATACTAAAATTTAATACGTGATTATAAATAATTAGAGTAGTATTATGCTAATTATTTATAATCACGTATCAAATTTTAGTATTTGTGAAATGACTCGCACTGATTACTGATTAAGCACTCTACTACTACTAGGGGGCATTGGGACCTCAGTAAGGTTGAAAAAAGCTACCAGAGTAGTCAGAATTTCAAGCACCATTGTACAAAATCCACAGATATTTTATAGGCCTAGGCTAGCCTTCACTTGAGGACTCCATGATGATGTTTTTTTAATATTTTGACATATACTTCTTCATCATGGAGCCTTGAACCGCCTGCCATATATGTATAAGAGACTCACCAAAACAAAGATGCATTTCCCTAGGAAATCCTTTTTTTAAGATAAAAGTCACGTAAATGGTGGTGATTTTATTTATTTTTACACCTTCATACGCCTAATGCGTATGAAGGTTTCCAAAATTGGTTAATGAAAAGGCGAAAAATTGAAGGTTTCTTACCAGACGGATCTCGTGTAGATCCCTCGATCCGTTTGTCAACAAAGCAAATACAATAGGTCTGACCCTTGAACCGCTTCGTTATGACGTAGCTACGATTAGCGATGTTACAAAATTCAGTTTTGAAGAACAATTTATAGATAAAAATTATTATTTAACAAATACTAAAATTTAATACGTAATTATGAATAATTATTATTATTATATTAATTATTCATAATCATGTATTAAATTTTAGCATTTGTTGAATAATAATTATAATTATTCATAATCACGTATTACATTTTAGTATTTGTTAAATAATAATTTTTATCTATTGTTCTTCAAAACGGCATATTGTAACATCGCTTATCGTAGCTACGTCATAACGAAGCGGTTCAAGGGTCAGACCTATTGTATTTGCTTTGTTGACAAACGGATCGAGGGATCTACATGAGATCGGTCTGGAAAGAAACCTTCAATTTTTCGCCTTTTCATTAACCAATTTTGGAAACTTTCATACGCATTAGGCGTATGAAGGTGTAAATATAAATAAAATCACCACCATTTACGTGATTTATATCTTAAAATATGGATTTCCTAGGGAAATCCATCTTTGTTTTGGTGAGTCTCTTATACATATATGGCAGGCAGTTCAAGGCTCCATGATGAAGAAGTATATGTCAAAATATAAAAAAAAACATCATCATGGAGTCCTCAAGGCTAGGCCTAGGCCCTAATGAATTTTTTATTTTTTTGATTTTTTTAAACTAATTTGTGATATCTAATCTGCATTAAAAAAATAATTAATTTCACTCAAAACTAACTAACATAACTAAAAGAAAAAAAAAATCACTTGACAATTCAGCCCGGGACTGGTCTTGTCGCCATCATTGTGTGAATTTGTGTGTTTCTGCGAGTGTCGACTTTCTACAAATGTAGCACTCTGTACATGTAGATGCGCTATTGCTGCCTATTATGTTTTGACCTCATTGCCATTGATAGTATGATACTAGGGCCCGTATTACGAAGACAGTTTAACTTAGAAACGTGGTCTAACTCTGTGCTAAAATTATGGGAAGCCAAAGATGTCAAAATTTTGTATTTTATTTCATGTTTTTCATGTTTACTGTGCTCCTCCCTAATTCTTTAAAGGTATTCTTTAAAGGTGAAGACAAATATCTTATTTGTCTTTCCCATACATTAAGAATGATTTGAGAGTCAATGAGCTGATACATTTGAACCTCTATTAAAGAATTATGCAACTATTGGCTATCCATAGTTAAACCACAACTTTAAACCAGAGTTTAGATTAAACCCCACTTCAGAAGATGAGTGTAATTAAGTAAAAATTTGCTGTTTATCACATTTGCTAAAAAAATAAAACATCTTTAGTTCAGATATTTTTCTTAAATTTTGCTACTTCATTCCTTTTGTTTGTCCTGCTTAATTTTGTCTTGTACTTATGATGCTTCTAGTATTATAGAACAATCTGACTAAAGACAAATTTTGGAAAGGAAATTTATTCTGTCTATTTCAGTTTTACAGGAGGGGCTGAAGATCTGTTTTGAGACGGCTGAGGTCAACGTAGTAGACTGTCCAGATTTGACCCAACAACCTTTCACCCTTGCAGCTCCAGGTGAGGAATATTTTGCGAGAATGGGAAAGACCGAACTTACATTGTGTGTAGTGTGCTAACCTTGCATTAGTGTGAGTGGGTACTAATGTGTAACCTGTGATTAGGATTTTAGGGTTTATAGCTCTAGATTATAAGGTTTAGGACAGAGTTTCAGATTTAATTGGAAGTTATATCTGGGTCTAGGTTATGGTATGTAAAATATATGTATTACACCAAAGTGAGGTTCCTACTAACCTTGTATTATGAATGTGTTCCCTGAGGTAGCACCTGTGCAAATTGAATTACTGTATCATAGAATTGTGATATCAACATTGAAAGTATGTGCTTTTGATATTGCACATGATAGTAATGGAAATTGTCTCCTGTGTATTTATGAGTATTTTGGTATACTAACCTTGCTTAAGTGTGAGTTTATTATCTCATCACTGACTATTTTAAGTTTTTGTCATAGTTTCCTAACATTTTCTCATACATTGAAAAAATTATGTTCTCATTGTTCTGTTCATATCAATTGCACAAAAATAAAACAGAATACGAACAGAAGGTGAAGCAGGCTCATAAATGTTCAGCTGAACATCTTGTACATGTAGCTGCTGGTGATGCTTTATTAGATGATGCTGCAATCTAGAATTCTTTCTTATTCTCGTTCAGTTTCATTTCACTTGTCTAATGATTAATTGATGCTTTGTGGAATGTTTGGATTAAATGCAAATAATTCTGGATCACTGGTGGATCCAGGGGGCACATCCAGCCCGTGCCCGCCCCCCTTTTGAGAGGCACAATTAAAATATGTAATGTAAAAATGCCGTTAAAACAGAAGTATGCCCCCCCCCCCTTTCGAAAGTGAAGACCTTTTTTTTGCTTGTCAAATTTTCCGTGGACAAAATCCCCCTAATTTTTGGTGGAAACCCTTTTTTTTGCTTGTCAAATTTTTCCTTGGGAAAATGTGCCCCTTTTGAAAAATCCTGGATCTGCCCCTGTTCTGGATGTCTTCTGCATAGATATGGTGTCAGGCCTGTTTATATTATTTGGCAGCCCTCTGATGAAATGTAGGGTATAGTTTAACTAAAATACAGTATAGTATTACCGAGTTTCACAATAATGTTGTATTGACTTTTTCTTATAATTTTAGGACTCTGTGGAAGTCCGCGGCTTGCTGATGTTGGGGGTGTACCTTACTTGGTTCCGTTGGCTCAGAAAGAAAAGGTAGGTTTTTTTTTAATTAAAAATTATAACAGCATTACAAAACTTGTAGAACCAATGGCAGCCATTGAACTTGAAACTTATTGTCCACACATAAACACGTAATTATCCTGGGTCATGTTGCACTAAAACTAAACATTGATAATTTCCATTATTAAAATCCATGTTTTTATTGGCTGTTGAGCTTTGTTACCATAGCAGTTACCAATGGATGGCACAGTTACCATAAAAGTAACCTATGTAACAGCTCCTTCAAATTCACCTGGTTGTAGGAAGCCTTATGAAATCCCTTGACTCACGTTTAAAGATAAGAGTCAATTTTCTTGGATTGAGGTTCTTTTGTTACTATTATATTCTTCCAACATGTACAATAAGATAAAAAAAATGAGCTGATAATAGTTGTTTTTTACTTTCCCTGTAACTTGATTTTTCCTTTAACCTAGCTTGGTAAACTTGATTTGTTGTCTTGAATATCAAACCTGGCATGCATAAAAAAGTATGTATGAATGAATGAATGAATCTTTATTTCGTTTCAATTCCGATATCAAGCAACAACAATAACAACAGTAGATTATTGGGATACAAGTACATAGCAAAGAACAAAAGTAAATAATTACAGGATAATATACATAATACATGCACTACTTTTTATGGAACATTAGTAACACCCATGAGAACAGACGGAAATGAAACGTGGTGACCTACTAAGAAGCTTAGCTTGTGGGCCATAGGCCACCAGAATGTTAAAAAATTATATTAGCAATCATTTTAAAACATCATAGAACAAGCAAACAAAAAATTTGAGTAAATAACCAAAGTACAGATATACATATTTACAAAAGATACACTAAAAAGTAACAAAAAGGTGAAATGCAGAATGCAAACATTCTATTAGACCTAAAGTATAAGAATCTAAAATTCAAAAAGAAGAAAGAAAAGAGGAAAATATAAAGAAAATAGGCAGAGCTCTATTTTTGCATAGATAATTGTGGGAAGAATACAATTTATAAAGTTAGACGAGATATAACAAGCAGGCATTCGTTTACTGATTTAAGTATTTCTTCAGTAAATCGGTCTTCAACTTGTTTCTAAAAACACTAAGGCTAACTGTTTTCTTCAATGAAGAAGGAAGGGAGTTCCATAATTTTGGCCCTGTATAAACGAATGTATTTAGCCGAAAACTAGTTTTGACCAATGGCAAGTGGAGAAAAGAAACTTGTCTTGTATAGTAAGAATGGATTTGGTCATTTCTAACACATAATGAATCAAGGGCAAGTGGAAGTTCTCTTTTATTTAATTGATACATAATGCAACCAAGGTTGAGATCAAATATGTCATGTAAATTAAGGAACTTGTTTTCATAAAACAAAATATTTGTGTGAGATCGTGAACTTACTCCACATACTAGTCTAATTACCCTTTTCTGGACTTTAAATAACCCATCTAAATGAACTTTAGCAGCGTTACCCCAGGCAAGGATGCAATAATTCAAGTAAGGCAAAATGAGAGTTGAGTACAACATGCATAAAATATTTTTTGGGAATATACTCTTCAATGAATTAATGACTTCTGAATTTCTGGAAAGAAGTTTACATAAATAAGATATGTGAACTTTCCAATTCAGCTTACTATCAATGTGTACCCTAAGGAATTTTGTACTCAAGACTTCAGTAATCTGAACATCACTGATTGTAATATTATCTGGCAATGTTGCTAGGGTGTTGCTGAATAACATGTAGTTTGTTTTAACAAGATTTAAGGAAAGCCTGTTAGCAATGATCCATTTGTTAACAGAAATCAATTCTGAATTGATAGTTTGCAATAAATTGCAGGGGTTCTTTTCAGAAAAAAATATGCTTGAGTCATCTGCAAACAGGATAAATGAAAGGATTTTTGAAGACTGAGGGAAATCATTAATATATATGAGAAATAAGATAGGTCCAAGGAGTGAACCTTGTGGCACTCCGCATGTAATTGACTGCATAGAAGACTTAAAGGGGAATCCAACCCAAATAAAAACTTGTTTTTATAAGAAAAAGATAAATCAGACAAGTTGATATGTGAAAGTTTGAACAATATTGAACAAACAACAAGAAAGTTATGAATTTTTAAAAGTTGTAAATATTGGTAATCACTATATCATGGAGACTTCAAATTGGCCACATATGGGATGTCATAGTGATGTAAGGCAAGGACTACTCTTCCATGTACTCCACTACATATTATGGCTAAAATGTCATTTTTCCGAAAAGTTTTAATTCCAATTACATTTTTCTTTCATGAGGACATTAAACAATATACTACCTGGGTTATATTTAGTTTACTGCCCCAGGGGAATGGGTACTGAGGAGAAAACCACAAAATCCTGATAATAAAGTACATGGCCTATGGGAAAGTTGTCCTTGCCCCTTGTCATAATTTACTTACCCAGTTGCCAATTTGAAATCTACATACTATTAGTGATCCCAATTTTTAAGCAGCTATAACTTTCTTATTGCTTGTCCGATTTCTTTCAAATTTTCACCATTCTGTTTAATTTATTTTTCTCCTTCCCAACACAACATTTTATGGCCAAGGCTGGATTCCCCTTTAACACCATTTAAAAAAACAAACTGTTTTCTATCAGAGAGGTAGCTCTTGAACCACTCCAAAACCTTACCCCGGAATCCATAGAAAGATAGTTTATACAAAAGGATGTCATGGTCAATTGTGTCGAAGGCTTTGGAGTAGTCTAGGAATATACCGACAGTATGTAGCCCATTATCTTTTGCGGAAGAAATTTTGTCAATAAAATGTAACAGAGCATGAGAGGTGGTATGTTTTTCACGAAAACCAAAATGTTCAGGAGCGAGAATATTATTAATTTTCAAAAAGTCATAACACGAACAGAAATTATCTTTTCAAGAATTTTAGAAAAACATGTAAGAAGAGAGATGGGCCGGTAATTTCCAATTTCCTGAGGGTTTCCCTTTTTGTAAATCGGCACAACTTTGGCTATCTTCATACTCAAAGGAACGATTCCATATACAATAGATAAATTGAATATATGAGTAATAGGAGAAACAATAACATCAATAACTTCTTTAATAAGCTTATTAGATAGGCCATCATACCCAGCAGCCTTATTTGTTTTCAAATTATGAACAATGTCAATCACTTCCTTTTCAACGACAGGAGTAAAGAAACATGAACAGGGAAGTCGATTACCAAGGTAATCATGGAAGAGTTTTTGACTTGCGGGAAGACTAGATGACAATTTATTTCCTATTGATGAGAAGAATTGATTACAAGCGTTACTCATTTGTACATGATCTTCAGTCAAAACCCCATCAACTAAAAGTTTAGAGGGACCCTGACTCTTTTGTTTTGAATTTAGCGTTTGTCTTATAATTTTCCAGGTTCCCTTCATATCTTTGAAGACTGACTTAAACTTTTCATCATAATATGATTTTTTAGCGTCTCGTAGTAAAGATGTTAAAATATTCCTATAGCAAGAGTATTTCTGCTTCGCTCCTAATGTTCTCCTTAGTTTAAACTTACAAAATAGTTTATTTTTCTTGTTGATACATTTCAATAAAGATTTTGATACCCAAGGCATCTGAGGATGTTTTCTTCTATCTTTTTGTTTCTTGCTTAGGAGAGGGAAATTCTTTTCATATAGAGTCGTCAACAATGAAATGGAAAGTAATTATGATTAATTCTGATTTTCTATTGCTTTATTCCAGAAAAGGCATGACATTATTACAAGTCTGTATTTTCTTTTGGTTTATACAGGATATAGGAAGTTATTTGTCCTCAGTTTATAAATAAATATCCTGTCTAATATCCTTTCACCAGCTTGATTGAAGGGAATCTCAGTAGTTGGAAAAATTAAAACAATGATTGTCAGGTTTCATCTTTCATCGTATCTCCATCACTTAATATATCTTTTGATATTCATTTTCCAATGAACAGAAATATAACTTGGATACAGTTGCTGAACATGTTGATCTTCCTGGAGCATTCATGCTTGGTGCTGGGGCTGGTCCCTTTGATACAATTGGTACAAATAGTGAGGTAAATGAACAGATGGTGTTTCACAAAACAGTTCTTAAGTTATGCACAACTTTATGCTTGGCAGTTACCTGTTCTTATGCTAAAAGAGATTACCCAAAATGTCCCTCGGGGAATATTTCATGAAAAATCTTGTCAATGAATTTCACTGACCAATTTGCTTAGAGCAAATAACAGATCTATGCTAGAATTTCAGTAGATTATACCAAGGAGGGTTCACTTAACCAAATAGTCAATGACAAGCACTTTTTGTTTATAATGAAATTCTACCTGTTCTTGTGTTAAAAAGAAGATACCCAAATTCCCCCCTGGATTTTCAATAAGTGTTACTGGTTTATCTGAGACCCTAATCGGAGTTTAGAAAATAATATACTGCATCCAGATGCCTGTTCAGAGCTAGAATTCAAGTCTACTGAGATCGGATTTCAACTTGAGCAAAGGGGAATCAAAATAATTGAGAATTTATTTTAGCACCAGAGAGCACGTTTTAATTATGTGTAAAGTTATGCATATGTTTCGAACAATTTACTTTAACACCCGCTCCCATCCATGGTCAAACGGACTTTTGAGGGATAGGGGTTATACCTCGTTTTCTGGACTTGTCTCATTCTTGAATTTCAAGGTCAAGACATCTTTGAGCATAAATTTGCCTAGTAAAGGGATAAGATAATTAGCCACCTATAGTTGACCACTGATCCAAACTACAGTTTTACTAAGTACATCCTGGCTTGTGAATTTAAAGCCTGGGTTTCAATTGAAAGGCTGATTTGTGTAAAAGAATAAAGGAATAGTTGCTGTTATATATTTCTGGTATTCATGACAGGAATATATTTGAGGGGTGAGATAGTAATTTGTTTAACAAAATCATAAGGTATGGATATTTTTAATAAATGGTGCTATTTAATGAGAATATTCTTTTTAAACCCGACACAAATGTGCCCGGACATTAGACTCCCAATCCTAATGTCTGATCCATTCAAACATTTGATATATCCATTTGACTTAATGTGATTACAGATGATAACGAATATCAGAACCAAGTCAGCTGACCAAGAGGGTGACAATCAGACTCGTATCTCATTGATCATTCCGGAAGATGGCTCCTTCTGTCTCAAGAACAGTCCATGTAGAGATTTCCAGCTCTTGGGGAACTTTCTGGCCACTGAAGGAAAACCAGGCAAGGTAAATATTGTCCACCTGTCGACGAAGACAAGAAAATGGATGTTTTACTTAAATTTTTGCATAGTTTAAATTCTGAGCTGATTTTGGTATCCAATTCATCAGTTGGTCACGTTAATTACGCATTATTTGGCAACAACATTGTTACATAACAATAATTCTCAGTAAGAATTTGGCTTATCTTTGGCTTACTTAATTTAACTAAATAGAAATTCCTTAATATTTCTTAGCCAAGTAAATACCTAAAAACACCTACACTTCATTTGAATATTGATTTGAATACCATAAAGTTTTGCATGACTTAATGAATGATTGGCGTATGAAGCACCTTATCTTGAGCCTGATGTTTTTTTCTCATATATGACTTTGATTAAGTTTTTTCATTAATGCTAAAAATATATGTTGTGCTGAAAATTTGTTTTGATAGTAAAATGTTAATATCTGCATTCTGCATATGTTCAGTGCCATACTTGCTGCCATTTTCAATAAACAGATTGAAGACATAACATATCAGTGACGCAACTTAGGTTAGAGTGGAGGCGTGATTCCTTGGTCGATAGAGCGCGGGTTTCGGATTCCAGTGCGCTGCGCTAATGCCCTTTGGTAAGGCCATTTATCATCATTATCAGGTCCCTCTGAGATGAACTTTAGTCCTTGGGTTGCTTGCTTGCTTACAAGTATTCATGCTTTCGTATTAATCAGGTAAAAATTACCACCAAGAATTGGGTATATCATCACTTGGCTGTGTTCATGAAAATGCTCTGTATCCATGATTTCATAGGCCTTTTGTTCAAACCACTAAGCCAAATTAGAAAGTTAGAAGGGAAACATGCACATCCCATAAACAAGTAAAATTAACAAAGCAGATTATTTTCGGGCGACTATTAGTGCATCTGTTTAACTTTTTATTTCATGTGAAACTGGAGTTTAGATTGGGTGCACTATTTTTGTTTATATGACACTTAGATAGATCCTAGTCATATGATTGCTTGGTCAATATCAGTCATTCAGCCCATTTTACAATGACGTCATCAAACATGCAATTTTAGATCCATTCATCATGCAATTTTGGATCCATACGATTTTGTCCATCGCACGCGCACACCCAGAATGCAGGCACCACTTGTGTTTGCAGTACGCCTGTTGTATGTACACGATAAACAACAGACCAAGCTCCTTGCACTGCATGAGCAAATTTTGCATCAAAATTCACAAATTTCATATGAAAAAGAATATTTCTAGGTGTCATATAAACCAAATAATGAATGTTCTTTTCATTCGTGCAATAGACAGAATGCTTCATTCAGTGAAAGATTAAATGAATGGATCATTTCATCTTTCACCTCATGAAATATTCTGTCCATCGCACTCATTAACATTCATTATTTGTATATTATACCATTTATCTTTTACAGTAGTATAGTAAGTAGTATGATTTTCATCCTATTTGATACCAGGTCCTGGAGGTGAAGTGCCAAGCTAGACGAGGCCCTGATAACTTTGTGTCCGTGATGAGATACATTCTCCACAAGCATTATGGGAAGGACAAGTTTCTTGGTTTAGGAGGTGTGTTTCTCATCGAAGAAGGAAAGGCCAAGATACATATAATGGTATGTGACATTTCATGGTACCAAATTTGAATATTGGATGGTCAAGACATGATATAGCTTTGCAATGCATTGTGCACTCATCAGATAATGATGCGCAAGAGGGGTAGTTTACAATTTTTCAAATAGTGGACAAACGTAGGAGAAAAAGAAAAAAGGGGAGAAGGAAAAATGTAGAGCATCAGAAAGAGAGGTATCGGCCTTGTAAACCTATATTACTGTTGTTATTTAATTGAGAGAAGAAATTATGTCACCTTTTAGTGGTCTTTCATATTTCATAAGATGTTCCACAGGGCTTTATAAATGATATGTTCACTCTCAGTTTTCATCGAAGATAAATGTTGCAGCCTTGAAAATCTTTCATTAAAAAGAAAAAAAAAATTATATGTTTGAAATATGTCAGAAGTCTGTGGCAAATCTATCCTACACTGAATGCATTACATCACAGTGAGGTTAAAGGAGAATGAAACCTTTAGAACAAGATAGCCTGCGTGAAAACAGAAAAATCTAAGAAACAGATCAACGAAAGTTTGAGAAAAATCGGAAAAATAATGAGAAAGTTATCAGCATTTGAATATTGTGATCACTAATGCTATGGAGATCCTCAAATTGGCAATGCGACAAATATGTGTGATGTCACTTGTGAACAACTCTCCCCATTACTTTAGTATATATTTCACTTAAATTGTCCCTTTTATCACATCTACCAGTAGACCATTGTGTTCTTTCTATAGGAGGGCATGTAATACAGATTTTCAAAGAATACATCATGGATAAAGAGTTTGTATCACCATGAGAAAAAGCAAAAAGAGACATTTTGAGGGTATTTTATAGTCCTTCGAAGGGAAAGTTGTTCACATGTGACATCACACATCCTTGTCGCATTGCCAATTGGAGGATCTCCATAGCATTAGTGATTGTAATATTGAAATGCTTATTACTTTCTCATTATTTGTCCGATTTTTCTCAAACTTTTTTTGTTCTTATTCTTTGATTTTTCTGTTTCAACACAAGCCTACTTGTTCCAAAGATTTCATTCCCCTTTAAGGACGGAATTCAGAGGTGGTTTGTAAAACCATCGGTTGAATCCATGGTTTAAAAAGACTTCCTGTATGAATTACGCTTATTTACCGTGTATATTAAAAAGATGTCCAATGCTGATACGCGATTTTGTCACAGTGCGCCAAATTGACGCCTAATGCCATAGTAAAGTATGCTATTTTATTCACGAGTCCACTGTTTGAAGAGTGGACTCATTCATTCAAAACAGTGGACTCATGAATGTATTAGCGTAAATAACCACGGCGACAGGCGTCAATTTGGCGCACTGTGACAAAAGCGCGCATAAGCGTTGGACATTTTTTAATATGCTCGGTAATTAGGTGTAATTTTATACTGTAAATCTGCAATAAACCATGCGTTCAACCGATGGTTTTAAAAACCACCTTTGTGAATTTGGGCCTAAATGTGTCGTACAAATACTAGTTCTTAATTTCTAAGGTTACAATTACCTTTCACCAGGGTCATGTATCACAATGCTTAGTGTCTGATTATGTGATTGAGTTTAATGATTGATTGCAGGTGATGGTAAATGCAATCAGTAATCAAAATTTGTTCTACAATCCATTGCTAAGCTTTTATTGTATGAGTCCCAGTACAGATTTTATAAGGAAGCACAATTACAGATACCGATCAACACACAACTCACTCCCGATGGTCTTTTGAACTGTTCCCCTATTTGCCTTTCACTTCAGCCACAAACTTATGGATATCTTAAAGTAATGTTAAACATAATGTACATGCAACTCAAGAGCATGGAGTATATGAATAATAATAATAACGTTTTATTCAGTAGCGGACCGTGACCCGGAGGAGACAAAGCATTTGAGGGGCACTGTATTGTTTGTGAACAATGTTGTGCCCCTCCAATGCTTTGTCTCCTCCGGGTCACGGTCCGCCACTGGTTTTATTTACCCAGGGTAGCCACTTCAGTTAGGAAACTGCTCTACCAGCGGGCCCTGCATAACGTAATATGTTACTATTACCCTTCTCCAATCTAAATGCTGAGTGCCTAGCAAGAAGGCAGAAGGTCCCATTTTTATATGTCTTTGGTATGACTTGGCCAAGGATCGAACCCACGACCTCCCGTTCATGAGGTGGACGCTCTACCAATGAGCCACCATGCCCGTTTTTGCAAATTCAAACCCTAATCAATCCTTTACTGATACTTGCTTTTCTCTGCTCAGCCTGACTTCTCAAAAACGCCCCTCAACTCTGAGGAAGATGTGAATAAATGGTTGAGGTTCTTTGAGTTTAACGCTCCTCTCATCTGTTGCAGTGTATTTGTCAGCCATGATCCGGTAAGTATGTGCTGTATTTACTGTATGAAAAAAAAATACCAGTTGATTCTGGTTGAAAAACCATAATTGCTGAAAATTGAGCAAATAAGCATAGCATTTCCACCAGGTGATTTGTCATCAAGGCAACAATGATATACATTGCAAACATGTGCTTATATATATTAGTGATTTTAATTATTATTGTTTTTCAGTTTTGATTGCTCTGTATTTCACAATGTCAGGTTTATGTAAACTTACTAAATCAAAATCTACATTGATCTGGTAATAATCAACGAACGTAGAGGGCAGCAACACACAAGCGTGTTGCTCTAAGGAAGGTCAACTCCGCTCGAATTTTGTGACCACTTTAAAAAATAAGGTGGGGTTTTGGGAAATTTGTCGAGTTGATTTTTTTTCATTTGTTAATTTCAAATATTTTTTAATGAACAATTATTAGATCGGTTATTCTAAATATAAATATTAAAAATATTACTTTTATTTTTAAAGAAAATATTTAGCTTAAATAATCATGATTTTGACATTTTTCCTCATTTTGGAATATTGAGCCTGTAACGAGGATACCTCATATCTTTTATTTTCTTCTGCTGAATTTCGCTGCACCACTAATAAATGCATAGACAACCACCGTAATAATCGAGGTCATTTTTCTGGCCTGGGTGCGCCGAGTCTGGGCCGGTCGCGCAGCTAGCTAGTGACGTTGATGATGCGCTGGGGCTTCAGGCGACTCGTCATAGATCTAGCAACTTAGACAATGACGTCTAATTTGCCTGGCCTGATTTGAAGTGTAATGGCTTCAGGGCTGATGTTTATCAACGATGATTGTTCAAGGTTAGATTTCAAATTTTAAATGTCATTTGACTTTTAAGTCTATAAATCTGAAATAAAGGCGCTGTATCCCCGAAATCCGGGTCTAAATTTCAACTCTGAGTCCGAGACCATGGCATGGACGGCGAAAAAACGACCCATGCATCGGATGCATTGCATTGGCTGCGCGCTGCGCTGCAGCTGCACTGTGATGATGGGTTCAGCGAAGAGCTCAGAGAAAATAAGGTGGTTATATTCAATCCCGAAATGCTTTGCGAGTGGTCACAAAATCGTCTCGACGCAAATCACCTAATACAGCCGTCTGGTGAAATCGCTGATAACAACAATCACCGATTTGGTAATGATTTTAGTTTCCTGAAACTTATATTTGTAAAGTTTTAAATATCAAAGTATGTTTTTATATGTAAGTATATTCCTCAACATATTTTTTAAGTTATCTTTTATATTGTTGTAGTCATATTCTTTCATATTCGTTTTTTGATCGCTACTAATTTGTTGTTGTATTGGATCGACATTTGATTTCGTTGGCATGAACAATAAAATACGCGCGCAGCTCAGCTGCATGCGCGTATCGAGTTGACCTTCCTTATAGCAACACGCTTGTGTGTTGCTGCCCTCTACGTTCGTTGGTAATAATCAACCTTGATTTTAAAGACTTTCTCATGAAATTATTGGTTGCTGCATTTGCTTGAGTTTAGTGTTAGTGATGAATACCTGTTCCACTGTTAAAGCCCATGTTCTATTTGCAACTCTTGCCATGAATTGCAAGTTTCTTGCTTTGGGCAGAAATAAAAATTTTCTTAGTGGTATCACATTATCACCTACAGATCTGTGTCAAGTTCTCTTCCTGTTTTTAGTGATACTGTAAAAGTACAGCAGGAATTATTTTACTATGCTCATGATGTGATGGCGTGTCATGTTGTTTACATGTCCTTCTACCCAATTGGCTTCCATTAGGATTTTAATGGATATGTGTACTAATTGATAAGATCAGCAAAAAAGAAATTTAATTTAAAATTTCTTCCCAATCTTCAAAATGTCACCTTTTATCCAGTCCTCTCAATGATGTTGCAAGCAATTCCTGATTTAAATTGATGCCTGCAGTACAGCTCTCCACTGCACTGATAGATCAAGAAATTATTTTTATTTTCATTATTATTATTATTATATCAACATCATCATCATCAACATCATCGTCATATTCATCATCATCATTATAATACTTGTTTATCTTTATATTTCTTTTATTCAAAGGGTATGGATCTGAGAATAGAGCACACGCATTGCTTTAGCCATCATGGCCAGGGAGGTCATTACCACTACGACGTGACCCCGAAGACTGTTTCCTACAGAGGTTATTTCGTACCAGCCGAGTGGATGTACAGGATAGATCCTCCACAAGAGACACATAACATTGGCCGAGACTAGATGGTCCATGACTTCAGTTGACAGATTACATGCCTATCAAGGAATATGTAGATAATTTCTGTTTTTTTTACAATGAATAGATATGACTTTGAATCTTTGATAAATTATTTATGATGAAAGCCATCTCTGGTTGTGCACACTGTACAGATGAAAAACTTAATAAACTATAAAGGGCTTTCAAGTAAACCATGTTTTACTCTTGATAGGGCTCCCTTGTTGAAATAATTGAGATGGATAGAAATATATAAATAAATAGGAATCCACCGAAGTATGTACTTAGTCTTGGTATCAGCTATGCCTTATGTGAGATCTTTTAGCTGTTCTCCGGATCCCTCATCATTTGCCTATGCAGAAAGTTGAGGTACACCAGCAAAATAAAAAGAAAAATAAGCTGAGTGGGATTATTGCTATTAGTCATGGCAAAAAGTGGCCGACACATTTTAAAGATGCCTTAAGTGAATATTTTCTCTTTCAGTACTGAAAGTATTGATTTACATTACTTAATATTTCAATATTAAATCTGTTTACAACTAAAGATTAGTTGTATCTGATTGTTTGCAACTACTTTTTGTCTTTTTCAGCTAGAATCATGAACACAAATTTGATTTAATTTTTAAGCCCCATCTTTTTCTTCTTCCTTGTGAGGCAACCATAATTAATTAGCTGATTATTATTTCAAGAAATTAGAGGGTAGTGTGTTTGAATCAGTGCTTTGATAAGTCAACTAGAAATTTAGCAATCTATAAACATCTTGATTAGATTGAATTTGATATTATTTTTTAATTTGAATGAGATATTTTGCAAGGTATAGATATATGTATTTAAAATTATGAATATGTTCTGAAACTTCACAATTTTGTCCATCATAATTATTACCTATGAGTACATATTGGTTAAATGTTCTGAACTTATTATCAAATCATGATTTCTTGTAACATGTTGCTAACCATTGATTTTCTGTCACAGTTCCTGGTCTCATAAAGCTTATCATTTGATGACTAATGTGCTCTCTACCAATCAGAATACACCATTTCAGTAGCTTATAACAGAAGCTTTTCATTTGTGGTGGATGAGAAATTTCATGAATAGGACCCAAAACCAGATGATATGTATATCTATATATTCATGTCATATGATATACTCCTTTGTAAACACACCAAAACTCGTAAGATAAATCCTATTAGGTTCCTCCATTGAATAGTATTGTGTGCTAGAATGTGATACATTTTAAAACTAAAATCAAGATGATGTTCTATCTTTCATAGAATGAATGGTGACATGCATGTTAAAATGTCAGGATTATTTTTTTTACCCCTAGGTTGCAGGCACTTCCCCAAGGTTTATGCATATTGCTGAGTCTGAATGTAGAGACTAGATTCACTCATTTACCATGGCTACTCAGTGAATTTTTGGTCTAGTCTCCATCCTACCATGGACCTATTACAATAGGTCCATGATCCTACACAATAATTTGTAACAGTGTCAAATTCTAGTCTGTGTTTGCAGACTAAAGTTGTAGCGTAGTAATCTTTGGATTATAATGTTTTTTTTTAATAATTTTATTGTTTTTGGTGATAATTGTTAGGAGTGAAAAATACTTCTTATTGAAATGAATATGTTTCTGATATGATTGCATTGTGTGTGGACCAAAGAGTGTGTAAATTGTATTCTATATTTTTCAAGATCTGTAAGATAAAAAGCATATTATTTTTGCATGAAAAAGTGACAATAGTGAATTTGATTCTCTAGATTTGTTACTGATTTTGTGTTTATTTTATTACTTTTGTGTTCCTTTTTTCTCAGAATTCATGGAATTAAGAAGATGACATTTTCTTCCATGTTCAAAGTCTATATTTTAATGGAGAGAAAAACAACATGTAATGTAGAATGTGTGAGGTTTTACATTTTATGATAGATTTTAGTGAAGATAACTTGTTTGAGATAATCATGACAAGATAACAGCAATTGTAAAGTGCAATGATGCCAGTAAAAATATTAAAGATGGGGGCATTCAAGTCTGCCTCTTTAGCCCCAAATTGGTATTGATTGGCATTGTGCCCCATCCCTGTTCTGTAAGGTTCAAATTTTTCTTTAAAAAAGGGCTCTATTTTATTGTCAGAAGATTTTTTTTAAATGCTCATAAGAAAAGCATGAAAAAATTACCCACTTTTTTAAAGATGAATGCCAGTTGTAACGATTTCAAAATGAGTTCGAACAGAATCCAATGAAATGACAACCAAAGTGTCCTTTTGCATAAATAAAAAAATATGTGCCAAAGGATTCTGGAAGAAATTCTGTAATTGCTGAGAAATTAGCAAAATAAGCACAGGATTCGTGTCAAAAATTTTCAAAGCAATAATAAAACACTGTCCCACATGTGCTTATTTGTGTTGGGGATCTTGAGTGGGAACATTTTTTTTTTAGCTTAGATTTCAGGATTTCACAAACTTCAGTTTATGTAACTGTACCAAAATCTAGATCCACGCTGATACAGTGACAATTAGGTTTGGTTTTGCAGACTTTCTCGTGAAATCAGTGTTTACTGCAACTGCCTTCATTTATCTTTAACAACAAACTTTAGTCTGGATTAAAAAAAAGCTATCTGAACCAAGTCTTCTCTTATTATTATGAAATCCTGACACAACCCCTGAATGATACAAAAGTATATAAAGTAAAATAGTGTGTGGATAGTTATAAAGTAACACAAATCTGCAATATACTGCACATATTGGCAAGATACACAACCAAATTTTTGGAGGAATACAAAAATGTGATCTTTCTCTCGCTTTGCAGGATTATTCCTAATGTAAATGAATCACAATGTGCCTTCTTCTAATCCATTGAATAACTTCAAAGAATTTGATTTTGTTGAAGTTTCCATAGTGTAAAGTACACACTTTATTTTTGTACCGTGATAATGATTAACACCCGGGGGGGCCACTTCCATTGACGAGTGGATACCATGCGCGACCATGTGGTCTCGAAAAGCACCCTAAACACGTAATTTCAATATTCTGAAAATGCACCCCTTAACAAGTATTGGCGTGTGAAACCCTACCCTTAACAAGTATTGGAAACAAAACGATAATCTTGGCAAATATTCCCTGAAATGAACCCCTAAACAAGTACAGGAATGTTTTATTGTTACGGGCCCTTCGGTCGTCGGCTTTACCTTATTTGGTTTAGTACGACCCCACCTTCTACACCTCGCGCAAATCGGACTCTAAACACGAAGTTTTGGGGCAAAATGGACATCCTTTATAATACATTTTAATTTTGTTTTATCATTCCCGCAAATTCGACCCTAAACACGTAATTTTCCTAGCGAAATAGACACCATTTTTTCATTATTTTTGTGTTTTTGACACCCTTATCACGTTACGTACGTAACGTGCCCTATCGTGAAAAGGACATCCTTTTTACGTGTTTTTTTGGTCGCGCATGGTATCCACTCGTCAATGTAAGTGGCCCCCCCCCGGGGATTAACAGTACAGAGCAATCGGTGATTCAGTAAATAGTCCAAGATAATTGTGGCCATGCACCACAGAACTTCGGAGGTCAGCTTTGCTTGGCCGTCCGTTTTCAGTTTTTATTCTTTTGACCCTTTGCGAAGAAGGTACAGTTGCACTTATGTAATTCAAACATGGACAGTCGAAATAGTGTTCTATGGGATTGTGTCAATAAAATGGGAACCAATTTATCACGATATCTTTGAGCAAATATTCAAATTGAAGCGCAGGGCTGTGGATGTCACTCTGTAACTATAGGGAAATGAAAACTTGTCAGTAGTGATAACTTTCAGGATAATGTCCCCAGACGGTGCTTCATGGAGCTTTAAAAAAAATATTACAAGGATTTTACATTCATTTTGAAAGATATAACATGATTGTGATTGCCAAAGATATCAGGACACACTATCATCAGAACCATTTGAATAGTCTGTTTAATGATCTATTCAGATTGAGTAATAGTTCTTCGGAGAAAAGTCTGGGTATTCTCCATTCTCGGTTGGTTAGGCAAATAATTTTGTGACAAGTTTTTCAAAAGTTGAAAACTCCTTACTGGACCGAACCTACTACTCACTGTTACAGTCACACCAATGAAGCGGACTCCAGACTGATCATAGCTGTTACATTATTTCCAATTGCATATCAATATTCAGATTGGAGTCAGCATGATTGGATTCACTGTAGCATGACTAACGCTTAACGAAACAATCTAAAATAGAATAGCCTGAATAGTACATCTTGATTTTTTTGGCCAACATGGGACTAATATGTCACACTAAGATTGATTAAAATATAATTCCTTGCCAAATGCCAAAACATTGAAGTGTACTACAGTATTCTTACTTTATTTGAAATTTGTTTCAATGTCATGCATTTGTTTTGTTTGAGAAGTTTAGGTAGGCATGGTAGATGGGGCAGGAGGGGTAAAACAGCTGAGAGAAAGAGGATGAGAAAAAGAAATGCAGACAATTAAAAAGAAGGAGAGGGGAAAAGAGATGCAGTAAACTTCTCTGCAAACTACCTTTGTTTTATTGTTTAATGAACACTTAAAGTATCAATGCTCGCGTTGATTTGGTATGAAGGGTATTTTGCAATGAAGTTTGACATTGTCACCATCGTTTACTCTAGCCACGAAACAAATACTCTGACAGAGTAGTAGGTCCATGCTCTGACTCCTGTAGGATTCTGTCTTCATGGACATCTGAATTCATTCATTGCAGTTATTGCCTTGACACAAATCAAAATTTGCCTAACAGCAACTACATGAATACGGTATCAAATTATTTTTGAAAAAAAAATCTTTCAGGAATTACATAAAAGTTGTGTTTATGACGTATTTTTTCATGAAATTGGCATTTTGTAGGTCTATTTTTTCTATTTTTATTGGTAGAGTGGGCAAGAGAAAAGGGGATCGGTGAGAGAGAGAGAAGGGAGAAGGATGGAGAATGAATGTGGGTATAGATTGTTTCAAAATTATTGGAAGGAGGTTTTTCATACTGCCACGAAAGTAACCATTTTCAAATCACTTTGATCTTCACTTTCTTCATGATGTAACTAGGGCATACAGGCCTATATGCGCGAAATATATATTTTTTATAATAACAGCCAAAATTACAATTGAAAAAATAGATTGGGGGGGGGGGGGTGGGGGGTGACTACTCATTCCAGACGATGAATGACCCACGAATCAAGAATATTGTTAGCAAATGAATTAGTGGTACGAAACTGGGGCACAGCCCACTAGCGTACCTACGGGGGGGGGGGGGCAGAGGGGGCAGTCTGCCCCCCTGACGAGCCACAACCCATGCAAGGGACGTATCCCTGCCCCCCTGACGAGCTTGAAGACCTTTATTGCCCCCCTGACGAGTTTGAAGCTTTTTTTTTTTTTTTTTTTTGCTTGTCAAATTTTTTTCTGGTACGAAATCCTTCATTTGAGATTGAAGACCTTTTTTTTTTTTTTTTTTTTTTTTTTGCTTGTCAAATTTTTGGCCGGACGGTTTTGCCCCCCCCCCCCTGTGGAAAATCCTAGGTACGCCTGTGGCACAGCCCTCTCGCTAACCCACGTGGGAGTGACGTCAATGCAACGTAGCAGATAAATCAACAATTAAAAAGGGAAACATTCGGGTGATTACTCGTTTATCTCTTGTAAATTGTCGTCAAATAAACCAGATAATCTACCAAGTTCTGATATAATAAGCCATTCTCAAAATGAAAACCGCAATCCGGAACTGATATTCACCAACTTACATTATTTGTGTGATTTCTCTGATTATTTTCAATAATTTAAAAACAGAAATTGTAATTTATTCGCTTTTTTGTATCATTTTGTCATCTTCCTCATTTAACTTATCTCGGTAAGTGAGACAATGGGAAGGAAAGGACTTGTTTGATTTTAATAGTTGCTCTGCAGTTACACACTTATGCTTCTCAGCCAAACCGAAATCAAGGACAGTTGTCAGGTCTTTCTCGTCTGGCAAAATGTTTAAATCTGGTTTTGACGAAAAGCTCTCCTTGGCCCAGAACAGTGGCCTGTCCATAATGGTTTAAAACAACAATAACTCATGAAATTTGGATCTAGCATAGACCTAAACCGTCGATCTCTCACCAGCTATTTCATTACATCTCATTAACATAAGATTTCATTACCTTCTCATTGGTAATTAGCTAGATTACTTTACAATGTGATTTCTAATATCGTAAATATCCATATTATCACATTTGTGTCCTGGTCAAATTTACCTAGATATCAGTCCGTTGATGTTAGACTCCGCTTTGTTTCAAAGTCACCAGGAAAAGGGCCATGCAGATCTAACAAAAAAGGGATCAGATCTGAGCACTTATGGAATTAATGTGATCTTTTTCCTGGTCTTTTTTAAAAACTCTAATCGGAGAATAATCCCAACGAAATGATGTTTGGAGCATGCTGACCGTATGGTAAAAACACAAAGAGATTGAATGTTAAAGCACAAAACGAATGAAGTGAAACAAATATAAAGTAAGAAAATGTATTGAATGAAACGAATTAAAACTCAATTTCATATTTTCAACTTAAATAAATTATGAAATAATCAAGGATTTTTGAACAAACACTATGAAGTATTGTTACGATACTGCAACAAATAACAATGGAAATTTAGTTTTAAATTTGATTTCCTTTTGATTTCCAATCAATCGCTGAAAGGTGATAAAATGTCTTAATAGTGAATGGTCCATGCAGTATATATGAATAGAAATCCTTAGAAATGTTTATATGAATTGTAGTCAGAGTTCTTAGTTATAAAACTTATCGATATAGAGAAGGCCAATCTATCCACATCGTTTCCTTTGCTTTCATGGAAGAGGATTACTGTTCATCTTAGAATTTATGACGTCACTGTGGTGAATAATACTCCTCTCCTATCATATTTACTCGAGACCTTAACCGCTATGCTCACAGTGAATAACAAGGTAGAGATAGTAGTACACAAAATTATTCAACTTAATCATGGATTATCATCCAATCTAGGAAGAAAACGTTGTTAATTAGTGCAGTTAATCATAAACTTAATTCCCTTCTTGCTCAAAACGCTACCATACTGGTTATGCAATGAATGAGGCGGCTGAGAATTGGATATAAAGCCGGGTCATTTTCAAGGATAATTCTGTAATGGGATAAAGTCGTGATAAGTTTTCAGAGACTCTTGTTTTCATAAGACAGAAACATTTGCATTACCAGTGAATTTTGCGAATACTATAAGAATAATATCTTTAAACTTTTAGCACAATTATCCATTATTGTTCCATAGATTAATGGTACTAGATAAATGGTATCGGAAAAGATGACATCTTTGTCTGCGGCATCGAACCTCGTTGGGCCTCCTAACGCCATGTCGCTTTTGAGATTCCTTCTTCAAATCTCGACAAAGGCCAACCGTCAGACAGCGTTCCTAACCGTCACCAGCATCTTCCTCGTCATCCTCACCGCCTACCGACACATGATGTCGAGAATGAAACACGACCGCCGACGTCGACGGTTACCACCGGGTCCCACCAACTACCCAATCGTTGGTATCTTACCGTTCCTTGGCACAGCAGACCCCGGGAAGTCGGTCCTAGAACTCTCTAAGAAGTACGGACCTGTATTTTATGGGCGTTTGGGGAGCTTTGATGCCATTTTTCTGAACGATTATGAAAGTGTGAGAGAAGCCTTTGCGAAGTCCGGGGATGCATTCAGTGATCGACCTCGGGTGACAGCCTTTGAAACATATGGACAAGGAAGAGGTGGGTAATACAATTATACAAACACATTCCATTGAAAGATTTTGATTTAAGCCATAGGCAAGCCGATTTCGTGATATGTTTTATCATTAGCGGGTAGTGGGAGGGGGTGACGATTCCCCCCCCCCCGATTGCTTTACTCCTATACAAAATTCTATTTTTTGTGAGGGGTTGGACGTCTCCCCGATGCTTCCGGTCGTGGGGGGGGGGGGAGGTACGTATATACCACTTTGATTCAACTCTCTTCCAGAAGCTACAACGGGAGGAATACATTTTTAGACCTAATTATTTTCGCTTTGGTGATCATTATGATTGCGCATTTGAAATATATGAGAATCTCTCTGAGAGTCATGACAACTAGAAAGAACATTCTAAGGGCCACACTGTAAATGACGAAACTGAGTAGCATGAAAAACAACATTAGATTGATTTGAACCTAGCCAATGGTCATATCTTAAGCATGAACTTAGTTGGAGAAGATAAAGGGTTATTTAATTGCGATTAAACTGTTAAAGGGGAAAAAAATCAAGATGGCGTTGATTAGTGAAAATTCAGTGTTTATGAAACTAAACATAACAGTAAAAAAAAAAAAAAAAAAAAAACACATATTTCATGAATACAAGACAATAGCTATAATGAGCAGGTGCTCGATGGCGATTGCAGCATCAATAGAAATATGTTGATTTTTATAACATAAATAATCAAGAACAAATCCCCAATTTATTTCAGGAGTGGCCTGCTGTTACTACCAGAACCAGTGGAAGGAACAAAGACGGTTCCTGCTCAAACTCCTCCGTAACCTCGGGATGGGGCGAGCCAGTAACAGTCTCGAAGACAGGATCCTACAGGAAGCCGTACTCTTGACGAAGAGCTTCGAGGAGTCACACGGAGAGAGTTTCGATCCAAGGACCCTCATGACCATGGCGGTGTCGAACATCATCTGCGGCCTTACCTTTGGAAAACGGTTCCACTATGATAACAAAGAATTCGAGAAATTCATTTGGACTCTAGGAAAGGTATGCCAAAGTCTTTTTTATTGCATTCATTCATTTCGTAAAGTAAATCCATTGCGCAACAAAGGGAAATGAGTACAATCATAGACAAATAACAATAATAGTAATAAACGGTGTTGTTATAAAAGACCTCATTTAAAAATTATGAAAAACAAATGTTCATCAATTTGTAATTTTTGTGAAAATACTTAGTAATTTTAGTTTGATGATTCTGTATTTGATACTGTCAATTGGGCATCTTTGTCGTTTAAAGCATCTACCATTAAGTCATTATCTTTATCTGGTTCTTTGTCATTTTCACTCTCAAATAGTTATTTGAAGGAGCAGATGTCGCTGGACCAACGAACTATTTCACTTTCATGAAGTACGTACCCTTCAGTTCCTTCAAAAAGATGGGCTCGTTCGCCAGGAGTTTAGAACGTGGCCTCTTCACCCGCGAAAAGGATGCACATAAGCTTATACTCGACCCAAATGATTGCAAGGATATGATCGATTTCTTTTTGAAAGAAATGTATGAGGCTGAGTCTAAGGAAGGACGCGGGGAAGAATCGAATTCACCTTTCAGGGAGGAGTTTTTGCCATCGTTGATTGGGGATATCTTTGCAGCAGGCACAGACACAACGGCGTGTGCAATGTATTGGGTGATGCTTTTCACTATCAAATACCCAAAGGTAAGTCACTTTTGAGAAAAAGTCAATCAAATTGCTTGTCAATTCCAAATTAAACTTAATTCATCATATTTATGACTTATATGTTCGTGATCAGATTTTGTAAGCGCAAAGGGATTTCCCCCATGACACTTCGCCTAACAATCAAGATTATGATACAGACAAAAGTGGAAGAAAGAATCTATCGAACGGATTTCAACAACCCCTCACACACTCCTTAGAACCCATCCTCACTCACATCCCTTACAGCCCATACACACCCTCTTTCCCCATCTCTGATACACCTACACACCATTACATATACCCCCCACACACACATACACCCCCCACAATTCAAACAACTCACCCACACAATTCCAACAACTCACCCACACACAGACACACCCTCAACCATCACATCGCAAACCCTTCTGTCCTTCTCTCTCACACCCACACCCGCATTCTCGCCCCCACACACGCATACACACCCTCTCACACAGCTACCTCAACTTCTCCTTCTCTTTCTCACCCTCCCCCCCCCCCCCCGCACACCCAAACACATTCATCAAACATGCACATATCCTTTACATACAGCCACATATCACCTCTGGCCCTGAACTTAGCAACATAGGACCTACTAAGAGGTAGATATACTTGGGAAAATCATTCTTAACAACTCACTGAGGTGACGGGGGTCTGAGGTTCAATCTCTAGCATAAAGTGATCAAGAAAACCATGGAATCGTATTTTCATTTGGATCTCCCATCCAAAACTATTTTTAATAACAAGAATGGATTCGCTTTGACAAATGCCCAAGTAGGCGGGCGTTGGTTATGTGTTAATTCTTTATTCCATTATAGAAGTTTAGCATCTTTATTTTCATTGATACTGTTATCTGAAAATCACCATGATGGTAGCAATAATCCCACCCACTAAATCTAAGTCCGTTAGGTAAATGTTGTCATTTTCGATATAGTTTTTAGACCTACGTAGCCCATCATATCAAAATCTACTCAAGGGCCAGCCCTCCTAAAAATAACCGTTAAATAAGCAAATGTTCATCTATAATTAAACCAAGTTTGCCAGAAATAGGTACAAATCAAACACGGTGGTAGAAAAATCGTTTCTGTATATATTTTCCGAAAGATAGCAGTAATCTTTTAACTATTAAGAGTCACCGTAAACAAAAAAATAAGGAATTATTGAAGAATTCAGTCAACAAGAGAGCGATATCTAATTACCGGTTGACGTTTAGGTGATCTTGATGATAAATGTTGTTATAAAAGCCACGTTGCCATGACTGTGATGACAACACGACTTACGGAATATCGCTGATACTAGAAGGAAACTAATCGCATGTTGTTGATAAACGCGAGAAAATCAGAAGGAATAAAATAAATCTTAGCTCTGTAAACCAGAAGCTATTAACATAATAGTTTTTTGAAATTATAAAAATGTTAACTATATTTACCCGATTTTTCAATTTTTTTAGGCGAATATTTTTTTTAACAAAACGGGGATGAATAAAGCCTGTTTAGGTCGGCATCATCATCCGAAAATAGCTGTCATAAAACGACAAATATACAAATCTTAGTTGGTAGTAGAAGTAATAGTAGTAGTAGTAGTGGTAGTAGTAGTAGTAGTAGTAGTAGTAGTAGTAGTAGTAGTAGTAGTAGTAGTAGTAGAAGAAGTAGTATTAGTAGTAGTAGTAGTATCAGTAGTAGTAGTAGTAGTAGTAGTAGTAGTAGTAGTAGTATAGTAGTAGTAGTAGTAGCAGTAGTAGTAGTAGTAGTAGTAGTAGTAGTAGTAGTAGTAGTAGTAGTAGCAGCAGCAGCAGCAGCAGTAGTGGTAGTAGTATAGTAGTAGTAAAAGTAGTAGTAGTAGTAGTAGTAGTAGTAGTAGTAGTAGTAGTAGTGACAGTGGCAGTATAAACAATGATAAGAACATTATTATTTCATCTACTATAGTCAGTTTGATATGTTCAGGCCTTTCAGTTTTAGTTGTCATAAAGAATTGTTTGATTCTAATCACATTTTCAGTATCAAAGACGGGTCCAAGAGGAATTGGATAGGGTTGTTGGGAGACATCGCCTTCCGACACAATCCGACCGACCGAACTTGCCATTCGTTGTTGCGATGTTAGCCGAAAGTCTCCGATGTTCTGCAGGGGGTCCATTTGGTAAATATTACGACATAAAATGATATTTTTTAAAAACATATAATCATACTTGTGTAATATTGATATCATTAATTTCTTGGTTCTGATAATGTAGATTGCATTAAGAGGGAGTTTGAATCGTGGTCTTTTACCAAAATTTATAAATTGGCAGCTAAATAACAAATATGAAAGCTCGGATTCCTATTATATCAACTCCTTATTTTACATCATTTAAATCATCATTTATATTTGCTGTATTTTATGTGCATTTTAAATATGGATATAAAGTTAGAAGTATGAACTTCATATATCGAAACATAAATCCACGATTCAGTATTTGAAATACAGCTTATTCATAAAAAAATAATACTTCTGAATTTTTACAATTTAGAAAATGGGTCCAATGCCAAGTTTCAAATTTAGAATAATCAAATCTGCGCTTGAAAATCGAATTTTAGTTTCGGATTTCACATAAATGAAGTCAATTTCCATATTTCCATATTTTGAATATTAATTTCAGATTTTCTTATTAAGTCTGGAAATTCAAAATGTTTGATATCTTTATAACTATTTGATGTTTGTCTTATTTTTTTCTTCAATATCTTGATAGTTGTAAGATTGTTTAAAACATCATTTTATAGGTTTGAGGCAATTGTCTTGGACCTCGCTGAAGATAAAATGGACTAGGTATAGTTAATCTGAATCGGGTTATACCAACGATATAATTTTCCTAAGAATATCTTAGTTACATTCAAATATTCGTACATAATTCTTCGATTATACATGCATTGTTGTAGCCAGAATGTGTTTTTTTTTTCAAAAAACCAAAACGAACCAAGTTCATCTTTTTTAATGCCTTCCCTTATAGATTTAGAATATATTTCTTCATTTTTCAAAAGTAAACTATAATCGATGCATCTACCATCAGGTGTACCCCATGCGGCGGTGGAGGATACCACATTCCGGGGTTATTTTGTTCCGAAGGGAACCATCATGGTGGCCAACCACTACGCTCTCCTGTATGACGAAGAGGTGTTCGGTGTCGAGCCCGATGTCTTCAACCCTGATCGTTTCTTCGATGTCGACGGGACTCTCGTCAAGAGCATGGTGGATAGGGTTTGCAGCCAATTTGGAATAGGTAACTTTCAATCAATCAATCAATCAATCAATCAATCAATCAATCAATCAATCAATCAATCAATCAATCAACCAATCAATCAACCAATCAATCAATCATTAAAAAATCAATAAAAATTAAGGTACCATATCCGAGCGGTCTAATGCGCCTGAATTGACAGTTGACACATGAAAATCTGGGTTTTGATCTCAGGCCAAGGTTCTTAAAAGCCCTCGAGTAAGGCATTTAGTCAACACTGCTATTTCATCTTACATTTAAACAAATGGAAATGCTATAAAAAATATTGATAACAGTGTGGGCACATTTTAAATCATTAATCCATCCATCCATTATAATGAATCAATCAATAGGGCCTATATACATAAACTAATTAATCGATCAATCTTTTTGCCCACTTTTTCCTATGCAGTTTACATTGAAATAAACATAGATATGCTCATAAATGTAAGCTATATCAGAACATAAGGTTAGTATGGACCAAAATTATTCACAAGACAATAAAGAAGATAATAGATTCTGTAATAAAGAAAGAAGAAAGACAAATATTCCGTGTGTACCCGTTCTGCTTTTTTACTTGTAGGCCGACGAGCGTGCCCCGGTGAGCAGTTAGCCCAGAGCGAGCGTTTCATCTTCTACTCTCATCTCGTTCATCAATTCAACTTTACTGCACCCGATGGTCCCGATTCGGTTAGCCTCGGCTCTCACTTCGGATTGAGTCGGTCGCCGTTTCCGTACAAACTGCGAGCCGAACGAAGGCTGATCGACACTCGGATGCCTGATATAACCTTATGAATTTTGCAAGAATAAGATCATGGCAGCTTATAGAAATCATCGTATGTTATCTGAAATTTTGAAACATTCATGTCCCAAAACATTATTAGGTAATTTTTTTTATAGAACACTAAACGCTCTCAAAAAATATTGGGTAAAAGTGCTCCATTAGGGTAATCATGTGTCCAACCAACATTGGGCATTACTTTTGGGCATTTTTTTTTATCCAGTGTGATGAAAATTTTGCGCATTCTAAAGTAATTGCTGCTTATTTTTAACCTTACTGGGCAGTATGCTTCCCGCATTGGGAGAAAATACTGCCCAAAATTGGTTGGACACATAATTATCCTCGTGCTGGCTAAAATTTTACCCAATATTTTTTAAAGTGTATTCCTTCATTTACATGTCTCTTCTTACTTTCATAGTTTGTACATCGAAAAGGGAAATGTTAATATTCAATTTAGCCGTAAACATCACCGAGTAGTAATTAAAACTGTTACCTTCATTCATTAATTTATTTATTTGTATGATATTATGTATATATTAATTGTACTTTTATATTGTGGCATAAGATTACAGATGTCAATATACACAATTCGTGGTTTTATAGTTGATATTATTTGCATAAACTTTCTTTCAGTATAATCATCGTGAACAAATAAACCTGAAAAAATGATCTATTGATAAGGATTTAGTTATTAATCTATTTGATCTATTTGATCAATTATGATCTTTTGAGCTATAGTATATGAATGAGTTTTATTTTGTATGCGCTCGTTTTATACTCTTTTGACATGGATATTATTGTGCAACATCTAGTAAATAAACTGACTAGTGTGGGGCCTACATAAATGATCGATGTGCTTATTAAAGGGATGGCCCGGGCTGAAAATATTTATATCTGAATAAATAGAGTAAAATCCACAGAGCAAAATGCTAAAAAATTTCATCAAAATTGGATAACAAATAATGAAGTTATTGAATTTTAAAGTTTATCAATATTTTGTGAAAACAGCTACATGCACATCTTCATGAATATTCATTTGGTGGGCTAATGATGTTACATCCCCACTTTCTTTTTTCTTATGTTATTACATGAAATCAAAAATGTTTAATTTTTTCATACATGTGTAAATGATGTGTCTCCATTATGATGAAATAAGTTGCGGCAATAAATAAACAATGCAGTTAATCAGTTGTCAATCCAATTGTTTTAGTTCTTGGTAGAATTTTTTTGAATAAACCTAATTTCATATAATAAAATACAAAAGAACAAGTGGAGATATGACATCATCAGCCCACCTAATGAATATTCATAAAGACATGCTTAGAACTGTTTCACCGGAATAAGGCAAATCTTTAAAATTCAATAACTTTGTTATTATCCGATTTTGATCAAATTTTCAGCAATTTGCTTTGTGAATTTTACTCTATTTATTGACATATAAATATTTCCAGCCTGGACTATCCCTTTAATGCAAACATGAAAATTAAAGCCTCGAAATCTCCCCTTCAAATCGCGTATGTGCAAGACTGCCCTTTGAAACTTTCACAATACCACTGGACTGAATGTTATTTTTACACAAAATCCGTTCACGTCTTTCGTGTAGGCCTATACATCAAATCAGGTTTAGTATGGTTTAATACTTACTTTACTTCACTTTAATCCAACGATGCTTGTAGGACTATGCCTGTTCATCGGTCCAAGTGAATAAACTGTATGCTCCACACTATCAATTTCAATATGTGGCAAGTAATTGCATGTGGGAAGACAGAAAATCCATTGGACTTGATAGTGCAGTAGTAGGCCAAATACATTAGATTAGGGAGAGTAACATTTTGTTGCTTGGGTGTCCTGTTGATATATTGTTATAGTAATAAATGACTTTAATAAAAGGAACGAACGTGTTATACCATGTGATTTAGGATTGCCAAACCGATTAAAACACACATAAAATTGTGAAAAGATCTATGGGAAAATATTATAAATTATAAAATGTATAAGATACGAGATAAAGACAATGACAGATAATGAGAGAAAGAGAGAGAGAGAGGGGGGGGGGGCGATAGGGGAGAGAGAGTGGGAGGGGGCGATGGGGGGGGGGGAGATAGAGTGTGTGTGTGTTTGTGAGAAGGTGTGGGTGTGCGACTGCGTGTGTGAGCGCGAGAGAGAATGATTGGACCAAAGACCTTATTGTGACTCGACACACCGAAATGAGAGACAAGTCGGAATGTTCCAAATCCAATTTTTTTAGTGATTATTATTCCCCGTTTCTTTACCTTTAATTTGATATATCACTCGACCCTTAAAAGTAAATATTAGTAGAGATATTAGCCTTAGAATGCAAGAAGAATTGGGCTCTTGAAAATAAAAATCAAGAGAAAAACGCCTTCGAAGTTTGACTTCCGTTTTGACCCTGCTCCTGTGCTCCATGAAAAAATCTATTTTGCCATAGCCTCTTGTCGAGGCCCTGTCGGCTGCTTTCCGAGCGAACATGGCAAAGCAAGGGAGAGAGTAGCCTCTTGTCGAGGCCCTGTCGGCTGCTTTCCGAGCGAACATGGCAAAGCACGGGAGAGAGCGGAGCAGAGCGCCGCGAGACAGGGCCTCTGGACATCTGTACCGAATTTCACCGACTTTCTTTTGTTTTTTATTGTTTTTACCAATTCACCGACCAAAAACTGGTCGGTGAAAATCATCCAATGAGAGCGCGAGCTGCTATGACGTCATATTAAATATTCATGAGCTCATTTTGAATGGCGACCCTTGGATTCTCGGCGAAGAGTGACGACGAAATATCAAATAGCACTGAATATGCCTCTAAAACGCTGAATATTGACCGATTTAAGGATTTGCAAGTCGATGAAATTAACTCTGCACTGAAAGGACGAGATGTCTTTGTAAATCTACCAACAGGATATGGAAAAAATGTAATATTTCATGCGATTCCACCGGTCGATCCGGGGCGTCGATTATCGATCTCCGCTGTGCAGTGCAGTGAGGGAAGCTGGGGTGGAGTTGCTGGGAGTTGACTCGAGTCTGACCAGCGGCTGACCGGGGCGGCTGAGCAGTATCTCCCGGGAAGTTTCGGGGCGGTGATGGGTCTGTTACGACCCAGTAGTAATAGTAGTAGTAGTAGTACCACTACTTGTAGCATTTTGCTGGTTATATCCCCTCTAGTGTCCCGCAAGTAAATGAATCCCCTGCAGAATAGTGGACTACTATTGATATAGTATTCCGAACCCAAGATAGACGAAACAGCTCTGACATTTCATTGGTTTACTCGGTGACCGGTAATATCATGACTCATGTATATTCATTAGGAAGACGTTCCTCATGAATATATAATTCAGTTCAGATGTCAAGAGGCCCTGGCTCGCGCCAGGTCTAATTCGCTTCGCGAATTAGGAAAGCCCTCGCTTCGCTCGGGAAGCAGCCGCCAGGGCCTCGACAAGAGGCTAGGGAGAGAGCGAAGCAGAGCGCCGCGAGACAGGGCCTCTGGACATCTGACCCGAATTTCACCGACTTTCTTTTGTTTTTCATTGTTTTTACCAATTCACCGACCAAAAACTGGTCGGTGAAAATCATCCAATGAGAGCGCGGGCTGCTATGACGTCATATTGAATATTCATGAGCTCATCTTGAATGGCGACCCGTGGATTCTTGGCGAAGAATGACGACGAAATATCAAAGAGCATTGAATATGCCTCTAAAATGCTGAATATTGACCGATTTAAGGATTTGCAAGTCGATAAAATTAACTCTGCACTGAAAGGACGAGATGATTTTGTAAATCTACCCACAGGATATGGAAAAAATGTTATCTTTCATGCGATTCCACCGGTCGAACCGGGGCGTCGATTATCGATCTCCGCTGTGCAGTGCAGTGAGGGAAGCTGGGGTGGAGTTGCTGGGAGTTGACTCGAGTCTGACCAGCGGCTGAGCAGTATCTCCCGGGAAGTTTCGGGGCGGTGATGGGTCTGTTACGGCCAGTAGTAGTAGTAGTAGTAGTAGTAGTAGTACCGCTACTTGTAGCATTTTGCAGGTTATATCCCCTTTAGTGTCCCGCAATTAAATGAATCCCCTGCAGAATAAGAGACTACTATACTATATAGTATTCCGAACCCAAAACGAAACAGCTCTGACATTTCATTGGTTTACTCGGTGACCAGTAATATCATGACTCATGTATATTCATTAGGAAGACGTTCCTCATGAATATATAATTCAGTTCAGATGTCAAGAGGCCCTGGCTCGCGCCAGGCCTAATTCGCTTCGCGAATTAGGCAATCCCTCGCTTCGCGCGGGAAGCAGCCGCCAGGGCCTCGACGAGAGGCTAATTTTGCCACCGCCGAGCTAACCGAAATGCCCTAGTAACCGCTTGCCAAAAAAGGCGAAACGATTAACCAATGAGGAGGCTGCTTTGAGAACAATAGTCAACTTGCAAGTCACGCGCGACTGCAAGACGAAACAACGTTCCATGTCAATCAATTATCTTCTACACATCAGTGGTTAAACCGGGGTTTTATAATAATCTTCGTGAAAGAAAAAGAATGCCATGATATAAAAGGTTGGACCTAAAACCACGGAGGAGTATTCCAATTGTGCCATCGGCTTGTTTGAATGTCGATGGCGTTTACTCTCACCCGGACTCTTGACATGTAATCTATCAAGCGAGTCATTATGACCTGAACTTTAACCGCATGTAAAAAAAACAACTATCCCTTGTAAAAATAACGGTAACATGGGCCTTCGAAATAATTTGTACCTCACCTTTACTAATGGCTCGTGTGCTCATGTTTTATTAATGCTTATGTTAGATTGAGACAGTGAGAACAAAAACGCGAATAATTTGTTCAATATCGTCTATTACCGATCATTGGGGGGGGGGGTATAATTTACAGCATTGGAATGATTTGAAATTAGTACAAAATACATAAAGGCATATTAATGAAAAAAGGCAATAGAAAAAGGTTTATAATGATTCTAAAAGTGGTGCAGAAAAAAAACATTGACATAAACGTCTTAATTCTACAACAAAAAGAGCGAGGAGGTACCCTGAGTAAAGTCCCGTTATAATTATTTCCAACAGAGGATAGATTAGGGGAGATACGCTTTTTATTTTTTTAAACAAACAAGTGCACACCTAGTTACAAATAATGCGTAAAGCATTTCCATTTATCTGAATGAAGGATATAAGAGCAAAGGTGTCGTAGCCGCGGGGATTGATCCCGGACTCTCCATGTATAGCCAGGCACCTTAGACCACTCGGCCACGGCACCTCCAACATGAATGCTGATTCGGATCGATATCAAGCACAACCAATATTTTATTCTAACACAGTAACAGATAAAGAATTAGAACATGCAAATGCCTTGTGCAACAAGTCTTTGTAAGATTGAATGATTAAATTTGGAGGAGAGAGAACCCCCCTAAAAAGAGGAAAAAACATACCCTTACAAAAAATTCCTGTAGTACTCTGTGATATGTACTGCAGGAAGTATCGCAGGAAAGTACTGCAGGAATTACGTGCACGTAATTTGGGACGGTACTACAGAAATGTACAACAGGAGTACAACAGGTCCGTGTCCTGTGATACTTCCTGTGGTAATAACCGCATAAGTATGGCAGGAAGTATGACAGGACACGATCACCACAACCGCTACAACCGCTACAACCACTACCACACTACTATTAGTACTACAGGACAGTATCACAGGATAGTATCACAGGATAGTATCACATGATAGTATGACAGGACAGTATGACAGGATAGTATGACAGGACAGTATGACAGGACAGTACTACAGGAATACCGCAGACCAGTATCACAGGGAAGTACTACAGAACAGTATCGCAGGACAGTACTACAGGAGTACCGCAGGCTTCTGGTACTGTGTCCTGTAGTACTGTCCTGTGATACTGGTCTGGTATTCCTGTAGTACTGTCCTGTGATACTGGTCTGGTATTCCTGTAGTACTGTCCTGTGATACTGGTCTGGTATTCCTGTAGTACTGTCCTGTGATACTGGTCTGGTATTCCTGTAGTACTGTCCTGTGATACTGGTCTGGTATTCCTGTAGTACTGTCCTGTGATACTATTCTGTGGTGATAAATAGTATCACAGGACAGTATGACAGGACAGTACTTTAGGAATTCCGCAGACCAGTATCACAGGAAAGTACTACAGAACAGTACTACAGGACAGTACTGCAGGAATACCAAGAGACCTTACCGCAGGACAATTCCTGCAGTACTGTCCTGTGGTATTCCTGTGATACTGATCTTTGATATCTTCTGTGGCATTATTGGTCTCATCCTGCAGCCTTCTTGTGATACTTTACTGTGGTAATCCTGCAGGGGTATTCTTGTTGATTTCCTGTGACAATCCTATGGTATTGTCCTGTAGTAGTCTGTGCGATTTTCTCACGACACCGTCCTGCACTGGTTTGTTAGGCGTAGTAGTTTGTAAGAATTTCCTGTGATCCAGCACAACAACTTTGACATCTTGACTAATGAAAAGAGGCGTGAAAAAACCCACAAATTTGCAAAGACGTTAAAAGCATATTCACATACCTTTATTATGTATGAGCTGTACTATGCACAGTATAGAACATCTTTGATATCATAAATGACTGCTAGAATAATGCAGTAACATTTCATCTTTAGGATAAGACATGTACAAAGATTTATATCCATGAACATTGAGAAGCCACATGAACTACTTTCACTATTCATACATTGCTGCCATTTTGAGATCACATAAAGAAAGCTAGATTCGACCCAGAATCCTTCCCTCTAACACAACAATAAGCGATTATTATTAATACCTTGGTCACATTCCTTGACCGGTTGCCTTACGGCGAGACAAAATCAGCAGTTTTAGGTATTCCTGTACAAACCACCCACGTGTAGCTGGTAGTAGCTGGTACAAGGATGATTAAGACTGTTAATTTTGACTCGACGTAAGGCCACGAGCCGGCGAATGTAACCAAGGCTTAACCAGTATTATGGTTGCAAAAAAAACTGTAATAGCTGAGCAATTGCATTTTCCCCTTCTTGTCAACACCCGATTGGCTTAATACTAAAAGCAGAACATCCTTTACTCAACCATGTTATGAAACAATGGATAACCACTTCTGCATGTACAGATAATGCATGGTGCACATACAGTAAGGGATGAAATTATGATGTGTTGATCACCAGTATAAACTTAAAGTACATGAACGTAATCATAATCACTTCATTTTGCTCAGAATTCACTCAAGTCCATAAATACTGAAAGATATTTTTGAATGAATTTCACATGATTTAGAACGTTCACCATAGGTTAGAAAAAATATTTACATAAGATTACTTTGCCAAAACGTAGATCAAATCTATTGAGACATTAACCTTTTTGACATTGAATAGGCATATCATTTTACACAGTCTTCTTGTCTAAGAATTGCTCCAACTACGTATTGAAGGGTTATATATGAATGTAAGCATGAGCCCATCATAAACACGAAATTGCGGCATGTAATTTGATTTGCTACATGTCATAATTGATAACTAAATGACGTTCAATACTTGATGTTGCTACATAAAATAATTAAGGTCATGTGGCAATGTGAATTCATACCTACTCGAGTCATTTAGTAATTTCAATTAGTATATGACCTAATTAATTATGACATATAGCTCAAAATTGACTTGAATAATTATGACCAATTTGATTGACCTCAATTATTTGAAGTAGCAACATCAATTATTTAACATAAGCACTCTCAATCGAGGTGGAGTAACTCTTCTTTAGGTCATGTTACTATTCGAATTGGAACATGTCATTGTTTAGGTCATGCAGCAATTCAAATTACTTGCTCAAGTAAACAATTACAATTGTAATATCACGCAAAATGAATTAGCTGTACATGACATAATTCTGTTCTTTGATGCTTCCATATATTAAGTAAATGGCTTTAATTCTTAATGATTATCCAAAAATTCATATACATAAAATAAACCAATATGAAGAGCATCATATCCAAAGTGATCACCAGTTCACCCAATGTTACAGTACAAAAATAAAAAGCTGATTTTCTTATGTACTTTCACACATGTTATACATGTGCACTGTATGTCACTTGACCCTGGCAGACAATAGAATTGACAAGCAGTGAGTCCTACATGTACATGTAGCTGCCTGGTTTGCATACTTTAATGTTATATGAATTTCAATCATGGCCATGTGCTGTTTATACACTAACTGGAGGGATCTTGTCATAATGTTATGTCAATTAAAAACTGAATAAAATCCCAATTATCCTGAATAGCTAGACTAGCCCCCTTGCAATGGACATTGTAATCTTGTTTTCTTTTACCTTTCATTATTTTTGAAAATTTTCATACAACTAGGGCTGGGACTAAAACCCGGGTACCCGAGTAGAAAAATCAATACCCGATACCCGAAAATTGCTCACCAGTATAATGTACATGTATTTGATTTGTATTGCGTAGTGTAAGACATGATTGTAACTCATTACAAAAGTACACAAGCCTCATTTTGAATTTCACCAATTACCCTCTAAATATCCATAAATATACAAGTTTTCAAGTGATGATGATGTGACCGAGATCGTTCAATCATCGCCATGTTTCTTTTGCAGCGCAGTGACGTCATCCAGCCACTGCGACGCAAACCAATTTATGAATGAAAATATAGTAAGCATGCGCATTGCAAGCCTCAGCCCCACGCAGTATTACGTCAAAACAAGTCTGCAATACTCTGTCACCTCATACCAAAATCGACCTACGAAGCACCAGCCAATCACGTTCTTGTTACCATTTTTAGTTCATCATAAACCGAAAATGGGAACACGATCGTGATTGGCTGGCGCATTTGACGCTCCGAAACCCGGAAATCAATTGACTTTGTTCACGTAGCGATACAAACTCACGAACACGATGTAATATCGATGCTACTTCGTAAGATTTTGACGGAAAAGCAAGAATAAAAATTTGCTTACCTGTGCAGTATCGGTGAGAAAACCTTTTATAATTCATATGATATATAGGAAAGTGGAATTCTAGGTCGATTTTGGTACGAGGTGACAGAGTATTGAAACTTGTTTAGATGGAATACTGCGTGGGGCACGGGAGGCTTGCAATGCGCATGCTTACTATATTTTCATTCATAAATTGGCTTGCATCGCATTGGCTTGATGACGTCACCTATGGGGTGTTTCCACCAGTCATATTTCAAGTGACATGATTTTCAGGTACCCACCCGAAAATTACCACGGGTACCCGAAGAGAAAAAACCCGAAAGTCCCAGGCCTACATACAACTCTTTGTTTTTTTTTATACTTTATCAAAGCTTTTATGATTATAAATGTAATTAAATAATTTGACTTGATAAATGTATATTACTGGTATACTAATTGTGAATTTTTAGCAAGAAACAGTATTTGTGTTGGATTAATACATAAAAATGTTGCGAAATTTCGGAACAGCGTACCCAGGCATCACAAATTTGGTCTCAAAAGATGTGCAAGACTTGAAAGTAAAAAGGCAGCTAACAGCCTCCCAGTTATTAACCCTTAGTTAAATTGGACCAATTTGACCCCCCCCCCTTCCAAAAATTTTGCGACCATGCTGTCGCACAATTTTTTTAAAACATGCCTCTTTCTAGTCTTGTGCATCTTTTGAGACCAATCTTGTGTCACCCAGTACGTGGTTCTGTAATAACGTGACATTATGTAAGTACATGTCATACCAAAAATTGCTCAAAAACGTGATTTTGTGTACAAAGTCAATGCAATAGAGGAAAAAGTATGATTTTGTATTATAATTACGCATAAATTAGTATTATCACTTACTAACAATTTGCGTGAAATAATTTACAATTTAATTTTGTAAATTATGCCCTAGACAACCCATGTGCCAATGTTAGACGCGATTGTGCGGTCAAGATCTCAAGGAAGGGGGGGGGGGCCCTGGAAACCCCCCCCCCTCCCCCCTTCCCCGGCCATATCAACTCCCAAAATACCCTGGCTTTAGTTGACTTTCTGGCTCCTCTTGAGTAGTCACCATTCATTGGACAGCTTGTTTTTATCCAAGTCTGTATAGCACGAGGCAGCTTAATCTGTAGAAAAAAAAACACATACCATTACGATAACATGAACAACATAAAAATACAAGAAATAAGGTGTTTTGCCCCCATCTAGATCTCTTTTCACAAGAACATATCTATCGGATAATGAGGTCCTTGCGGCTATCTCTCTTAGCATATTCTTGCTTATAAAAGCAAACTAAGCCGAAGAGTGACAAACAATTTATAATGCAAACAAATTGTCATAAGCACATATTGAAACTCTTTAATAAAACAATGAAGAATAAATCTACATCTTCTAACAAGGATTACACTGTATGCCACTGCATGAATACAATCTGCTTAATTTTGTAATTATAATATCTACTGAAGTGAATGCCTATATAATCACCTTTTATGAACTCCAACCGTGTCTTGTACAAGAACATGGCCTTTTCTGTGTACACCTGTAGTATCTTTCCCACATAATGCTGGACTTGCTGCTCGATCATCCAGAGATCCCTCTTTGAATCTTTAATGAAATGAAATGAATTTGAGTGACATAGTAAAATTTTATTTGCAGGTTAATACAAATACATGATGTAATAAAAATACATGATAAAACTTCTTCATTTCCATATTTCAGTGTTACAATTCAGGTGCAAAGAGTCATATTCTTTAATAATATTCAACATAAAATCAATGAAAACTAGTGCTGTTGTCGATAGGCCTCATATCGACATTGATGTCGACATACGAAGGATTTTCAAAATTCCGACATGTCGACATGCACGCACCCACATCGACATGTAAACATAAAATAAAAAGGGGTCTAGCCTACAATCACGAGTGTAAAGATTAGCTGAAAAGTTAGAAGCATTTATCCACAGTAATTGGCGCGATTAAAAGGTTTATTCAGCTTAGCAGCGCATTAAATGAAAAAAGAATATCTGCGAGCTGTGCGGCAGTAGAAATACGTCAGTGCAGGGCCGGCCTGCCCGATCGAGCCGCCCTCGATATCCCGTTATATTACATAGGTTATGTAGATTCGAATCAGTGATAGGTCAATACGCCATCACGTGACCATAGCTGCGAGGATCGCATTTGTTATATTCTAGGTTTTGACGTCACCTCAGGGAATATACTGCGTTGTATTTTCAATTGCGGCGTTATATTCACTAAGGTGACGTCACTTGCTGCATACAAGTTGCGTAACAAGGTAGTAATGTACGCGCTAATGTTAACTCGTAGATTGCATGAAGAACGCGCTTGATGTATTTTGAAAAAAAATCTATTATGACGTAGATGGATCAGAGCTGTAGCAAGAATTTCGGGTTTGAGCCAGATGATGAATGCAATTTCTGATGGCGAATCGACATAGACTATTATAATATAACAGATATTGCCTGGTCTATCGTTTTAATAAATAACATTTCAACTCCCCTCCGAAGCTATATTTTTCCCTCGGGTAATATTTTCCCTCAGCGCTGCGCGCTTCGGACAAAATATAATCCCTTGGGAAAAATATAACTCCGTCGGGGAGAGGAAATGTTATATTCAAACTCTAGGTAGGCAATATCTGTATAATAGCGAGAGTAGCATTCACCGTACCCATCCATTGTACCCATCGCGCGCTATTCACCGTGCTTGATAATACGTTGCTCCTCAATGCATTACTTTTCACATAAACGTGAGCAGCAGCGAACACGTGTTTTTGTCAAAGTTGTGACTGCCGCAATTGAGCGCTTACTTCATATCACGAAGTCACAGAAAACTTCCCTTCATTCGTTTGGAGATCGTTGCACGGATCGCCGCGGAAGTGATACTGAAATTATCGGTCGATTTTCATTACTTTTCATTGTCAAATTGAGGAGCTTGCGTTTGCAGCAATGATCACTGTTGTAATTGGTGATTCTCAAATTGGCTACGAGTGTTATTGAGCAATGCTTTCGAAACCGGATCCTGGTACAAAAACTTGATTCTCCAGAAAAAAAATGTGGATTAAATCGGTGATTTTGGAAGCTCAATTCCCGAACTGAGCCTGTATTATATAGATCTAGTGTGGGGATATCACCCGTGTCAAGGTGAATATATTTGATTGAGAGTGTTGTTCCACGATCGAATGCGTTTTTTTTATGTTAGGGAGCCCAGGCTAAATTACGGTCCCTTTTTCATGTCGACATTGTCGATGTCGGGATTAATTTTTAAGCGACATGTCGACATGGATTTTTGTTCCCGACAACAGCACTAATGAAAACATTAAAAGTAGAGGAGCATTTTAACCTTACTCACAGTCTGTTATTGTCGCTAAAGTCTTTACAATAAGAAGATTGGGCACTTTGCCGACATCGCGTAATGCTTTGCATCGATTTACATGTATAATAGTCTTTGTGCCTAGTCTTTTCTATGTAGTGTCTTTAATATGTAGATAAAACATGCGTCCTTTAGCTAGTTAGACGAACAATTTTGGAAATTAAAGACGGATCCATATTTTATCAACCGGAAGAGAAATTAGTGCTTAAATGAAGCTATTTGAGGGATATTGATGATATTTAGGGTGAATTGACTTCACATCTTTTCGTAAGTTTGTCATGTTCATAGAAGGCCGGACTTGATTTTATAGAAACCTCTTTTAAATTTGTGGGATTGCCTACCTCGAGTGAAGTTTGTGCAGGCTCCACTCCACTTCACTATTGCTACACTACGCTCCACCTACCCAAACTTTGAGACCGTGAACTGGATCTGCCGATCTGATATTCCGAGTGACAAAAAGTGGGATCTTATGGGGGGGGGGGGGGATATCAAATTCATGCAACATCACGCTCTTTAAATAAATTAAAACTAATATTCTTCCTGCACACAAAGTTTCAGTTCTTCTCCATGCCTCTATCCGTCTCAAAATTGATGATTTAGAGCCAACATGAAGTTTCTCACACGTATCAATATTCAATACATCGCATGCGTGTGAGGTCGGTCGGGTCAGACCAGGCCCGGTATCTCGCGAATATTGCATCCACATGCAATGTTTTGAAATCGACAGCGAATTATAAATATGTGTGAGGAACTTCATGTTGGCTCTAAATCACCAATTTTGAGACTGATAAAAGCATGGAACTAAATGAAACTTTGTGTAAAGTAAGAATATTAGTTTTAATTCTTTTTAAAAATCAAGATGTTGCATGAATTTTATATTCCCCACCCCCATAAAATCCCACCTCTGTCACTCAGAATATCAGATCGAGTTCATGGTCTCGAAGTTCGCGTCTGTAACGTTGGCGAAGAACAATAGAAAACAAGATGGCGGCGCAAACATCGGGCAAGTCTCTTCCGTCTAATCATGATATTTTTCGCATTTTTTGGAATGAATTTCTTCTTCAAAAATAACGACGAGAGCGTAGAAATGTTGGAAATTAAGTTTTATCCCATGTACATGATTTAGGTCTAACGTTAGGCTAGATCTTTTAGAAGGAAAGTAGAAATCTCGGGGCCGGGGGTGAAAGTTTCAAGTTTTGGCTTCCTCTGTGTGGGTATATGACTATGAGAAAGGATCCCTGGCTTCATATGAGAGTGACCTTACGAAGTTACGTTACTTAGTAAATGATTTTCACTCTCTAGAAGCCGCCTGGCTAGGCCTACAGCCATTCCCGATCACGATATTTTGAAAAGTGGTGGATATATTGACTTCAAATGTGACTGAGAGACTTGTCATGACATTTGGGAACAAATATTGGTGATGAGGTATGCTGGTATTAATCGGCCGGTGCGAAACTGCATTAGCGCCCACCCCTGACCTGGCTACAATCATGACAATACAAACATCCTCACCGCCGCCATCAATATACTACTAACTTAGCCAGCCGTTGGCCGTCCCCGGCCGCGCACACCGCAGATCAGCCCCCACCCGATAAGCGATCGGGAACAACGGCAGTGCAGTGGCCGTACGGTAATGATTAAAAAGTCGAAGAAATTTAAGTGCATGCCGCGCCAAACTACGAAAAATTGATCTAACTTACTGTTTAGCCTGTTGTGTGAATGTCTTAAGAAGTCGTTGTCCGAATCTGATCCATATTCTGTTAGTTTTTGTTGAAATATTGACGGCCTTCTTCATCAAGCTTCGGGTTCAGCTGAGCAGTTACGAACGTTTTTTTTCAAATGGCGGAACCGGAAACACGTATACGGTACAGTCCGTGCGTTTGTTGTACGGGGAGCTAGCTCGGAGGGGGGGGGGGGTCTTACTTTTTACTTGGCAACCAGACAATTTGACTATTTTCGCCATCATTTATATATCATATTATTAACGTAAAGGAATTGAATAAAGTAAAATTCAAATATTTATTTCTTCTTCCTTTCTTTTTCTTTTCTATGTCTTTTAATTTTTTTCTTTCTCTTTATTCTTTTTTTTAATATAAGGATAGGATTTAAAAACATGTCTCACAATTTTACTGAAAATATGTTATATAGGCCTACTAGTATGCAAGTAGGATGACAAAGAAAGCAATGAGGAAAATCACAGCTCCAATCCTATGTATTTTTAATTTTATTTCTTTTCAAAAACACACATTTTATCCTTTCTTGCGATCGAAGGAAAGATCCCTTTATAAGGTTCAAGTAGTAAAAGAAAATAATCTTAGATCAAGTGCCGGCAGGGTATTTTGATAAGGGGTGGAGGAGCAAGACAAGCAAATATAAAGATACCATTTTGAAGCGAAACATAAGAAAAGATAATAACTTTGCCAACGAGGTAAAAAATAATATGATATCGGTTGTGACACTTTAAGGATGGAAAATAGTTTGAAAATATATAGATACAAACTTCATACAAATTAGAAAAAAAGAAGCAAAATAAACTGCCATCATATGTGAACAGAGATACAAGATTGTTCTTGCAATTAAAAAACATATTTACAAACTATATATAGCTTCGCATCATAAAAATAGATTGAAAATATCCAAATTTATTTGATTTAAAAAGAAATAGATATAAACCAGCCTGGCTAACATATTGCAAGGTGGCAAAGATATAAACCGGGGATATAAAGCAAAAAATAGGCCTTAAAATGGAAATTAAATATCCTATTTTTAGTTTATCCTATTCCACCTGTAAAAAATATTGTGAATAGGAGAACAAATATTGAAGTAATTTTATTTATAATAATATATTTGTAAGAAAATAGGTCCTTTTTACTAAAAAAAAATAAATAAAAAAATAGATGGGAAACTTGGAAAAATGTATTTTCTCGCAATAAAAACTTTAAGGGGCCAGAATCGCATTAAAACTTGGTTATGAAACGTGTAAAACAAAATCTTAGATAGCATTTTAACTGAGATTTATTTTTTAATCAACATTCAACGCTGAACTTTCTTATGTTAATTGTTTATCAATATTTTGTGAAAACAGATAGTGTGCACATCGTCATGAATATTCATTTGGTGGGCTGATGATGTGACATTCCCATTTTTCTTTTTTAATGTTAGATATGAAATTATGATTATCTATTTTTTCAATACATGTGTAAATAATGTGTCCCCATTGTAAAGTTGCTGCATTAAATAACTAATGCGGTTAATTAGTCGTCATTCCAATTGTTTAAGTTCTTGGTAGAAATATGTTGAATAAATCTAATTTCATATATTGTACAAAAGAACATGGGATATGACATCATCAGCCCACCTAATGAATATTCATGAGACATGCCTAAATAAAACTGTTTCATGGGAATATTGCAAATCCTTAAAATTCAACTTAACTTCGTTATTTGTCATCCGATTTTGAATAAATTTTAAGCATTTTGTTTTGTGAATTTTACTCTATTTATTGATTATCTCTAGCGTTGACCTCCCCTTCAATTATTTTCTTGTATTGTTAGAAAGAGATGGATGAAGTAGAATAATACGTTCATGCTTATATTTTTATTCATTACAATATCTCTTTGAAATTCAACCCGGCTTCCTCACAACCATTAAGCTCTAAGAGTGTTAGGTGTGTCCTGTATATTTCAACACGTACCCTTTTAAATATAGTCATTTTTTTATTATTCATCCTGTTTTTTATGAAAAATAAGTGGCGAACAAACAAAACAAAAATGATAATTGAAATTTAAAAGAGCGCATGAAAAAGAAATAACCCTGAAAACGAACAATAGTCCTCAAAATATAAGTTGCCCATTTTGGGGTCGATAATTTTTCGCATTTTTCAGTTCGCGCTTTGCTCCTAGTTTTGATCTAGTACGTATAGTACCCTTTCTCGTAGAAATAGAAGCTATCAAACTTAAAACCTCTGAGTCTCAGTAGGCATAACCCCCCCCCTCGCTGATATAGACCTACACAATGGGACAGGGTGAAATATAATTTTGAAATAGGGCCTATATGTCACAATCTAGCTATCACAAAATTAAATTTTCAAATAAAAAATTGTACTTTTTAAAATGAATGGTGCCCTTTTAAGCCATATGGCCTTCTAAAAATATAAGACTCAATACGCTACTGACCTCTCCCGAAACTGAAAAAAAAGATAAATCCCTCACTGGAAATAAAAAAATTAGTCTGTGGTACAAACAGGGCTTCCATACAAGTACTGAAGGAAACTAATTTTTTCATGTACTGTACCACAGAAAATACACCAGTAGCGTCTGTGATACAGTTTCAGTCATATTTCTGGGGTGGCTGCATGAGAAGTACCGCAGGAAATTTTGAAAGTATAGCACTGGGGTTGCCATAGAATTTTAGAAGTGCCTATATTGAGTCCTGCAGGAAATTTCAAAATTTTCATTTACCACAGAAGTATCACAGGGTTTTCATAGAAGTGTCTTTAATAGGATCGAGTACTGCAGGAAATTTCAAAATGTTCATGTACCACAGAAGTATCACAGGGTTTCCATAGAAGTGCTTAGTAATAGGAGTACTGCAGGAAATTAAAAAAAATGTTCATATACAACAGAAGTATCGCAGGGTTGTCATAGAAGTACTGCAGGATATTTTAGAATTTTCATGTACAACAGAAGTACGACATAACTATCACAGAGTGATATTGTATACAGTTATGTACAACAGAAGTATTACACAGGTACGACAGAGTACCCTTAAGGTATTGCATGAAATTTTCATATTTTTATGTACCACAGAAGTAGAACTATCACAGAGTGATACCACAGGAGTCCTGTAGTAATTCCTTATACAGTTTTGTACAACAGAAGTATCACACAGGTACGACAGAGTAAGGTATTGCAGGAAATTTTCATATTTTCCTGTACCACAGAAGTATGACAGAACTATCACAGAGTGATACCACAGAAGTCCTGTTGTAATTCTATATACAGTTTTGTACAACAGCAGTATCACACAGGTACGACAGAGTACCATTAAGGTATTGCATGAAATTTTCATATTTTCCTGTACCACAGAAGTATGACAGAACTATCACAGAGTGATACCACAGAAGTCCTGTTGTAATTCTATATACAGTTTTGTACAACAGAAGTATCACACAGGTACGACAGAGTACCATTAAGGTATTGCATGAAATTTTCATATTTTCCTGTACCACAGAAGTATGACAGAACTATCACAGAGTGATACCACAGAAGTCCTGTTGTAATTCTATATACAGTTTTGTACAACAGAAGTATCACACAGGTACGACAGAGTACCATTAAGGTATTGCAGGAAATTTTCATATTTTCCTGTACCACAGAAGTATGACAGAACTATCACAGAGTGATACCACAGAAGTCCTGTGGTAATTCTGAGGTACCGTCGTGTATGACAGAAGTATCACACAGGTACAACAGAGTACCACTAAAGTACTGCAGGAATTTTTTGTAAGGGTAATAATAATAAATTCAAAATAAAAAAATAAAACGAAATAAAAGCCCGGTTGTGTTTATAGTTCTGTTTTTTTCTTTTTTCTTAATTTTCCAATAGAACTTTTGACTCATTCCATTCTACCTTAATTTCCCGCTGTTGTTTGCTATTTTGTCATCTTTGTTGTTTATTTCCCTTTCTTACTAATCACGCTAGCATAGTATTTTGGAATGATTTGTTCTTTCTCACATGTTCTTCTTTCCTTCCTTTCCCGCTTTCCTTCCGTTTTCCCTTTGTATGTTTTTCTTACTTTTTCATAGGCGGATCCAGCACTGATAACAGTGCGAGAACTGATTAAAAAGCTACAATAATCCGTCTTTAAATGCGGTCTCGACTTTCGACATCGCACTGAACACGCCATTTCTGAGTTGATGATCGACACTTCACACGTTTTGAAATAACAAAAGCCCGGACGTTGCGAGTAACAAAACCTAGACTACGGTAGACCCGGCGAGCGCCGGCGCGGTTTCGTATTAATTGATCATTAGCCTTTGTGTTACGGGGTCCTGGCCGCCCAAACTACGATGGATTGTGAGCTTTAGATAATAATGATAATTTTCCAAAGTTACAAAGCGCTGATCTCCTTTGTTTGAACAGTTCTTGTGCTTGGCTTTCATTTCGCCATTATTACGTTATCACCAATCTTGACCAACCTTATAATTCAGATTTCGCATCCCGTTTGACGGTTAGTAACTCTTTGATAAATATAATTAAAAGACAATTATTAAAATCTCTTTGAAGCACGGGCGGGAATGAAAGGGAAAGCCTAGGTTTTCATTTCTCTGCCACGGCCCGTTAATTGCTTTTAATTTTATGTAGATTAAAAATTATAATCACAAGCCCTTTAAAGCACTTTACTTCAGGGGCGCGGTGGAGCGAATTTGAAGGGGGGCACTGGGAAAAATGGCACCTTCTCGTTAAAAAAGAAAGACTAATCTACAGTAGTGTGGTGAGCGAAAATTTTTGAATTGGCTGCAGTATCGAAGCTTCGAGAGAGCAAAAATTAACATTTTTATAACGAAAATCAAATTTTGTGTTAGATTTTGACATAAATTATAGGCCTATTCAGAAATAATATCATTATCTCTCTTTCCTTCTCGTATATTTTCTTTCTTTTTTCTTGGTTGTGATTTTTTTTGGGGGGAGGCAAGAGTCCCCCCATCTGTACGCATCTACCCACTCAACTGACTGATGAAACTTAATGCACGTATGATTATTCTTTTTTCCTTCAGAAGTATATTGCTTTATTTCTTGTTTCAAAGGGGCACTCGTTAACACCGTGACTAAACTGATGGTCCTTCCCAGGTGAAAGGGGCACAGAACATGTTGGTAAGGGGCACTTTCTTGGGTAAAAAGGGGCACTGATAAGAGAAAGGGCACCGTATAAGAAATCAAAGGGGCCCCTTCTAACGGCATAAAACGGGTCCTTCTCGGGTGTGAAAGGCGCTGCACGTACAAAACACGTTCGTGATGGCATTTTGGGGTAAAAATTGGCATACGAAAAATGGCACTTGCTAACACACACAAAAGAGAAGATCAAACTGGGAAAGAACGATAAACCGAAACATAAAGAGGATAAAACAAGAAGAAAAGGGGCATGGAGGAAAAGACAGTGGGTGTGGCAAGGAAGAATAAAGAACGGCTGTGATAAAAAAAAATAGAAGATCGAATGGGAGAAGAAGGAATAATATAGAACAACAAAAAATAAGAGGGAAAAGGAAGAGGAATAAGACGTTGGGGTGAGCAAGAGAGAGAAAGGAGAAGGAAAAGGGGAAGAAATGAGGTCAAAAAATTAGAGCAGATCGACGAGGTAGGAGAAAAAGAAATGGAGGGGGAGGAATAAGATCGTGGGGATGAGCAGGTGAGAGGAAGAAGGAAAACAGAAATATATTAAAGAGGAACGAAATAAAAAAAAGAAGAGGAATAAGGCGGTGGGTGAGGGAGGGAGAAAACAAAGAAGGAAAGAAGAAAGAAAACCGGCAAAAAGAGAGAAGATCGAAGGGTGAGAAGAACGAAAACAGAAACAGGGAAAAAATGTAGAGGGTGAACAAAGGGGAGAGAGAAGAAGGAAAGGAGGAGACAATAATCGACATAGAAAAAAGAGAAGATTGAAAGGGAACAAGAACGGCAAACAAAAGAGGAATTAACGAATTAGAATTAAAGAAGTGAAAGGGGTTGAGGAAGAACAAGAGGCAAAAAAGAGACCGAATGGCCTGAATGAGAAGAGCGAACGAAAAGGGGGAGAAGGGAAGAAAGGAAGAAATAAAACACAAGAAAGACGAAAGAAGAACTGAAGGTAAGAGAATAACAGAGAGGGAAAGAGAGAATAGATCTGGACAAAGTCGAAGGGGACAACATGACAATGACTTGTAGGTTAATGTTAATTTCAATAGGTGTATTTTAAATGACTAATATTTTCAATCAATATCGTAAGACCCGTATACCATTATAAAAAAAAAATGCAGGCCTACTGCATGGTCCTTTCGGGCCATATTTCATTGGTCAAAGTCAGGGGCGGATCCAGGATTTTCCAAAAAAAGGTTTTCAACCATAAATTAAGGATATTTCGTACCCGCCAAAAAATTGACAAGCAAAAAAAAGAATAGGTCTTCAATTTCAAAAGGGGGGTACATCCCGGGGTATATCTCGGCTTCAATGGCATTTTTACATTACAAATTTTTAATTTTTCTTCTCAAGGGGGGGACGTCCCCCCTGGATCCGCGCCTTGTCGAAGTTGATAATTATTCTACTGTCTCTGACTTCCTGTTATTTCTGAAAGTTATTTCTTTCTCTATCGTTCATTCAAACATGATAAAAATTGAAGGCAAAAATAACTGGAAATAATGAAGCCCACCAAGCTTTCATGATAAACTTTTTTTCTTTTGTTAAAGGGGAATCCAACCCAAATGAAAACGTGTCTTTATAAGGAAAAGAAAAATCAGACAAGTTGATAGGTGAAAGTTGGAACAATATTGGACAGACAACAAGAAAGTTATGAATTTTTTAAAGTTGTAAATATTGGTAATCACTATACCCATGGACACTTCAAATTGGCCGCATATGGGATGTCATAGTGATGTAAGGCAAGGACTACTCTCCCATGTTCTCCAATACATATTATGGCTAAAATGTAATTTTCCCCAAAAGTTTTATTTCAAATTATAATTTTCTTTCATGAGGACATAAAACAATATACTACCTGGGTTATATTTAGATTACTGCCCCAGGGGAATGGGTACTTAGGATAAAACCACAAATCCCTGATAATAAAGTACATGGCCTATGGCAAAGTTGTCCTTGCCCCTTGTCATAAATTACTTACCCAGTTGCCAATTTGAAATCTACATAGTATTAGTGATCTCAATTTTAAAGCAGCTATAACTTTCTTATTGCATGTCCGATTTCTTTCATTCTGTTTAATTTATTTTTCTCTTTCCCCAACACAAAATGTTATGGCCAAGGCTGGATTCCCCTTTAATGATTATGATACTGCAGATCCATTAACCCACATTCGCGAACATACAATACTTTTATGGATTTTAAACCATTTCTTTTGAAAATAAAGTTTTCTCTTCGAAACATCCCGATCACTTGCAAATAATAAAGAGAATCTTGAACATGTCCATGTTATGTTTCGTGAAATAAATTCTCGCCAACAAACCGTGTTATGAATTTTGCGTTTACGCATGACTTTTTGTGCGACTATAGACAAGCTATACGCTCTAAATCAGGTAGGCCTATTAATCTATCCCTAACGCCCCGCCTGGTACTAATTACCATTATCACAAAAATAACCCTTTAGAAGTTGAATCCCGTTTGTTAACTTTTGTCAAGAAGCCCCCTTTTCAATTTCAGAATACGTATTGAAAGCGATGCTTTTGATCTTTCTTTTGAAGCTCATTGAACCGATCGATCGACCGATCGAGCGGCCGGTCGGACGCCGCCAGCTGTACTCTAGTTTAAATGAATAGCCAATCAACAATGGCGTACGTTGCTAGGGGCGGAGCTTAGTATGAAGCGAAATTTGATCAAGTCGAGCGTGCCAAGTATCAGAAAATTTCGAACTGACCGAAAAAAACACTCGCAGAAAAACTCTTTTTTTATCACTTTCCCGTCATCAAATTCACTCATTTTTTTCACAGAGTAATCATGAAACATGGAAGAATCAGAAAATGAAAAAAAAAATCTTCAAAATTTCGACTTTATTATTAGTTCGTCGAATTTCTAGGAATTTTGATTTGCGACTTCTCTCTCATTTCGGTATGGCCGAATCCGGATCATGTGTGTGTGCGCGCACTATTTTGTAAGGTGCATACAATGTTAACAAACACTAACAATTGGAACTTGATTTATGACATACATGTACATATTATTATCTGGAAAGTATGATGAAAGAAGAATGGAAATATTTGAAAAAGTGAAATGACTATTTTGTCGTTCTGTGCGTTGATTACGGATGTGTGCATGTTCAGTAGGAGACAAAGGAACTCTTATTTGTAAGAGCGGGAAGGAAAATATGGGTGTGTGTGTAGGTGCATAAGGGCACATGTTTGTGTGTGTGCGTTAATGTTGAACGTAATTTATTCATTATCTATTTCTGTCATTTCTTCATGGTAGCTCGCATTACTAAATATGATAGTTTTCCACCGGGTTTTCCATAAGGACCCTGGAAATAAAACATTTTAGTTTCCCAAAAGCTTATTCCCTATCAGAGACCATTGGAGAATACATTTTTACATAATTAAAAAAGCAAATAAAACATACATGAATGAAATATTCAATATCCGAGTGTATAGGCACTTATACATTCCCTTGTTAAATGAGTATGTATACGCTTGTATGAAAACAGAAAAGTCAAAGAATAAGATCAATATATTATTTTTTAAAAATAAGACAAATGATAAAAACAATAACCATTTGAAAGTCGAGGCAGTGCAAACGAAATACTCGAAAACAAAAGTTTGGTACTTGAACCTACGTAAGTATGAATTTCCTAAATTTTCAGCTCGCGCTTTGCGCTCGCAATTTTTGATGAGTGAGATGCGTATGTTTATAATGATTACAATGACTACAAGTGTTTCATGTGTTTAGATGTAATTCTAACAAATCAGCAAGCGCTTGGCACTCGCATTAGATGACTATGCTGAGATATGTATACTCTTAATGGATTCCTAAAATATAGTCCTGAAAATATTCCTGTTTGGGGTCAATATGTACAAAATTTTCAGCTCGCGGTCACATTGTTTAGCGAGAGAGGTATGTATCATGATTACAAAAATTTGCATTTAATGTCCCTTTTTTAGGTCTGAATACCAAAATTTTTCAGCTCGCGCTTCGCGCTCGCATTATTTGATCAGTGAGATACATATCCGTTTAATGCTCTGTCCTTAAAATGCCTCTATTAGGTCAGTATACTTGGCGAAAGAGCGCGCTTCGCGCGCTCAATAAGAGACTCTTAATTTTTGCTGGTGCCCCCAATGTCGTGACCCATCACATCGGGTTGTCGTGTCGGGTCATTCGAAAAAATGACCACCTGAATTCCCGAAACGCCGTTTCCAGTTTACCAGTCCATTCAAGAAATTTGCTCTAATTTTCGCAAAATATCGGGTCAACTGGACTCGACCTTTTGAGAATTAATACCGCTTTGAGTAACTCGCTGGTCCGAATGAGGCCCGGGCTAATTAATGGACGTTATTTTAATAAGAATTTGATACTTATGGTACGAGTGGAATCCCGGTTTTCATTTTATTTCTGGGACGCACGATGATAAATATTGATTTACACATCTTGAGTCATATTAAACCCATCTTTGATAACTAATTCCAACGGCAAGGCTTATATTTACGTTATTTCAACGATAAACGGAATAAAATTCCCAGTCGCAGTCATCAAAACAGGATGAATTCCCGATAAAATAAAAAAATAGATCATCTCGTTTCATGTAATACTTACGTGAATTCCATTCGATACTTGAATCTATACCTGTTTGGTATTACTAATCACTCCTTATCCAAGTAAAACGGCAACTCTTTAAGCAGATAATCAAACTGTCATATTTTTAGACCAAACTATTTGCTCAACAGAACTAAAAATAATTTGGTTATCTCTGCTCGCTTACCCAAATTATTAAAACCGCATTTGGCATTCGTCGATTTGCTTAAAGGATTATACCAGTACTGAGTTTCCTTTTTAAAACACAAACACACACAGATAAACCCAGGATATTCAAGATTACTTCCACGTATATAAATTCCCCAGTACCGATGTGAGATATACAATTAATGACATTTCTGACAGACACACGACAGAGTTTTCTCTGGGTTCGATGACTATGTTGCGCCAAACTATTCTTGCTACTTGGTTAAACATCATCTAGTCTAAGTCTCTAAGAAACATATTTTCCCGACAAAAGCGAATTAAAACTTTATCACCATATAAGACAGGTAACGTTTAGATCTCCTTATAACCAGCAACGGAAAGCCTATTTCATCGGCATTAATATTGCTTAGGTCAACTTATATTATATCACTATGTTGAATGTTATCATGAAGAAATACGGGGCAGCTTCCCCAAAGACAGTGAAATCAACTATTGAATTTCTTCTACGGTTGGCGGGAAACAGACGGCACACGACGTACGTCCTCGCCCTCATCAGCCTTCTCTTGGCCATGATATTCCGTGGAAGAAGCAGACGTCGAGGAAAACTACCTCCTGGTCCGATGGGATGGCCAATCCTGGGAATGTTGCCCTACCTGGACCCGGATAATCCGGCACAGAGCGTCTGGGATATGTCTAAGCAGTACGGTTCGGTGTTCTGTGGCCGTCTCGGGAGTCATCTGGCCGTTTTCCTCAACGACTACGAGACGATCAAGGAAGCATTTAGCAGGAAGGATGATGCGTTCAGTGACAGACCGCGAATATCCATGTTTGAAGTTTACACAAAAGGCCACGGTAAGTTATCATATATATTTCGATGCTTATAATAGTCCTAACAACCCAATTGGGTCACAGTTAAGATAATATCCTATTTTTGTATCGTGCCTTCGTTTATTTTATTTACAGCGTTATTCATTTTTAAATAAATGGTCCATTCATTATACAAACAGCCAAACAGTGTAGACGTCCAACTGATTCACTACTGCAGCATAGAAAACACATCCAGTTTGACTCGTCATGCATTCTTAGTCGTGGGTGTTATGTTGGAAAACTTCCAGCCAACTATTTTGTTCTCTGTTGACAAAAAAATATCGCTGCTTAATTTCCGTTAAATCATAACTGTAAAATATCTATAACATACAACCTGCTTCATTTTGCAGGGATTGCAACCTGCTACTACGACAACCATTGGAAAGAGCAAAGGCGTTTTGCTGTCAAGGCTTTCCGCCACTTTGGTGTTGGCAAACCTGACAGTGTTTTTGAAGAATTCCTGATGCGAGAATCGAAGCACCTCCTCCACGCTTACTCCAAAAAACACGTGGCCTTTAACCTGAAGCCTTTCATCGACATGGCAGCGTGCAATATTATCAGTTCCATGACATTCGGCAGTCGTTTCTCTTACTCTGAGAGGACATTTCAGCAGTTCCTAGCCGCATTGGATGATATTTTCCACTTTGCTGACGTAGCGGGCGTCACAAACTACCTGGACTTCATGAAGTATGTTCCTTTCAGTGGGTACAGCTCATTTGACCAACGGGTCCGGGAACTCGAGTCTGGGTTGTTCGTCAAGGAGCGTGAAGGTCACAAACGCACCTACGATTCATCAAAGACAAGAGACCTTATAGATGCATTCCTGCATGAGATTAAAAAGAAGAGAGATGAGGGTGCAGAGAGCGACACAACAGGTTTCAGCGACAGAATGCTCCTACATTTCATAGCAGATATGTTCGCAGCAGGAACAGACACAACCAGTGAGTAGATGCAATTTCATTGATAAGTTTTTGTTACAATTGCACACTATTGAGTACGTTATATGGAAACATTTCTGCTGAGAAAGTTTGAACGTTACCAAGTGTGGAGCAATCAACTGGATCAACCGAGGCTTTGTGCATTAATGTGGTACAGATTTATTGAATATGATTATAATCAATAGATGAAGCGAAGCAGCCGATTATTAATCTATGGCAGCATTTTTGATAATATAATTTAGATTTCATTGGAAGTTTGATTCAAACAAAACTATTAGAAAGTATAGAAACTATTATAATATTCAGGTACAATATTGTTAGTTTCTCGAAAGTATTCTTAATGCTAGATCTTCTTTGACACATGCCATTACAATCTAGCCTTAAAATTACTTTTTGTACAACGGGAATTATTATGCACAAACATTAATACTATTCAATTATTGCACAAACACTCTGTCATCCACAGGTAATTCAACACAATGGCTTCTACTATGTGCTGCCAAGTTTGAAAAGGAGCAACGGCGAGTCCAGGAAGAACTTGACAGAGTTGTTGGTCGAGATCGTTTACCTACACTCTCTGATAGGAAAAACCTACCATACACCGAAGCCTTCTTGGTAGAGGGTATGCGCTTTGGTGTGGGAGGACCCTTCGGTAAGTTTGGGGAAAAGGCTTCTTAATATCAGGGACTTTTCGATTTGCACGTACACTAATTGACTGCGCTTCACTGTTTTTTGTATGACGTATTAATTCAGCGGTACGTCCACGTGTGAACGTGTAAATCCAAAAGTCCCTATTAGTCGGGAAGAACAATTCGATTTTTCATTGGTTAGAGACATGTTATGTGACAAGTGCTTTACAAATATTGTTAATTATTATTATAATTATAATGTTATGAAGTTATAAAGTTTCTTGATAAAATCGAATAGAAGCATGAATTGAATGTGTTATGAATTCAATCACAAAGCAACATCTTATCTGTACAAGTCGAGAATTATTAATACGAATAATAACGGTATATATACCCAGGGTAGCCACTTCAGTTCCGAAAACTGAAAAATTCCGAAAACACATGTACAGAACTTTCATGTCCTCCACAAAATGAGGTTGTATAGCAGCCCCCCCCCCCAAAAAAAAAAAAAAAAAAAAAGAAAGAGAGAGAGACTTTCGTCTTTCGTTTGATTGAGCCCAAAGGAATCCTTTCAGTTGCTTTGCTATTGTTCCGTTTTTATTTAGGAGGGAACTGTATTCTGAATGTCGTTATCCTTAATGTTGAAATTGATTACAGATTCAAAAGGTATTTAATGCTGATACACATGCTTAAAAACAGCTTTACCATATTTTTAGAAAACATTTGTTGAATTGCATTTCGATGCGACTTGATCATCAAACCAATTCATTGACACCATTGTCCAACGTTTAAGACATTCGACAGTTGGTCTACCTGGAACAAATTCACAGACTACTACTACTTTTTAATCGACTTTAATCAGCACCTTCGCAAAATATTATTATTTCATTTGTATTTTAATATGAGCAGAAGAGAGAGAGAGAAAGTCTTTGACTTACCTTTTTTGGTCATTTCACTATATAGCTGTACCCCATGCCGCCGTTAGAGACACCGAGTTCAAAGGATTCTTCATTCCTAAGGGCACCGTTGTTGTTTCAAACATCCTGTCAGTTCTGATGGACGCCAAGACCTTTCCAGAACCTGAAAAATTCAGACCGTCCCGGTATCTGAGGGAAGACGGTACTCTTCGTTACGATATGATCGAACGAGTCCACTCTCAATTTGGAATCGGTGAGTTCTAAGAAACAATCCTATCTGATGTACCTCCTTCTAAAATAATTGCTCGGGTTTCCGAGTGGTGTATGTTTTATGCCAAAGTCACAAAGGGAAGACTGACTCCATATTCATCAAATCTATTGCGTTATTTCCAATGACATTCTATCCTTTCTTTTGTATTCAATTTCGTTGGTGTCACACCGAATCCAGTCCAGATGGGTGCTTCATAAAGCTGTTCGTAAGTTACGAGAGACTTTACGAACTATCTTTTCTAGTGGGAAATAATAATTTACGCCTAATTCTAATTTATTGGTTTTGATTTAGCACTTACAAAATGATCACCAGTTGTTTGTAAAGTCGCTCGTAACCTACGAACAGCTTTATAAAACACCCAATGGGTCACAGTGTCCCGATCCTTCCTAGTTACCCTTTAAGGTCATATTTGGTATTTAAATTTTTACATGGGCATTAAAAGAAAGAAATTATTTTCAATGCTTTTATTATCCGTTACGTTGCAGTCACATCATTCAAATAACAATCAAGTAAAAGCTTGGATTGGTCTAATATCATTATTGTTGTTGCGACTTATACAGACCAAGGTCCAGGAAATTATTGATGTATGAGAGCCTTAAATACGATGTGTTCTGTTCACTTCAACATAATCTGGTGTTGTTTGTCATTAAAATTTTCTCCTTGTATCTATGCTATCGTTTCAGGTCGGCGGACGTGCATTGGTGACCAAATGGCGCGAGCAGAACGCTATGTCTTCCTTACCCATCTCCTGCACACATACAACATGTCTGGATCCAGCGGTCCTGATTCGCTCTCTCTCAAATCGCACGGAGGGTTGACCAGGAATCCAGTTCCATTCGATGTTATTCTCACTGAGAGATCTCCCATGATTACAACATCGAAAATCTGCCATGGACTATAAATAAATATATTATACTCAAATGTGTCAAGTTGCATTCGGAGAAGAAAAGGGGAACAACTATGCCAACTACTAAGTAAACGTATATAAATATTCGGGGACAAGCGGGAAGTAGACCGACCGAAATCAACTACATATTCAACCGCGTCAACCGCGAAGACAGAAGGCTGCAACCGCGAATTAAAATGAACACAAAAATGATGAGCGTTTCCATTAGGTACACCTGGATATATAGTATGCCCGTGGGCATAAAGGGACTTTTTTTAAGCTTTGGGGGTTTCCCCTTGTTTTTCATTTTCATTTTGGAACGAACGTAAATTTTGTATTGAGGAAAATTATTGCCAGCTGTAGTTTTGCTCACTGTATGTAGTACACAAAATGCGAAGTTTGAATCGTAGAAGACGGGTGATATAAAATAAATCTACTCCACACGGAAAGTTTATTTGGTCATTGTATGAAAATGAAATAAAATAGAATGCTGTGACATCTGGTATTACTATACTAGCTTGTGGTAATTAAAAGAGCATTATGTAGGAAATTCTTTATTAAAGAAACAAAAGGGAAAAGGACAAATTCAATTTTAATGGTGTCGTGAAACAATAATGACTTTAAGGCAAAATATATGACAATATTGAAATACGGAGTCTCATGCAAAATATTATGAAAAGGTCAATTTATTTCATACAGCCAAGGAATGGAAGGAGATTCAGAGATGATACCAAACAACAATAACAATAAATTCAAAATATTTCTAGAATAAGACTATGATTGTTTTAACTTGAAGAGCAACTGGCTATCTGGGGGTAAATATGACCTTCGTTTAATATTTTACATCTTCTTACAGTAAAAAAAAAACATCATTGCTTAGCAATTATACCCATTACATGTATATTTTGTATATAATTTATATGGACATGTAAATATCGATTGTTAATAAATCTTATTAAAAATACTTCACGTGTTCTCGTAATTTTTGGGTCATGAAATAAAATTTGCAGAATGAGAAATATATAGGCCTATTTTGGTCACTCTGTTAGTTTATTTTACTATTGAAATCAATTAGTGCCACCGCGTTTTTTTTTCAGCGTGTAGCCATTTAGCTCGGACGTGCTGTATAAGTAATTTACATTTATATGAAACATTCGGGCATCGTGACTTAAAACAATAATGGATCATTAGATCAAAATAAATTTTATTCGTTCTTAAGGCTTGGGTTTTCATCCATTGTTGTTTTAAAATACCCTTCTATACTGGACGTTATTACACAATCAGTCATGTTCACATTTATCATTGACGTAACCTTGTCAGTCTACAGTATCGCTTGAAAGTCAGGGTTTCATATATTTGGTATAGTGGTCCGTTATCGTTAATCCGTGTATCGAACGGATTAACACAACGATGATTCCCAAATTGGAAACAGTTAGCTGATAATTATGCAGATCCCAAAGAGCGTTATCCAACGGTCTGGTCATTATGCGACAGTCAGACCAGGGAAATCATCTAGACCGACGAAATATGTTAAAGGAGAATGAAACTCTTGGAGCAAGTTAGCTTTTGTGAAAGCAGAAAAATCAAAGAAAAAGATCAACAAAAGTTTGAGTAAAATAGGACTAGCAATAGAAGAGTTATGAGCATTTGAATGTCGAGATCACTAATGCTATGGAGATCCTCCCATTGGCAATGCGACCAAGATCTATGATGTCACAGATGAACAACTCTCCCCTTTTGGACACTGAAAATATACCCCAAAACATCTCTTTTTGCTCATTCTAATCATATGACAAACGATTCATCAATGATATAATGTTGTGAAACCTCTGTACTTGTCCTCTCATAAAGAGAACACCTCACCTTGTGATAGAATCTATAAAAGTGAGAATATAAGTGAAATAAGTACTAAAGTAATGAGGGAGTTGTACGTGTGTGACATCACAGATCTTGGTCGCATTGCCAATGGGAGGATCTACATGGCATTAGTGATCTCAATATTCAAATGCTTATAACTTTCTTATTATTCATTCAATCTTCCTCAAACTTTAAACAATATGTTTCATTTATTTTTCTCTTTGATATGAATTCAGCTGGTTTCAAGGGTTCCATTCTCCTTTAAGCTATTTTTTAATGACGTACTATCGGTCGGAATAGAGTCAGCTTCGTTGGTGTGGCTGTATCATTCACTTAAAAATGAATGGTTATGCATCTTTAGAGTTCTGTAAGGACTGTGAGGAGAGGAACAAGAGCTTCGTAACATGCTAGGAAAATTTGGAATATGGATGGAAACGGAAAAGGAGCAAAGAATGATGATGATTATAATGATAATAATGATAATAATAATAATTATTATTACTATTATTATTGTTGTTGTTAGTGTAATCATCATCTCATTATCATTATTATTTCATACGGCAAAATATATAAACAAAACAAAATGACAACTGACAAACTGCATTTCCATTGGAACCCCAAGGACAAAAAAAGTAAACTAAAATAACCATATGGCAATAAGTCTTATTAATCTTATCAATCCGACACGTTGGGATAAAAACTGAATATGATATAGACCTATATTTAGATTTACTTATCCATTTTTTTCCTGCATTTCATTTTTATTTCTTCCTCTCTTTATTATTTTGCCCTTTTCCTTATTATCCTTCCTTTGCATTTTTCTTCAATTTCTTTCTTTTCCCCTTTACTTCTTTTGCCTTTTCGTTAGTGTTTATTCCTTTTCATTTTTTCTTTATTCACTTCTTTAATTTACATTCATTTTCTTTGAAAAAAATCCCTTCCGTTTCTGATTCATTCATTTCACTTTGTCTCTATGGGAATCTGTCAATATTATCATCGTCACCTTAGGGGCCTGCAAATATGTGAAGTACAAAAAATATGTAATACAGTGATAAATAAATAACAAAGTTTAAATAATATGTTATATCAGATTCGCATAAACTAAAGAAGAAGAAGAAGAAAAAGAAGGAGAAGGAGAAGAAGAAGAAGAAGAAGAAGAAGGAGGAGAAGAAGAGAAAAGAGGAGAAGAAGAGGACGATGGTGATGAAGAAAAAAAAAACATTGTGGCAGGCAAAAATACATCATCAATAGATATAAGGGGCAAAATCTTGTGAATCTGATTAATAAACAATCACAAATAAAAGTACATGTGTTTACAACTTGACAGGCTTAAAGACTATGAATGTTTAGACTACCAAGTAGATATTGTGACGATCAATGCTGTCGACCTTGCGTCTATAGAGGGCGATAATGCAATACCAACGTTTAATCTACGGTAGATTCAAACGTCGTAACTGCCTGCATTAGTATACATCTCTATGAACAATACTCAGTATCGAAATATCTCTAGAAAAACTGATTTTGAAATAAAGAACAAACTAATGACTTATTCCATGGACGAAAAGAATTATGTACTGTATAAAAAAAATTATTTTCCCGTAAAACAGATTCCGGAAAAAAATAACATAATTATGTTTCCTCGTCGTGCTTGAGTCCAGGTTGGCCCCTTATGAAAGGGAAGCTACTCTCCTCAAAGTCCAACAAAGAGGGGGAAACACAACAGTTACATTAGCCAAATGCGGGCTGCTAAATGAAATGTGACTTTTGTTGGGCTTTGAACATGTCATGGGTGTCGATCACGGGGGGGATGGGGGGGATATATCCCCCCCAATATTTCAAGTGGGGGGGATGGCCTGTATTATCATCCCCCCCCAATAATTTAGGGTAGAAAATTTATAATAATGATGATTAAAAAATGTAAAGGTTTGATCATGATGATTATAGTGATGATTATAGTATGCCATCAATCAGTTTGTTTCCCTCGCAATTTGTGTATATTGTTATTAAATAAAAACATTCTTTTCCAGGACTTTTAAACAGATGGGTGGAGGTTCAAGATGAAAAAGAATGAAATGTTTACGTATATGATATTTTTTAACGCATGACATAAAAGGACCCCGACGAAAAACAACTTTTGTTGATAGGGTGTTCCATCCCACCAGTGGTAATATGATCATATTTTTACAATTTTTTAATAAGTGAAATCAATTAATGGTTTCAGAAAGAATAATCATTCATTTCTCTCTAAAGCGTATCATCGGATATGAACATCGGATTTTTTTTCCATGTTATTCTTGTTATTGTTATGGACTTGAATAACTAAACTTGATTGGCTCTTTCTTATTTTGGCAAAAAGAAATCTCTTTTGAGTTTGGAAAGGGATGACAGTTTTGCATTCTATATGAGCACACTCATGCGGTACGTAAATTTCATTTTAACACATATATTAGCTGATATTACACACTGATGGTTCAAGAAAATGTTGGAGAAATATCATAACATGACAGTTGAGTTTTAATTGTTTTTATGTTTGTTTTTGTTTTATGCACTTATAAAGCATTTAAAACATGTTAAAATCCAGGGTTAAAATCGTCTAAGGAATGACGGTAAGCCCGATGGCGCACGAGAAGCCACACAGTTTGCAATTTGTGCTAGTCTTAATTTGTCCGAATCTGCATTTTATCATCATGCATTAAGAAGAAAAAAGATATCGCCAGTCGGGTTAGATTTAAGAGAGAAGTTGTATACATTATGTCCAATAAACAGATCACTTTGTACATCATGGTCCAGACAATTTTTGTCATTTTTTCTTTCGTATGAGTTTAGAATAGGCTTACTTGTAACACAAATTGAATTAAAAAAAAAAATTATAAGTACAGTACACTGCAATAATGAAAGAATTTCCAAGAACACAGTGGCGTAACTACGGGGGGGGGGGGGGCATGGGGGCACGTGCCCCCCAATCGGCTGGCCAAAAAAAAAACGGGGAAGAGGAGAAAGGAAAAAGAAACGTAGTGGGAATGAAGAAATTATTGTTCATTATAATGTTATATTATAATAATGTTATGTTATAATACATAAGAAACATTTTTTTCATAACTTTATTTTGCTCAGGCCTAGATTTCTTCATTGTTTCCGGTACTCGCATTGTCTGTTTAACGTTTTTAAGTCAATATACACCAAATATATTTCCTCGCACTTCGACTTATTATTGTTTTATGTAATGACATATGGTTCTTTTTCATGACCACTTAAAGTGATTGCCCCATTTTAAGGTGTTAATATAAAACATTTCCTGTCCGTGCTTACGTTCGCACTAGTAGATTGATGAGACATGACTGCTCTTCATGAATTCCTAAAATCAGTCCTTAAAATGTCCCTTTTTCTGATCTGAATATCAAAATTTTTTGATCGCATCATTTGTTTAGTTAAATATGTATCGTATGGTCTTAATGAATTCTTACAAACAGGCCTGAGAATGCCTCTCTTCAGGTCTGAATATCCTAAATTTTCAGCTCGCGCTTCGCGCTCGCAATATTTGATGAGTGAGATGCGTATTATCATGATTACAATGACTACAAAAAGTGCTTCATGTGTTTAGATGTAGCAAAATCAGCAAGCGCTTTGCACTCGCATTATATGACTTTGGTGAGATATGTATACTCTTAATGGATTCCTAAAATATAGTCCTTAACATGTCCTTGTTTGGGGTAAATATTTACAAAAATTTCAGCTCGCGCTTCGCGCTTGCATTGTTTGTTTAGCGAGACAGGTATGTATCATGATTACAAAAATTTGCTTATAATGTCCTTTTTTGGTTTGCATATCAAAAATTTTCAGCTCGCGCTTCGCACTCGCATTATTTGAGCAGTGAGATACATATCCGTTTAATGGTACTGTCCTTAAAATGTCCCTATTAGGTCAGTATACCTGGCAACTGAGCGCGCTTCGCGCGCTCACTAAGTGACTCAAAATTTTGCTGGTACCCCCCCCCCAATGCCGTGACTCACGGTACGCCACTGCAAGAACACCATGCATATCAACCACTCCCAAATGTCCTAACTTTTGATTTTAGTGGGGGTAATGTTGAAAGATCCCCATCCACAAGAACATTTGTGTCAATCATCCCCCCCAACCAAGAATACCGATCGACACCCATGGCTTTGAAGAATGTAAATTTTCCTCTCACAAGGGGCCAAGCAGGGCTAGTCTTGCACCTGTCCCACACAGTAAAAAAAATAGCACGTTGTTTAAGCCTGTCACTCTAACAACTGAACAACAGGTTGTTTAAACTGTTTTGTAATTGTTTAAACTTTTTAAGCAACTTGTTTAAAAAGTCTAAACATTTGTTTAAAAAGTTTAAACAGTAGTTGTTAGAGTGACGGGCTTAAACAACGTGCTTAAAATTTTAAACAGCGTTTTGACAGTGCATATTCCCCTTCTCCTCCTCCTTCTTCTTCCTTCTTCTTCTTTTTCTTCTTCTTCTTCATCTTCTCCTCCTCCTTCTTCTTCTTCTTCTTCTTCTTCTCCTCCTCCTCCTCCTTCTTCTTCTTCTTCTTCTTCTCCTCCTCCTTCTTCTTCTTCTTCTTCTTCTTCTTCTTCTTCTCTTCCTCCTCCTTCTTCTTCTTCTTCCTCTTCTTCTTCTTCTTCTTCTACTACTTCTTCTTCTTCTTCTTCTACTACTTCTTCTTCTCTTCTTCTACTTCATCTTCTTCTTCTTCTCTTCTTCTTCTCCTTCTTCTTCCTCCTCCTCAAAGTGTACTAAATTAATCGTTCACGAACTCCCCTTCTAGAATTCGAAGGTTATGTGATGTACCACATTCCATTATTATACACATCCCCGTTCATGTAAGTGTTGACCACATCCATTTTGGTCTCTATTTGGGGAATCAAACTTTCTTAACAATCAATAACAAGATAAAAGATTGGGACGTCACTGAATCGATTGTGTATCGCAGAGTGCCTGGCTCTCAAAGTAGACCATCATGACCATGTTAGTTCGCACGCAGGGGGTGCAGAGTAGGGGGTAATACTATATAGTTCCATACTCCAAGCGGCCCATCTTTGTCTCCATCTTTAGCAATATTGTCCAGAGGATACTGTGTTTTCAACATTCCCCTTTTTGTTGGAAATGTAAATTCTGGATGTAGCCTACGTTTTGATCGCTGATCGTAAACGATCTCGATGTAAGAAGTAAAAGTTTGCATGGAGTTTGTAAGCATTGGTAAGTTTTGGTAAGCTTTGTGTGTTTGGAATGTCCTGCGATATCGATCGGCTGTTCCTTTTACAAAATGGCGACAAGATGCATTTTCATGTCGCTCTTAATTAAAAGTTTAAGCGTATATTTATAGCTTGTCGTGTTTGCTTTTTACTTTAATCCGAGATCGGGGTTTAAATCTGATTTCACAATGCTTAGTTATCAGTGCTTCCTTTAATCATCTATCACTTAACACTAAATGTGTTGATGGAATAACCATACTGAAAAGTCTTCCATCGCGCAATGAAGAATCAGTAGGCCGGGCCTCAAACATAATTCATAAATGTGATAATCAGTTTTAAAATAATATGCATACATGCAGGAGACTATAATGATAAATTGAGTTTTCTGCCAATGGGTCCGACATTTTCCTGAGCTAGAAGTTGAAATGTTTTCATAGTTGAGATTATATCGAAAAGTCGCTGGATCACTAATGATACCGTAAGCACAATACCCCCTTTTCATCTCATTTCATCCTATTTCATTCAATTTTAATTTCTTCTTATTTCATTTCCTTTATCATGTTCATATTATATCACTTAATTCCCTTTCAACTAGGAAAACCGAGCCATGATCGGAGCCATGCACTACCGATATTCCAATTTCAATCCGGGAACCCCCTCATACTTAAACAGAAATCAATAGAACCTCGGGTGTGATTATTGGGTTACATAGGTCACTTTCACGAACATGATATTTGTGCAGTCAATAATATGTATGTTCCATTTTGATGTTCATTATTGAATAATCTACGTAGGTATACTGAAATTATGCTTAGCCATTGGCAACTAAATATTGGAGTAAATATTTTGGAGCTATACATACATCGAGGTGGGGGATAATTTATTTGCTGAATTAAGGTAAATTGATTAGAAATTTTCCTGGGGAAATGTTGATTAATCAGGTCACGGTCTTTTCCTTCCTCTCACTGTCTCTCTTGCTTTATCTTCATCATCCTCATTATCATCAACATCAACATCATTATCATCGTCATCATCATCATCATCATCATCAACATTATCATCATCATCATCAACATTATCATTATCCTTATCATCGTCGTCATCATATTCACCGTCATAAATATTATCAGCAGCAGCATCACCACCACCATCATCATCACCACCACCACCACCACAACCATCATCATCATCATCACCACCTTCATCATCATCACTACCACCACCATCATCATCATCCCTATAATCATCAACTCATTATCATTTGCAACCTATCCTGCGATTGCAAATGACCATCAATTTCATCTTAACCAGACAAAATACTTCCACTCCTGACATGCCTGATGGAATTATCCTCCTCGTTGTCGACGCCTACATCAAGTTCATAATCCAACCATGGTCGTAGTCATAGTGACCATTCAAAACAACTATCCCACGTTCTGTAATTAATTACACTGCCTGAACTGAATTTGCATGGAGGCCTGGTTACATTTTCTATTTTGTTAGAAGGGATACTCAAACTACCTTCGCTCCGATGCTCTTGTATTTGGTTGATTTATTAGACTTCGATGAAATTTATGACGCATGGGTAACCGCTAATAGGGTATTCATCGTTGACCAAACTAATTTGTTTAGAGAATGGGAAGGTCACACTTGATACCAATTAGCCAAATTTGATCTTCAATTTACTGGATCATGATATCAAATGATGATATTATGATGTAATAAATAATGAATTACGATCTAATAAATAATGAGTTACGGTGTTATGCTTTAAAAATTAATTTTACATAGGCCTAGAGCCAGGGCCCCCAAAGAGGAGGTATTGAATGAAGGTGATTTTGCCCCCCCCCCCAAAAAAAAAAAAAAAAAAAAAAGAAGAAAGAACATAAGCCAACAAAAAAAGTGTTTCAGTCCAAAATAAAGGGGATTTTGGTTAGAAATTTTTTAACAGGCTAAACTTGGGGTAGTTTTCGCTCGCAAATGAAGGAGATTAGGGTCAAATCTCGACACAAACCTGAGCATACCAACCTAATTTCTAGGGGGTGCTGCCTATGGTGTATAACATACGCAGCACCCCAAGAAAATCTTGGGGGTGTTTCACCACCCCCACTTTCCGGGGCCATGTATATAGATCGTAATTATATACAGATGTGGAAACCCTTACGAATCAGCCAGGGTGAGTGTGATTTGTCTTCCTGTTCATATAGAGAATCCAAATCTCAAGGTCAAGTTGGCTGATTCTAGAGGTGACTTACATAGTTCGAATGGAGGCGGACGGTGTCCATGCAACCAACAAAATTGAGAGGTGCTCTCGAATCAGCCGGGCAGAATCCGCCAGAATAAGCCTTAATAATAATAATAATAGCCAATTTTTTATAAAGCGCTTTTCCCAGAATGGCCCAAAGCGTGTTACAGCATATTATTACCCCGGTCATTGGATTCATTTCAATCTCGCACGAAAAGTGCACAATTTCCACTCCCTGGGGAGCATTCCTTGCATTCATCGCAGCCTCATTATGGCGCTGGCAAATTCAAACATACAATATCTTTCGCATCCTACCGGGTACCCATTTAGCACCTGGGTCGAGAGTGGCAAAGTGTGGATTAACGCCTTGCCAAAGGACGCTAGACCGCGGTGGGATTCGAACACACGACCCTCTGTTTACAAGGCGAGAGTCAGAACCACTACACCACGGCTCTTCCATTAAGCCTTAATTTTGATTCTCTATTTCAACATGAAAAAAGTAAATGGTATACAAGGGTATACTATGGTATACATTTTGATAATTGTAAAGCAAATTATCATCAAAAAGTAGTGCTATTCCCATCAGGTCATTGCTAGAATAGAAAATGCAGGTTCAAGGTCACAATAGTTATGTAGATTTACTCGATCAACATTGTGTTTGTATTCAATTTTTGACGTTGATCCATTCTCTCTCCCAATGCCACACTTAATTTTCAGATCCCAAATTGGATTTTGATAATTCATCAGCATCAGCATTAGCAGACTGAAGAAGCATCCCGCCATTATATTATTGGAGGAAGATTCGAGAGAACCATTGTGACGTAGTTCAGAACGTGGAGATTATACTGGATATTAAAAAAGTGAGCAGCTAACTTGTCAACCGATCGACACGCCAACATCAACTAGTGATATTATTGCTGGAGTGTTGGCCCTGGAACATAAATTGGAGGTTTGACGCCCCACGGACTAATTTGGAAGCCGGTGTTAAAACAAGTCTGTCGTCGAAAGTGAATTTGTGTCACAGTAATTAACCTTCGAGAAGGAGATTGATTCGTGAAACATTTTTCTATCATTCTTCAAGAATTGAAAAGAGCTGTATAGACGCGGTGAAATTATTTTGAAGTATCGACCAAAATAGTTTCACCAAAGTGACCAAACCACTTTCGTTTATTGAAACTTTTTCCAACTCGTTTTTATTTATTTTTTATAAAAAAAGGATTGCGCCAGTTTAAAATTGCGTGCCATCTCACCTTAATAAAGAGGAGAGGATAGACAAATGAAGCAGAAAAAATAACAATCCTCATCGATTGGATTTTAATTTGATTCGAGAGGTTGGAAGAGGGAAATCAAGTGAGCACGTGTCGACGTTTGCTCATTGATTTTTTTTATACCATTCTGACACTTGACAAACACAACAATGCCGGAGCCGGAAGAGGAATATTACGAAGATGACGAGGAATACGAAGACGACGACGAGGAGGAGGAAGAGGAGGAGGAGGAAGAAGAAGAAGGATCAAGACACGGATCTGGGAAGTCGTCTGGAAGTGGAGGAGGCAAGAAGAAGAAGAATGGGATCACAATGGGTGACATGGAAGTGGTCTTCACCGAGGAGGTCAACAAGAAGTACATATGCACGGTTTGCCAACAGATACTTCGATACCCGGTACAGTTTGAGGAGTGTGGTCACCGTTGCTGCTCGTCATGTCTACCTGAGCTACTAAGGTAGGTCGTGAACATAAAAAACTCTTTCCAGTTCAAAGTGACTCGATTCCTGACCAGGGGCGGATCCAGGATTTTCCAAAAGGGGGGCACATTTTTCCGAGAAAAAAAATTGACCAGCAAAAAAAAAAAAAAAAAAAAAACGTCTTCACTTTCATAAAGGGGGGGGGGGGGGCACACTTCTGTTTTAACGGCATTTTTACATTACAAATTTTAATTGTGCCTCTCAAGGGGGGGGGGGGGGCACGGGCTGGCTTTGCCCCCCCCCCCCCTGGATCCGCCACTGCTTCTTTATAGACCCCATTCTTTCTTTAATTTTATCTTCTTTATTTTCTATTCCCTTATTATCTACCCCTCTCTCTTTAAATTTGGTCCCCATGGAAGACCAGTTGCACAATTGGTGCAGAGCACTTTCCAACTGTCTTTTGTCTTTGGCCTTTTGTCTCTACTTTACTTTAAAGAATTACTATAATGCAATAGTCAATGTCAAGAAGTTTTTATTTCATCATTTATGTATGTTATTCTTTATTTTCTGTGCATGTATATACTGTTGTGCATTTTTATGACGGAAATAAAACAATCAAACCAAAGACGAGAAATGGGAGAAGAAAAAAAAAAGCTACAAAAAGAGGTAAATGTCGACATCATAGAAGAGAAATTGGGCCCAAAATGACAAGCAAGCTAGCAAAAAAAAGAAGAAAAAAAACCGAAACAAAACACAAAACCGGGTCTCAATCTGCCTCTGTGACACAAACAAATGTGTCATTAGACATACAAGGGTTATTGAACAATTATTGTGTCATTTGCATCATCTATGTCTGCTATTTGACTCTATAAAATGTGTCCATTGACTCGCGTTAATTTTACTCACTATTGTTTTAATTTTCTCATGTAAATATAATATTGTTCTACATTTTAGGAGATTAAAAATGTGACAATTGTCATACTTTACTCCCAAAACTGTTTGTTTACGGATTCGATTTTAAGAAAAACACGACTGTACTACTGATATACATATACCTCGTATGTTTCATTGTAATAACACATTTTTTAATCAATAATGTAATTAATAGAACATGACATGGTGGGACCAAATGGCAATCAGACCATCTTCTGGTAGACCAAGTGGATAATAAGCATGTCATCATGACAATGACAAAATGGCAAATTAATTACTCTATCAAAAGAAAACTTTATCCATCTAAAAAATTGCATCAAACTTGTGTGAAAGCGCGTTATTAGCATCATAATAAGGTCGTTAGATATATTGATGCATGAACTAACAATATCAATCAATCACGCTTGTAAGGGGTATGCCGTGAAGCGATCATGCATATAGAGAGGCGCTTGCCGCCTTGATAAACAGAGCTTATGTTGCTACCTGAGGAGAGGCAATCAAGCTTTCTTTCATCTCTTTTCATAAAAAAAACATTTCACGAAACGAAATTGATCATAAATAATCATGATAACATTGATGATACTACTACTACTACTACTACTACTACTACTACTACTACTACTACTACTACTACTACTACTACTACTTCTACTACTGCTGCTGCTGCTATACTACCACTACCACTACCACTACTACTACGACTACTACGACTACGACTACTACTAGTACTAGTACTACTAGTACTACTACTACTACTGCTACTACTACTGCTACTACTACTACTACTACTACTACTACTACTACTACTACTACTACTACTACTAATACTACTACTACTACTACTACTACTACTACTTCTACTATTACTAATGATAATATTAATGAAAATTAAAACAATAATAGTAATAATAACGATAATGATAATGAAAAGATTATTATATCCCATATTGTTATTATAAACTTAATTTTGCTGTTGATTCATTATCATTAACATTAATATTATAACCATTACTATAACTACCATTTCATTTTAAAATCTTTCCTCCAGAGTGTCTCCAAGATGCCCATTAGATCAGTCTCCAGTAGCAAGGGATAAGGTAAGAAAAACATGCATTACACCAAAATCGATTACTCCATTCACATCTATGATGCTATAGTAGTGTAATCGAAATTGAAACTACTCGAACACCCTCATACTTCTTCTAATTTTTTTTCTTTGTTATGAATCATTCTGTAAGAACGGTGGTGTTAAAAATATACCAGTTTGCGTTGAGAGGACCACACGACCAAACATTGAACACCATGCAGTGTCGAATTCGCGGTGTAAGCTTAGCACCCAATGGTTTTGTTATGGCACATTCTATTGGTTTTGGTGTTATGTCCATAATCCATTGTGTATGTTTAACACCTGAAGGCGTTGTTCTATCAGGGCTTAGACTGGTGTAGTTTTTACTGTTTTTTGTTTCAACACTGTATTTTCTGCGTCTAGTGATGCTTTATATAAGCATTCATGCTTTCTTAGCAATCATGGAAAAAAAATCACCACCATTTACCATTTTATAAAACCTCCAATTTTAATCATGATCTTCCTTGTGGTAATTTTCTCGTGCTTTGTTATCTCCAATTTCATCATATTCTTTCTAATTATATTCCCTTTATCACCCCTCTTACATTCCATCATCTTAATTTGATAACTTTAATAATGAATGATGCATGCATCCACTGGCATATCTAGAAAGATTCCCATATACATAATACAACCCATACTTCCACCCATGCACCATCATTTATTATTCACTATAATTTTATAACACCCCGCCCCCCCCCCCAAAAAAAAAAAGCTCTTACGTCCCTTTGTATTTTGCATTATGATGTTTCATATCTTTATTCATCAAGATCTTCACTTCACTTCACTGATCCCGGACAGTCATAAATGAAATGAAATGAAAATCCCTAGATTGGTGTATGGCGATCAGTCAGAATAGTTCCCCTATTTTCAATAAGTACATGAATTTTGACTTATCGCGGAGACGGCCAGTCGATTACATACCACACCCTTTACAATAAACACACCTCCAACCCGGGGACCTCACCGTACCCCCTTTCTCCTCTCTACTGGGGTGTCTTATACCCCCTTATTGATTACCTATACGCCCCCTTGTCCATCCACAAAGACTTTCATCCATTATCGATTTGTCTCCATAGGAATAAAGCACACATGTCAGTGAAGGAACAGGAATAGGCGATGGACCCTTTTCATTAGCTTTTTCATAAATAATTCAAACCAATCAGCCATTGCGTGTAAAAAGCTCAAGGCTGACCTTACATCCCTGTAAAACTGTATTTGAATTCATCATCTAATGCGAGGATATTCTTGTCCCCATTAGGCCCGCATAATATTGAAAATATTGTACGACGTTTTCAGGCTAGGCAGAACACGGCCATAATCGAGAGCCTTGCACTAGAAGTTGTCTGACAAAATTGATGAATTTTTTAATCAAACTAATTTCATCATGTTGTTTACCATTTTGTTGATCATGTTTTGTAATTTTTGTAATATCTGAATAACAGTTACAAATAGATCCCTGCAAGATGTTTGAATGAATACATGATAATCAAAGAAACAACGTTTACAGTTTTATCAAACTCGTAGTCCACGTATAGAAAGATGTAGAATTTTAAAGAACAAATATATTAAGAACATGGTTGGAAATGTAAATGAGAGATTCAATGACGTCTCACACCCGCTATTCATTTTATATTTCGTTCTATGAAAATTTAGCATTTCACTTTATTTCATTCGAATGTAAAACGTGGTTTGACGCCATCATGAACCTATATAATCGATTTTCTTGTAACTTATAATGGTTCAATCAAATGTATTTATATCATCAAAAAAATAAACATGGAAATATTTCATATCAATGCCATAGGCTTAAGAAGAAAAAAAGTGAGTGCGTGTTTATTTAATCAGCTCTCTCATTTGTATTATCATCCACTGATCCATGAATAGGATTGTATTGTAGCGAGCATTAAAATGGCCAGGTACCTGTTGCATTAAAGAAAAACTCGGACAATTTTTGCCAGTTTTGTAATGTGTAAGTATAAATGGCATAATTTTGGTTTGCCAGAGTTTTTATCTTTGAATGTTTACTTGTACTGTAAGGGATAATTTTTAACAAGCCATTATTTGTGCTTTTATGATCCCCCAGTATACTAGTATTGAGATGTATTGAACATTGTAGTGATCTGTATATATTGTTGCATTTTAAAATGGAAATAAATTGAATTGAATTTATTTGCAGATTTTTTTTCGAGGGGGGTTTTATGTTTTATGCAACAGGCCTCATAACTTATTTGACAATCGATTTCGATTTCGATATGGGATCGATTTTAAATTTAAGTTGCATTGTAATTCATATTGCGTATTTTATATATTTAATACAGGTTTACGTTGATACAGCATTTGGAAACGAGATCGGTGAACTAAGTGTGAAATGCCCCAACTACGACAAGGGGTGTCCCTGGACAGGGGTACTCAAGGAAAACAAGGTAATAACAAATATACATAATTTGCGATGAAACACTATAGATAAACAAGTTTTTATTACCAAATGAGCACTTTAAAATGGTATCCTTAACCATGTTCTTGGGGCTTGTCGGACTATTTTGGCACGACCCATTCAGTAAATAATAGCGCACGCCATGTGAGGACCTGCATGGCACAAACCAGCGATATATGGAATTGATATTAGGAGCTTTTCAACACTGATTTTTGTTTAAAACAGTGAAATATTAGGTTCATATCTTTCCTGCTTCTATCTCTGATTTTTATAAACATACTGTACAAGCACCCAATAACACTAAATTGCTATTTCACAGTTTTATTTTCAAACTGCATTTTGCCTTTCTTTTGAAATCAAGTTAAGACTTCGCTTTTATACAGAAGGTTATTAATCATGTATAAAAACATTGGGGATAATTATCACTCGTTTCATTATTATTATCTTTTTTGGGGAGGGGGGGGGGAGGTTTACCTTGTGAAAACTATCAATTCAAAAATGAAATTACAATGCTCATAAATGTCATTGTTAGTCCACTTTTTATAAAAATGAAGGTTTTGTTTAATATACAGCTGTATAGATTTTGTACGGAAGATATATATCCTTCCCCGTGTTGAGTATACTCGAAGTTCATTCAAAGTTGAAGTTCTCAGCAGCATTTTTGTTAAGTGTCTTTTACAAAATTAATAATTGAAAACAAAAACGCACCAATCAATATCCACTGATGAATTGACTTTAACCTCCGCCGTAAGTATGATCTTGACGGTCGTAATATCTTCAAGCGAAAGTAATCCGTTGATATGGTAACCATAACGGGCAGATCGATCCCCTGTCCTTCTTCTCCACCTGTTCCTCTAACTGTCAAATTATCAATGAGCAAACATTGTCGAAACGATGCCGGAGAAAACTACTTCTAGGAACAGAATCTTCTGTAAATTTGTTAAATTTGAGTGCTACTGTATTTACCATTTTGTAAAACTTCAGCTATCAATATATTTGGTGTTTATTCTGACAAGGTGTAACCCTACTGGTGAGTTATTCATCGTTATTATATTCTCTTGATAATTACAAGACTGTAAAAACGAGAGAATTCTACTAAGTGAAATGGCATGTTGTTAAAGTTTCATATATGTGGAATGGATAATCCGATATACCTACCAATAGCATAATACAAAAAAATGTCAAATTCTTTAAAAAGCATTCGTGACGGGACTATACCTCGCGCTATATTGCATTTGACAAAGTGCATTTCGATAAAAATATTACACAAAGAGGGAACATTGATATATATGATATCTGCATCAGCTCTCTGTACAAAGCCACTCTGGGTAGATATTGGGATAGTAGTTGGCTTGAAATGAATTAAAGGCATTTTTATTCAGGTTAAAGTGTGTATTAATCGCACTAATTGCATTTAGGGCGACATCATTTCCATTTATCATATATCCTTTCTCAAAATTTGAACAGCGTATTTGCTGTTAATATAATCCATCCTTTTATTAATTTTTCACATATGGGTTTCCGAATCCCCTCCCCTTCCCATTGTTCTGTAACGTACTCACATATCACTTTGATGGGCATGGTATAGAATAGAGTTTCCCTTTATTAAATGGGGTCAGCTTATGTATAAATATTTAAATGTCTTTAGCGTGTTAGAGATAACCTATAAAGAAAGACATCTATTGATAAGTATTACAAGCTATAGGAACTATAGAATGAATTTATCAGCAGAGCCCTTTTGTGAAATATTTGTGGTTAAGATGGAAAGGATGGTGTTTGTCTTGGGTATGCTTGGCAAATCATATCAATAAACGTAATTCTTGCCTTCTAATGTGAGCTATAGTTTAGCGAGTGAACCTGGCGCGAAAGAGGATTTCTCTCGACAGGGAAATACTAAATTCTAAATTTCTAACTGACGACATGCAGCAGAGAACACAATGAAATTGAAGCACTTAGGCACCAAGTGTAATAAAATGTTAACTTTTTAAACCTTAATTTAGAAAACAACAACATTTCTTTTTGACATTGAAATTTCTTTGCAGGATCACTTTGCAAAGTGTATGTACGTAGAGGTGGAGTGTCCCAACGTTTGCGGGGCCCACTTCGACAAGAGGTTCTTAGAGACACATCTGGAGGACGACTGTACCAAACGTATGGTCCAGTGCGAGTTCTGCCAAAAGAAGATCTTCTTCAAAGACGAGATTGCTCACATGAACGCCTGCCAAAACTTCCCCGTACCATGTCCCAACGGCTGCAAGCTTACAGAGATCCCACGCGGAGAGGTATATATATTTTTATCATTATTATCATATCTACTATGTATAGCCTCTTTATCACATGTAAATTACATGGGCATTTAATTTGGAATCTGAGATAACCGATAGGTTTTTATTATGGAAGAACATGTCGAATAGGTGTTTCCTTTTTACGGCTAGGCTTTTTTTGTCTTGTTTGTGTACGAGTCCCGGGGGGGGGGGGCACTTACATTGACGAGTGGATACCATGCGCGACCAAAAAACACGTAAAAAGGGTGTCTTTTTCAAGATGGGGCACGTTACGTACGTAACGTAATAAGGGTGGTCAAAAACACTAAAATAGTGAAAAAGGGTATCTATTTTCGCTAGGAAAGCTACGTGTTTAGGGTCGAATTTGTAAAAAATTAAGACTAAAATGTTTTATAAAGGATGTACTTTTTGCCCCAAGAGTCAACACTACGTGCTTTAGAGTACGATTTTCGCGAGATGTGGGAGGTGGGGCTGTACTAAACCCAATGATGTAGGTAAAGGTAAAGCCGACGACCGATTGACGTCCGATATAACAATAAAAATATCGCTGTACTTGTTTAGGGGGTCAATTCAGGGAATACTTGGCAAGAGTATCGTTTTGTTTCCAATACTTGTTAAGGGTAGGGTTTCACACGCCAATACTTGTTAAGGGGTGCATTTTCAGAATATGGAAATTACGTGTTTAGGGTGCTTTTTGAGACCCTATGGTCGCGCATGGTATCCACTCGTCAATGGAAGCCCCCCCCCCCCCTCCGGGGTACGAGTATCCAAATCGCGGGATCGACAAGTTCAGAATCTCTCCTGTGACATTAAAGAGAAACAAATAATAGTCCGCGTAGTAAATCACCTAATCGCATTACTTTAAGAAAGAAAATGGTAAAAGAATCCAGTATGCAGGACACGAAGTTTATTTGCAAAATCAGACAAAGGGAATCGAGAATTGTTGAACAAAAGAAAAAGAAAGCATGTAATATAAAATATGCCACCCTCTTAAGATCGTTTTATTAATTATGAATACACGACGCCATTTTGGGGTTTGCACAGATCTATTAATTTGCTTCATGTATAGTTTTGTTTTTGTTCATGATTATGCGTAATAATGCTTTTAAAGTTAAATTGTTGTTTTGTAAAGTTATAAGATCTTAGGAAATCAATATTTTTGGAAAGAAAATAAGGTAATACCTGAAAAATAACTATAATCGAATAATTATCTATGAAACTGTAGCCTATGATCCTTGTGTCCACTTGTTCTTGGTTTCAGGTAAAAGCACACGTCGACAAAGACTGTCCGAAATCAAAGATTCCTTGTCCATTTAGTGATTTTGGTTGTACTTACAAGGTGAGTAGAAGATTGTAATACATGTACATAAAACATGAATTTTCAATAGTACCATGGGTACCGAGTATAGTCTATAACATTTCAACACCTTGGAAAGTGAGAGTAAATGATCAATCCTTACGACTTAAGGGTGTGAATTTAAAGAAGTACGTTTTTAATGCTGTGTCAGAGTGAATTCGAAGAGATCATATAATTTTTACCTCATTCGGACTCGGAGTGACATGCTGGCCAATGGATAATCTAAAGATTTGGGAGTGAACCCCGAGATTACTCCAAAATTTATAAAATGCACATAAATATTTCATTATTAAATACTAAAATGAGAGAAGGATTATGCTTTTAGGGGTGAACAAGAAATATAAATGTAGCTTAAAGCTCGAATGAAGTCAGATGAAAATTTTATTTTTACTCTCTTTGGAGTGTCATGGGACAATGGATTACCCAAATATTCCTGAGCGTTCCATGTGGCCACTTCAAATCGAGAGTAAAAGTTGAGTATAAAACTTTACTTCTTTTCTCAATTTGAACTTCGAAATGAGGCTAGATGGACATTTACCATCCGTATTTACTCTCAGTTCATTCTTTCTGGTTAAGTTTACGAGAGTGAAAATGTTTTTTTTTTTAAATCTAATTCAGTATAACATTTTTTATTTCAGTGTGAACGACAGAGGATGCAGAAGCACATCAATGATGAGCCAACTGAACATCTTACATTCGTTGGAAATACCATGCTAAAGAATAACGAACAACAGCAAAAACATAATGAACTTCTCATGGAACATAAGGTAAGAATTCTTGCCATGCTTATTACATTTTAGGGATGCTCCATTAGATATCCGGGGGGCTGGATGTCCCCCCCCAAAAAAAAAAAAAAAAAAAACTTGATTTGCTATATGAGCCAAAAAACAAACAAAAAAAGTTGTCTCAATGGACTAAGGAAAAAAAAACTTTACTCAAAGAAGAATTTTTTTTTTCATCAACCCAAACTTTCAGCCCCCCTGGGTATCTAATGGTGCGTCCCTTAACATGCTAGCTGCATATTGTATTTATTGTTCATAGAACCTGTATCACTTTCTCCCAAAACTTTAATCATAAACTTTTCTTTATTGTTTATTTTGTTGATTCCGCTGTAAAAAAGGTTGTTTTAAGAATAGTTTTGTTTTGAAATGAAATGAAAAACTTGATGATAGAATTGAATTCATTTCAAAGTAGGTGGGCCTTCATTTTTTTTTTAATGAATATCGAATATGGCGGTAGTGATGATGATGGTGGTGATGGTGGTAGTGATGATGATGGTGGTGGTGGTGGTAGTGATGATGATGGTGGTGGTGGTGGTGATGATGATGGTGGTGGTGGTGGTGGTGATGATGATGGTGGTGGTGGTGGTGATGATGATGGTGATGATGGTGGTGGTGATGATGATGGTGGTGGTGGTGGTGATGATGATGATGGTGGTGGTGATGCTGCTGCTGATAATATTTATGACGGTGAATATGAATGTTGACTATAATATGCTGCTCTGCGTATTGCTCGTATTTTGAGAAAATTATGATTAATCTGAATTATCCCATTTTACTAACAGAGTATCACTCAATTTCTACAGGAATATTTGTCATTTATCCCATAATATTGTCTGATGGGTTTTGAAAAGAGAGATCGAAATAACCTACATGTATACTATCCTTCAAGATGCGAGTGAGCATGCGCATTTATTATCCTTGATAATTGGTGCATAAAATAATTGATTAATGTCGTGGGTAATTACGCTGATAGTCATTTCCCGTGCATTCATTGTGTATGGCTCCGCTTTTTTTTTACATAATTAATTTTCATACACTGGCAAATGGGCGGCAGCTGCAAGCCATAGAATTCATTCAGGAGTGATATTCATTATTCTTAATGATAATTTCACAGTAACACAGTAATTCCACAGTAACACGAAAAATGGCTCTGAATAGAGTGATTTAAGTGCTTAAGTGTTTATATATTTAATCTTATATTTTGTACAATATATTTTGTTGTGATTTTTATACGGTAAGTAAAACCAAACCAAATCAAGGCTCAAGACCAATTAATGGTCTACCATGCATAATAATGTACTGGTGTGCAGTCCGTTTTCATGAACCGTTTTGTTTGTATGTCGGCGACATTAAGCGCGGGAACAGACTGATAAACGGATGCGATGCCGTAAACGATCGCTTATTATCGTGAATTTAATTCTGATGAGCTACGATCAGGATGCATCGTAATCCAATCATGCCAATACTTGAGAAGATATTAAAGGCGGTGTGGGGGCACTGACATTACAAGGTGGAAACCACGCTCGAACAAACTTATTCAATCAGAACCTCAATTTAAAATTATTATTAAAGAACAAGTCCATCCCATCAAAATGTTGATTTTAATAAAACGATAAAAATCCAACAAGCATAACACTGAAAATTTCATAAAAATCGGATGTAAATAAGAAAGTTACGACATTTTAAAGTTTTGTTTAATTTCACAAAACAGTTAAAATATACACATTCTGGTCGGTATGCAAACGAGGAGACTAATCACGTCATCCAGTCACTATTTCTTTTGTCATATCATATGAAATATTATGAAATATTCAAATTTTCTCCTAATTATCGTATGAAACAAAGTTTTATTCCTCCCTGAACATGAGGCGTTAACTATTAGGGTTTATTAAAGTTGGTCCTTATATAATGTCAAATCGGTAAAAATAAGGATATTGTATAATTCAAACATTAAAAAACAAAAGAAAATAGTGAGTGATGGTTATCATCAACTCTCCCACTTGCATGTCACTGAGTTGTGCATTTAACTGTTTTTGTGAAAAATGAGCGAAAATTAAAAATGTCATAACTTCCTTACTTTACATACAATTCTTGATGAAATTTTCAGCGTTATGCTCGTTTGATTTTTTTTTCTATTGATTCAAATTAACATCTTTCTGGGATGGACTTGACCTTCAATAGCCAATTGTCCCCAAAACTCATATCAGAACACAATATAATGCAATGTAAATTTGCGTCACAAGAATTAATTTACAAACGCATGGGAAGCAAGTCGGGTTCATTTTCGGGTGAGCAAAGAAAAGGCTGCGATTTTTGGTTTTTTTTTCACTACATTTTAATACATCAGCATTTGAATACAGTTCAAGTATTTTCACCAAAGAATGTCTAGTTTTTGTGTTGAATTCCTGTATTTCAGGAGAGGTAGAACAATATTCTACTTCCTCACTCAGAATATGACATAGCATTTGAGACGTAGGCCTTGGTATTTGGCCTATTTGTTAATTGGTAAACATGAATATAAGAACAGTTGTTTGACATGAAATAAATTGCATGCCAGAACAAATGCAATTTTTCTTAAAGGCTGTCAGTAGCTTTTTTTTTCAGGTATGAATATGAACATCACTGATTTCGCTACTAAATCAACCACATTTGAATAGCTCAGTCAGGAATTGATATAGCTTTAGAAGACAGCATTAAATATTCAATTATTCATTCAGATATCTATAATATCCCGACAAAAGTGCCACTATACTGTACACTCTTAAAATAGTTGGGCAAAAATGCCCAACTTTTAACCAACTCTGGGCACCATACTGTCCACACAACTATTGGTTAAAATCTGCCCAAATTGGGTAATAAAACTAATATTTTGGTAATAAATTTGCTCAATTTGATAAAATTGTCCAGAATATATATACATTTTTTACCAATATACATTACCCAAGACAGTGGACAGTATGTTGCCCAACATTTTAAGTGTGTAAAGAATTCCTATTCTTCTTTGACAGAGTATGCAAAAGTTTCTAGGTAAAAATGCTCTCGGATCCTTGGGAGCCGACTCTTTCCCCCAAGTTATATTCATTTTTTTTGCATGTGTTTGCTTGTCATGTGTTTTGTGAAAAATGGTCAATCCAGTATCCGTCTTAGTAAAAACACCGTCTTACTTGAAACGTTGTTTCACGATTTCAGGGAAGTGTTTGGATGATTTGAACAATGCATTGTCTTGTATTCTTCACTGCGTTACAGGACTCTCTCGGAGTATGCATGCAGAAGGTTCGAGATCTTGAGAAGCTGTACGGATCTCAGCTGGTTTGGAAGATTGACAAGTATGCTGAGAGGATGCAGGAAGCCAAGCAAGGCAAGAAGGTCACCATCTTCAGTCCACCATTCTTGACAAGTCGACATGGCTACAGACTCTCGGTGTCTTGCTGTCTAAACGGAGATGGAAAAGGTTGGTTTCTTTTGCACCAGGCTCCCACCTCATTTGTCTCATATTGCATAATTTACCGCGTATTTGTTATCGCGACGCGGCCGCTCTCTATACAACGCACCAGTTGCTTTGAAAATGCAAGTCAAATCACAAAGAAGAACTGAGAGGCTTTTGTCGAAAGTTGGTGGCCCGGGACAGCAGATTATCCAAAGATTTGCGCCGGACGAACAATTGCAAATATGTCATTGTCCAGAGTTACCAGACGACGCTGCTGTCCCGTTCCACCAACTTTGGACAAAGCCTATCAGCTCTCCTTTGTGATTTCACTTGCATTTTCAAAGGAATTGGTGCGTTGTAGAGAGCGGCCGCCTAGTGATTGCGAAAACGCTCTAGTGTTATGTATGACATACAGTCGAACTCTCCATTTTCTATTCTCAAATCGGTCTTTATTTTTCTTTCATTTAGCACTAAGGGAAGGTTTGAACGAATATGACATAATATTTTTAGAAGGAAGAGAATGGAAAGTGGGTCGCATGTGTGAAACAGAAGAAGATAGAAAGTTTCATAATGAGAATATAAACAGAACAATACCACAATGGAAATGCAATAAAATATATTCCGCTAATGAATAAAACGAAAAAGTAATCATACCCTCGTCCCCCCAAGAAAAAATTGAAGAAAATACCAAAATAAAAGTGAATAATGTGTAATGAATATTTCATTTCATGTCATTTATTGGTTTCTGCAACACTCTTTCATAAACACATAAACAAAGAAAATACAATAATAATATACGTATAACTGACAAGCAAAACATTGAACATAATTGCATTTTCTATTAATATATATCGATTGTTAGAAGGTTGCAGGGGTAGCCACTATAAGCTAAGCTTGACTGCGTGGCAAATATCGTAATCGTAGACCTACAGAAATAGAAATGATAACAAACGTTGCTACTTATCCCCCCTTTTCCCCTATACAGCCAAGAGTCACTTCATGTCCATCTTTGTGTGTATAAACCGCGGGGAGTACGACGCCCTCCTTCCATGGCCGTTCTCCCATCGGATCACATTCACTCTCATCGACCAGTGCCAGGACCCGACTGCCCGTCGGAACATCTCCTACAACATCAAACCAAACCCCTGCAAGGAGAACAAAGCTTTCCTGGGGCGCCCTCTGGGTGAGCGCAACGCCAGCTTTGGCACTCAGAAGTTCGTACCCCTCAACATGATCAAGACCTTGGATTACATCCGTGACGACACCATGTTCATCAAGGTCCAGGTTGACTATGATAACATGATTCTACTCTAACACTTTCATTTATCTAAGCCAGACAACAGATTCATATACTAATACTAAAAGTTCTCAGCATGATGAAGAATTAGAGGACGTGATATCTCAGAAGGTTGACATGTCGCCGGTTTGATTCTCACTTGATGCACTATTATCCTTTGGTAAGGCTTTTATCCTTATCACCATGTCCGTCGGAGAAGACCTAAAACCGTCGGTCCTCTGCTTTATTCGCAATCAGGTGAAAATTACAACAGGCACCATCACAAGAGCCGAGATTACATCAGAGTTAACATTCATCAGAGTCCGGTGGATTATGACAACCTGGATGATGATTCTACGTTATCACATCTCACATGAATGAGCCCATTATGATAGTGTTAAATCTAACACTTATTTCCATTCATCATGATCTGGTCAAGTTCCTGGAGGATATCCCGAGGGTTATTGTCTTTTTGTTTTGAGGTTCAGGATAAGATTTAAGCTTACATGCCCACGATGAACATTTTCGGCATGTTCGGGGGCGTGTGTACACCTATTCTTCTTCCCTGATGGCCTGCATGGCAGCTTTACATGAGGGACACTGTTTGTAATGAAGGCCGTCTATTTTAGGATCACATGATCACATTCACCTCGACAAGACCAGATGAAGCCGTTTCAGGGCTTCGTCGGTTTAACTCGGTAAGATAATCTGGTTAGTTAAAGCCCCCTCACACCTGACCGAATGTAGGCGGACGAAGGGTAACGAATGGAAAAAATGCACGAAATGTACGCGAATTCAACGAATTCAAATAAAAATTTCGTCAAATCATGCGATCAGTAACTATTGTCAAAAGTTTTATCAACGAACGGTAAGCGAAGGATAAATATGACATGCGAAGGATATCGATTTTTCGCTTCACCTTTTTGAGTAAATTGCAGCCGAAGGCGAGCTAAGGGTTAATGCAAGGAGATATCACTCTCTCCTTGGTTAATGTAAGACGAACGAACAGTGAGCAATGGTTTGATATGGCGTGCGATTAGAAACGAAGACGAGGGAAAAGATTGGGCGTTCTTGTACGTTTGTGTGCGCTCCTCGGGTGTAAAAAAGCGACCAGATTCGTCCGGAGTACGGCCGAAAAAGTCATCCACGCAACATGCCAAATTATCCGTCTGGTCATTTGCTCGCATTCGCAATCCATAGTCTGTCTTCGTGTAATGTATCGCTATCAAAATTAAGTAAGTTAGTATTGCTTTCCCTTCGCATAGAAGATGGCAAGCGAAAATCCGTTTGTCATAGTATCTTCGTTTCCATGCGCAACTCATATTTTGTCATCGTATTGCTTCGAAGGATTCTTTCGAGATCGGTCCACTTTGGCAAAAGCGCGATGAGGGACTATGCGCGACAATAACACATAAACGCTAAAAGAACGATTACCGCAGCCTAAATAAGAGATGCGAATTCGTGACCAACGAATTTTCAATTCGTCGGGAAATTTTAAACATGTTCAAAATATCCGCACGAATTTGAATAATCGCAGCTGTTAGTTCAGAAGGTGTACGAACCAAAACACGAAGGGTAAATATGATTTACTATCAGTTACCATTGAAAACGATTGAAAAAATGCCTTTCGCCAGCCATCGCAAGGCATATTTCAGGCAATTCGGTTAGGTGTGAGGGGGCCTTTATTAGGTTGCAGCAGATCACTGTAGATTGATCCAATAATTTCCTTGCTGAGCTAAATCGATCAGGCTGAACCCTTAATAGGGTTTGATTAAAAATGAAAGATAATCATCCCCTTTTTATTTATAATCAATTGCGTATTTATATAAGGAGGTATGTTTACTCATGATAATCATAATCTTAATATACATTGATGAAATGGAAACAATAAAAGAAATGCATTCATCCAATACAGCCTTTCAACAATATCAGCTCATATATTTTGATTGCGAAACATTCTAAACGAAATCAAATGAATCTGTGAAAGTAATCTATGCAAAAATAGAAAGGGAAAGCCTCAATGAATACAATTCGTTGGTACATGCATGTTTTTATATTTATATTTCGATACTTTGCTGTAATAATGACATACCGGGGTATTAATATGCTGTAAAGCGCTTTGAGCCGTTATGGGAAAAGCGCTATATAAAACTACCTATACTACTACTACTACTACTACTACTACTACAACTTCTACTACTACTACTACTACTACTACTACTACTACTACTACTACTACTACTACTACTACTACTACTTCTACTTCTACTACTACTACTACTACTACTAGCCACTATATCATCGGTTATATGAATATGTGTGTTATCTATATTTACAAAGGTTTGGCATTATCTGCATATGTAAGTAGTTATATACCATGTATATTTACGATATTACTTTTGTATTGAGCTTAGTACATCAATGATGCGCATGGGTAGAAACGGGCGTTATTGATAATATAACACCACAATAACATTGATTAATACAACTTAGTTCATGTTACGTTGCAGACTATTGTATTATAACAGTCCTCCCTTGCAGCCGCCGTTGCTTGTATATAACATGTATAATGTCGGATAAATTAGTTTTTATTACAGAGTGTGCCAAGAAATTGTAAAAACAAGTACAATAACAATATAATTTTACTACTTGATAATTACTTTGAAATATTAGTAATGTCCTTATGTGTAATTAGCCTAGAATTCTTTCCGTTTGTTCAAAAACTTGTAATCTACGATCAATGTATCATAATATATATCATATAAAATGGTAATTTCTAGCAAAAATTAATATTCAAAACTCTGTTGAATATTTCAGGATATCATCAATCTTATCCATGATTTAATTTTGCACTTTAGTATCAAAAGAAAATTGAGGATTTAAAAACATCAGTGTTACACTTGGCTGTCGAAATCGTCTTAGAAATTCCTTAAAACGAAAGTAGATATACCATTATAATTGGTGAGTGAAATAATTACGGCCTCAGTTACATCAGTTTTATTACAACCATGCAAAATTAACTGTGTACGTTCAGTACACTCTAAATTACAGGGATTTAAAATTAGTCCACATGGACTGTAGTTAGGGACCAATCGAATTCCGGATTTAATTGAATCCTTCAGATTCCTTTTTTAAATCTCGAAAGATTTAAATTTAATTTAAATTTAAATCATTTGAGATTTAAATTTAAGTCTTTAGGATTAAAACAAAATCCAGAAATCGATTGGTCCCTAACTACAATCCATCTAGACTTATTTTAAATCCCTGTAATTTAGAGTGTAATCTTTTGATATAAGACAAATGCGTTATAATTTGTTTAAGTTTCATGCGTCAGTTCAGGACGATTTTTTCCTCGTTCAGGTAGAATAATTTGTCTATACATAATCATAATATGTGATGAAATAGCCAGCTCTCCTAATTTGATGTGTTTATTTTACGGTAATAAAATGTACAGAGACAAGATGAATATCATGCTACCAGATCTTTCTTATTTGCTACATGTATATATATCGTAGAACATAATACATCCATTATACAGTGCGTCCCAGAAAAAAGGAAACCGGGATTCCCATGTCTTTTTTTCTCTCCACATGCAAATAAATTATGATATTTCATACATAATCATATAACTCAATAATTTTACTTTACTTTGATACCAAACATGAGACGAACACTTCACGCATTAATGAGCAAGACGAGTTTGAATTTTAATGTCAAAACCAGGTTGCGCAGTATAATGGGACAAGATTGGTTCGAGATACCACGACCGTGCTTATTCGACGATTAGCTCATTAGTATTTATTTTGTATTCTTTGTTAAGATTCTCTAACTGATCCCTGATATGTGAGTGGATTCAGATTCACACGTGAGTTTCTGCGCGAATCGTTTGTGATATGTCTCAATATTCATTGTTTATAAAGCTGATGGTTTCAAATTCGAGATGAGATTCCACTCTTACACGAGTATCAAATTTATAGTTAAAAGCATATTTAATAGTTGTGAAATATATCTTTGAAAACGGGTTTCCTTTTTTGTGGGACCCATTTTATAGTCTAATATCAACTTATCACAACCCTAACAATATGAATGACATATTTGAAAAATTCTTCATTTATAGTTAAACAGAGCGTTTCTATCCTTACAAGCCTCTATATCTTGGTACACATTGGGTACAATAAGCTATATACAGAGGAAACAATTATTTACAAATTTCATTATGTATTAAATATATTTTTTAAATGTATCTTCATCATTATCATGCTAAAATGATGAAAATAGTACTGAACAAGAGAGTGTACATGTACATCTAAAATGATGAATATATACTCGATAAAAAAAAACCATTGCACAGTATTCCCCTTTCTTTCTAAACACGAGAGAATATGAAATATTTCATTAACATGCATCATATTCAGACAAATGTCTCAATTCGCTGCATGAAAGTCGAATAATAATATACTGAAAGGTACACGGTACTCAATATATGTTAATCCACAACCCCTTAACTCTCTTTTTATAGATATAAAAAAAATCAACCAGGAGAGCCCCTTATATTATTTTTTTCTCAAATAGTTTAAAAGTAAAATGTCTGAAGATGAATGAGAAAGAAGAAAGATATAGGTATTGAACATTTTGAAGGAGTCTGGAATGGGTCAGATAACTAATTGAAAGTAAAGTATGATGTCACGATTATCCTCTTGATCCCCTATCATCAAACTATTTTTAAAAAATATGAGGCCTCCCCTTATCAAATTCGCCAAAATTAAAAACCTTCCATAATACAATCAATTGTGCTCAGAGGCTAATTAGACAAAATCTTGAGGAGGAAGACCGTGCCACATTGGTGATATTTTCTTAATAGTCGCGGGCTAACAAAAAAGTATTCTTAAAGGACAAGTCCACCCCCATCAAAAGGTTGATTTGAATAAAAAGAGAAAAATCCAACAAGCATAACACTGAAAATTTCATCAAAATCGGATGTAAAATGAGAAAGATATTACATTTTAAAGTTTCGCTTAATTTCACAAAACAGTTGTATGCACATCCTGGTCAGTAAGCAAATGAGGAGACTGATGGTGTCATCCACTCACTATTTCTTTTGTATTTTATTATATGAAACATTCTAATTTTGTCTCAATGTCAAGTGAAACAATAATTAATTCCTCCCTGAACATGTGGAATAAGCATTGTGTAATACTATATGTTTCAGTCAAGTTGGTCCTCATTGTCAAATCTGTAAAAAATGAAATATTGTATAATTCAAACAATAACAAACAAAAGATCTAGTGAGTCCATTGTCTCATTTGCATGTCACTGGGTCGTGCATATCACTGCTTTGTTGATAATAAGCGAAACTTTAAAATGCCATTAATTTCTAATTTTACAAGCGATTTTGATGAAATTTTGAAAGTTATGCTTTTCAGATTTTTCTGTATTTATTGAAATAAAATATAAAATAAAATAAAATATTATTCTGGGGTGGACTTGACCGTAAAAGATTTTTGGCCACTGTCTTAACATAATATATTAATAATTCATATTTTACCCTTCTATTTCACTTTGTCTTTTACTTCTTTCTTTTTTTCCTCAGTCGTGGGACTTTCGGGGATTCCCTTAAACCCCATCGCTTCTATACATCGGTGTTGGTTATCATCCATCTTGTAGTTTGACCGCTGTAGTCTCTGGTTGATGATGTGGCAACAAAACTGCTCTCTCTGTGCCTTTTAGTTGATCTTTGGTAGGAACATGTTTAAGAGGAATACAAAATGGCGCATACACTGCAGACAAGATGGCCATAGTTCGCATAGTCCTGCGCAATGAAAAATAGGATGAAAAAAAAGTTCAATTCTCTATAGGCTTTGGGAGTATTACAAGTCAACCAGATAAATGACTGGTTCCATAATTCGTATATAGCATCGTCATCATTTAATTCAGTCAATATTTCCCTTTTACGAAGTGTTACTGACACTTTCTTGAGCATCCTCCTCGTTCAAACCAACTTTACTTTCGTTCATCATTTTCTGTCATGTAATCTTTCGTTTACTTTTCCTCTTAAGTCATCCACTTCCAATCCCATGCTTTTTTCATAGGTTTACCATCTTCACTTCAACACGAGATTCAACCACTTCCGTAACATTCTGTTCCGACCTTTCAAACGAACTCACTTGTGCTCTCTACAGTGCGTATCAAACAAAATTTACACTAAGAAAAAATCCTTTAAAATCATACATTTGTAATATCCTGAAGACTTTTCCACATTTAAACATTGGTACAGATCCATTTGAGCAAAATAATGACGATATAACTGTCGAAAAATATGTCCTCTTGAGTGAGCACCACTTACTTTTGAAAAATTAGTGAAAAATAATTTGCGCAGAACCTTGAAATAGTTATGCGAATAAAAGTAGACCTTAATCATGAAGAACACGTGGAATTTAGCTAGTAAAATTGATTTGAAGATATCTTTTACCTTTCTCTTACTTTTCCTTGCCCAAAACACTTCGAAGAGTGCATTGCGCCCCACCCCACTCCCCCACACACCGAGGCCATTGTGACGATATTTGTTTTACACTGAGCTGTGATTTACATGAAATGGCTAAGGCTTAATTTTCATTTTGTTGATTATTGTCATGCTTTGAAAAAGTGTGGAGAAACAAGTATTAAATGAAAAAATGAAATGTAAACCCACTTTAAATGATGAAAACTTAGTGAAAAAATGCCGAAGATGTCTGATATAAACTTTTGTTCAGATTCAGTTATGACCTCAGATCCAGCTGGCACAAAAAGGGTAAAGGTTGTGCTTAGTAAGTGTTGAAATTTCAATTTGGGTGGCAAAATTGTTACAAAATGCTTGAATGTATCTGTTTTATTTCAATTGACACTAAAAGTGCAAGGAAAATGTATGAGAAATGTTTTGCAGGGTAAGTTTGATTTCGCCCTTTCCCCTTGACACAGCGTGAAAACAAGCATTTCTGCGCAAACAGATTTCTGCGAGCTTTACAAAAATGGGCAGTGCTCACTCAACAAGTGTAGCATTCTGTCAAAACTTACTTTCATTGGATAGATGAGACCCAAACCCAAGATTATATGTGAAAAATCTACCCACATGTTGTATATTTTTTAATTCCCAGGGCTTTTTCAAAGTGTTAACTTTTTTTGATACGCACTGTATATCAGACATTTTAGCACCATGTATATTCTATATCATGACTCCATCTGTTCTCTTAAAAGTGTGTGTGTGTGGGGGGGGGGTGTAGGGGCTTTCCGTACAAAAATCAAAATAAGATGGTGAAGTTTTTAACGTTTTTGTAAGCGTTCGCTTCCTTTTACTGTCTTCGCAAGCCATCTGTCTGAGCCTTATACCGCCCCTGTTGTGACGCAATGTGTTCTCTTTTATCACATTGATGAACTGGATGAAGATTTTTTTTGATATCTACATGTATGGTATGATTTGACATGTTGAATAAAAAGTAAATATTATAATCGTCATTTCTACCGTGTGTGACAACATCTTTTGAAGGCGATATTGTTGTTATATAGGTTGATTATGACACGAATAAATCATACACCCAACTTACCACGCGAATCCGATGGTGTTTACCAAAGGCCCGCTGATTGTTGGCCCTAGTGAAAATCAAAGATGTTAACATATTATATAATCACTACCACTTTCTACTTATCTAAATACTTTTCACTACAACTTCTACGTAGTAGTAGTACAAATTGTATACTATATTAACATACTATGTATTGTGTTACAATGACAACAAATACTAATTGAGATTTAATTTGGTTATACAATTCAAATGCAAATACTAATATTACGACTTAGTTCAAATCAGGACTTTGCAACATATTCTGACTAGCGGAGAATGGGGGGGGGGGGGCAATTAGGCCTATACTCCGTTCAATGCCGTCCATCTCACCCCTCGTCCATATTCATCGACAAGTTTTGAGAAGACTTACCTACAGCAAAGCCCACACAAAAGGCGAAAGTAGATATGGCAGCCGCTGCACCGTATGCACCATTGTATCTTATGTCAGCAACAAGATTTAAAGAAGCCGTCATCGTACTGTCAACCACACCTACCATTAAATGAAATAATAAAAAAAACAGGAAAAATGGTATTACATGAATTGTTTTGGTCAAAAATAAAAAAAAAGAAAATCTATAGAGAGAGACAGAAATGTAGCTGGCGGGAGGATTTCACAACATACAGGATTATATGAAGACGCGATATTTCAGTCGGTAGAGCTTTGGTTTCCCAATCCGTTGACCCGGCTTCGATTAGGCAGTATCCTCTTTCCCATTCCCTCGGAGAGGACCTTAAGTCTTCGGTCCCCTGGTTGCTGGCTTTCACAACCAATTATTATGCTTTCTCAGGTCAAAAATATTATAGCACCACCACAACCAAGTGGACAAGATCTTGAGGAATCCTTTAGAGATAAATAGGCCTACATCTCCATGGATCAGTCAATATTCAGAATTCAGAATGGAATTATTTCTTAAACCAACTGAGATAGCACTATGTAAAAATGGAACGCAACTGCATCAATCCCATAGGGAAATGAAATGGTGATATTTGAAAAAAAAAGTCCGAACAGTTTCCATTTTGAACTAAAGTTATGCTAATTTTAACTTTTCTGAATAAAAACGAGTGAAAAAGACAATATAGAACATGTTAGAAAGAGGGACATTCTATTCTCCCAGTGAGACACACTTTTTGTGGGTGAAACGAGAATGACTCTCTTTGAATTGATCATAAGATATTGAAAGCAATGTTTCAAGGAAAAAACAGGGGTATGAACTTTAATATGGAAAGCTTGGATTGAACCAAGGAGATAGAGTGATATCTCCTTGATTGAACAAAACGAATCAGACGAGAGTACACTACACCGTTGAGTACTGATGAAACTTAGGAGCCCTCATATCAGTCTATATTGTGCTCGAGGCGACAATTGTAATTATTACCTTAGCGCACATTAAGCGTTTCAGGAAGCGAATATTAATTTTCTGCGATGTAAAACTTTTTTTTCTATGCAGTTTACCTGCCTGGATCTATATCGTAACACAACGTGATGAACCATGGTTGGCGTTCAAACCTACGACCGGATAATTATAAGCGGCAAGAGTCGAAACAGCGATGATGATGACAATAATTATTCCGCCTTGAGGTTTGTAAAAGTATTTGATTCTTGATAACCCACACACAATGTATGCACTTTATCCACTCCCGGGGTAGCATTATAATCACCGGGGACTATAAAAGGAATATAAATCAAGAAATATATATTTACCAAATGAGATGCCAATGGCCAACATCGCCGGTATGAGTTGAACTACGTTTGTTACCAAAGGCACCTGGTCCAGATGAAAAATACATATAAAGTGAATGATAAAAATTAATTCCAGTCAGCAAAGCACTTGGTATCATTTTACCTTAAAAACAATAGGATACGTAAAAATACTTTCATTTCCCATTTTCCTGCTATTTCTTTCATATAAAATTACAAATTATTCAATATTGTGAAAAAGTAATTATAAATAGCACACCTTGAAAACACATGTCTTATATCACGGTTTGAATGAATAAATAATGACTATTATCATTATTAGCACCATTGGTATTATTACTTTTACTACTACACTACTACTACTACTATAGTATAAGTAGTAGCTGTATAGTATCATTATCATATTTACTGTTCTCATCACCAATAATTATGATCAATATTTTCCCGTTGTCAGGTTCACCTCTGTACTGTAAACATGGTAACGAATCATGACGATATCACTCCCATTAATAAAATATTAAAATAAAATGGGAGCTCCATACACAGATCTCCACAAGGATTTGATGTATTTTAACAAAAAAAAAAGAATTCTACAAAATATCTCACCGTTGCTACGCTGGTTGCAAGGAGAAGCAGTGATAGCATCGCACAGAGCCACCTAAATTCGAAGGGGAAAAAAGAAGAGGAACTCAACTGTGTCGGGACTGATTGTTAAAATGCAAGTTAGATTTGACCTTCCAATATTCAACATTATTTGATTACAATTTATGGAATATAACAAGGCTTTTAGAGATGTTTTGTCTTTGTAGTGGCATTCCATTTAAAAAGGTGCACGTCTATTCGATTTGAAATAGATGTAAATGAATTAAAAGGAAAGGCAGGAAAGGTCAATCGGCATCCTTGAAAAGTATGGTCTTAACAGATAACTACATTCATACGGCAATGGATTATGGTAACGCAATTTCTTTTCTTTCAACCAAAACAGCAACTTAAAATGTAATGATTGTTATAACAAAACAAAAAAATGTGGAGAAATGATATCGAGCAACAACAACAGAAATAAAAATACGTTTCTCCACTCCCATACTCAAGCACAAATGACATAAAATTATGCTGTACATAATGTTATTAAGAAAAAATAACAAAACTTTAGTATTGCGAACGAAAACAAAATAACTATAGTCCCAGTTATTGGACTTTGTATAAAATTTGTCATTTGAATGATTTGGCATTTCCAATTTTAAAGAATATGATACTAATTTACCTTGTTAACGATTAAAATTCGAAAAGAGAATAATGCCCAATAATTCGCCGTCAAAAACATATAAGCTTGCTCTTTCTGTAGTACTCACCTCCCTATTCTTATACCATAGAATCCCAGAACTATACTCGATATGATTTGCATTATACTAGAAGGCAAGAAAATGACACCTGCAAAGAAAAAGCAGTAAAAGTGGATGACGTTATGTACTATATCTCTTATTTTTCTCGTTGTATTATAACAAACTTGACATCAGGGGGGGGGGGGGGGCTTTTCCTTTTAATCGTTTTTGATACTGAGAGTAAATATGAACAGATTCAGATTCAGAGTAAAATTGACCATGCCAATTAAAAGCCACATGGGTGTTCTTAAAATTGGGTGCAATAATCAAATTAATCGTATATTTAACCATTACAAAGTACTGTATGTAAAATATAATTTTCAATAAATTAACCCAAAAGAGGAATACTAGATATCATTTCAGGAACACCAGTGATATATAATATCAGTGCTTTATGATTATAATAATACTTACAATAACATAATGAAATAGAAATAGAAACATGAATAATTTATACATTATAAGAACAGCATTATGGGCGTTAATAAGTCACACAACATTATTCAAGTCAGGGGGAAGGGGTTAACACAATAGATCGCCCCATTCTGCTGAACAATATATGTTTCCTGCTCGAATCGACGGCAACGAATTACATTTTGGATGTCAAGAATCCCTACCTAATTGCCAATCTTTGGCATCTGTCGTCTGAAGTAGCCACAGCGGCAGCGTAGACTGAAGGAGAGCTATAACGGCACCGGCTACAGTTATAGCACCTGTTCACATAAATAATTAAACATTCACTTGGATTGAACAATTATCAGTCCTCTGTACATCACCAAGGCTTTAAAAAGAAAATTCGATTTCAATTGTTTTTTCTGTTTGCATTCTTTTTAAATCGCCAACAGCATAGTACAAACAAACGAACACCCCCCCCCAAAAAAAAAAAAAAAACACCGACGCATATAAAAGATACACACAGAACAACAACAAATGAACCTATTAGTAAATTAAATGAAAAGTTTCAGAGCAAAATTATTGGTCACAACTATTCACCAAATCTCTTCCTATCGGTTTACCTGTATTCATAAAATTTTATAGCACTTCTGTATATTTTGCCCTAATATTTAATGGTTTTATTGACATACAATTCCATTTCATATCTATCCCATATGTCATTTTTCATTATCATCTTTGAGTGCCTATTTATGTTGTTGATGGAAATACGTTTATATAGACCCACAATGTTTTTCTTTACACAAATGGACAGTAATTTAATATAATTAATTTTCGGTCACATTTTTTACTCAAATTTCTTTAGGCGATGAAATAGAACTGTCATACACTTGCGAAAAATAAAAACGGTATTCCCCATGTCATATGGTATTGATAAAGAGGTAAAACAAGTATTAAAAAGAAATTATTTCTAAAAATTAAAGTAATTATATGGATATGAATTAATAAACCATACACTATTCTATTCTAGTAATCACGGCTAAAGAAAGAGGAGAACATACCCGCTGAAGCCAAGATGAGAGGGTCCTTTATGAGGACATATACCGGGGCAGGGTCCGGGCTGTCGTTCCGAGCATGTGGCGATATACAGAGAGCCTCGGCAACTGGGTAAAATGAACACAATTTTATTAAAGGGATGGTCCGGGCTGAAAATATCTATATCTGAATAAATAGAGTAAAATCCACAGAGCAAAATACTGAAAATTTCATCAAAATTGGATAACAAATAATGAAGTTATTGAATTTTAAAGTTTATCAATATTTTGTGAAAACAGCTACATGCACATCTTCATAAATATTCATTAGGTGGGCTGATGATGTCACATCCCCACTTTCTTTTTTCTTATGTTATTACATGAAATCATAAATGTTTCATTTTTTCATACATGTGTAAATGATGTGTCTCCATTATGATGAAATAAGTTGCGGCTATAAATAAACAATGTACTTAATCAGTTGTCAATGCAATTGTTTTAGTTCTTGGTAGACATTTTTTCAATAAACCTAATTTCATATAATAAAATACAAAAGAACAAGTGGAGATATGACATCTGATTTTTTTTTTGCCCACCTAATGAATATTCATAAAGACATGATTAGAACTGTTTCACCGGAATAAGGCAAATCTTAAAAATTCAATAACTTTGTTATTTGTTATCCGATTTTGATCAAATTTTCAGCAATTTGCTTTGTGAATTTTACTCTATTTATTGAGATATAAATATTTTCAGCCTGGACTATCCCTTAAGTATGCTGAATTCCCCAAACTCATATATTATGTCCCACTTGACATCATCATTTTCATCTTTACCATCATCAGAAGCAGCAGCATCACCATAGTCGTCATCACCATCATCACCATCATCATCATCATCATCTTTATCTTTTTCTTCTTCTTCTTCTCTTCTCCTTCTTCTTCTTCTTCTCCTCCTCCCCCTTCTCCTCCTTCTTCTTTCTCCTCTCTTTCTGCTACTCATTTTGCACCCCCGCAATTTCTTCTCCCACACCCAATCCACCCTTTCACAGTCATTTATCACCAGATTTCATACAATGATACCGTCACCATGGTAACAAAGCGAAGCATATCCTACTTTCATCTTCAAACTTACTCGTTAAGAGAAATGCAATGGAAGCCAGGATGAGAAATGGCGTGGCCTGTCCGAGCAGGGAGTATAGAACAGAGCCAAAAGGGGGACCAGCTGGAAAAAAAAATGGTTTCTTGATGTTATGACAAATTGTAATCGATTGAAATTTCAATCGAAATCATTGCAATGTTGCAATTTACTAATCAGTTTTAATCAATTAATTCAATCAAATCAATGTATTTCTTGATTGCTAGCGACAGACGAAGAATCAGTTGCCAAATTTTACTGTTAGACTTATGATTGAATGGGGGACCTAAAATTGACATGAACTTGATTGCGATTTTTTTTTACAACTACGTACCCCTAAAACTCCTACCAGGAATACTTCCCTCGCCTACCATTCATACATGTACATCAAGCGCACGTAAACTACCGTTCCCAGATCAGACCTGCTCATGGCCGTATACGCAGAAATATTTCACATTTCACTGGGGGCAGGACGAGTAAACTGCCCCCCCCCCAAAAAAAAAAAAAAAAAAAAAAAAACAATCGAAAGCGAGGGCCGAAGCGACCGAGCTTGTCATTGGGGCGTTTTGCATTTTGTTGAGTGAAATTGAAGGTTTCATCAATACTTTTGGCGAATTTTGTGAAAAATTTCAGTAAAAAAATGCCAGTTGTAAACATCCCCCCTCCACCGGCTGCATACGGCCATGAGCGAATTTATGCTGTGGATTTTGGAGTATATTTATTTTATCCACAAGATCTAATATATAAAGACAACAGCTATCTTACTATTTTATGACATGCGCTTGTATCTATTGGAACCAATTAAAGTTGCTTGAAATGTGCGTCTTGCAGTGGCAATGTAACATGATCAACCTTACTGAGTAAAGTTGATTATGAGTCTCACGAAAATACTCTACCAAATGAACATTGAAAAAAAGCATAAAGTTGTAACATTCAATGAAAACCTTAAAATATGAAGACATAAATTCAATAAAAACATTAATAAATATAACATTTTCATTCATCTAAGAATATTCAAACTAGAGCATGGAGAGAATTCCTTGATGCATGTGATCGAGTATGTTTTAATTTTTTTTTATCTCATTCATTTTTTTTTTACTTACATATTCAATATTTTCGAGGAATGGGGAGAGGGGGTGGGGATCGGGAAAGGAATCAGCCTATATATACATTTGCCATATATGCCTTATTCTTCTATACAGATACGATACTGAAACTTGATCTGTACAAACATATAGGGCTGAAAGGTGGCACCAGGCTTTTTTTATTTTGGAGGGGGGGGGGGAGGTGACAATGTTACCTATCAACAGAAGATATCGAGCCAAATTCATAGGGGTACTATAAATATACACTTACATGAGCAAGTCATCCGATATCCTCCCTCGCTCTTCCTTTACTACTATTTTTATTTCATCATTATAAAATCCAAGACGTTGCATCGCGATGGTTTGCCCCCACCCCCGTCCATCTGTATGGCGCCCCTGCCCGACCATATTTAAAAGAAGAAATTTTAAAACGTTTTTGTGTTACCTAACGAACCAAAGGCGAAAGCACTGATAGCAAGTCCAATGGCGAAGCCTCTTTTCTCCTCATCGTCTGCATAGCTGTATGCAACCACACCAAGACCTATATTCACAAAAAAATATCATTACCTTATTTCTTCATATAATACACAATGATATAGGTTGAATATTCGGTGGATTTGACGAGCTACTGGAAAAATGAAAAAGATCATGATTAATACATACGTATTCATAATATTTTAGGTTGGCGTAACTGGTATTACTTAGCATTATGAACACGATTAATACTCTCATGGAGGTGGCTCTAATGAAATATCACAAAATACACATTCATCCAATTACATAAATAATACAATAATGTTGGGAGTGATAATCTATCATGATGATGTATGTACATTTGCTGTCTTCAATCTAATCGAATGTATTTTAGTCATGTGTTTTATTCAAAGAAAAAAGGGGCCTACTAGCAATACCAAGACTAAAAAGACGAGATCGGGGGGGGGGGGGCTCTTTTCATTATTTGACAACCAGTCAATTTTGCTATTTTCGCCATCATAAATGTTCTTCAACTTTGTTTTCTTTGAAAAATAAAAAGAATATGTATATACACACACACATACACACACTCACCCTTATATAAAATACATACAATGTATATCAATAAAAAATCAAGTAGTAATTTTTTTAAATTTCTTTCTCTTTTTTATTCTTTTCTTTTCTCTTCTCTTTACTTTTCTTTTTCTTTTCTACTTTCTTCTTTTTCATTTTCCTTTTTTAAAAGGTACTAGGATTTAAAGTCGAGTAGGTGTGTCTCAAAATTAAAACCAGGGCTTTTACTGAAAATATACTTAGATGTAGAGTACTGAAGTGATGACGTGATGTTTATACGGATAGCCTACGTAAGAGATATTTGACTTGATGCATTTATAATTTGATAAATGAATCTAGAAAGGATATTACCAAATTGAATCTTGAATCAATATATAATGATGAAATTACACTGACTATGTTTTTTTTATACTTTTGCAAATGTTCTGCTTTTAATTTTATATTCCTCTTTTCCTTTTCCGCTCTTTCTTTCAGTTTCTTAATTCTTGTCCTTCTCTTTCTTTCATCTTCTTCTCCTTCTTCATCAATATTTTGGTTGCTTACTATCGGAAGGTTTATTTTCTTAGCATGTTCAGTATCACACATTGTCCTACCAGCATATCGTTTCAAACACGAAATGCAACGTGTACAAATCAGTGTGACATCAAACTGCAACCACCGACTGTCATTAACGAGATGAATAGCACACCTTTGTCAGATCAAAATGTCAATATGCAGAGCGTAAGAAGAGACTTTTACGACAGCCATTAAAACTCCCAAGACAACCCCATTTCAACTGGTGTGAAAAAAGACGACAACACAGCCCTTTTGAGATTGATCTTAATTGCATCGAAAAATTGCCCAAGGCGCCGAACGAGGCAATTTAGAAGATACATGCCCACGATTTTGAATTTTCATGTATAGAATGAGAATATTTAACTGGCAGGCGTAGATTGATATTTAACCCCGTTTTTTGTTATTGTAATGACTCACTCCTGAATTCATTGAAAGATCGTCAGGCAAGGTGAAAATGACTAGAGAGGGTTCGGGAAGATGGAGTTTGCAACAATAGATAGATAAATATCATGGTTGTATTCTTCTTACACTTTTCCATGAGCTTACCCGCGGAGGGGGGGGGGGGGACGGGGCAAGTGCCTCTGACAAAAGTTGATTTTCATGCTTTTTTGTTGTTTTTTAAATGCGTGTGCGCTGTAATCTTAGTAATTACGACTGCCAAGCTACAGCTGGGGTAATAATATCCAAGAACTGTTTATTATTATTTCTTAACTTGTCCCAAATATGAGGACGGGTATTTGCTTTCGTACATGGTGGTGACCTTGTTTGATTATCAGAATTTCATATCATTATTATTAGTAGTAGTATTATTATATAAAGTGTGAGAAATTTGCGATTCAAATGAGAATACTCTCTAGCCATGTTGTGTTTTGAATGGGACGAAAATGAATAATTTCTTGATTATGCTGTATCAAACACACCTTTCAAAGTTAAATCATATTTATTTTCAAAGAACTAAACATACATCTTATAAACAACAAGATATCAACAGATCATGTAACAAAATACAAAATATAAATTCCTGATACAAGTAACATGATTGGATGTTGTTTATTTGTATAAGAGAACATGATAATTACATTGTCCATGTCAATAAAAACAAGAACAAGAATAAAGAATATGAATACGAATCGGTATCAAGCCCGCTCTTCCTTTATTTGGAGGGGATTTACTTTATCAAATACATGGTTCTTGTCGACAAAACGGTCGAAGTTTGTCTCCTCGAAAATTTGACAAGCAGAAAAAAATGACCATGAAAGCCTCAAAACGCGCGATTGCCACCTGAAGATTCTATTATTATTATTATTTTATTTATTTTATTTTTTTCTTTGGGGGGTGGTTGTAATGACATTTGAAGACTATAACTCACCGGCTATTTCAATCGCCGTGGCAGCTATTCCGTGGAGTAAACGGGCAATCAGGAATACAACAAACGAATGACCAAAAGCATAAGCTGAAAGAAAAGAGATTACCGTCAGTAAGGAATATACGATGTAGTAATAGAATAATACAAAAAAAAGAGGACATATCCACTGCACATGCAGGAAATGCATTACTAAAAAATCTGTATATGATAATTTAGTGATATTTTATACACCTGACTCTAGAGAGATCTTATGATAAATGGTTTACGTCTCCACCCCGGTCTCCACATGCATGTATTCAACTTATCATGCATTTCTCTAAATCGAGATCAGTGTGAAATGTCTAAGACCATTTCTTCGTTTTCAAAAGTGCATTCATCGATTTTTACAGAAGTTTAAAAGAATTAAGGATTGGTTAAAAATTGCCCGGTTCTCACAGTCGACATCATTATTAGCTATATTGTGTGTATACTAGCACTTATGAGGTGGGCAAACAGTACTTCGTTTTGTTCAAAATTTGAAGACAAATATTGGCCGACTTAGGAGCTCCTGCGCAAATACCGGAGAAGATTTCTTATAGAGAAAATATGTAATGTAAGATGTCCTTTATGTTGCAATTCGAACATGTATGTAATCATGATTATGCCAATATTGCATTGTTTTCAGGATAATTGAGATTCATATGCCATTAATTATATAGTATAAGACATAAATTCTATAGACATATTGTAAAAGCACAGTAAAAACAGTAAAACACTGTTTAAACATTTTTAAAATTGTTTACTACATGAATTTCACGGTAGTTTTATTTTAAACAATTTAAACGACCGTGTTTAATTTATTGAAGAATGAATATAAAAACTCAAACTTTGTTATTTAAGAGTTCACACACTTGCCTAAACTGTTACACAACTGCTATAAAGTTCATACATTAAAAGCATTGTACAACAATTTTAAACAGCTTTTTTACTGTGTAGGCCTACATTACAAGGGATCCATAATGTTGTTTAAAATTGTTTTATTTTTCGTCAGAATTTAGTTACACCATCGTTTTCATACACAGGGACAAGAGCGCATAAAGTTATGCCCGAACTTTGAAGATATTTCTTGCCTTTTCGATATTATGGTGAGAGTATTTGCAATCACTATAGAGCAGACTACCACCGTAACTACGATTTCGAACTACATGTATAATTAAGCCGGAAATGACTGTGAATGATTACAAATATAGATTCAAATTCTAACTGTGATGACTTACTTAAACATGATGCGATCAAAATGATTGTGCTCACGAATAATGGAATGAAATATCCAATCCTGCAACAATACAAAATACAAATTAACAGTATGAGGCTCTAAATTGAAATCTTGAATACCAGCCAAGTTCTTTTAAAATATATATTTTTTTAATATGAATGAAAAAAAATCACAAGCAAACAGACAGGAGAAAGTTGGGAAAAATTCTAAATAACGATTTAAACATTATAATTATGATATAATGTTTTTAAGTTGTCAAAAATTGTCATCTTTATACATACATGGAGGTGTGGCTTGATCTGACCACATACTTATGGGTGATGATGAAATTGTGATCTAGACCCAAGGCTAGGATAACTTCAATAATTATTTCGCCAATATACACAAAATTACTATCAATTTTTAACAAATTCAGAGTTTTTCTGAGCACGCATAGAAAGCCATTTGTACTTTATTCTGATTACCACCCTTGCCCTATCCAATAAATGAATATTTGCACAATTTAAAAAGATCCCAGCGTTTTCAGGTCTAAAATTTAAAGAGACAATGAAACGGTCCTAAGAAAGATGTGTTTGTTTAGGAGACAATTAACTACTTTGATTTTTTAAGGAGAAGAACCTGAGATGAAATTTTGTTATGAAAATAAGGAGACCAAAAATAGAACGTGGAAACGGGATTGACATGGCTCACAAAATTCGACAGGAAAGATCAAACTAAAGCTCCAGATTTATTACACTTTTTAAATCTACAATTCTGTGAAAAGGGGGAATAAGGGCACCGGGCACCGGACCGTCACCCTATCTAATAGCATCAGTCCTCCAAGGAATACCTTTTCATTTGATCGTTAATCTACGCACGGCTTTCTGATTGTTCAGCCTTGCTTCCATCTAATGAAATACCGAGTCCGAGAAAACAGTTCTTTTTATGCTTCAGCACGAAACGGAACTACGCATGGGACTAGGGGAGAATTATTCGTTAGGAATAGGATATTGGACTAGAAGTCAATCTAAATCAATTCAACCGGTCGTGATGCCAACCGGATCATTCATTTGCAGTCTCTTTTTATTATCTGAAGTTTTATGTAACAATTTCTATCCAATAATACCTGACGCCAACCATGTGCCAACCTTAAATTTATTTTGACCGATGCAATCCATTGAAGTCTCATTTTATTATCTGAATTTCAATATATAAATTTGTATCCAGTAAAGCCTAACACCAAGCTGGAGCAATAATTATTGATCACTAATCATCTTCAAGTTTAAGAGTTTATATGAATTCAAGTCGGACGCGGTAATCTCATTCGATATTGTTTAATGATTTCCCATATTCGAAAAGTTAGATTTTACTTCTCAATTGTATTGGCATATGAAAGTCCACTTTACTATTATCTTTTATCCTCTTCCTATATGACCCATTCTAATGACCAGTGACGTACAGATGGGGGAAGCTTGGGGAGGGCTCTTCCCCCCCCCAAAAAAAAAAAATTAAATTATATTTTAAAAAATCTATCACAAAATCGGATTTTGTTATTAAAAAAATATAAAATTTTATGTTCGCTCGCTCGTTTGCCCAATTCGCTATATCTGGCCCGACCAGAATTATTGCCTCATTACGCCACTGCTCAATACCATCTCGTTTTATTAATTTTACATATCGCGAATGTTGCATCCATTACATTTCATTAACTCTTTTCGAATTATGTTTTCTATTTCACCCTTCCCCTTCTTCTTTCTCTATCTTTCTCTCTGTATGTCTGTCTGCCATGTCTGTCTCCCCTGTCCCATCCCCATTTCCCCTATATACAATGTTAACATAATGTTTTTCAATGTTTTTCATGATGG